>NC_051179.1:71529359-72235376 GCF_013339695.2 Rhipicephalus sanguineus | reverse complement strand
GTACATTATGTCTTGAAATATACTTAACTATGTGCAGCGCAATGGTACGAAGATGTCGTTTGTGTGTCTTCTCTTGTCTTCGTGCCATTGCGCTGCACATACACAGTATATTTCCTAAAGGGTGATTGGACGCTCCCCCCCCCCCCTCTCCCCATCATCCGAAAAGAAATTTTTGGCCACACCCCCGATTTTGACGGATAAACCATCCTGTATGCCATAGTCGATTCATAAAAAGTCTGCCACTGTGTGGCTACAAGCACACCCGTCCATCGTCAAGCAACTGTCCCGACCAAGTGTTTCCAAGGGTTGAAACGCCAGAAGAATAAATCAAATACAAGGAGTAGGTACCCATGTGCCGGTATAACTCGAAACAGAATCACAGAGAACCAGAGAACATAAAAACCTTTCGGAGAAAATAGAGACGAATAAGGCAGATATGCTAAAATAAGTAGCGCCCCCTCCCAGTATACGGGCCGTCACGCGTGCACGCATACGAAATAAGAACGAGCACACCGCCTCTTCCAGGATTCCAACCGCGACCGAATGCCGATGCGGATAATACAACCGGCGGGAGCGTCGGTTGCACATTCGCGGCCTGCCTATATTATACCTTCCATCCCCTACGAGCGCCATCGCAGACTCGCATTTCCGTAAGACCCCCGATGGTCCCGCAGGAACCATTGAGCTATAAAGAAGCTGCACGTCGTTGACGTCGCAACAGCCCCAAGGTATAGATGCGCCTAAGCGAATCACCTCTCCGCAGTCACAACAGGCTGCGGTAGCAGCCCACTACGTATAAAGAAACGAGGGAGCCCCATATCGCGGATTCGAGAGAGATATACCGGTGAAAACACGACGGGAAGGGCCGTACGTACAGAAGCACACAGGAGAGACAAAAGGAGACGAACAGCGGGCTTACGCTGTCACGAGAAAACTCTTCGCCGAGAAAGAAAGAAAGAAAGAAAGAAAGAAAGAAAGAAAGAAAGAAAGAAAGAAAGAAAGAAAGAAAGAAAGAAAGAAAGAAAGAAAGAAAGAAAGAAAGAAAGAAAGAAAGAAAGAAAGAAAGAAAGACTAGGTGAATGACGACGCGACCACCAAAAGGATATACGGAGAAAAGGAGGCCAAGAGGGCGGGCGAAATGCTTCGGCCGCTTCTTGCACGAGCGCAGCGAGAGAAAAAAAAAGACAATCGTGCATCTTCTCTTCCGGGCAGCGCAGCATTTATATACTTCCCTCTCTTTCTCGGCCCTCACTCCGCCGCAGCTGAATTCGTCGTCTCGTTCATAAAAAAAAAAAAGCATCATCCCAGCCGAAAGGAGATCTCGCATGCGTCCTTCTTTCACTCGCCACCTCCCTTCCTGTATACATACCCAAGCCCTTCCTCCATTCTTAACGCTTTTTTTTTTATGCGCGCATCTTGAAGGACGCAAACAAAGGGCCGTCGTATACGAAACACATAAAAATAGAAAGTTGGAAGGAAGGGCGCACGTATAAAGCGGGCTATATATACAAAGAGGACGCTATATATGAAAGAAAGACCGTGTGTGTGTTTTGAAGACTTATGACCCATCTCCACAACGAGGCACGGTATACGCAAAGTTCGCACCTTGAGCCCATTTCCGCACCGGACGCCATGCACTTTACTCGGCTGCCGGTAATCTACGATGTACTCCTAAATGCATAAACAAAACATCGGGTACCGTTGACATTTGATCTCGCCTATCTTTCTTTTGCGGAATCGATGCAAATTTTAGGAGTGCGCACAACAAATCCTCGGGTGATGATACTTTCTTTTTAAGGAGAAAGCCTCAGATGCCTCATCAAACGCGAAAATTAACCGGTGTCCCCGTCGGCGGCGTCAACGCGAGCGATGCAAAAAAATCATCACGTGATGAGGTTACCATATGACGCCACCTCCAAAATATGTGACGTCATCATGACGTCACTGCTACGTCATCACGTGACATCATTGCTTGGTCAAAGGTGTGCTGGTCCAGGAGGCACTGCAAAACAAGGTGAGGTGCAGAAAGCTTGCAATGCCTTCGATCCCGGAGGCATCGCGAAACCACGTTAGTTGCAGAAAGCTTTCGGAGGGTGGCGCGGGAGGTACAATAACATCGACTTAGAAGAAGAAGAAGAAGATGGCTTTAGCCTTCGAGTCGACTGAGCGGACGCATAAGGGACCCTGTGAGTTTTATCCTACCGGTTGTTCAGCCACTTGGAGACCCCAATAACGGCTTGATTTGGACGAGCACTATTTTTCCTACGACCTGCTCAAACCTCGTAAACGTCAGAGCGGAGAATGCCCGATCTCGGTGATGCGTTGTCACAGATTGTACGGGGGCAGGGATACACTGACATGCAGAAGCGAGAGGACGCGCAAGAGCCAATACATCGTGCAATTTGTGTCAGGCACGTAGCCTGAATTTTTTTTCGGGGGGGGGGGCCCAAGGCCTAATTGTTCGAAAGAAAGTATTTCCATGGAAAAAATAAAACAAAAGTTGTCGTGAATATAGAAGGCCGGACGAATTTCGGGGGGGGGGCCCGGGCCCCCCGGGCCCCCCCTTTGCCTACGTGCCTTATTTGTGTTACTCCCGCTGTTTCCGTGTCTATATGCGCTGAAACCGTCACAATCGAATAATGGATTTATACCCCGTAGTGCACCCTCCTCACACTCTACTGCACACACATGCCCGTTCAGTACAGCCATTAAATCGCATACAATTGATCGTTTGGCAGATTGCTGATTGATAAGAAGCAAACACTAACTTGAAAAGCTGATAAAGTAAGCAAGTAAGCTAATTGCTCCGCAATCGTAACCAAGTTACTTAAAGCACCGACTTCAAATGCATTAAAGCAACCTGATTGACAGCGAGATGCAACGATGTCCTCAAGTGTAAAAATCTCGTTACGCCGCACATAGCTCAACAGAATCTGGCTAATCGATCTGTTCAGAGATCGAAGAATGGCCATCAATCGAGCTTTCAGAAGACCGTGACCGATCCACAGTCCCACACAGTGCGTCGCTACAAGAACTAAATGTCTGCTGTCCCCGCGGTCCGGTTTCACGCGCACCTTTCAAATTTACGTGCTCTGTAGTCCACACCGCATTGCATGCGATGCATATCGCAAAATGAGCACACAACGCTATGCACGAAGGAACAACGTTGTAGAGTTACTGTATATGCTACGTTTATGTAGCAGAGTTGCGCGTCTGTCTCCCAAACGCCGCTGGCAGTCATACGTTGCGGAGAAGCTGACGCTCGGTCCCATTTTTGCCTTTCTTGACGCGGTCGCTGCAGCGAACTGCATTGACACTATAATCATCGATAGTCAAGTTCATCGCCGGTCTTCGACACGCCAGACACGTCAATCGCCGGCGCGGTAGACATATCGCCTGCAAAAACGAAGTGCGGCTTCGCCGCAAAGATGTGGATGCTAGCCAGACCCAAGCTTAACTCTGCGAAGGCCAATCTCAGTCATATCATGTGGGGCTGCCCTAAGCACCCCCCTACCCCGTCCCTCCGAAACATATTAAATAATGAGGAGCAGTGGGAGGCTGCCTTGCGCAGCTCGAAACCCGACGTCCAGGAGGCCATCCTGGGTTGGGCAGAGAAGGTTGCGGAGGACTACCGTGTGTAGCAACCTCCCCCTATCTCTATCCCTTTGCCCCTTTCCTTTCAAAAGGAGAAATAAAGTTTTTACCTACGTACCTACCTACCTACCTACCTACCCTACCTACCTACACGCTGCGTCTTTGTCTCCTCTGTCGTCCACACACGCCACAAGATGTGCATCTTTCCTTCTTCAACTCGCTACGAAACTTACACGTGCCCTCCAAACACTGCTCGAGCAGAAACGTGGCGCGCCAGAGACACTCCGCCTCACTGCATTAGACACGACGGGACATACGAAAGAAGGGACCGACGAAATTGGTGAGAAGAGAGGAACGTGAGAACCCCACACCCACGCGGAAACGAAATCGCAGCAGTGAAAGCGACTCGCACGTTACAGACTCACGCCTGTCGGGACAGTATCTCCTTAGCCCGCCCACGCGAGCAGGGAAAAAGAGTGCACTCCGGCGGGAGATCGAGAAATAGGGAAAAAAAAGGTAACTAAATAATCGAGTAAGGAGAAATGCGGGAGTCCGAGCGACTAAGAGGGAGGCTGTCAAGTCTCGTTAGTGCCGGAATACGAGCTGGCCGTCTTCTTGCTCCCGCCTCCTTCTCCCCTGTTGCTTCTCTACATCCCTCAACAACGACGACAGGCAAGATTGCTTGCTCGCGAGAGAGAGAGAGAAAGAGAGATGCTCCGCGCACTGCGTGGGAAGAGCGCGCATGCAGTGGCTGTATATTACACTGTGCTGTTTATATGTATGAACCCTCTCTCGGGAAAAGTGAGTGGCTGACGTCGGAGGGAAAAAGAGCTCGTAGTGCATTCTACAGTATATAGCATAGAAGCGCGTAGATAACGCCAGACTGCACACGATGAGTCTTCTTATATGCGCGCGCCACCAGAGACGCAGAGCGCCCGCCGCACGGCAGTATACGTAATCTCTATACATTCTGGCGCGAGATTACCCCGACTTCCCCCTCTCCTTTTATCTCCTTCTCTCAAAACACACAGCCTACGCATGCCATACGCGCGGCCACGAAAAATAGCATGGAACAGTGCAGAGGTAGGGAGGGTCGGAGAGAAAGAGAGAGTTGAAGAGGGAGGGGGTGGCAGTGACGACGACGAAGTGATACGGAAGTCGTGGTCGCTCTCTGCCTTTGCATGCAGCGCCGGAACATTCGCTCCCTTCGTTACACGCCATGCGTCGCGGAGGCGGCCGGATGACAGAGACGGGCTGCTGGATGACAAAAAATAGAGAGAGAGGGGGGAAGAAAGGAGAGATAAAGACGCTCAGAATTTCGTCACGCCGACGAGCGATTTCATCTCGTGCAGACGACGATGCGCGCGAAGCATGCAGAACATGGTTTGCGGAGATGAAAAGGAAGAAAGAAAGAAAAGGTCCTTGAACCTTCTCCTACGCTCCATGAGGAGTATAACGGAAGACAAAGCAAAATGAAAGGCCGATAAGCCTCCCAGTGGAAGTATCCATAAGGGAGCTCCGAAGCTGACTTTACGTACGACGCCTCATTTAACCATGGTCACCCAGGGATGAAATTGTGTAGGTAACTTAATTATAGACTGATGTACATAACTTATACTTTACGCAACTGCAGCCCGCTGTTTCTCACTCGGAATTCCAGAGGACGAGTTGTTTTCGACGGGGGAGTAAAGTTTCGCTATGGCAAAAGGGATAAACATTACCGGATTTAAAAGCCGAACACAGAGGACATATCACCGTTTCTCATTTAAAGGAGAGAGGGGTCACCCCGTATTGATTTCTTTTTTAAAGAGAAAAAACGACACGCGGTACACCCGCATGTTGACTGAAATTAACAGCTCTAACCGGATACGTTAAGAAAAGGCTCCCTTGCTATTGCCAGCAAGGAAGGCTTTCACCCAATGTTGAAGTATTCGCTTACCTCGAAGCCTTCACCTGGTTGTCATTCTCATTAATCTGACGGCAACTTTATATATATATATATATATATATATATATATATATATATATATATATATATATATATATATATATATATATATAAGGGTTATGGGAAGTATCACGCAGGCCCTGGTACTGTAGGAAGGTATTTGAGACACTACCTACGGAGCACAGTTTATTTCGACGTTTCGGCCGTGGGACCGGCCTTCGTCTAGGAATGTTCCTAGACGAAGGCCGTGTGTGTGTAGAAGACTGTTATACGTTATACGCTGTTCAAAGTTGTAAAGCTTGAGGTTTCTGCTCGACCTTTTCACTAAGTTTAACTTCGTCCTGCATACCAGCGCACGCCCGAAACAGGATTTCCCAACGGAGCCTTTCACCGATTCTCCCATAACGAGTCATCTCAGGAAATCGTTGTCTTCTTCTCCTTCTTCACACTTCCTCGCAACAAAGATAGACCCATTCTCATTTCCTGCACGCAAGCGCGAACGCTGGAGGCAAGAGCAGTTAATACCGGGAGTGCCTCTTCCCTCCACCATTTTATAATAAGCACGCTCACACAAGTAAGACATAAAGCATCCGAAAAACCGCAATATCTGCAACATTTATTCCAGCACTTATACGAAGAAGAAGAAAAAAAAAAACAGAGCATGGAAATACCTATAGTATCAAGCAAAACGTGAGAGCAATTGAAGTCGAAGCTCGCAATGGATATCGTGAGGGAAAAAAAAAACTAAGCTGCACAACTTCAAGGAAAATACAGCAGCGGCGAGACGTACACCAACACAAACACGCACACAATGGATGACACACTCTACGCAGTCGTCAGATGTACATTATATACGAAGAAGCACGCAGCAACAGCGCAACAAACGGCTGCCCGCTGCCGACAGCGGGATAAGCCGGAGACGAATTTGTACGGGAAAAGGGCCCCATTGCGACCCGCTTCCTGCTGTCCTCCCCACGCGTAGATATATACGTATATACGACCGCGTTAGGTGACGCGCGAGTCGTTTTACTGCATTTTTATTTCTTTTTTTTTTTATTATCTATGGATAATCGCTTCTTTTGCGTCCTTCCGAAGATGTATACGAGAAGCGTGCCGGACCTCTCCTCGATATCGCCTTTCACGGGAATCGGTCTCAATCCGTCTTCGCGCAGTGCGGAGACAGAACGCCGGCTCGTTTGCTCAAATCCGGCGGTCACCACGATGCGATCGCATCTGTCAAGACGAAAGCGCGCGACAGCGGCTTACTTTTTTTATCTTTTTTTTTTCTTTCCTTCGTAGTTTTGTATGTGTCCTTTAAATCCTCGACCGAAAATTCCGCAGCGCAGAGCCGGCAGTTCACGCGCGGACGTATACGGCTTCACAGCCTATCCCCCTTCGTGCTGCAGCGAGAGCTTCGAGGAAACTGGCAACGCTGTCATCGTCGGAATGCTTTGCCGTTGTCCTCAACGCGCGCGCGCGCGCTGTCGACAGGTACGCAGTCATCTAGAGGTCAGGTTCGCTGATGGAGAGACTAATAATGATATAATAATAGTTGGGGTTTTACGTCCCAAAACCACGATAAGATTATGACGGACGCTTTTGGCCATCTGGTGTTCCTTAACGTGCACCTAAATCTAAGTACATGGGCCTCTATAGCATTTCGCCTCCCTCGAAAAGCGGCCGCCGCGGCCGGGATTCGATCCCGCTACCTTCGGGTCAGCAGTCAAGCACCGTGACCACTAGACCGTGCACCACGGCGGGTCGTACGGAGAGAGACCCATAATTTTCGCGTAACCAGAATCGAAGATATATATATATATATATATATATATATATATATATATATATATATATATATATATATATATATATATATATATATATATATATATATATATATACTGCGCAATGTCTTTCGCAACAGAGGTGTCGTGGCTTTTCATGGCGCCTCATCCCTACAAATCGTAACACCTGAATCGTAACACACGATTTATTACGACCCACAGTGCGTGCGTACAAATCACAAATATCGAACAAGCTCGTTCACTGCATTTATAGAACGCGAACTAAAGCTTAATGCTCTGGCTTCCCGAAGCCGGGCAACAATGTAGTGATGATCACTCAACCGAAGAGGCGACCACGACGTGGTGACAATAAATCCTTTAACCACCATCATCATCGTGTAATCGCGGTTAGTGCAAATTTCCGCATAACACAGCACGACGTTCACGAGGACCGAATGCTTTGAACAGCAGCGTCATGGACTGACAGGCTCATTGTTAAGTCAGCAGTGACAAAATATCAACTCGACAGACCCGCTGCTTGCGGTTCTAATTTAGGTTCGTATGCATGACGCCGCTGTTTAAATGTGCTAGTGGCGGCAGTCAACACCTATAAAGCTATAGTCCCGGCAGCAGCGGCTTATGCCTCCAGTTCTGCGTTTAGGTACGATGTGGCAACCTCAGTCATCATCAAACGAGTCCTCACCAGGCAATACGAGATATGTGAAGCGCGAATACTGGAAACAACGCAGTGACGACTACAGTGGCCCGTAATTCTAACTTCTGTCCGCACAAAACACTGCGGCACAATCGATGACACAAGCGCACACTGCACACTCCTCGTGCTTATTGACTATTCATTTTCTCTGCTTTGTTTCGAATTATACGAGTACCTCACGCACGCTCACCAATATCGGCTGCACGTTCTCTCTCTATCTCTTTCTGGAACGTAACAGCGAATACTCATCTTCACGGAATCGCGCGAGCACACGGAGACAAAGAAGAGATACACAAAGACAAGCGCTCCTCTTTGTGTATCTCTTCTTTGTATCCGCGTGCTCGCGCGATTCCGTGAAGATGAATGTGTTCCAACTAGGCCGACTTGCAGTATTGCTTGAATTTATTGTTAGCGAATACTCTTTGAGTGCGGTGAACTGGAGTCCGCTTCAGTACAGTGAAAAAGAAAGCCCTAAGGATACTCAGACGTCATCTGCGCATGTTGCTGCGATGTCAGGTTGCATCGTTAGAGAGCGCTGTATGACTTTGGCGCGACTATTCATAACGCCCACTCGCGTTCCTTCATCTCTGAATAAGGATCTCATTTCAATGCACAATGCAGCCGAAAGCCCACGCTTTGATGACGAACTTTTAACACGAGGAGCTCACCAAAAAAAAAAAAAAACAATAACAAACAAGACAAGCAGGCGTAAGCACCTTTACAACACAGCAGGCAGTGCGGGGGACGAAAACGTCGAAATATGATCCAGCCGAGTACCGAGTGAATGCACCGTCTTATAAACCAGAGCTGATTACAGAAAAGCGCCGAGTGTGCGTATTTGTATAGCGTGAATGCGAAACCAGTGGTATCTGTAAAGAAGAAAACTTTACTATATACGAGGCGACTTTTGGCGTTAGTCCCTGCGTCGTCCCAGCGGAGACCGGCGGCGCTGCAGTGGGCGAGTTTTTTGAAAAGACGTCGTCGACAATGGGGTCCAATTAGACGAGACTAACGAACCGGCTTTGCGCCAGGTCGCCTCTGGAGAAAAGGAGGCCGCATGCACACGCATGCCGGCCCCTTGAGAAGCTCGAAAGGAATGGATGAAGAAAAGATAGACAGACTGACGCGTACGCAGATAGAGCAATCTCGCTTTCAGAGACGGTACATATAAGGTGGTGCGGCGAGCTCAAACAGAAGATGAGAGCATACCTAATGCGGATACCTGCATTAGTGAAACTTTAGTTGGATAGCGCAACTATGTTGTTACAAGTAACGCTGTGTTGTGTGTGGATCTTTCCTGAGTGTACCGTCCCGTCGAATCGTTGCGTTATCCAACTACAGTTATGTTATACAGCAGCACGCCCAGTATTAAATTTTAATCGGTGAAACGTTTATCTGACCGCTTTTGTGCGAAACTTACCCTGCTTGAGAGAATGAGAGAAAAAACTTGAACAAGAACGAGGAATTTCCCTTAAATGTGTACAACCATGTACAGGAGAACAGGCACGCGCCCTGACGCGCATGTATGCTGCGCGTATCTGGCAAGACTCGAGCAAAACGCGCAAGTCTCACTCTATTCCTCGGTGTATACGCGCAGCACAGCTTACGGGGCGAATCGGCTAAACGCATTCAATGTCCGCACGGACTCGCGCATGCTGCAGGTTTCAAAGGGCTGTCGCTCTTCGCGCTCATTTTTTTGTATTACTTCCTTTTCTCCGTCGAGTGAAAGGGCCGCCGTCGAAAGAGAAAGCGCGCGCGTGACCAGGATTATAACGCCGGGAATACGCGCCAAAAGGGACGCCGTACACGAAGCTTGAATGCACGCGCGCGTCGTGAATGGAAAGAGAAGGCCTGGCACCATCTGGATTCGCGCCGAAAGCGTGACTCTCGGAAGGGAGGCGCGAGAGCCCTAGTTTTCTCGTCGCTTCGCGCAAAAGCAACGCTAACACCTGTGTCACACGAGCCCTTTCGATTGCGATCAGGGCCAATCCGGATAGTATTCCTTGATCGCGATCAACTGCTGATACACGGTCCAAACTAATCCGGACCGAGTTCGGCGCAGGCGTCAGCCAAACCGTGATCTAGGAGCCACATCGCAATTAAAGGTTACCCTGCAGCAGCAGCTGATCTGGATTGAGCCTAATCCGGATCGGCAATGATCTCGATCGAAATAGCCGATCAGAATCGGGCTCGATCGCGGCCGAAATAAATCGCTATAAAGCTCGACTAAAACTCATCTGGTCAGTATGAGGGCGAAAAAGTTGTCACTCACTAAGTCAAGGTGATAGAAACAAGGTGACCGAAGAGCCCACACCCGTGGTTATATTGTACGAAAAAAAAAAAAAGGCACTGTTTCGCTCGAGAAGCAAAACACTAATGCGATGGCAGTGTGCGTCATAAACTACACAAAGTTCGAAGTTTTATAGGCCCTACGTACTGCAGGGAACAATCACTTACCAATCAAATTAAACAGCGCGCAGTATGTCACGCGCTCACAGATGAGCATGAGCATAAATCATTCGGTGACCGCGAACACTGGCTCAAGTCAGAGCGTGGACAAGTGCATTGCGTTGTCTCTCGTTTCAACGCGCCTGCGAACCATATAACGTCACCTTCAGCATTAGGAACGCGGAAACAACGCACACGAAGCTACCAGCCATCACGCTTTGACCAGGCTTTGCACTCACCGCAGGTTATACTTGCTAGACAAGGCGCGCGGCTGCAGCTTCTATTCAGATAGCAATTATACACATCGACAGTCCAACCGAAAACTTGTCGACGGTGTCGCCGTGATGTTCCGTGTAAACTGCAGGTGCGATAACATTCTGTAGCGCCCCGCGGGCTGTACGCGGTGGAACAGCGCGTGGACACGCCATCCTCACGCGTTGATTCGGATCCGAGAGACGGTGAGCCCACCGGGGTTTATCCCGCACTTCCCTCTCGCATATCTCCCTCTGCAGCGCGCGCATTCCTTCCCCTTTTGCTTCATCGCACTCACCCCTTACCGCCCTTTGCTCTACCGCGCCAGCTTCCGATACGGCACTCGCTTTTCTCGAGGATGCCGGCCTAGTCGAACGAATTTTCTAGCCGCTCACTACGGTGACTCGGACGCCCGTTCTCCTGCCCCCCCCCCCCCTCACTTCTTTTTCTTTTCCACTCATACCTTTCTTTTTCTTCTTTTACCACGCTCTTCTCACTCTCACTGTCCCTTCATTCCCCAATCCCCCGTGAGTGTATTGGTTGAGGTGTCCTCACTTGAGAGACAGTTATCGTGCTCTAATTTTCATTTTCATTTCCTTCTTCCTCTTAAGAATCACCCCCCCCCCCCCCGACATGTCCCACATTCCGATACGGCGCACTCACCACGTCCGCCCACTTCCTTGCCCACGCGCGCTTCCTCACACTCTTTCCCCCAGCCTCACCGCACCGCAGGGGAGCTTTAATGTATCAGCACACTTCGACTTTATGTACTTAGCCGTACGGTAAAAGAAAATTTTCGCTTGGAATGCCCCTGTAATTGCTAACGCAAAGAGCCACACGGCGTGCATTCGCGTAAGACGACTCGAGGAGAAAGCCATCTCCTATTTTTTCTCAGTCATTTGCAGTGATCCCCTCTCCCCCCTCCTCCCTCCCCTGAAAGCTTTCTGCCTCTCACGAGGTTTCGGGGCGCCTCCGGGACCGGCGCACTTTTGCCCAAGCGACGATATCATGTGATGACGTCATAATAACGTCATGATGTCAATGATGTCACGAACTTTTGTAACCTGTGACGTCATGATGAATTCATCACATGATGATGATCTTTTGCATCACTCGTGCTGACGCCGCGCGCCGCCGACGGCAACTTCTCGCGTCTGGCGAAGTATCTAGGGCTTTCGCCTTTAAAAAACGCAACGGAAAGAACGCGAAGATCATCCCTGAGCTAATCCCGGAGATTTATCCCTTACGCTCCTTTCCTTCCGGCAGCGGTCCTTGGCCTTCCTAATCGTCTGACCACGTGTGTGACCTCAATCGCTGGCTTTCTTTTTGTCTCTTTTCACAGAGCGACAGATTAGGGCGCAGCCACAATAAAAGGCAAAATGAGGCAGCGAGCACAGTGGCGACCATTCCGTGGAATTGCTCATGCTGCACATATCCGAGATAAGAACGAGCAGTAAGAAAGAAAGAAAGAAAGAAAGAAAGAAAGAAAGAAAGAAAGAAAGAAAGAAAGAAAGAAAGAAAGAAAGAAAGAAAGAAAGAAAGAAAGAAAGAAAGAAAGAAAGAAAGAAAGAAAGAAAGAAAGAAAGAAAGAAAGAAAGAAAGAAAGCGGTACCCCCCTTCTGTCTGAGATCCCTCCATTCGCTTCTTACCTCCCCACCTTCTTCCCTACTGCACAGATCTTTGCATTGTGTGGCGGAGTCGGGCCCTGCATGAAGCCCGAGGGCTTATATATATATACGCCACCACCACCACCAGCGGCAGCCGCCGAGTGAAGCACGCGTAATATATCAGCGGGATCGAGTTCGGTGTCTAGGACGAACGACGGCGACAACGACCGTGAGGTTCGTCGCGGCGGTGGCTGCGGTGTGGCTGCGTGAGCGAGAGCCCGTCTCCGGGATGGAAGCTGTATAAATGACGCGCCGCCGCCACCGACCTCCATTCTCCCCACCCCCGAGTGCATGAGTACAGATGTGGCACCCTGGACTACGCGTGATTCTATGTATATAGTACTAAAGTAGCGCCATCATCGTCTATCGTCATTGTCCCTCGAAAGGAGCACACTTCAGCGATTTCTACGGTATCGTACTGACGCCGCGGACTCCCTGAATCTGCAAGTGTCAAGAATTATTAAAGGGGACACTAGCAACTAAACAAATAGATGGAGCGGCGCTGCGAATGAAACGCTGTTATATAAACGCACGTTAGATATCTTCAGGATTGCTAAAGAGGACGTGTAAAATATTATTTTTTTTTACATCTTATGCCACAGCGTTTTACTCTTGCGGGCTGTGTAGACGTACTATTGAAGACGACACTACAGGCAAAATCTTGACACGTTAGATATTTGCCGCTACTTCAATGCAGACCAAAAACCACGTAGACAAGGAATGTGCAGGTAATACACTGCGTGTCAGCAAAGTTAAGAAATCGCGTTAGCTGACATTTCATCGTGTGACTCTGAAACACGAAAACAAATGTCAAGGTAGAATGGTAACGACAAACAACCACCTGCGGTTCTTCATAACGTGTAGTTAAATGCTAGGACCTGGGCATTCTTGCCGCTGCGGCTGGGAAACGAACCCACGACCTCGTGTTCAGCAGCAGAACGCTGCCATAGCTGCAGTGGGACATACATCACAGAAGATCCGTCGGTGGCGAGATACGTCATCTGCAGCCTGGCAGACCTCCTTCAGCACGCACTTATGCAGGTAGGCAAAGCCCAGACGCTGCGGTAGAGAGGCAGCCTCTACACTTGGAGTAGTAATTAAGATTGCAAAAGTGCTTCAAGATCAGCCTGGACGCAGCCTGGAGACAACTCTTTTCACACCCTCGATTCTCTGAAGCCTTTGACGAAGATTATAAGAGATTTTGACGCAACAAGACTGTATGTGCGAAAGCTTCACTTACACCCACTCCCACTTATTTACGTCCCTTAACGCTGTTATATTTGCCGATCATAACATGTCAACTGTAACAAGGCTGATTTCGCGTTGTGTGCGATGAATCCTGCTGTTATTGTTAACATGTAGAGCGACTTCGCTTCTTAAGCACACGTACAGAACCGTAAGACGTGTCTCGTTAAGACAGTTATGTAAATTACCTTAAAGCAAACTGAAACAACCCGACATAAAAATTCCAGATGCAGCATGCTGTCGTCAACACATCCTGCCGTCGCGTGTTGGGGAATCACGCCACCGGTACGTATACTGTAACAACACGCGAGGACTAAATATAGCTTATCGGGCCGGCGAACTAACGACCCCCAGGCCACAAATGGAAAAGGCCTGGAGTGAGCTGGTTTGTGCTGGAAGCAAAACCCCTCGGCCGAGACCCATGCAGCAGCGTCCAGAGCCTGCTATATCCGCGTCCGTCAAAGGAAAGTAATCCGGACCTGCAGGGATCTAAGGGATATATCACTATATATCGCAAGCAACTCTATACGGACGAGGGAAAGATCCGCAGATCCTTCCTTCTTTCATCCCTTCCGATCCCCAACTGTGCCTTTCCGCAATGAGAGCAGAGAGAGATGGAGAAAGAGGGCCTCACGCCACTAAGATTCCTGCTGCAGCAGCGTCACTGTGCGTCCGATAAGCTCTGGGCTACCGACTGTGCTCCACCCACAGCAGAGCCGATTGACGTGCCTTCCATTATAGAACGAGGGTGGGGATGGCTTCAGAGGTTACGGCTCCCTCCTTTCTTCTTCCATCGGATACGACGAGAGGACGAAGCGCGGTATACAGCCGGTTTCCGCCGGATTAGTCTCCAATTAATCCCAAAGCAGGTCCTTCACCGCTGTGTCTCTTATAATAGCATATATATAGCTCGTGTCCGCTAGATCTGTTTTTCGCACCGAGATGTGGCGCTCCCTTGAACCACCGAATGTTGATGGACACTGTCAGCTACAATATATGTAACTGTGCTAAAGTGAGAACAACAGCGTGCATGGCGAAGGAAAAGCAGGATCAGGGACTGCTGCTCACTGCCAAAAACGCCAGCGTATAGCTATCTTTCTTCATATAGCACTCCTCTCAGATACGTCAGTTTATATGAGAATCTATACAGGATTCGAGGAGTTAAGCAGCATTGTTAAATCTGATAACTGCACTCTAAGAAAAGATCGAGTAAAAAGGGCGTCTTTTTGTCCCACAACAATAATCGTCATTTATTTTGCCTTCCTTTCCTTGCACTATCGCCGCGCGCCCGGCACTTTCTGGTCACGAACGACATGCGCGCTATCAGCGTGACATAGCATTCCTGGTAGGAAAGTGGCCAGCGCCGAGTTTTCAAGAAAGGAAACGCAAGCAAGCCAGATGACGATTATTGTTGTGGGACAAAAAGACGCCCTTTTTACTCGATCTTTTCTTAGAGTGTGCCCTAGCACTGATTCTGTTGGTATCGTAAAGAAAAAAAACAAAAAGAATGAGTGACACGCATTACCAGTAATAATGCTCTCTGTTGCGGCTTTCGTCTACGGATGCCTTGAGCTATGTCAATTTCAAGCGCCGAATTCTGAGTGAGTGCGGTTTGGGATTGAGTGCACCGAAAAGATGTGCGCCGCGTGTATGCCTCTGATTGAGTTCTCCCTGTTTTGACGACCTATTTCCGCACATCTTGTCTGCAAGACAACTATACACGTCCTGACCATTGAGATGGCTCGTCATTCCCTTCGCGTTTTGCCGACACTCCTCTGTAGTGGCCATCTCACGGCATGCGCCTTTTTTCATTTAGCATTCCGCGCTATCTCTCATTCCTAGCCGCACTAAATCCAAGCCTCACGCGTCAAATCCCACGTTCCCAGTTTAACAAACCCGATACCGTAGGAATCGCTGCATCCCGATTCACCAAGACTCCTATTCTATATATCCGCAACTCCCGCAAAAGGCGTGTCCATGCAGGCGGGCTGCGTCGTCCGCGGGAGCCGTTAGCGTGAAAGAGGAAATCCAGTTCTCCCTTATCCGGGACGACCATCCCACACGGTATCAATGCCCCGCATCTATCCTCCGAGAGCCACCATTCGTCTTGCGCGAGTCTTCCATCTTTCCCCGCACATGCAGCTCCCGTATCGCTTCTGCTTTTGATCCTCCTAAAAAAGAACCTACCGCGCCATTCGCGTACGCCCGCGTTCATGCCTGTATACCTCGACGCTGGTCGCCCGTATATACATACACTGATCTACGCGCCACAAATGGTGCGCGAGGTTTTCCAGGATGAACCGCCAGGGGCCGGCCAACGCTGCCCATGACCGCTCCGGGCAGCCAGCCATGCCATGGCCGTTACACCCACCTCACTTCCCATACCGCCATTCCTTCTCCTCCCATTCTGCAGTCCAGCCATTTGTCTGCTGCGTCTCTCTTCTCCACACTGACCCTCTCCCATCGCTCGGCCAAAGCCGCGACCAGGGACAGTCTTGTTTTCCCCCTTATTTTCGGTCCCCGTTTCTCAACTCTTCCTCCAATCGCCGACGCACGGTCCATTTCTCCTGATTTGCCAGAGCCCGTTGCCGCGGAGGCAGACCAGGTCCCTCAACCCTTCCGCCGACACCGCATCGTTCATTTCCCTCTCTTTACTTTTTTTTTTTTTCAGCGCACAGCGCTTTCACGAAATGACCCTCCTGCGACTCTTTATCACCGAAGTTCTTTATACTATCCAGTTTGTTTCCTCACTCTTTCATTAATTTAGCTTTGCGTGTGCGGGCCGTCGTCAGTTCCTAAAACTTTGGTCGCAACGGCTTATTGCTACGGAAAGGTATAAGGCAAACGACTGCTTTCAAAGCGCGGGCCATCAGAGCCGCAAATTAATCCAAACGCTCTTTCTTTCTCGCTCGCTAGCTACTCCGAAGTTATCGAAAAGGACAGAAAAAGTAACTAAAAAAGAAAGCATTCTTCTGAGCGCGCAATTCAACATTAGAGGATGCACAAACCCGCTGCATAGAGCACATCGATACGCACACTTCGGCAGGTAAGAACGTCAACGTGGATACCGTACGCCAAAACATTTTCTAAGTAACTGCACGCATTTCAATAGCACGCAGGCGGGATTAATCAGGCCCTCAATACAAAACGTTCTTCAACACCTCCAGAGATCTATTCCTTTATAACGATACTTGACTTGGGCTGCCGTAGTGCCATGAAACACGGAAATCATCCACACTTGGTGCCGCGAAACAGTTACTCCTGGAGACAACTTCGCTTCCTACCGGGCGGCCCAAGCTTGCCACTAAATATATACACACGACTAACGTAAGTTCAGAAGCAATCAACAACGCGTCAGAAACGTTGCGAAGAAACCGCAAGGCCTGCGCGTAGTACCACACAGCATGCCTCACACTATACACCGCATAGTTTCGTTTTTACTTTCAGGTGTATCTCAATGCTCCTTCCATATGTACACTCCTCAAAAGAGCCGAAACAGCGGCCGTATGCACCATACGTACCACCGACCGCACCGTATTCCTGCTTTTCCTTCGGCTGCAATTAAAGGAAAACACGCGCGGCTCCCACTTCTTCCCCATTTCGGTCGCAAGGCACGCCCTCGATATCATTCCGGGACACGCGTCCGCTGCTGTGCTTGCTCCCGGCAGAACCGTATTTCACCCGTTCCATCATTAACCGGCTTCCCGAGACCCACTGGCCCCTCTCGCCGACTTCCTTCCACGGGAGCTTCCATCCCGATCCTCCCCAAGGAAAGCCCGCACCCTCTCAACGTAGCCCGCGTGTCCACAGCGTGCTCCTTCTCTTATCTGGTCTCGGGACACATCCCGATTCGTCCCGCGTTCGCTCCCGTCCAGTTTTCCTCCCTCCTCCTGGCTAAGCCTGGTCCCACATGCGCGCTTTCCCGTTCCTACTTTTGTCTCGATCCGTTCCCGGCAGTCGGCGCACGGAGTCGGGTCATCCATCTGTCTGTCCGGGATTTCGGGATCTTTCCTGCAGCTCATTTCCTGGGTATCCCTTCGTCCCTCTCCTCCTCACCCTGCCTTTTCCCTTCCTCAACTCCCCTCTCTTTCTTTTTGCCTACAGATATCCTTATATATCTTCCCAGCGGTTAGCACTTGACACTTTCCCCGTCAATTCCTTAATGCCGAGCACGTGCGCTTGTTTGCTGGCTTTGCGCGAGAAAGGAAAGGAAACTCGACGCCCAGCTGCGCATTCATGGCATATATATATATATATATATATATATATATATATATATATATATATATATATATATATATATATATATATATATATATATATATATACGCGCATATAATAAAGTGGACGATGGGAGTGGACACAGAGAAAGAAATGGTGTACGATGCAGATGGGAAACGGAGTGTCGTGTGGCGGTCGCGACGCGCCTGTGCACCCCGTCCATGGCGCGCATATAGTTGCGTGCAGCCGCGACTGTACACAACGCGCCCACGAAAACGTGCTTCCCAATCAACTTTCTTTGCGCAAAACTACAAAACGTACTAGACACGGTGAAAAAAGACACACAAATGCATCAGCGCAAAGTAGCAACTGTTAAATGCAGTGAAGAGCATGGGATATATACATCCACCACACGAGGAGGGCGCAGAGATGACCTAGCTATACCGACGCCGTCTCATTGCTGATGAGATCTATCGCGTTTCGGCTGAGCACAATGGAGCGCTGACACACGCGCCAACTGCAGCCCCTCTAATGGTGCAAGCTTCGACGACCCCTCTTTTCCTGTGGTCCCGATTTGAAGTCCACCACGGCACCTCGCAGGATCGCGCATACGCGCTCTTTCGTGCACATTCCTCCCGGCGTGTTTATTATAAGCCGGACACAAGCCAACACAAGCCAAAAATTAGTTCCGGTAGTACGCAAGTTAAATGCGGTACAGCGGTAGAAGGCTATTAGGAAAGGTCCCACCTCGAAAAAAATCGAACTCGGTCAGAAATTATCATATCGCGTTTCAGAAAGTGGGCAGTATAGAATCCGAAGAGGAGGTCGTCTTTCAAATGCATCTCACAAGGATGGAATTGTCGGTTTTTCATATCCCTACAGAACAGCAGTCGTTTTACGCACACTCAGAGAACCACAGGAGGAAATGGGAATGAGATAACATGAATCGTGGGAGACGCGTCCCTTCAATTTGTTCGCCTCCTCATCGTTTATCGGAGCTGTCCGAAAGTTTCACAGATGAACTCTCGATCAAGTACGCCACGCGAATCGTTTCAATAATATTAGTCGCGCACAGCGACGCCACTAGCGCAGCCGAAAGCTAGCACGCGCAAAGCACCAGCCTACTTCCAGGGATGTCAGGAAGCCATGCAAACTTAGCTGCATATTGTATTCGTATGCTTCGTTCAACTGTACACTTCCTTGTTAATTATATTTGTTGTTTATGTTGTTGTTGTTAAACGTAGCTGGTAAGCATGCAAAGTGCACACTGTTCAGATACACCAACAATTCGTCAACTCTTTTCTCAATTCTGAGGAGACCAACCGAGATAGCGCATGCTTCAGTACCACTGCACATAACTGTATCGAAAGGTGACCTCGGACCAAAGGGATTGCAAGTGGGGAGGGTGGGGGGCCAACTGCTGACGTGCGTTCTCTTCTCCTTGCTTCACGTGTGTGAGCGAAAAAGAAAAGAAATGTCTTCAAAGGACAAAAGCAAGCCCTAATAAATCAATACCTCAGGAAGAACAGCGACAAAAGAAAAGTGAAGACGAAGAGGAAACAAGGGGCGGTTATAAAGACGAATGATACCTACCGGAAGCGTCGCAATGACCGACGGAGATTAATGCTTCGCGGGGGAGGAAGAAGAGGCCGAGAGAAAACTTCCGAGTCGAATCGGCAACTTATCTTCCCTTATCTTTCGCTCTGCTTTCTTCTTCTGGTCTGTGTCTGCGAGCGCCCCCGCGTCGTTTTCCTCCACCTGGTGAAACTGACCCGAACGTGAGCCTCATAAAGGAATGGGATGAAAAATCTGTGACCCCAACAAAGACGCAACGCCAGCCAAAGCCGCCACTCGATCGTTATGGCATTAAACAATGAAGCGACACTCCGAGACGAAGTTCAATAACTTCAAGCAGACTTATCGTAATAATAATAATGATAATAATAATAATAATAATAATAATAATAATAATAATAATAATAATAATAATAATAATAATAATAATAATAATAATAATAAATTGACAGACTAAAGCAGAAAAAGGATGCGCCGTGCTGACGAGCATATAACGATTGAAAAAAATTATAATAAACGCCGGGACACACCGCCATTTCACTCTCTCCTCCCCCACTCAACACCAAATGCCTTCGCCTTCTTTCATCCGCCCTCGTTTATTTTTATCATTGTCCTGTCTCTGTCATCAACGAATATCTGGCTTCTCGACAAGCCTCACAAACACGTACAGATTAATGTCTCATTTGCTTGTCTTGTTTTCATTTCGTCCTCGAAAATTCCGACGACCCTCGCAATCGCTATCTTGCCGACTTATGAGCCTTCGCAAGCCCCCGGCATCTGAAACGTCTTATACTGTATAACCGCTAAGAGCTGTCGACGACGACAATGACAGTACAGTTATGTTGGGGCAGAAAAAAAAATGCAAGTGAAAGTATCCCAGCCCGCGCCAATGACAGAAAGAAGTGCGAGAAGAATCGGCTAGCCCTTCTCCGGAAATCGTTCGCGGTTACAGCGTCAAAAACCGCGACGCAACACGCGAAAGCCTCTCAAACGCAGCGATATATAATAAGATCGACTTCTCCGTTCGATCTCAATCACCTCGGCCGCCGCGCAAATAGAGGCAATCTGCTACGGCCATCGCGATATAACCCCCGCCGCACTTCCCTCTAAAAAAACGTGACACTTCTGTCATCATCGTTATTAGGGCATTATGTGAAAGTTCTCTACTTTACCGTCTCGGCTGCACCGCTAATGAGTGCGCACATTGCGCGGCGTATCCCGCGCTCAACGGCGCGCGAGGTTCCTCTTCGCGGGAACCGCGAAGAAAAAAAAATAAAGCCACATGCGCGCGGCAGCGGCGCATTATTATTACATTCTAGGAAGGGCCTCGGCGAGCTCGGTTCGCAATTTGTAAACAAAGGCGTCGAGTCCAATGAAGCCGCGAGGCGCGTCGTTCCGGCCGAGGAAGAACAATGTACAGATGCATAACGGTTCGGTGTATATAAAGCCTCCCGCTATGTACTATATACACATTCTAGCCCCGCGAGAAACACGAGGAAAAGAAAGGAGGTGCCGACGCCGCCGCCGCGACGACGCACTTCCGCCTCCCCTCTCGTCGCATGAACATAGTTCCGTGCAGCGGTATAGCATATATAATTGAGCTAACTGTGAGGGCGCGCTATTTCTGTACACCGAAGCTTGTGCTACCGGATGGGTGATGGAATTCGACCCCGCCCCGGTGGCTTTGTGGCTCTGGTGCTCGACTGTTGACCCGAAGGTCGCGGGATCGAATCCCGGCCCCATTTAGATGGAGGCGAAAAATGTTTGAGGCCCGTGTACTTAGATTTAGGTGCACGTTAAAGAGCCCCAGGTGGTCGAAATTTCCGGATCCTTCTACTATACGCCGTTTCTCATAATCATATCGTGGTTTTGAAACGTAAAACCCAAACAGTTATCATTATCATCATTAGAGATGGGATTCAAGACAATTCGTTTATCCTAATGTTGTGCTGTGGCAGGTCCTGCTATTTGCCGAGACATATTTACTAAATCGCGAGAAACCTAACGGGAAGAAACTAGGGACAGAACGCAACGCTATTTAGATATATAAACTTCTGAGGCATCCTGCATTCTAAAAGCTGACGATGAACGGTGAACACATAAGCGCTCTATCTCTGGCACACACAAAAAGAGAAGTGTTGCACCAAAAGAAAAGAAAAAAAATCTTACAGTGAATTATTCGTAATGGATCGTCACGTGCGATATTTGGATGCTCCTATGTGACGCATTAGCTTGCGCATCTGTCTGCGAATTTGTCCGTACATACGGTGGCTTAATTATTTGCATGTCCACTGTGACGAGTGTGCTGTCTTTAAGTTTTTCGCGCGAGTAATTATGTCTCAGCAAATGCATGAGCACAAACTAGCCCAAATCTATACTTTAATTAGGTACTTATTACTCACGAAGTTATAGAAGAAGGAAATTTTAAAAAAGAAACAGACACCGATGGCAACTGGAATGCGAACAGCCTCCCTTTCTTTTCCTGTTTGTTTGTTTGTTTATTTTTTCCCGCTCACTTTATGTGCAACAGTGGCTGCCACAACGCAACATTTAGAACAATCTATATAGACTAACTAGGTCCATTCGAAGCTCGGCTCTATTTCAATATCGCAGAAATTTAATTTGGGTGGCCTAAGTTGTCCTGAAATGGCACGGAGGGTTGCTTCTTTGCGAAAATGCACAATTTACAGGGAAACACCCCACTTGAAATGACCTTGTAACGCTCCAACATAAGGAACAGCGATAAAAAGCAAAATACCTTCGCTTTAAATATAGCCTCGCTGCGTGATGATCATGTGAGCATATGGCCCCGGAAACAAAGCTGCCTGCGGGGACAATGAAGTGTCAAGCAAGGCGAGCTTGACAATAATAATAATATCTGGGGTTTAACGCCCCAAAACCACGATATGATTATGAGAGACGCCGTAGTGGAGGGCTCCGGAAATTTCGACCACCTGGGGTTCTTTAACGTGCACCTAAATCTAAGTACACGGGCCTCAAACATTTTCGCCTCCATCGAAAATGCAGCCGCCGCGGCCGGGATTCGATCCCGCGACCTTCGGGTCAGCAGTCGAGCGCCATAACCACTAGACAACCGTGGCGGGGCAAGAGCTTGACAATCGCGATGTCCGGACAAGCGATCGAGTACAGACGGTAGGAAAAGCTCAATGGAAACGGCAAACCAGGCGCTAAGACGCAGCATCGCAGGCTCGTGGGAAAAAGAAGCCACAACAGGTGCCCCGTCGAGAAATTAAATGCAATATTATTACGCGACACGACGGCACAGCGCCGCGCCGTGCATTTCGAGGGTCGTTCCGTATAAGAGGATAATTCGAAATATCCGGGTTCGATAAAATCGGCCTCGCCACCTCACCTGTCTCTCTCTCTCTCTCTCTCTCTCAATAGGATCGTAGTTAGAAAGAAGCGCTGCATCCAACTTGAGAGACAAACATCCGGAGGCGTATACACCCGGGCGACTGCATTCCCAAGCGACGCTTCACACTCGATTGGTCCAAGTGTCGCGCTCCACGTCACGGGCAATGCGACGCATGGTGACATAGTATGCGTATAGCTTAAGCGGCCGTCTCCGTTTATGAATCGTGGCACGTCCCAGTGACGCAGTGGACCGGCAAAAGAGGCTGCAGTGGGTCGGTCGCCTTCCCCGCAATACCGCCCCACGCCGCACCCTAGCGATCCACTGCCTCGGTGGGGGCGCAAGCATGCATACTTAACGTCGTACCGACTGCTTACGAAAGAGCACGCCTTAATGAGCGGCGATCAGCTTCCTCAAGGGTAGAGGCAAAGCAGATACCGAGCACGTGCCGCGAAAAGAATGGCTCTATCGACAATAGTTGGCGATCAGAGCAGGTCGTTGTACCTGGGTCGAGACGATTACTCTGTACATAACCTCACACTTTACACAGCGTTCTGTAGCCTGGTTACGCTGACCAAATAGCAGGCCCGCCCTTCTAAGGATGACGCACGCTAGCTCTTCAAATAGGACCATACAATTTCCCCGAATCGACCGATTCAGAGCGTCCGAGTGCAACGCAAACGCTCGTGCAAACGACTGTGTCAGCCAAGAACCCCCGGCATCATTAGTGTACTAATAATATCTCGCAAAGAGAACATGGACAGCGCACATGTGCGTTTGGAGTTCCATACGAGCAGGGAAGCATATTATAGGACCCACTGACTGTGTCAAACGCAAGGTGGACTCCGACAATAAGCGAAAAAGCTAGACAGGGTACATATTCATTACTGACTACACATACCGTTCTCGTTATCATCACGCAATGAACGGGGCACAAAGGGCTAGGTGGTTTTCCATAACATTATACAGCTGTTATGGCGCGAGATATGACGGTATAAGGCTAAGAAAAGACGAGAGCGTATACGCCTTCTCCGTCACCCGGCCTTGCTGCACGTTGCAACACTTAGTATGTAGTGAAGCTGAGTAGTTAACGCGGTTAATACGATCTGTCATAGAGTCTAGGTCTACCCATTTTACTTATCGTAAACTGAGACCAAATAACCACTTAAACGGTTTACGGTAGACAGTTGTAGATGCGAAATTTTCGGTTTACAGGCGTTCATTCGTAAAAGCCAGTCATTCGCTCGCTACAACCACAAGCCCACCCGCCCACTCACTCACGAACTCTCCCAGAAAAATAAAATTGAGTGCTTTGGTTGCGTTTGGCGATGGCTTTCTTTTTTAATAGGCGTTCATTTTTTAACACGCACGCACAAACACACACACTAACACGCACTCACTCACGCACGCGCACACACGCGTGTAGCAGCGGGTGCCACGACTCGATATATCTACACGCGGCGCGGAATGCGGTGCGCAGGACGAGGGCGCCGAGCCACTTGGCGTGACGACGGTCACTGCCGCACACACAGTGGGCGCCGAATTACGCCTGGAAACCAGACAGAGAAATGGATGAGGAGAGAGAGAGAGATGAGCGCTGCAGCAGACGAGCCACGCGATATGAACGTTCCCCTGCGTGCCGCCAGAGGCAGCCGCAGCACTGACGATAATAACGACGATAATACCGACACGCTTCGCTCGACGTCGCAGGAGAGAGACCCGAGAGCGCGGTATGTATGCTATATAGCCCGGGCCGAAGAGGAAAAGCGCCGCCGCTGACCACCACTGGTGAGCGATGACCGAGCAGGCCGGCGAGCAAGCGGACGAGAAGACACAATGCCCGGAACACGGCTGCGTGTTGTGGCGTGTACTATTTATGTGGGTGCCAGGAAAACGCACCGCGGCGGACGCCTGTCCGTACGCGAGGTCTCGAGTTTGCTGCGCCTCCGTGCAGTCACGTGCCTGCCCGCGCTGGGCCAGAGGAGCTTCGAGCCCACGGTACAGTGAAAGGCTATAGTAAGTATAGTACCGCGAAAACCATGTTCGATGATCGCGCATTTCGATTTGGTGTCCGTAACCATCTGAACAACCTTTCCCATTATAAAGAACATGAGCGGGAAACATGGTATACGGAAATTTCGCGACATGATATTGAATAGCTTTGGGGGTTTGCATGCCACAACCACGACATGATTATGAGGCAGTGGAGTAGCCAGGGAGTGGCACACAGGCCACCTCCCCCCCCCCCCCCCTGCGAAATTCTTTTCTGCCATGAGATACAGAGCACAAACTGACACTGGACCACATCAGCCTCCCCGGCCCCACTTCAGATCAAGGAGGTGCACCGCAGTGGCGTAGCCAGGGGGTTGCACACCGGGCCCGTGCCCCCCCCCCCTCCCGAAAAAAAATTGTTCCCATGGGATACAGAGCACAAACTGACACTCGACCACACTTATCTGCCCAGACCCCATGTCGGATCAAGGAGGTGCCCCCCCCCCCCCCCCCCCGCTGAAAAAATTTCTGCCTACGCCACTTGTGCACCGCCTCTGAAACAAATTTCTGCCCGCCCCTGGTATGAGGCACACCGCAGTAAGGGACTCTGATGTGGTTAGCTGGGGCTATTTCACCTGCACCCAAATGTAAATATACAAAAGCACTCTTGCATTTCATGCCCATTGAAATGGGGCACAAGTCGCGAGAATCCAACTCGCGTCCTCATTTTAACAAGCGCTTTCGAATCGCTTCCGACTCCTGGTGACACCCCAAGCGTATAAACGCAAAAGTAAGCACTAGCCAACATAACTGGCAGTAAGCCAACATTATGCAGCGCTAAAGCCAGCAATTAGCTAACACTTGCCGAGCGTTAAAGGAAATGTCTTTTTTCTTTTTAACCAATGCAATTTATTTTCATTGGTTCGCTACTTGAGTAAAAGATCACAAGTGGCCCTTGCCAGTTCATTTTAGCTCTGTAACACGTAGAACATAAATGTTCCTTTTTGTCATCTCGCCCTTTGATATACTTCTAACGCTCCTTGGTAAGTCGATACATATTCAGAGAAACGTCGTGATTCATGGGTTACATCTGACGTGACGACGCAGTCGATATGCAAATATGCAACAGAAAGCCACGCGTGATCTACAACCCCGCCACTTCATTATACGTCAGCCCAACTGCGTGACGTACATAAATGTCAGAGCAAGGGCGCCAAACGCATCCATTTTCCTGATCCACACGCTGCTATAACTTACAAAGGTATACACGTATGGAATATCTTTTACGGGTGGGTTTCGCTGCCGCCATATTGGGCCGTTAACCTTGCAGTTTCGTATCTTTAACAACTAAACAAATAGTGCTACCGCACGCTCATCAAAACGGTTGTACTGGTGCATTCGACATTTCGTGACCTTATTCATACATGTCGCGATATACAGAAATAAGAAGGTGGCGGCGCCCATGCGTCTTACGCAAAATCGCCCACAGCTTCAAATCTCGGTGAGCAGAAAAAGCACCTTGCCGCCGCAGCCGAGGATGATCAAAGCTAGCTTGTCGGGTTTCGCTGCAAGCTGCATCCTCCACGGCGTCTTCTTCACCAAAAAGCCGATTAGCTCCGAAACGGGTCGTGCTGCCACCCCCTTATCATGAGAAGAATCTGCCATTGAGACTATAGAACAAAGACATCTCTCAGATACCTTCGATTGCCTCTGTCCGCGCAAGCACCGAGCCCAACCAATCGAGCAAGTGTCTTAATCCCACCTATTCTCATTCGTCCGTTACAGTCAAACATTAATACCATTGTGCAGTGAGAGAAGGCCGTGCAGATTATGCCGATGGTGTGTCACAAATCGCAGAACCGGGTCCTAGACGTGGTGAGCGTTGGACGACCAACTAGTATATGGAGTACTCAGCGCGTAGAACAATGCGCCCACCAATAAGACGACAGACAAAACGCACTCGCCACAGCAGTCGTAAAACGCGCGCTCATTTATTTATTTGTCTTTATACAAACAGGCCGTTATCTTCAGACAAGTCATTCACCTCAAATCTAGCTAAGTAGGCAATTGCGACGCGCAGCGCGCCTAAAATTACCGTTACAGGGAAGACGGTAAAGTAGAAATGGTATAATGCCGTGCTGAGAATACTAAGGGGGTAGTTAAGTGCGCCCTTTCCGCCAGAAGATGATGGCGCAGCTCTCATGAAGTGGGCTTGGTCTTCCGCGCTATATACTATTATACGGGAAAAAAACACAAGAGCCGCAGTCAAATGACCCGTCTATATAGCGTGCCGCGCATCACGGACGCCCGGAATAGACGTTCACCACGCATGCAGAGACAGGCGCTCGAACCTCCACGAAACAACGGCATGCGCGAGACACGCGTTTATACACCATATATACGAGCTAAACGAGCGGCAACTTTCCTCGAGCTGTTGAGCGAGCGAGCGAGCGAGCGAGCAGGTGTGAAGAAGACCCGTCGTCGCCAGCCGTCATCGACGCATCCGTGACGTGACTCCGACCCCTTTTCCGGGGAGATGACGGTGACGCGCGATGACGAAGGACAGTGCGGCGACACGCCACAGTGGCTTGACGTGACCTTTCTTCCAGCGCGAGCACAAGGTCAACAATACTTGAAATCGGCCAAGGCTGCGGCTTCTATGCGAGCACATGTTGGCGAGAGGTCACAAAAACGTGTAGTGACATTAACCTTGAGGTTTTTGTCGTGCTATTTACTACCTACGTAGTAACGGAAGGTAGTAACTGCAAAGTTCGCAACTTTACTACCACGGCACTGACTACGTTCCACAAATATTGCGCCACTTATAGTAAAGTACAAGTCATATACGCAAAGCACGAAGAGACGAAACTGAACGAACACGTATTAGAAAATGAGACGAGGATCACGTGATCGCCCAATGTAAAGTATTTCGCAAAAATGGCAAGGACTGAAAATCACCCGGAAACAATGACCCATATGCTTTCCTTGGCTTAATTGTCTGCCGGTTTCGTTAGTTATGTATAATACAAAAAACGAGCCCCTCGCACAATTCCCCTACTCCGTACAGATATTATGTTATTCAAGCGCGTGCAAGGTAACGCAAGCGCATGCTACAATCGTGGAGGAGAATCGAAGGCATCGCAAAACTGCACACCACTCCAGTATGTTATATCGACTAATACGTGACGTGATAAGACCGACTTGGTATGCGCATTAGAGACCAACTGGCGTGCTGCAATGGCCACGCATTTAGTGATGGACGCGAAGTTGTATGGAGGAACAAGGGGCGACCTAAGGAACGAATACCAAAGAACGAATACCAACAAACCACGTAGCGGACACCATATCAACTTTGTGCAGTGTTCCGCTAATAGCACGCAAAATACATTCGGAGAAGACGCGCTTGCCACGCATACGTTCTCCAGTCATCCATCAGACACGCATCATCCACTTCAAAATGAGCGGCGCTCCGCAGCAGCACGTATACAGTTTCATGAGCAGAGCACTAGAGCTGGGCGCTTCAACCGCAACGTTTATAGCTATCCAGAAGAAACGATCAGTGCCGGAGAAAAAGAAAGAAGAGAGAAAGAAAAAGCAGAAGCAATAGACAGCTTATGAATATACAAAAGAACAATATTCAATATCGTGCACCCCACTATATAGATACATATATTGCGCTTCTCTTGCAATTTCCCTTCATCCTTCTACATAGCTACACATACCGTTAAGCCCTCGAGCAAATGAACCGAGATATACGTAGCGTGACAACCACCGTTATATACCCCGCCTGCACATACACTGCGGGAGCACACGTCGTGGAACAAAGGGGACAGACGACGAACAGCGAAGAAAATCAAGCTTTCTCCCGTTAAATGAAGCGTGCAAGGAAACGCGCGCGTAGTACATCCAGTGTAAGTATATATATATATATATATATATATATATATATATATATATATATATATATATATATATATATATATATATATATATATCGCTCAGCGAATCGCTCCGTCATTTGCCTGTCCCACGGGGGAATCGTTTCTCCCGAGCCGGCGTGCGCGCGATTTGCAGCTGCCCCGAACCAAGGGCTCGCCTCCTTCCCCTATATATATGTGCGGTCTCATAAGCGCCGCACCGTCGATCGTCGCACGAGGAGGCAGAACAGTTAAACGATAAAAAAAAAAAGTACAACAGTGATATCACTGAAGTAAGAGAAGCGCCACGGATGAAAGGACGAAGCGACCGTATTTTATATCGTATAAGTTAAAAAAAAAAAGAAAAACATCGAGAAAAGAGAAATGTGAATGGAAGCACCACAATCATCTTCAGACCGCAGCTACTAACCAACACAACCTAAGAGCGTTTAACTGCATGCAGACGGAATACTACACTCTAGAAAAAAAAAAGGCAATCCTGAGGCTCTTTTTTTGTGAGTTCCCACTTACCACGTAAATGACTCTCTTTAAAGAGACACGCGAACTCTCGTTGGGGTTCCACGACTCTTCGACGAGAGTATAACGATAGCCAAAGAGAGTTCACGTGTCTCTTCAAAGAGAGTCATTTACGTGATAAGTGGAAACTCACCAAAAAAAGAGCGAAAGGATTGCTTTGTTGTTGTTGTTTTTTTCTTATATTCTAGGTTGGAAGGTGATGTCTGGTACGCATTCATTATTAATTATTGGCTGGTTTGTTTGTGGGGTTTAACATCCCCAAAGCAACTCATGCTATGACGCTACAGGGCTCTCCTTGCCGTGTAATATTTTCTCTCTCCCCGTATTGCTCCTCCATGTACCTCTATATATACGGTGAAATGAATGTCACGTATAGTGTTAGCGAGGTAAACGCTCACGGGATACAAAGCGCAGGAGGCAATCTGAAAAGAAAAAAAAAATAAAAGACGAGAAAGAAATGAGAAACAAAGAAACAAATACGCTAAATGTAGCCCCAGAACAAACTATGAGGAGTTACAGTGGTCGACTGTCCTTCTCGGCAGCTCTCACTGAGCCTCAAGCCGATGGCAGCCATGCCGATTACACGGTGATTACTGGTTGTCAGGGGATATATATATATATATATATATATATATATATATATATATATATATATATATATATATATATATATATATATATATATATATCACGTGGGAAAGATCGCGCGCAGAGAAAGGTTCGTCCCACGGCCGAAACGTCAGTCCTTTGTGTGCGATTTTTCCCACGTGCTTGATGTTTTAAAACTTTTTTAGAACTTTTACTTATAGGAATGCGGTCGCATTCCTATAAGGGCGACAATGTTAGAGGCCCGTGTGCTTAGATTTAGGCGTGCGTTAAAGAAACCCTGGTGGCCGAAATTTCCGTAGCCCTCCATTTCCACGTGTAAAGGTTTTGACACGTAAAACCCCAGCAATTATTACAATTACTGCAGTTTTTTTTTTCACGCGATTACTCTCCTTTCCCTTTTTTTTTTTTCTTAGGACGGACCTTATAACCGAGCGGACTGTACGCGTAGAAATGCGGAATATGACAGAATGAGAGACGAGAGAATGGGGGGACGATATATAAAAGGAGATAACACGAAACAAAAAAAAAAAAGACGAACAGCAACATATACATGGGAATCAGAAGAAAGAGGGCACCACGCGACACGGAGACTAAAATACAGTCATACGAAAGAAGTAATAAATAAAGCGCGTCCGTCACAAAGCAGGGTCGATATACAACGAGCCGGCTCCGAAAAAATGGAAGCAGGCCAGACGAGACGTCAGTCTCTCTCGGCGATGACAGGCGAGAGGAACGCCCTTGTCATGGCGTGGACAGGCTCGCACAGAAAAAAGCAGACATTTCGCCCAGGGCAACTCCGCGCGGCCTCCTTTGCGTCCATCACACGTGCTTCGGCGACGGACGGGTGATCGCGCGCGCCACGAGCGCACGCGAGAGGCGACAATCAACGGTGACACGCGCGCGCGGTTTTCCGAAGATTCCCGAGAAAAGAAACACGCAGGCGCCTTCCGCTTCTGAGGGCACATTTTCCCTCCCTATATCAGTAAGAAAAGAATGGAATCTTTATTCTGTAAACAGCACCTAATAATACCTCCGGAACCCTATAAACTTGATAATATATTTCTTTATCTCTCTCTCTTTTCTTTCATTATCTCTCTTTTAAATTTCAGAATTTTCAACAAGATCAACGATCTCAGCAATTTCTTTTCTTCTTTTTTTTTCTTTTTTTTTTTTACATGTGACAACCCTCATCCAATACGGTGCAGTGGTTGCCGATAAAGAAAACGATCTTTCCATTCCCGCGTACTTGGAATAGGAACCCCTACACTCTAAGAAAAAATAGAGTATTTGGGGAGTATTTTCTGCCACACAACAATAATCGTCATCTGGCTTGCTCGCGTTTCCTTTCTTGAAAACCCGGCTATCGTCACTTTCGTTTCACGAATGCTATGTCACGCCGTGACCGGTCACGTGACCGGCAAGTGCCGGGACCGCGGCGATAAGGCGAGGAAAGTACGCGAGGTGGATGACGATTACCGTTGTGTAGCAAAAATACTCCCCAAATACTCGATTTTTTCTTAGACTGTATAGCTACAAATTTGAGAGATGAAGGCGCGGGCGCGCGAGCCCGTGCCACTAACGAGCTGCCCTCGAGACGTGCGACTTTAGTAGCGCGCTACTCTCGGAGGCTCGTGGCGTAAAGTCCCTCAATAAATTATGGAGGGACCTTATCGTGGCGACGCGCGTAGCCCCACCTGTTGAGCGCAGGTGGAGTCTCGCAGCGGCCGCCCGCCCGACAGGTGCGCTTCCTCCTCCCTTCTTCGGCAACCCTTTCCCGCGGATGCCGACGACACAATCTCGCGAGGGAGGGAAAGCAGCCGCATCAGTGCACGCCGTATGTTTGCGACGCCGCTGACGTGCGCAGTCGTGGCCGAGTGGTTAAGGCGATGGACTTGAAATCCATTGGGATCTTCCCGCGCAGGTTCGAATCCTGCCGGCTGCGGTGCTTTTTTTTTTTCTCCCCCAGATGTTTTTTTTTTTTTCTTTTCCATTTCACTGGCCAATACGCGTTAGGAGCTGCGCGACCAGTTTTTGCACCAGTGCACCTGAGTATTACTGCAATTCCCACATACTTACTACAAAAGATTTATTTATTGGTTCACTGATTTATTTATTTTAATTAATAAAAAGGACGCTACCTCCCGTACCGACACAACACGGCGGGGGTGGTCTGCCACCTTCTGCTTCAACTTCTCTCTATCTTCTTCCTTATTGGCAACCTAGCATATGTTTTCTTAAAATAATAATAATAATAATAATAATAATAATAATAATAATAATAATAATAATAATAATAATAATAATAATAATAATAATAATAATAATCGTCATAATGATGATGACGATAATAAGACGAAGTAGAAGAACACGCTCTATCCATAACAAGTATTAAAGCTTCATCCAAAGCTGGCTCAATGCCAGATAAATAGTACTTTTTTTCCTTATTGTAAATTTATAAGGTTAGATATGCAGAAGATGCACAGCGATCTAGAAAGGCCGTTTTAGCTGGGTGCCTCGGAGTATTCTTTTATTATTTTTTTTTCCCCAGCAGTAGATTTCCGCTAACTGGCACCGACGTCTTAGTACATAAGAGTGTGCTCTCCAAACGGCAAACATTCGACGGAACTCTGTAGAATAGACATCGTCAGAAAAAAAAAAGATATGTTAGAAAATTACAACATCAGAAAAAACCTTCGCCATTTCAACAAGGAAGAGTAGTCTCGTGGCAGTGTACGGCGAACTCTTCGGCGACCGCCGGCACTGACCCCGACGGCGCTATCATCTTGAACGAAGACATCATTATTATGTCGCGGCTCGTTGCAGAGTCGTGATTCAGAAACGACCGGAAACACCGACCGCTATTCGACCACTCTCGTTTCCAAGGTACGCGCAAGGTCGTCGCACGTACGAACGCCTATGAAAAGCCCCGCTAGCGCTTCTCGCCATGGCACCACTGCAAAAGCAACGGCATGAGAGTTTCCTACAATTACATAGAGTGAACTCTGGCGCTGCGATCAGCCAGCTACCGTGGGAATGATGGGTAGTACACGGATTTGCCTAATCTTCGTGCTTACGGCTTCGAACGCACTTGTGGCTTTGTTTATTGCTGTGTTGTGGCATTCGTTTCGGATAAAAGAATGGATCGTTGTGAACTTCGTGACCAGATTTGAATCGGTGAGCCTAAAGAAGTTAAAGTGGTGAAGTGAAACTGCTGATTTTGCTGAACTTCGTTTTGCGACAAAGCGGATGCAGGCAACGCGGAGCCAAACGGAGCCGAAAGAACGAAGTTTAGACAAATCCGTGTATTACCCATCATTCCCATGCTGGCTGAAGCGCCATGCGTTGCAGCTCCCATAGAGACAAGTGCCAGAGTTCCCTCTATATTGCATCTACAGGAAACTCTATATGGCATGAGTAGTCCCCGAAACATCAGCATTCGATGAAGACTGACTAGACTTCCCTTCTTTTTTTTTCAGTTCTAACACTTTGCGACACGCATTAGGAATGACTGTCCATAAACGCGTGAAATTTACGTAATTTGATGCAAAGGTCCTGGATACCAAGCTTTTAAAGCAAATGGAAGTGTTAGGATAAATTATAGCGTTTTTTACAGCAGTTAATCGTAATTACAACGTAAATAATTATCTAATGGCTGTAAAGCCAGTCATGCTATATTTCTTCATAAACCGAATTCAACGAGCCACTCAAATTACATGCGACACTTATCTGCTGGCAGCGAGCATTCCTGAAAAGGTAAAAAAGTTTCGAAATTCCCGCTGAAACGCCCCACGTCCAACGTCTCGTAGAACACGGTATTGCCTTCACCAAAGCGACCGCGTGTAGCAAAATATTTCAATCAGAAGTAATATTAAGTAAATTCAGGCAACAAGAATTCTTAATTTACCATTATCTCAGTGCTTGCGGTGTCTTCCTTGCCAATAATGCACGGAAATGGCAAAAGTGAGTCGTGTCTCCAAATGAGGACGTCGTGTCGCAAAGGGCTAAAGCATCCAATCCCTACATGAATTTAACAAACACAAGCTTCACTAAGCCTGGCAGTATTAACAGTATTCCATGTTATAGAAATGCGGCAACCGCGGTCGAAAACGAACCTTCCTTTGGCATGTTCTTCACCACTACAGCGCGCAAATGTAAAACTATAGCGCAAAACACCCGTGCGAGAACTAAAATTTCGTCCGGACCCGGTAGGCAGTTCAATAACTGCTGGACCTCAATCTCTCTCTCCTCTCTCTCTCTCTTTCTTTCCGGTTGTGAAAAAGAGAAGTATAATGCGGTGTAAAGAAGGAAATTATAGGCATTGCAATGGCGCAATGTCTGTATACTTGATTTTTACGTACCCTGGTCGTACTGATCGCTTTGGAAACGCGTGTTACGCACCATGCGTGTACAGTCGGAGTCAAAAGTTTAAGGGACCACAATCTTTGAGAAAACATTGAATTTCTCATCAATTTGTGAATGCAATTCGGTCGTACTGTACAGCACATATTGATAGCGTCTTTTAGAACAGGCCGGAAATCTAAATTAAAAGACTGTCCGCCGAAGCAGCGGAAATATTCAGCTTTTTTCTCGTGTCCCTAAAGTTTTGATGATGTCTGTACGAGGCAGGAGGTCCCTGTTCAAACCGGATCCGCGGAGGAGCGGACACTCCGGCCGCTGCAGAGTGCCGACAAGCTTCGCCGCGCACTCGCACATCGAGACACTGCAGCCAAGCCCAGATTTCCCCGGCGTCTGCAACCTTGGCGTCCCGGAGGATCCAGATATCTCGCCTCGCTCGCTGCGGCCCGGTCTCCTCCGCTCGCGTGCCGCCGGGACGCGCAAGTCCAAGATAACCGAGCTGCTCCCGTTCACCGCGCCGAGAACGTGAAAGGCGTTGGCACGGGGGAGAGGGAGATACTGCAGCGGGCGCGCCATCCGAGATAAGGAGCAACTAGTCTGCAACTCTATACGGCACAAGCGGACATGGAAACGAAGGGATATAGTGCACCCATCGAAGCGTTCTGTATGGGAAGTAAACTGTGGTCTCAGAGGTACTTTATAGGTCACAAACGCCGAATCGTAAGGGACACCGATTCGATATTCTTTCAAGTTTCCCAACATTCGCATACCCCTATATACCCACCACCGCGGACAGGCGGATCTAGCCTAGCGATATATATACATATATACATGCAAGCAATTGCCCGTCCGGTTTCCTCCTTTCAGTTTACGTTGAAAACATGGTCAATTTTAAAAGCGAAGCACGGGCAGGCGAATGAGAAGGCGCAGGCAGGCTGCACGCAACCGTTTATATGCCGGCGGCCCGTGAGCCATCCCGCGTATATACGGCGCTGTGTCGGGCCCCCACCCCACCAAACGCCCCGATATGAGTGTCACTCATCACCAGTCACACGTGAGGTCCGTAGCGTTTAAAAACTCCGAAGAGTAGTCGCAACACCTACTTTGTGAATGTATGCAGCATCCACGCGGAAACACACCCTTTCACTCTGTCGTGCGGGAAGCCTAAACGATGGAGTGCTTCGTACAAACATTTTCGATCTTAAATAGGGAGCTCTAAAGGGGTCTGGTTGTGAGTCAGGTTGGTATGATTTCATGACTGCAAAACAGCACGAGAAACAAAGACACAGGAAGAACAGACAGGACCAAGCGGTGTCCTGTATGTCCTTCCTGAGTATTCGTTTTTCGCGCTGTTTTGCAAATATATATAGGGAACTCGCCATCACGCTTCAGCACTCGCACCACCACACCACCATCACGACCGCGTCCCCTGCATCCACCTCGGTCGCTTGCCCTCCATTCACTCGAGCCGCCAGCTACTTCGTCATCGAAAGCCTCGCTTGGGACATGCAGACAGACAAGGGCTGCACCCATGTAAAGCCTCGCAATCAGTTGCGCGCCACTGGAAGCTAAAACGCCTCCTCCCAACATATTTCGTACGCCCGGCCGCCGGTGCGAAGAAATAATTCATTCATCCAGGCATACAGAGGCTTTGGTATACGCGCGGTTGGAGATGATAAACGAAGCGAGCAGAGCCCGCTGTTGTGTATACGCCAAGGCCGGAAGAACGAGACGCGTCGAGGCGACGCGTCCGCGGAGCGGTTGCATGCGTAATAAGACAACGGAATAAATCGATCGTATAAGACCCACCGCCTCGCGCCGTGTTTGTCGCGTGGAAAGAAGCTCAGGGAATAAAATAAAGACTAAGGACGCATCACCGTATGTGTTCGTCTATACGTGTAACAAAAGCACTTACGAAACGTGTGCACACACACTCTATAAGAAAGAAACAAAAACAGTATGTGTGACTCCTTTCGGAGAGTCCTGACTTGCCACGTATATGACTCTATTTAAAGAGACACGTTAAAGGGGTCATGAACCACTTTTCCAAGTTATGACCTCCGTATCAGAGTTTACTGCCTCCCGAATCGATTGCCGCAAAAATTTCTCGAATCCGTCAAGAATAAGCGGAGTTACGGGGGTTTGGCGCACGCTCTCAGCGCTTTCTCTCTTTTCTCGTGCCGACGAGCGCACTGGAAGCTACACAGGGAGGGATGGCACGGGGGAACGAAGTTACGTCAGCGTGCGTCATGAAACGCGATCGCTTTCCCGCTGTGATTAGCGCGCGCGAGTGCGGCTACCGTGTACTGAGGAGTGCGGCGCCGGCAAGTGGCGGCACCCCGTGGCAAGAAGCGCATCTGATCAGAACGCCGCTCTAGATTATGTCGGCTATAGGCCAATGAGGATGCTATGTCTTTTGCGACGTGAACAGGCAGATCGCGTACGTCGACGGGCAGACGCCCCGCCCACCGACGAGAGTGAGAAGCCCCCTGTGTGAAAAGAGGGCGCCTGAGAAAACAGCAACTTCGCGTTCCGCTTGTAGCCTTTACGCGGCGCTCACGACTGCAATATTTGGCAGAGCAGTTCATAGCCGTGTCAGCTTTCCGCAGGTTGTGTTTTTTCAACAAGCCCTAGGGGTGCTGCATGACCCCTTTAACACTCTTGTGGGTCACACGACTCTCCGAAGAGAGTACAACAATCTCCAAAGAGAGTTCACGTTACTCTTTAAAGAGAGTTATACACGTGGCAAGTAAGGACTCGCAAAACAGAGTCGAGGGTCTTTTCTCTCTCTCTCTCTCTCTCTTAGAGTTCACCAAGTCAGCGCGTGTCGCACAAAAAATTATTTCCGGTAGCGTTGATAACTTGCTCTTAGTGGCTTCAACGACTAATCATTTGTCTTCTTGCCTGGAGTCTTGGAGAGTTAGAAACAGCGTAGTCAAACATTTGCGCGCACCTAAAGTCCCACGCACTTCCTGCGTTCTTTTGTACGCTTTAGTACTCTTTTGTACGCTCCCCTAACTATTGGTTTGCGTCCCCTATAAATTAGGCTGCGCGCCAAACCCCTATTGACTTCATTATTTTGTTTTCTTGTTTAGTTTTTAAAGCAGAAGATTAATTTCTTCGTCAATATTCTACAGTGGACGTTGCTAGGCCCAGTATCCTGCATGCACTATATATATATATATATATATATATATATATATATATATATATATATATATATATATATATATATATATATATATATGACATCGATTTTAGAAAGTCATGGCTTCGTTGTTTTTCCCTCTTACACTCCGACCGTTCGGTTGTCACCACGTAAGGTATTTCAAGGCTACAGTTCACTAAATTTAAAAAAAATGCGAAAACCGTCCACGGAGAGTAAGGACAAAACTCAGAGCCAGTCATCACCGCCACTCCGCGCCTTCGCGCTAAATTTTTAAAAACTAAGTGCGGGGCCGAGACCTGGCGACATCGCGAAATTAAAAATAAAATTACAAAACTGACTCGCGGAAATTTATGTTTAGAGAGAAAGACGAAGCCCGGGATCGTTTTATCTCGTGCAGATCTCGACTTTTGTTCTTGCTCTAGAACAGCACGGCTGCTTGACGATCGATTCAACGTGGCGTGGTTCCGGCAGGTGACGCTCAAAAGAGAGGCTGCCGACAAACGGCCGTCACGCGACAAGCGTGCGAGGCACTGGAGGAGCACTCAACCGCGAGGCGCAGATCAGAAAGAGAGAGAGAATAATCTATTACGACGCCTCCATCGCGTGCTCTCATACACACCTCCATCTACAGACCACTTTATACGATCGTTGATTCGTTCTCTGCCGCACACAGCGTGTCGAGTTGAGCTACTTGGTATATTACTCAACTTGGCAAGGAAAAAAAAAAAAAGCTCTAAGAACCTGACGATGACGAGATGAGACAAACACGGCACTGAGAAAAAAAAAAGAAGAAGAAGAAAACTCAGAGCCGTGTTGCCTTCGTCGTTGCTTCGTCGTTTCTGTAGCGACTGTTTCTATGCCTCTGCGCCAGCAACAGTTCTTGACGCGTTGCTCATATACTTATAAAAATTGGCAATATGCATAAAACGATCTCATTATCGTACAACCGCGAAGCGCCGAGCGGAAACGATATTGAAGACAAAACTCTCCATTTATATCTTCCGCCGCATTCGGTAACGAGGGTAAGAAGATTTCTTGAGAAAAATATGGGCCGACCTCGAGGGCAACGCAGGTTTAACACGTGACCTCAATCACAGTATTTACTCACACACTACCAGGACCGTTACTGGCTAACGTTAGCCAACGTGTCCTCTAGGCTTGGCTTAAATAAAGGCTAAACGACGTCAAATATTGGTGGTCCGCTGTTATAACGTCAAGACTGCGGGCATTAAATCTAAAAACAATTGTCGATTTCTCTATTCTCAGAGCGTTTGCATTGTTCCCAACCCCAAATGCTACGTCATCGACAAAGCGAGGTAGCGTGCATCAAGATCTTAGATATACTATGCGCTTTATTGAGGTGACAAATATACGGACGCTCAACGCGCCGTCGCCGTGAGGTTCCGTATAAAGCGCGATAACATCGCCCCGCGCATGTCCGAAGTGCGAGTGAAAGCGTGCGGAGGCAGCCGATACTAGCGCACTCTAAGAAAAAGAAAAAAGTATGTGTGACTCCTTTCGGTGAGTCCTGGCTTGCCGCGTATATGATTCTCTTTAAATAGGCACGTTAACTCTCTTCTGGGTCACACAACTCTCCAAAGAGAGTTGCCGTGTTTCTTTAAAGAGTCATACACGTGGCAAGCCTGAACGCTCAAAAATGAGTCAAATGACCTTTCTTTTTAGAGTATGGCTCAAGCAGGGTCGAAACGTGCCGGCTGTCTTCCGTCCATATATATATATATATATATATATATATATATATATATACGTGCTGCATTATATCTCGCGCGTGCTCTCACACTTTGCTTTTAGAGAACAAAAAGCTTGGAGGAAAGAGCTTTCTTGTTTGAAAAAAAATTTTTAAGAAATAAAGATACCGAGCTGCTTCTTGCTCGGTCGTCCGGTGCGCATGCAAGCGTCCCACTCCGATCTATCCGCGTCGCCACTAAAGCCGTCCTTTAGAGATCCGAACGTAAGCACGCCATCGCGAAAGCGTGGAAGGATCGAGCCTCCCCACATCCACGTTCGCTCGCAGAGCACGTCAAGAATGCGAGGACGCCACGGGCCCGAGGAGAAAAAGGGGTCCAAATCGCACGCGCCGTGCTCGAAAGGTCCCCTCGGGTGGTGCTTTTTTTTTCCCCCCCCCATTTTCTTTTTGTTTTCTTTTTGTTTCGAGATCTACTCCGTTTCTGTCTTTGGCCACTTTCTTTTTTTCCTTTTGAAAGCGCAAAGATGGAGCCCAGGAATAAAAGATGCGTAGGTATACGTGTACACATAAGAGGAGAGCGACCGCTGTTGCAAATACGCGCACTCTGAAAAGCGACGCGCACGCGCGTGAAAACGCACTTAGCTGTCGCCGAACTTAGGAGCGAGAAAAATAAATCCAGTTGACGAAAAAAGCAAAAAAAAAACGGAATAGGTGCATTTCTATGGAGCGGTAGCTAGGAAAGCGAGCAAGAACAGCAACGAGCCAAAACAACACAAAGGAGCCTCTCTGGGAGTGGTTGTACACTTCGCGCTGGCAAATTGAGAAAATAGAAATAGATTCCACACAAGCTGCCATACGTACGGCACAACAAGTATGGGAACAGTGTGCAGTACGCTTCTGGATTTATGCGAACAGCCGTGTTCGTGTAAATCCCAGTCTGCAAAAACGATAAGGGCCCAGAGATGACTGACTTATTTCTCGTTCTCGCATTAAAAAAAGCTTGACAAAAACTAGCCCCAGAGTTCATTCTAGCACCGTTGAAGTGTCGCAATGTGCCTTAGAAATTCAGACACAACCGCCTGCCTATTTCATACAGCCACTCAAGTGTCTGAGCGTACGTGTAACAAGTGCCTTAAAAGCTGGCTTTCCCGCACTATAACACTTAGTGAGGGGAAAGCAAACTTCCTCACTTCGCGTCACTTAGCACAGCTGTAGACCATATGAATCATTTATGAAAGCGTATAACCGTTACTATTACTGTGATAATGACAATACATAAAAATAAAAATGTTTTGTCGAGAGCGTGTGGCGCTCCGGATTTCTGAAAGCCATCGTTGCCAGGTGATTAGTCAGATTATATCGTGAGATAATATTCCAAACTCGCCTTTTTTATTTTACCAGGATATACAAGCAATAAAAGTTGTAAGACCATTGTCCATCATGTTTATGCGTGAGTAATTTCTTTTCCTTTTTTTTTCTTCAGATACGCAGCGACTGTCGCGTTTAATAATTTTCCGTGCACCGAAGCACGTCACGTGGCATTCCCGTCGTTGAGATTGCACCCGAAGGAAGGAATCGTCGAAGACGCTTTTAGCAACTGACGCAACGTCGAGTCTTAGATCAAACTCCACTCGCAATTCGCCGTCCGTGAAATTCCGTAAGCAAGTGTCCCCGAAAACAGCCACAAATTTAAAGGCCATTTGCAGCCATGGAGGACACCCTATAATGGAGGAGTCGGAATCATTTCAACTCCCGGATATTTAACGCGCATTTAAATCTAAATTTCGCCCTTATCAAAGTGAGGCCTCACGGACAGGGTATCGAACGCGCGATCTTGCGCTGATGCAACTCATGTTATAAGGCCATGAGCCACCGTAGCGGGTCACTATAGATATGAGGAACATATTATACTGTATACATTACCGTGACTGGCATGCGAATGGACCCTTATTATTCCGTTTTTTCCAACGACACAGCGTTGCCACACTGACCCAGAATCGAACCCTGCGACCACGTTCGAAGAGCACGAAGTGAGACATTCAACCATGTACACACACACCGCGCGCGCGCGCGCGACTACTCCGCTATATTCTGAGCTCTATTTCTCGTGTGCCTGAGCGCAGCCATATATACAGCGCGGCCACGTAATGAACCAACGACGCGCGCGGCTACCTCAAGGGAGAAGTGAACGTCAACGGCGACCTTACCCGTATACCAACCATGCCAGACAGTGAACGAGACGTATATAAAAAGAAATAAGTATATATAGGGGCGAACGGCGAGGGAACTGAGCTGATAGAGCGGGCTCAACAATGGAGAAGCGCCGGTCCGCCAACACTGCAGCAGCAGCACAGGACGGCCTCGCTCGTGAGTACGTGCGAGAGAGAGTATAGTTATATATACTGTAAAGGAAGAATAAAAAAAGAATATAATAACAAGCTGCGGCCGGATTCAGTGCGCCGGTGGCCTGCATCGTGATGCTGAGCTAGCGGCGTGCAGGCCGGCAACTCGGCTTTCCCGCTTCCTCGTTCCAAGCACGCCCTCCCTCCACTGTATACACACTTTCTCTCCTAGGCATCACTGCGCGCATGCCAGCGAGGGGCATCCATCTCGACGCCGCTGCACAGACGTCCGTGGGTCGTGCGTGGGTAGGTGTCTGAAGGCGAGAGTGCCGTTGATTAAGGCAGCCAGCGTGTCAAGGCCTCGTCGCATGAAGCGAGGGCCAGCCAGCCAGGCCTCACTCCGCGTTCCTTAAAGATGTACACACACACACGGCCGCCACGCGGTGATTTAACGGCGACCGAGTAACGGAAGCGTCGGGCCGCCGCCGCCGCCGCCGCCGCGGTTGCACAAACGCAGATGCGCGGCGGCCACGTGGCCGTACAGCGATGCGAGCGAGTCGCGTGTCTGCACGTGTTGAAAAGCGATCGTCAATTCTTGAGAGCCATGGCAGTCGAGCAGCAATGCAGCCCATCCTACGTGGCTGCTCGTAGTTCGCGGCATATATTATTATATTATACTTACGTTATGCAGGAGGCGTTTCCGTGGCAATGCTAATGTTGCGACCAGGCAAAACACGTATATACCTTTGCCTTAAATTAATTACTACTCCGTGATGGCGTGACTCGGCACCGAGCTTAATTGTTAAACATCATTATTACTCTTTATATATATTATATATATATATATATATATATATATATATATATATTATATAGTCAAGTAGATCCTCCGTGAGAAGTCACAACGTTGTTTATTTCGACGTTTCAGCCAGAGGCCCCTTCTCGACAGACGACTGCGCAGAAATGCACTTTTGAGTGCCACACGTGTTTGTGCCGCGGTCGAAGCGTGTGACATTTCGAGTGAACCATCACGGCGTGCACGGAAGAGTGCGCGCGCAGTGGCTTCTTATTCGCAAGACATGCGCGTGTCACGCTAAAACCCTGACCCTATCCTTCTCCTCCTCCTCCCCCCCTCTCTCTCTTTTACAGCGTTCGCAAGAACGCTGCCAAAACGCTCCGACGAATAGTCCTGACACGCCTGACAACATGCCACGTAACCATCGGCGATTCTATAGATTCAAGCATCAACGCTACATACGGAAATGAACTATATGTCTGGGGGGGGGGGGGGGGGAAGGAGAGAACAGTATGCAGTGCGCTATGCGACAAATTATGACATTTTATGCACCGGCATGACGCACACAATTGAGCTACTGGCAGTCAGACCAACACAAACAGTGAATGCGTTACTTCTCGGAACGCGTCCTCGTACACATATATTTAAACATGAAGCTTTTACAGATGGGATAACGTGAACAATGTTCATGAGTGTAGAACATGTGTGAGCAGTTAGCATGATATATATGTTAGTTTCGTATGATATGCGCAAGTATATTAACTGTAATGGCGCCATACATTGTCTTCTAATGTAGACCAGAACCCAGCCGATACTACTTCAATACTTCAATAAATCGCCTCACACACACACACACACACACACACACACACACACACACACACACACACACACACACACACACACACACACACACACACACACACACGCACGCACACACGCACACACACACACACACACACACACACACACACACACACACACACACACACACACACACAGGCACGCGCGCTATACATTTCTCACACATTCTCTGCAGCGAATAACTTCACGAATATTGTTTCTGGCCAGCACATATATACACTAGCGAGGCAACCTTGTACGCATACCGGAAACAAAATTAAAGCCAGTTCCACGCCCGTGAAGTCCGAGTAAACAGCGCGGCTGGCAAGCAAGCGCCCCCACCTGCAGGCGAACGCAGATTAATTCTTTCTAATTGATTTCTTCATCTTCTTTCTTTCATTCTTCTTCCTTTCTTTAACTCTTTCTATATTGCCCTCCTTCCTCCTCGCATCACTCCTTCTCGCCCACACTTCTCTTTCCCACCCTTAACTATGCTATACTGCACATGGTTATGCTATGGTTTACCCTCCTCCTATTCGTCATCCTCACCCTGACTTCCCTTTCCCTTCACCTTGCTACACTATCCTATGCATGCTACAGATGGCTTGCACGTGACGTAATGGGAGCAGCTTTAGAAAGGAATTGGGACTCTACGATGGCGGCTTTGATGGCAAACAAAAGTTGCGTCTATGTGAAAACGACGCGGCAGGAACGTCTCTGTGCGTGAATAATGAAAGAACCTGCATGTGATGTTTTGATGACATTCATGTGACATCGGAAACGTCGCGTCCCCACGTGCTGGCGCTCCAACACGCCGCTTTCAGTGAAGTCAATGCAGCTGCTGGGCACACATCCACTGTGTGTTGCGCATAAACTATACTATACAAGGCTATGCCATACTTTACTCCCTCACCCTCCTCCCCCTGGCTTTCCTTTTCCACCCCCTTGGTGCTATACTATATGCTATGCTATATGAGCTGCTTGGCAAATGTCCGCTTTCTGTGCCACATACACGCGCCGAGGTTTCTCTCTACGACACCGGTCTCACTCCGAGATTATAGACTGCCCCGCTGCTAAAACACGTGTCACTGAATAGTATATTTGCGACAACTCAATGAACAGGCTTGAGCCAACGTTTCTACAAGGAGACTTTCCTCCGTAAGGTCACTGACGAAGGCAAGTTTTCTGGTTGAAACGTGAACTAATATCTATAGGAGATGCCTTGTTCGACCACTGCTGAACGATTCAAGAGTCCGTCTTCTTGTGGACCTCCGTCTGGTCTGCAGGCTGCTAACTGATCACTGTGCTGTATGAGCACCTCCATCAAGAGTTGGCGACAGCGTCTTGCTGTCAAGAATTCCTATCATAGCTATATACGCCCATTCTCAACTCCTCTGGTTCCCACAGCGCTTAGCGCACGGAATTCGGCATACTTGAACGCTACAGCCCTAAGGGCAATACACACAGCTGGAGGCGCTGACGCAGCTCGCCAGCGATCAACAAAGACGCGCCACGCGTTGGCGGTAGAACGTTTATACGTCCGAACTGTGCACTCTCGATCACCACGCCGCTACATTGTATATGTCTTGAAGACGCTCCGCCTGTTTTGAGCGTCGCCAGAAAACAATGGAGGCAAAGCCCTGCTTGTATACTTTACCGCATGCCAAGATATACACGCTGTTGTTTACAGATGTGTGTGCGAGTGTCAGCGTCTAGGACGATGAACCTTTATGACTTCCACGCCTGTGTGTTGTAACTTTATTATCACTCCTTCACTAACTAACTAACTAACTAACTAACTAACTAACTAACTAACTAACTAACTAACTAACTACTAACTAACTAACTAACTAACTAACTAACTAACTAACTAATTAATAACTAACTAACTAACTAACTAACAAAAATTAAATAAATAAATAAACACTATGTGAGAGTTATGCTACATTTTATTTGATTTATTTTTATTTTGCTCTCTTAGTCTTCTTTTTATTCTCTTTTAAATACAAAGCTGGCCTGTTTTCTTGTATTCCTCATTCGACCAGCCACTGCACTGCTTTTTAGATAAAAATTTCGATCCGATGTTGAATATACTCCTTGTGATTGATTGATTGATTGATTGATTGATTGATTGATTGATTGATTGATTGATTGATTGATTGATTGATTGATTGATTGATTGAGTGAGTGAGTGAGTGAGTGAGTGAGTGAGTGAGTGAGTGAGTGAGTGAGTGAGTGAGTGAGTGAGTGAGTGAGTGAGTGAGTGAGTGAGTGAGTGAGTGAGTGAGTGAGTGAGTGAGTGAGTGAGGACTTTAGTAAAAGTACAAGGAAAGCGTTGGTAACAATGACGCTGCGTTGTAAAGTCGTTCTCGCTACTACACGGCGAAGAAGACCTTGCTGCGCGGCGCCGACCGAAACAAAAGCTTCAGCGCCAATAAAACCCGGCATCGAAGGAAAGGAACGCGACGGAGCCGAGAAGGCAAAGTCGACGAGCACGGAGAAATTCGCGGCACCCTCCTCGTCCCCGAGAACGAACGAACGACCTACAGAGAGAACGGATCGTTTGCATGCACCTCACTGCCAGCGGGACCGGGCGGGAGCGGCAGCGGCGTGCTCGATTGTGTTCCATCTCTCGCCGGACCGGAATGCGGGACGCAAGGCCGAACCCGTCCGCGCGCACCCGCGATTCGTGAAAAATGCCCTCCTCACTCAGAGTTCCGCCGTGTTTACGGGCCCGTACACGATTAACGAGAGAGAGAGAGAGAACGATACGCTCGGTCTGATTTATAATATGCGCGCAGCTGTGGGAAAAGAACCCGCGCACTACACAAAAGAAGCGTGCGCGAGCGCCGCCAACAAAGAAAACGACTTCCCGCTCTCTCCCTGCGCGAACAGCGCGCACAACACAACGGAACTAGAACGAAAGCGACGCGAAGTCTATTCGCTCTGCCTAAGGAGCGCGTAATTCGACATTAAGAAGAAAGCATACGCCGAGTAGTGAAACCGCGTGGCACACAGGACACAGGTCCACCTCGATGTCGTTCTTTCCGCTCTTTTTTTTTTTTTTTTTGTTTCCCGCTAGTACACATATGACGAAACGGTAGGAACCGTTCCGGCTTAATTGACGCGCATACTCGTGTTTGTGCGACTGTGGTATGATCAACCGAAGTACGCAATGCAACTTTTGTAAGTTGCACAAGCAGTGCGCTTGCACCCCCCTCCCCTTTCTCAAGATACCAGATACACACATTGTCCGGTTCGCCTAAAAAAACGACAAGAGAATATATAGTGGAATATCGTTCCTGGAATCGTCGCGGCAACCGGGAAATTAAACTTTACGTATCTTCTGGAAATAGTACTATCCACAGCAAGTTTTTATAGGTATGAAAAAAAGGCGTACTTGGTGGCAAACTCAATAGGAAATGTTCGCGTGGAGTCTAGTGATACTGCTCCTCACGAAACGTTATGCGGCGTTCACTCTAAGTTACACGAACCGCATCCAACGCACTTTTTGTTCAGCAATGTCGAAATAGCTCGTCAGTTGCCGTTTAACCTAACTCGTTTCAATATCTGTAAAAATTTTCTTCTGAAAGTTCGAAAAAGCTGAAAGCACTGTTTGTGGGGCATGCTAAAGCCAGTATACAATATAATATAAAGTTGAGTTTTAGAAATACCAGGAGAAGCCCACTTCTGCAGTCGTTTTGTCCATTTTTTTCAGGTGAAAACACGTTCGCTTTAACGGTATAAAAATGCACAGACCATACGTCCCAAACGTTCTTAAAAACGTATTATCCCGAAAAACGTATTATGCGGTACCGTATCACCACAATGCTACTATACTTTCTACATCGTAATCCGTTTGGTTTCATGTCGTATACTTGGTACATCATGTCCTCGACTGAACTTCGTTCTTCCAAGCCCGCTCATCCACTAAAGAACCTGTTCAATAATTGATCAATCACCGAGGTTGAACAGGCTCGTCACTGCCATTAGTGGGCTCGGAAGAGAACTTACGTGCGGGAAAGACGTGATTGATTGATTGATTGATTGATTGATTGATTGATTGATTGATTGATTGATTGATTGATTGATTGATTGATTGATTGATTAACTAATTGAGTGATTGGTCGGGCCGATATTGTCCATCATGTCACGCCCCGTTATGTGACGTCACGAATTTTGGCGACCAAGGACGTCATTATGACGTCACGGTGACGTCATCGAGTGATTATTTTTTGCATCACTCGTGTTGACGCTGCCGACGCCGACTGACGATGTTGGCGCTCGATGAGGATATCTAAGGCTTTCGCCTTAAAAGGCTACAGGGAAACGCCTGCATATCAAACGGATATACACTTCCTGCTCAGCACGAGATCATGCAGATCTATAACGCCACAAAATCACCACGGCGCTCAGCGATGCCAAGCTCATGCACGTTCGCCTCAACTCTCGACTGTGCATCGCCTCTGGACACGGACGCGGCGAGGCTCTTTAAAGGGACTCTGAACAAGCTGTTCGGCCCAGCCAACGGACCTCGCACAACGAATCTCCTCGTCCGGTCAGACCCGCTGACATAAATATACAGTGTGTGCGCGCGGAAGCTCGCTCGCGACTGCGCCCCGGCCTATTGGCAGAGGTGTTCGCGCATTCAAGCGCTCGCTCGCCCAGTGCCTCGCCACTTGCGTTTCTCTCCCGTTACCGGAAGCGACGGCGGTTAAACTGTTGGCACAGCATCGCGAGGCACCGGCGTGCGCGCACACACACGCTCATTACATTATTGACCAGCAGACTCGCTACGGACTTCTCGTGGGGCATTTCGCGTGAGCGGACACGGCGCGTTGCAGGCCAGCGCGCCGGCCTCCTGCCCGTTATTCCAACTGCGCATGCACACGCAATGCGCGCGCACCTGCCTTGCAGGATATGATTCACTGGGCCGTCGCTGAGCTGGCAAGTACAGCGACAGAACGTCAAAATCAAGAACGCTCGCTGCAAATTACCAGGCACATATAATCCCACGCGCTCCGCCATACTGATATGTAAATAAGCTGGCAGGCTAAACGGCTTCAAGATATCACTGCACCCTCCCGTGCTCACTTACAAGTGTTACATCAGTTACGAAACCACAGTATAACTATATCCCTCTTGAGCGCGGTTGCTTTCTTTAAAGCTGCCTACCGAATTTCCATGGAAAGCAACGGCTCAGCTCCAAGGTCGCTTCCAGAAGGAAATGTATATTAAACAATTTTACACCATAAGGAATGCGACATGTGTGCCTACAAAGGAGTTGTACACGATGTACTTTGTGGGCGTATTTATCGCCACACATAGCGAAAATGTTCGCAATCTTTCGCGTCCGGTGGTTTCATGCATGTATTATATGCAAATAAGTCAACAATGCCTCGCGCGCTTTGTACGACAAGAACATAAGGATGAAACCGGGGGACATCCGCAAGAGCTGATGGAAACTGATGTACAGGGTCTGTCAAAAGTTCCCAGGCCACGCTGCCATAGTATTCCTATGGGATAGTGGCCTGGGAACTTTTGACTAACCCTGTGCAAGATCTGTCCGTAAAATAACGATACTATAGGCCTTGTATTTAAAAAAATAAAAACAAAAACAAGGAACGATCCGATCGGTACATGCTAATAAAATTCATCAAAATGGTCTCCTAGGGCGTCGATACACCGCTTTTAACGCAATTCCCATGCTGCGAATGCTCCCTGAACGTCGGCTGCCGTGACCTCTTTCAGAGACTCTGAAAGTCCCGTTGGATGGCGGCAACACCGTCGAAACGGGGACATTAGAGGCTTCTTGAGCTGTTGGTACACGAAGAAGTCTGCCGGGATCACGTCAGGGCTGATGCAGTCCTGATACAATTAACCCTGAAGTGAGCCCGGCAGACTTTAAAAGGACACTAAAGTGAAACAATCGGTTTAGATTGATAAATTGTGCTCTGAGAACTCTAATATCGTTAATTTCGCCGCAATAGGTTTATTATTAGAGGAGATAATCAAGGTTATAGTTTAATTTTTACATTACACGACGAAATGGCCGCACGTGAGGTCACGGATTTCAAAGCGTATTTTGGCGACATTGGCTCCACAAAATTTCCGGAAACTTGGGGTGCTATCGCGGAACGATTCTATTTTTTATTCCAATGCTTTTCGTGCTTTTCGCGCTTGGCCATTGGTCAGAACGACGGTCCGTCCGCGTTATCAACGCGATCAGCCAGCCGCGAGTGGTGGATGATAAGAATAGCATAGAATATGGCATAGAATCGGAAATAGCATCGTTCCGCGATTGCACCCTTGGTACGTTAAGTCTATAGCTCCCTAGGAGGGCAATATACTTCATTTTTTACCGCTTAGGAATGACGTAGGCTCTAGCAGACGCCGTCAAGATCTATGACGTCATGGCGATTGGTGCCGGAACTTCAAGGTGGCGTTGCCACCCGCATTTTCTTTTTTTGCGCGTTTTCTTGCTTACCAAGCGTCTTCTCTAGCGGTAAGCGCGGTGATTTTGGTATTGCGAAAGACTAATTTACTAGTACAAGAAAAATCGGTTTTCTCTTTAGTGTCCCTTTCAAGGCGCCGTACTGAAAAGACGCCGAGGGAAACAATGAAACGGTGACGACATATTCAGGGCTGCAGGCTGTAGCGATGCAAAGGCATTGAATACTGAACGAAAGCATGGGCTTGTTTTTCTCACATACTTTGAGCGTTTATTTTCTTCTTACGCTGCAATTATAAACCCCCAGAAGCGTATTAGAATAAAAGAGATCGCATACGTCGAACTCCCTCCCCCAATATTTCCCTGTTATCAAGCGAATTTCTGAGTAGAACAACGGAAAGACACTACCGTGATAGGTGCGTCACTTCTTTGATCTGAAGCCTCAACAGAAATTATGGATGTTTCAAAGTTTTTCTGAAAGTACTTCCAAGCATTGTAAAAAATAAATAAATAAATGATGCCACGGCTCGCAAAATTACCCTGCACTTCCAAAATTGTTGTGGACGGCCCTACGACATAATAGTCAGTGTCTAAACCGGATGAATTTGCTAGGTGAATACTTGGTCACTGCCTGATTAAGCAAAGAAAATTAAAAAGAAAAATCCCACAGTAGTTTAACTACACTACACTTGGCAACATTGCTGCTTGTACGAATACGTTATTTCGAGGTAAACGAAATAATGTGCATAAGGTACACACAACGAAAAGCAGCAGAGCCGAAGACATTTAATACATGCAAGAATTTTTGCCTCGAAGCATATCAATAATTAACAGAGCTAATAATACAAACAAATGTGTAGACCACGTACAAGCTACAAATGAACAAAAACATAAGTAAAACGAAATGTCACTAGACGTAGTCATCCGTCTAACGAATGTATAGATCGGTTCTATACATTTACTTGCATAGCGCTCAGGAAAGAAAAAAAAAAAAACGGAAACATTTCTATTGAACAATCGCCCCTCCAATCAAGGCATTACCACCGTACTTGGGGAAGCTAAAAAGACGCGTAGCATTTGCCGTATGCACGAAGTTCTCACTGATTCATTCATTCTACCAGCGATGAACGGGAACACACAACAGAACTTCAGAGCGAAGCAAGACAGAACTTCACGGCCTTATGGAGGCATGAATAAAGGACAAATCTTTTGAAGGGAGCGTCGCTTGAAACGACGTTTCGACAAAAGGAATTGACCTCGTCGGACCTCTTCTCGAAACGTCGGATACAGCGGTATTCCCTATTCAACGATTGCTCGTCAACACGCGCCGAGTCGTGCAGCGATGAATCGAGCCGTAATTGGTGTATTTAATCTATCAAAAGCAACGGCCACCGTTATCTCTTAGTCGTAATATATCGCACGCAGTATATCAAAATTCAGCGGCTACGCCGTTTGGTTGACTACCGTCCGATAGACGCACGCTCGCGGTAACCCTGAAAAAAAAAAAAAAAAAGACTTCTCAGTTAATCTACGATATACGTGCACCATCATACAGCATACCACGCGATATGGCAATGCAAGGATGCCAAGGTGGCCACACGATCAATGATTCGGGCTGCCGATTACACAAGAGTACTTCTGCGGAAGCGAACGAGTCAAACGCGCGGCGTGCGTCGCATACAAAGCTAATGTATGCGACGGATTTCGAAAAGAAGAAAGAAAAAAGTACGACTAGAACTACAAAAGGCAGGCCCGCGTGCGCAGCACGTCTTGTTCACGCAACGAGGATGGAGTTGGGAAAAAGACGGGAAAGAAAAGAATGCCGCAAATCCACAGATAAAAAGACGTCAGCCGGCGAGGGAGCGCTCTTTCGTTTCGTCAAGTTGAAAAGAACTCGTTTTTGGGAGACGCCGACCCGCTTTTAAACCTGACCAGTTATACCGCATTCAGCTGTTTGCCGTTGACAAGCTATACAGCGCGAGTGGTGACTCTTCGAATTTAACGAAAAAAAAAAAGAAATAATAAATTCGCCGCGAATACGACGAGTAATTGCGCTTCGATCTGACACAAAACTGAGACGCGCGCTAAGTTTAGGGCGCACGCCGTTTCAGACGTGAGCAAGTTTCGGTTCCGCACTGAACGAAACACACAAGCACATCTTCGAAGCGTGCATTATTATTATTTGTCAAACTTCGTCGCCGGGTTATACACGTAATGAGACTGCAGCGTGGAAGTGGGGTAACCGATTAGTTAAAGCGTTTTCGGTTATAGTTACGACAAAGTTTGAGCGGGTAGCCCTGTGAAAAACATCAGACACCCGAAGATGCTCCCGTCCCGCCTTCTTTTTGACACGCGCTTTGTGACAGCGACATGCGACACGAAGTGTCGCCGAGACGGCTCTCTGCGGCGACGTCAACAAATCATTAACCCGACCGCTTCTTTTCTTTTCCTCACGCGTCGTCGAATTTCACGTTCATTCAAGTTTGCCGGCAGCTAAACGCGGTGATGATGACGGGACGCTAAGGCGCGTTTGTTTGCCTCCGCATTCCTGACTTCATCCTGCCGCGCGTGTTTCAGGAACGCGAACCACCGCGTGAGAACGTTCTCACCCCGAACGCGCTTCGCAGGCCTAAAATTATTAGCGATAACGTCGCAATAATCTTGTACAGAAGTTCATAGTTTCATAGCTGCATTCGAAGAGAGATCTATTGCATCCACTGAGAGACGATCACCTGTCCCGACGGAGGCTGAGGAGGAATGAATTCGAGCACTTACCAGCGTTGAGGTCCCAAGCGGGCTCCGCGCGGCGGCTAGTTCCTAGTTTCACTTCACTCGACGTCCACTTAGGCGACACGGTATCGTCAAAATCCGCGACATTTTGCACCACGATTCGATCATGACAGCGGACCAGCGTTCATCGCACTTCTCCATGAAAACTGAACAGGAACTAAAACCGAATGCTGCGCCATCTGTTGTTGCCTTCAACAGGCGTGCGGGAATATCAAAATAAAAACATACAAAAAAGACGTTTCTTACAATTTTTATCGCCCAGTGTTATTAAAAACCTCACGCAAAAACAGATATTTGTTATTGTTTAAGAGTTATTTTTGTTTTACCCTTCAAAAATTTTGTTTTACTTTCGCGTCATTTACGGCGGCATACGAATGCCATTCCGGGAACACTGTTCGACATTTTCGTCCGCTTGTATTTGATACAAGCGGCGTGTTTCGTGCGTGTGTGTGCCCAAAATGACTTAAGTTGATCGCTTAAACGTCATTTACTTCTGCCATATATAGTAAGAATATTCATGGCAACATCGACGCCGTAGTTGCTGTATATAAGTTGGTTGTTGCCTCTGTAGGATTCAAAACCAATCATGCAGACGATGTTTCGGACGGGTAAGCACTGCACGTGATCATTCATTCATTGACTTTTGATTTCACTAACAATACATTGCATGATCTGACACTACAGGCGACACGCAGGCTCTCTGATGTTCATCGGCTGGAAAATCACAGAAATCTTGCTGTTCATTTACCGCCATCGGTGTGAAGTGCGGTATTACTAAACTAGAAAGGATCGTGCTTGTTGCTGGGCAACGTGCTTTCGCTCGCGCCTACAAGACGTTGTTGACCGTTTGTGTGTCCATATTATACATATTTTAACCACGTGTCCATCTATTGCAACGGAAAAAACAAAAATATTTCGAAGAACTATACAAGCATCGCATACCCATGCACCCGAGACAAATTCTAGAAGGTGATCCACTTATTCCCCTCAAATATATCAGTTTCTTAATGGAAAGTAGCTTTTTACAGAGGCTTTAGAATTGCATATTTACAGGTTATTACAAAACACCTCGTGACTGGCGCAAGTTAGCCTCAGTTGCTTTTTGCGCCATAAAACTCAATTTATTAACTAACCAACCGTGTGTCACAATTTACGCCGATGGCACAGACTTATGACGTTAATGTTTGCGTGATCATTGATTGCAGGTGTCAAATCTACTCGCTCGTTGCGCCTGGCTCCCAGGACTCCCAAGGTGCCCCGCGCGGCCCTGTCGAATGACTCGAGGAGGCAGTTTGACGTCATCGTCGTTGGCGGTGGTCATGCCGGCACCGAAGCTGCGGCTGCCTCGGCTAGAATGGGCTGCAATACCTTGCTGCTTACCCACCGCTTCGATACTATTGGTATCGCTGTGTTTCTCGCACTCACATGGGGCACCTCATGAATAGATATCTGACGAAATAGCAAACTGTAGCTTGTAGAAGAGGCAGAGCATTATCAGTGAATAAGAATCACGAACGATCAGAAAGACGTACACCGTTAATTAATTCATAACAGCACAAAAACAGACGAGACGGAGGAAAATAAAACTACAGGACGAGCACTGGCCTTTCAACCGAACAATGTTGTTATAAAAGTACACCAAGTGGCCGGCATCTAAATGCTTCCACAGACCATGAATGAAATTTGTTTTCAACAAGCGAACATATAGCATATATATGTGACAGTTGCTGTCAAGCAGGCAGATGGCATCTGTTTTTTACACTGGCCAACTCATGCACGGTTTCGTTTTCTCAGCCACAAGTTGCTTGCATTTGAGAGAAATGTGAGCTTTCGGACTCTGTCACTGCCTTCAGGAAAAACACAAAGACCATGAAAGCAGCCAAGGTCTAATCTTCCTTCCGGAAAATTCATACCAGCTCTGACAGCTGTACATTTTGAACAGGCACATTAGAGCACTAGCCATCCTGCATAATACGCAGTAGTATCACCATCATCTGGTAAAAGGCATTTCTCAAAATATAGAGACCTAATATGCTGATTCGGTCGCTCGCACGGCCTTCTTATCAATACGTCTTCCATCTGTTGGAACTTATAGTCCATTATGTTCTGCTTCTATCGTACGTATACCTGCCTGTGCACAAGTGCCGTCGCATGCATGCAGTTTAGGTCATGTAATCCATGTTCTGCTGCCATTTACTGATTTTGCCAGCACACGCATCTAACACCACCCCATATCTTTCAAGCAGAAACGAAATGAAGAAGTTGCATTTCTGTGTGATATGGGATTACGACACTATCTAACATGAAACCGTACTTTGTATGCAAATGACCTTCTGAGTGCTGTACACTGTACTTGATTACAGACAGCATATTTCTAGTGAAAAGAAGAACTATTGCTTGCAAGTCAGCATTCTTGCAGGCAGCTTATTCTGTTTGTAACTTGTTTTGCAGGAGAAATGTCCTGCAATCCGTCCTTTGGCGGTATTGGCAAGGGTCATCTCATCAGGGAAATAGATGCACTGGGTGGGGTTTGCGGCAAGATATGTGGTGAGTTGGTACTACACAGTGCCTCTTTTTCTATTTTTATTCTTTTTTTTTGCCTTGCGTTTTCATCAAGTGCTTATAAAGTGTCTACTTAAGCTTGCTTTTAAGACGCCACATGTCATACTTGCTAAACTTGCGAAGCACAGTTGCAAAAAAGAAGACAAAAACACGGTGTTCTACATCGTTGCAATAGATACAATTGTTGGAGGTACTGTGCCCGTGCTTTCCCAAGGCTGTGTCACATTTCTCCTTGCATGCTTGGCAAATGCAACTTTAGTTGTTTAGATCGACGTATCAGAAGTATGATGCCTTAACCTAATGCTCGTGTTCCTGTTTTTTTTTTTTTAGATTTGTCAGGTATTAGCTACAGGGTTCTGAACAAAAGAAAAGGACCGGCAGTATGGGTAATATGCTTATGTTATCTGTGACTCTAAAATAATGAAATGATACATGGTCACACAAGTGACATGGTCACAGATTCATTTTATGCTTGTCTTTAGTATCCTTTTCTGTTTCTCGTTCGCAGGGTCCAAGGGCACAGATAGACCGGGGATTGTACAAAAGGCACATCCAAGCTTACTTGAAGAACCAGAGAAATCTCACGATAATTTGTGGAACTGTTGAAGACCTCGTACTGCAAGAAACAGCGGAAGGATCGCACTGCGTTGGAATCACCTTGGGTGTGTGGGCTGCACTTTATCCAGTGCATATTTGTGACAATATGCTCTGAAAGTATCGGATCTGACTGCCCTAATTTTAAAAACGTGGAAACTCTTTGCCTCATACTAATATATGCTGTCATTTGGCTTTGTACATACGATAAGTAATCTGCACTGAAATAATGAAAATCCTAGTTTGAAGCGCAGAGTATTGTTTTAACCATAAATATAAACCTTTTGTGTATTTGCTGTAGATCACAAGTTAGCTATTAAGAATATGTACAAAGCATAAAAATCACACTGATGAACTGTACTTGTAAGTTATAGAGTGCCTGACCTGAACATTGCCACCAAATGATAAGTAACTGTCTTCTTACTATCTTGGCAAGGTAAACTTACAGAGCAGTGCGACATTTAGAACTTTTTGCCCATCTATGTGAACACATAGCTCAGTGCATTAAGTTGGGCTAGTTGGTATTGATTGTATGCTTCCATATTGCTAGCGAACACGCACAAAGGACGGCATAGAAAGAGAGAGGACAACCGCTAGCGGTTGTCCTGTCTCTTTCTATGTCGTCCTTTGTGCGTGTTCGCTAGCAATATGGAAGCACATAGCTCAACATTGAAGAAGATACTCATGGTAAACCTATGTGCAAAGTCACATCATTTTATCAGTCAATCAATGAATCACTCAGACATTTATTATAAAGCTCACAAACAGCCAAGGAGACTTTTGATTGGTTCAGTGTACAAAAGTGACCGATTGGCGCAATGTACAAAGGTGCACAAAAGCGACAAAACAATATCAAGTAGAGAAACAAGTAGAATGAAATAAAGTAGGAGGTAGTCATAAAAGCAAGGAAATTATGCAACATGATTACTTACTTCTCTACTGAACTCGGGCAGTGGAATATCTATTACATGTGTGATTGAGAAGATGTGTGCATTAGACGAAGCATAAAAGAGCATCAACATTAGATCGCAGTGTGAAAGGACAGCCAATATATATTTGTTGTTTTTTTACTTTTTATTCTGTCATATATGCAGCTGCGGATAGCTAGAGTAGATTGTGTATTTTACTAAATCAGACCAAGGACAAAGGTTGTTTCATGATTTTCTGGTGTGCACAGAACCAAAATGTGGCCTCCCATTGTACCCAGCAATGCCTTTGCACTTGAGCGAGGGTGAAACGTCTTTTATCTCAGCAGGAGAAATTTTCAAAAGAGTACACCTCCTAAGAGATAATGCTTATCAGTGCAAATCTCTAGTCCAGCTTTGTCGAAGTTGCTGAGAATGAATATATTCGGTACTGATAGTGTCGACTAACTGAGGCCTGTGGCGTGGCTTCTCTTTCTAGATGACCACTCCACAATTCATTCCCAGTGTGTTGTGTTGACAACTGGGACGTTTCTGAGAGGGCAGATCAACATCGGTCTGGAGACGTACCCGGCTGGACGGCTTGGCGACAAGCCAGCCATAGGCCTTGCTCATACACTCGAGAAGTTGGAGTTCAAACTGGGCAGGCTAAAAACAGGTTATTATTCCTTAGAAAGCTGGCAGTCTTTGTTATGTCCAAGTTCGTGCTCTGGTGAAATAGCTTTTAGAGTGACCTTTGACTCACATTTCATTTATAGTATGTAGTCACAAGAAGTTTTTCTCTTGCTTTCTTATGTTATTATTATGTTTTCCCTTTGCCAGTGCGTGGTCATCACAACACAAAATAACTTTCCTAGTCTAGACGAATCTGTTTTTTTTTTTAGAAATTTCTTAACATAAATGTGACGTGCTCAATGCTGCATGTAGAAAAGTTGATGGGAACAAAAAGTTTGTTGCTGTTATATGTTACTCGGGTGTTGGCGCAGAGTTGTCATTAAGTATAGACAGACTATCATATCGCAATATTCTGGCTGGGAAAGCAGCTGTTCACTGCTTTAGCATTTGTTGCCTCATTATAGTACAGTTGAACTTTGCAATAATGGAATCACCTCGAACAGAGAAACACCTTCAATTTACTTGTTATTCGTTATAAGCATACACATATAAATAAGAAATTTTGCAGCCGGACATATGCTATAAATAAAGAATGCAAGCAAAATGCTTCTGATAGCCCAGGAAAGGGCTTTCTGTCAATATTTATTACCTGTTGGCAGCTGACATTGCTGATACATTGCACACGAACAATGCTATATTACAAATGCATCTTGCACCATAGCTCATATAGAGCGTAACAGTGCAATCGCTGTGATCACACACAATTGGTGTTTCTTTACCGGCCGAGCGCCATGTAAGCCGGGATATGCCTTTGGAATTTGCCTTTACGAGTTGTTCTTGCTATGTGCTTTACATTTTTGCTAATCAACCACATACCTTGAACTCTGAGCAAATAAATATTTGCTTTGCCATCACCTCTGCTGTCTATGTTAATATCTAGTTTCGTTATAGCCGTAGAACACTCATTTAATTACCAACAACACCCAGAATTGCAAGGTGTTGGCATTTTCAGCCAACTTTTTGATGTGCTATCCCATGTGTCGTAAGTACTGGCCATTACAGAAATCATGACATCATTTGTTGGCAGGAACTCCTCCCAGGCTGGATGGGCGAACAATTGACTACAGCTCTCTAGAAATGCAACATGGAGACAAGCCACCAGAACCATTTTCCTTTAGCAGCACAAAAGTGTGGATCGAGGTCAGTCAGTCTGTTCTTTTTTTTTTTTGCTTTTTATTGCTGTATGATGTCCCTAATATGTTTATTTTAATGCGTGTAAAGACATAGTGTACAGGAAAACGTGACTGCGTATTTTTAACATTATGATTGTACATACATGGAATATTAACCTATCAAAGGCTGCATCCTTTTCATTTTTCTCATCCATTACTAAGGTTGCTGCACGCACGATCTTGGCTCGGTGTTTTTATGTGTTATTCACTGCTAAATCTTTGTTTTTGCACTTTATGCTATATCTGAAGCATTGAGCCTGTCGACTCTTAAGTTCCTTCCAAGCATCTAACACAGCTTCTTATGCTTCCGAGGTTTGCATGTTACCTTGTGGTCATCTTATAATGAATAATTATTATTTTTGCAAATACTTATGAGAGCTTATCAGATTATATTACAAGAAAACCTACTATACATGCTCATTTAGTGTACAAGTAATCTGCTGTAGCTTTCTGCTGCTTCATTAGTGATAATAACTTGAGGAATTGGGATGTTGGTAATTCAGTGGAAGCACTGTGAGAGCGAAAAAGTCTGATGGTGCCTGATGATGTTAGCCTACTGGCAGGCTACTCTAGCTGAGATGCTGAAAGATGACACACAGGGAGCAAAATAAAAAACAAACATGCACATTAGTACATACTATATGCATGAAACATGCATTACCACGAAAGCTGTTTTCAAAGCCTCACTGAGGTCTGTATCTCACTGGGATGCTATAAGAGCCTTAGTTGAGTGCAGTTCAAAGCACAAACACTGCCACGGTCCCGCAGGTCATGGGTTATGTTGCATGTTTAGAGGATACCTTGAGACTGTCCCTGAGGTTGTAAAGTGTCTACAGGTGCATTAACAAGTTAACTATGTTCTCATGGTGCTAAATTAAATTCTGCTAAACCTAATGAAGCCAACAGACAACGAAGCCAAGGAAAGCGTAGGGGTCTGTTGACTCCATTAAGTTGTGTAAACAAAGAAACGAGCCCCGACTCCATCGCCCTTCTTTCGCGTGCTAAACAAATAATTCTTAAATAAAATCATACAAAAGTGCTCATTTCATTGTCTTTAAGCAGCAGGTTTTATCTTCAGATATAAATTTGTCCTGGTCTGAGGATCGAACTCTTGACCGCCACCTGTCCCGTAAAGCCACATAACCATACATTAATTATGCAGATTGTTGCACAATGTTGAAATTATAGACAACTTTGGAGTGCTGGAAGCTCAGAACAAATGAATTATTCGATGAAGTTCCAGAAACTCGTGTGGTAGGAGTCCCATGTTCAATTACTACACGGGCACAAGTTCTTTATTGAGTGAAGTTTTACAGCGAAAGCTGTTATGAGATCATTTCACCGGCCGTTTTTGGCACCGTAGTTGTCCGTCGCCGCCGCCGCCACCACCAGTGTCCGTAACCAGTATCGCTCGAAATAAGAAAAAAACGAAGAAAAAAATTCCAGGATGGAACGAGGTTCGAACCTGGGCCCTCTGCGTGGGAGCCCAGTATTCAACCTCTGAGCCATGCCAGTGCTTGAAACTGCTTTGCAAAAAGGTCCTAGACAGGCTTCATGTCGGCAAGGAACCTTATTAGCATATGCAATATAGCGTGGTAGAAGAGTAAAATAAGCACCAAGCATCGCACAACGCGAATTCTGTAACCAGGCGTCACACAATGCGAATTGCACAATGAGTAGGTTGTTGAATGCTTCCAACCCATTACAATGGACTCTGCCATAATTCTTCTTCGTCATCAGGCACAGCATCAAGAAAGTGCGCATAATGCCTTACATGCGTATAGCAGGTACCAACGCTCTCCATAGAATGACGAAAAATGGCACAGTGCCTGCTGCCCTACTTCTCAAAAATTACAATGATTTATAGCGTAGTGGGTTCCTCGTAAGTGCACTTGTATTGGTTGCCAAGGAAGCCCATAAGCGCATGATCCACTTCCTCGGGGTCTCAGTAAAATTACACTGATTTATAGCGTAGTGGGTTCCTCGCAAGTGCACTTGTATTGGTTGCCAAGGAAGCCCATAAGCGCATGATCCATTTCCTCGGGGTCTCAGTAAAGTTCTTCCCCCCCCCCCCCCTGTCTCTCTCCCACATCAACGTATGTTATACAGCATGACGGGAGAGGGAAATAGTGACCGGGCGTCACCCAATGCAAATTACATAACTGGTGGGCCGTTTAAAGATTCCAACCCATTACAAAGAACTGAGCCATAATTCTTCTCCGTCATCAGTCGTCACGTCAACAAAGTGAACATAATGCCTTACAGACATGTTGCTGGTGCCTCGCTTCTCCGCAGAATGACGAATAATGGCTTAGTAGGTGCTTCCCAACTTCACAAAAATTGTGATTTATGGCGTAGTGGGTACCTTTCTAGTGTACTTGTGTTAGCAGCCCCAAGAGAGGATACAACAGGCTCTAGAAACGCCGCTCTTCCAGCTTTCGCTGTGACTGTGCTGCGGTTTCAGCGCAGGCCTGGCGTTTTTTTTTTTTCGGGAACACCTAAACAGGTCCACTCCCATTAAAATTTCTGGTAGATAGCAATTTACCCTCATGTGATTTCTTCAGAACTTGCTTTAATAATTATTTTTTTATGGCTGTACATGCAGCAGGTCTTATCAGATCGGTTTACAGCTTACCGGTGCATGAAGATGCTGCCTGTGCCTACAGACAGCACCTGGCATGCTATGTATATGTTTCAGTATCTTGCCAATTTACTTACAGTGTAAAAGGAATGGGACTCTGATTAAGTATGACTTAACATGAGTGTTGACGCATGACTGAGTGTTATTGTCATAAATCGCATAATAAGCGAGAAAAAAAGCCAAGCGTGCACAAACGAACTTGGTGAAGCACTGGCACTAACAACCAATAAACGCGGATACTGCACATCAATTGGTATACACGTCAAAGAAATCTATTTCTTTGCTGCATAACGATAATCAACCCTCGCTTATATGCTTGTGTACCCCCCCCCCCTATTTTATCATTTTTATAATGTACATCTCATATATGAGGGAGCTTATTTGTCCTTGTTCCTCCAATGAATGCGAGTAGTATTAAAGGCGGGCTTGTGATGCCTGATGTGACTGACGCGAGTTCCCTAAACTAAAAAAATGCCCTTGCAACCTTATATTTTTGCATTGATCTGCTTGGCCCATGTAACAAAGGCCACATTACAGCGCTATCTTAGTTGCACATCACTTGTCAGCCATCATCCTCATCCGCACCTTTGTGCTTTGATTCAACTCCGCTGCATAGGCTGAAGACCAAGTGCCAATGTACCTGACGCAAACAACACCGGAAGTAGACAAACTTGTGCTTGACAACCTCCACCTTGACAGACATGTCAAAGAAGAAGTTACCGGACCAAGGTGGGCTCATTTATGCTGACCGTTGCTTCTTCTGCAGCGTGGCAATTTTTTTTTCCTTTAAAGCACATACTTCCACATTGCAGGCTTATACAAAAGGCGGTCAGCCATAATTTACGTATGTTTGTGCGTGAATTTGCATGTGTGTGGGTACATGCACACATGCAAAATCGAAAATTTGGGGATGGGGGAATTTGAACCCTCCAATCCCCTACCCCGGCTACGCTAGTGTGCCACTTATTTATCTGCACTGCAAGCACGGCATGTTTCAAGGTGTGGTTTTTCATAGGCCTTTGAGAATATTCAAGTGCTTTGAATATTTGAACGAATACTGCAGTATTCGAATTCGCTTTGACACAAATTTAAAATTGCCGAAATTTCGAAGTATTCGAAACAAACGAATAGACATGTTTTACCGCAAGTAACCCACCTGAAAAGGTGGTTTCACTGCAGCATGGGGCAGCTATGCCGTGAAGCTGCCTAGTCAGGGAAAGTTCGCATTGCCGCGAAGCCACACTTCAAGGCTATGTGTGCCTATGACCTGCACCTTGATAGATAATTTTAAAGTTTAAAAGTGTGTTAAACGGGCTTATATGGGCTAAGTATGGCATACTTTTTTAACGCGATGTCTTTTACCACTTATAACTTGCACCTTGCGACAATTCAAATCCTGCTACTATTGATATTTGCTTTGAAATTATTCTATACTAAATACCGTTTGCTTCGACTTTGCTTTGAACCGAAAAAGTGATGTTTGCACAAGCCTAGTTTCTCAGCTTGTCTGTTTAACAAGACTAAACGTAGATGTTACCTGTTTGTGGTGGTATGCAGGTATTGCCCATCCATAGAGTCCAAAGTGCTTCGATTCAAAGGCCGTGTCCACCAAGTCTGGCTGGAGCCTGAAGGCAAGTATGCAAATGTCCACACATTTTGTTTCATAGTAGCACTGCATACACTGCAGAAGGACGCCACAGTCGTACCTTACTGTAGACACATCTAACGCAAAAACACCTTCAGAAGTTGTCATATCTGTTACAAGCATGTGCACTGATCTCAGCCGAGTCTACACGAATGAAGTGCATACGTGCTAACACAAAGGCTTCAGGGCCCATCACTAATTTGCTGAACCGATGTGCAAGGTGTTATCAATGCTAAATTGTGTACATGTGCTTGGTACTGTCGGTATATGCAACCATACAATCTGCGATACCACTCGAGATCAGCATCTTGATCATAGCGTCAAGTAAAATGGTAATGACCCCGTTAAGATGCATAGTAACATCTAGAATGGCTAACATATACATAGTAATCAATATTGATTAACGAAAACATTTTTTAGCAATGTAAATGGCTAAGACAAAGTTCACTGCTCTCTGCGCTACGCCCTTCTGCTGTTTGAGTTGTGAAGATCAGTATAGCCAGAAGCATTTAAGGCTTTAAATTGCAGTTTAGATTTACTGTGTTGTTTTTCACTGTCACTGTACGTAGTTTTCACAGAATGAAACGCGACATCAAAACTTTATGACTTAAAGTATGATGAATGATACGAGCAATCTTTTGAGATAACCTGTCATGTCGCTGCATATCTGGCCAATAAAGATGATGTTGACTCGGATTTAAATATACGAACCAGTATTATATTGATGTGACACGAACTTAAAGGGGTCCTGCAACACTTTTCCAAGTAATCATCGAATGGCCTTATTAAAGGAGTTTATTGCCTCACGAATCAACTGCCGCAAAAATTTTTAGAATCCATCATGTACGAGTGGAGTTACAGGAATTTTGCACATGCTTTAAGCGCTTTCTCCCTCTTTTCGTACGGGTGAGTGCGATGAAAGGTTTGCAGGGAAGGGGATGACAAGGGTGCAAGAAGCTGCATTCGTTTGTCAGCTCATGTCATGACCTTGAGCAGTCGCTTTCCTTTTTTTTTCTTCAAACGCGTGGCTTACTTGCAGTGTGATCACGAGTGTGCACACTTTAGCGCACGCGGGCACGTGGCGACATCCCGTGGCGGCCACAGTAACTATGCAGCTCACGATGCTCAATTCAGCCAATGGCCGTGGACTTTGGGTTTATGGCGCGGTCATTTGGGTGTATGGCATCATTTTTTGAGAAGAGGGAGCAATTTCTAGCTGACTTTAAGAATTAATTGTAAATTCCAGGCAGCATGCTGCGCTATAATGTTTGGCTCATGTGTTCTCCGTAGCCTCGACTACCGACCGGCAGCATTTTCTGACCATGCTGAAAAAGTGCTCCAGGGCCCCTTTAGACACTGCAATCGAAAGTTTGTGAACCCTGAATTGACACATTTCATTCCGTTAGCACTGTACTACGTATATCAGAGGGCGTGTTGCACTGAATACTGTCATACTCTAGGTAACCATTTGCAGCTACGTTGATTTTTAAGCCAAAATTCTTTGGCATGAAGCTGGAGCCTGCTTCATGGTGTTTCTACCACTTCTGATGCTGCAGGCCTGGACACCCACATTATCTACCCCAACGGCATCTCCTGCACCTTACCTGCTGATGTCCAGCAGAAGCTAGTTCGGTGCATGCCAGGCTGTCACAACGTGGAAATGATCAGACCAGGTACGTATAGTACTTTGTCAATTGCTGACTGACAGTACACTGTTGTTCATGACCTTTCCAGGAAGTTGGAAACTTATTTTATTGCAACACTAGTTAAAATGTCAAGACTTGGCTGGCTGCATCTGCTCCATCCGTCCCTACGTTCATGTGTCCTTTCTGTTACGTTAACGGGGACGACTGCCTGCATTATTGTTGTTGTCACATTGTTGTCATTGTCAGGCCAGCTCAGCTATAACCTTGCTGAATGATGAAGGAAAAGGAAAAAAGCCTTTCCAATTGCTGCCACATTGTAGGAAAGAGTATTAAAGGAGTACTGACACCAATTTTTGAAGCTGACTTTACTCCGCCATATGAATCTCCTGTATACAGAGAAAGCTGTGAGCAGGTGTGAGGCTCTGGAAATGCTGACAAGATATTTTATTTTGACATTACAGTCAATTTTGATGTGGTGCACCGACTGGCATCGGCACTAGCATGATGTCAGGCTACAGTGTCAATTCTGGTGACTTCACACATCAGTGTGGCTAGACGTCAGGTAACGAAGCTTGCAAAATGGCTGCTGTGTGTCACCAGTGGAGCTATGGAGAGGAGCAGCTGTGGAAACGTCACAATATCTTGCACGAGCACATGACGAGAAGCTAGCTTTTAGAAACATGATGTAAGTAATTTTTCAAGGTGCACTTACGCTTACCAGCACATTTTCTAGGCTCTTGAGGGCTTGGCCTCTCACTTGACTCAAGAAAACGACTACTGAAAATTTTCATCTCATTAACCCTTGAAGAACTCAGTCACTGCTTCTCAGATTCCTTTTCAGATCCCTCCTCAGATTCCTTTTCCTTATTAAAGGGATACTGAACAAAATTTTCGCCGCCGAGATAAATGACTCAATCGAAAGAGTGGGTGCTGAAATTTGTTAAAACAACCTTCATTTCAGCCAGGGACTAGCAGAAAATAATGAATTTAATGCATTTTTCGCGAATTAGCGCGTCTAGCGGCCGCGCCGCGAACTAGAGAGGAAGTGACGCGAAACTCCGCGGATAGTGACTCGCCAACCGTGCTCGCAGCAAAATCGCTTACCAATCGACATCGCAAGCCGCCACCCGCTGCCGCGCGTCTCTCTCAAAACGTGTTTTCACGGTCGGGAAGGTGTTCTCCGTGAGTGTTCTCAACCGGCAGCCAACGACGCCATTGCAGCGCTCTCGGCCGTATATTTGTTTTCTCAAGCGGAGCTTGCGCCCACGTCTACGAATTTGCCGTCTGTGTTGTGTGCTGCTACGTAATGTGAACGGTGAAGCACCTGACACAACGCAGAATGCCTCAACGCTGTTCTGCGCTAGGGTGTGCCCTGTCATACCTTTCCAACAGAGCCGAAGCTTCGAAGGATATGGATTCGCGCTGCGCGCCCATCGCAGCCAACGTGGGTGCCTTCAAAGCGTGACTTTTTGTGCTCCGAACACTTCGAGGATAGTGACTATGAGTTACTGTGTAAATTGCTGGTCCCGGCTGCCGACCCACGTTGGGCTACGGCGGCTCATCTGGCTCGTCGTCCTTGCTGTCGCTTGACACAGCAGAACGGTCACACGCATATGGTTGTATTTGGCGCATCCGTTTTGGAGGCCTGTCGAACTCAGAGTCGCAGTGACCGCTCGTGGAACCACTGTCACTCGCACCTTGCATCTTTGCGCTCTCGCGACACGCTCGGTAGTTGTAGCGGTTTTTGAGGAATAAGCGCTATTTTGTTTCCTATGTGGGGAAAAGAGGACAAGGCTCAGCGCCACACCAGCCACCCTCGGTTCTTGAGAGGAGAGGTGGAGAAAGGGAAGTGGCAGGGCAGGAGAGAGCGTGCCGGTTGCCCCCCTCTTGCTGGAGCACTCGACGTCGCGTCCGCCGACAAGCGCAGTGGCATGCAGCCGCCGCGCTCTCACAATCCACTAAAAATACGGCCAACTGCTCGAAATTACGTGAAATAAACGCTGCGTACAGGAACAGTCGTGTCGTCCGAGTCAAATGTAAGTGTTTTCGTAGCGTTTTCAAATTTTTGTTCAGTATCCCTTTAAGATCATGAGACATGTTATCATGTACCAGCCATGGCCACGTCTGTGTAGAGCGCGTGGGTAGCCGGATTTTTCTCTGCGGGGCGACATCTTTTTTTTTTTTAATTGAATTTTATTGCTCACACTTTTTACAAAAAGTGTGCATACACTCTGTGGACCCATAGCCATAGGCTAGTTTGGGTCCAAAAGAAACATTTTACAATGGCACTTCGGAAAAGTGTAACTAAAAAGTTATATAATATCTAATAAAGGATAAGCAAAGAAACATTATAGTACATGAAATAACCGCACAAAACCGTTACAACACAGGAAAGAACGAAGAAAGAAAATCACCTACTTACATACTAAAATTAAGACAGTCATTGGAGAGGCAGTTTTGGGCTCTGACGTGGTCAGCCTGACTACTAGGCCGCGCATGCTCCTGACGCACCATGTCAGAGTCCACCGAAACTGCCTCAAGGTGTCGCCCCACAGAGCAAAAACTGGCTGCTCGCGCATTCTACACAGACGTGGCTACGACTGTATATTGCTGAGCGTTCTGTATCATTAGTATGGCTCGGAACAAGATTAAAAGTTGAAAGAAAGGAAATGAGCTCCTATAATTATCGTGGCTTTCGTCTCCCCTAGGTTATGGTGTGGAATATGACTTCATCGATCCACGGCAGATTAAACCAACACTCGAAACGAAGAAGGTCCCGGGCCTCTTCCTGGCTGGTCAAATTAATGGTACAACTGGTTACGAAGAGGCCGCTTCTCAGGTGAACGTTACCTTTTTACCTGGGAAATAAACGACTAAGGAGTTCATGTACTGAAGTCATGTACGAATCATAGACCGCTCATGAATGCAGGGTATCGTGGCCGGCGTAAATGCAGCATGCAAAGTGCTGGACCGGGAGCCACTAACCGTGACGCGCCTGGAAGGATACATTGGAGTGCTTATTGACGACCTCACGACACATGGCACCCAGGAACCCTATCGCATGTTCACCAGCAGAGCTGAGTACAGGCTCAGTCTGAGGCCCGACAATGCGGATGTGCGGCTAACTGAGAAAGGTGACACGCAGTGATTTTTATGTGTTATGAATTTGTTATGTGTTATATAGGGGTGTGCGAATATTCGAAATTTCGAATATTTTTCGAATAGCGTTTGCTATTCGATTCGATTCGCACTGGAATTTTGCTATTCGAACTATTCGAACTTCCCAAAAACAAATACAGTCAACGTACGATTGAAAGTGACCCCTTCAGATTTTCAGTATGCTTCACCTCATTACACTCTCGTATTGCGGCAAAGCGGCCTTTCAAGCTCCGTTACGGTCGAACTTGGCCAAAAGACAGTCAACGTCCGATTCGAAGTGGTTCCTAATTTTTAATATGCGTCACCTTATCACACCCCCGTATTGCGGCAAAGCTGCCTTCCAAGCTCCGTTACGGTCGAACTTGGCCAAGAGACAGTCAACGTCTGATTGGAAGTGGTCCCTAGATTTTTCAATACGCTTCACCTCATCACACCCCCGTATTGCGGCAAAGCTGCCTTCCAAGCTCCGTTACGGTCGAACTTGGCCAAGAGACAATCAACGTCCGATTGGAAGTGGTCCCTAGATTTTCAATACGCTTCACCTCATCACACCCCCGTATTGCGGCAAAGCTGCTTTTCAAGCTCCGCTACGGTCGCAAATGTATTAACTCAAAAAAACGCTGGTTCCAACATGGAGATGAAAGATGTGGCAGATGTGGGGGCTCAATTAATGCTGCTTTGGACCTGAAATTTGGACAGAAGTCCGAAAAATCGGACGCCGAAGCTTTTTAGCAACCAAAATTTCCGATGTTCTTATATATCAACGTCTATGAGGCAGATTTGGAACTCCGGACTTGAAGAGAGCACACCCTTGTCCGCCACATCAGTTGGGCTTCCACAGAAGTTGAAAGAGGAGGAGAGGCTGAGAAAATGGCATCTTTGCCTATCACGTGTAAAGTGTTGTCGGCAACACTTTGGTTGCACCAAATCATGTACATAAATACGATTCGGCCTCTACATTGCCTCATTCTTGATGAAACACCACCCCGCCAGCACTTCATCAAGCTAGCAAAAAGAAACACTTTCATGTTGCTATCTCATAAGAATATGCTTTGGAATCCTCTCCAACTTTTTCTGTAATTTCACTTCAAAGTATTCGAAAAATGTTTGAGAAATATTCGAAAATTATTCGAAAATTATTCGATTCGATTCGCACTCAATCTTTAATATTCGAATTCGCTTCGCACCCAAAATTTTGCTATTCGCACAGCTCTAGTGTTATGTGCTTGTTATATGTGTTACGTGTGATCTTATTATATGCTATGTGTTCAGTTAACACACTTTTTGTTTGTTCATGGTGTCTCATAAACTGCTGCTGCATCTGTCTCAAATAATGTTGCAGTGACTCAGGTTGGGCAGCTGGAACCTCACGTTGCAGAACACACCATGCCATGTGTAGCATTCGGTGGTTTGCGAAATAGTGAAAGCACTGTAGTAGCCTTTCTATCTACAAGAAACTGACAGAACTTTTATTTCAAATTTTGACATATCTCCATGCCACAAGTCGTTCGTGCAACATTGGTTAGGTGGAGTACTCACCAATAATTACGGGCAGCAACTATACGTCTTCATTTCTGCCTCAGTTAGAGCTGATTTTGTCCTGATCTCTGCACTACTGACTGCTTCCGGTAGAACTCACTGCCAACTGGTTATACTGGCAACTGCAATTCTTCTCTTTAACAGGTGATGTTGGCGTAGGTGCAGCTGTCCTCAGGGACTTCCTGTTCAGGCTGCAGAAACACTGAAGCTAGTATGAATTTAGAAATTTGCTTCCAGTTACCATCACATTTACACACCTATAGGTTACACTAGAAATTTGGAAAGGTTGAGTACAAGGTCAGATTTCCTAGCAGCTGAAAAAAAATGTGCCTCGCAGTGCAGCTTCGTGTGACAGGCACAAACGAGTAGGCATGAAGTAACAGGCAGCGTTATTATATGCTCCTGTTTATGGCTTTTTTGCATTATACTATCCTTCACTTGCATTATACCATCCGAAAGATAAATGCTATAGTGGGGTTGTAGATTTAAGATTATGCCGCTTTGTTCTGGTAGTGTGCTGCGGATTCTTTTTTTTTTTTTCTGACAATACATCTCACCATGCATGCTTTTCAAATGCACATATGGGTGCTTTGCAAGGATGCTGGATGTATAATGGCTAATGTTCTCCTCTGCGTGATATTGAAGAGTTCTCACGTATGAAGTCCACCCACATTTCGTAAATTTAATGAAACTTGCCAAAGAATTAACAGTTACCACTGCTGAAGTGCACTTTCAACGATTCCAAATGTGCAAGAAATGTGGTGAAACTAAGTTGACAGAGTTCACTGACACCTTACAGAATAAACGCGATGTAAAAAAAAGATATTTTTATCATTCCGCAGGCTACAAGGTAGGCTGCGTTTCAGAGGAAGAATATGAGAGAGCGTCTAGCATGAAAAATGCCCTGGCCGATGCACAACGCATTCTCGGCACCGAGGTCAAGCACACGCAGCACTGGAGAAGTTTGCTTGGACTACCTGCAACAGTTAATCAAACGCAGAAAAGGTATGCGCCTTCATATGATTTGTTGGACACCCATTAGTTCAACTTTGACAGGACGAATGGAATTTACTGAATTATCTAGTGGGTCTAACTACACAAGACAAAAACTGTCCAGGAACATTACTGCTTTATTTGGCAGTGTTTACTTAATTTTAGTGTTCCCCTACATCAAGTGCGTAGTGCTTTTATGTGTTTGAACCCACCATGTTATCATTGCTGCAAAGGCACTTTTGACCTTGGTCTTATTGGGACAAAGTAAAACCTCTTTGTGACACGTCTGATCAGTAGCGTAGCCAGAAATTTGTTTCGGGTGTGGTTCAACCATATTTTATGTATGTTTGTATGTGCATTTGTATGTGTGCATGTATATATACCAATGCAAAATTGAAAAATTTTGAGTGTATATCACAGACACTGGCATAACCCCCCCCCCCCCTCCGGGTTATGCCAGTGTCTGTGATATACACTGCGCCTATCTTTTAATTTTTCTGTTTTTATACATACTCAAGTGTTAAGCGTGCTGCCCAGCAAAGCTTCCAAGTTTTCATTCACAAGCCTCTCTCTGCCATCTTGCTTCCTTTCACTAACGTAAAATTAGCCGGATTAGTGCCATCCATATATATAAAGCACGAACTCTCTCTCTTTTCCAACACTTTCATTTTTTGCATTCGCAGTGCCCTGGAAATGCTTGGAACCCTAGATGTTGGTGGCGACGCCATTGTGGACATGTTTCTACCAAAGCTTGGCCATCTTGCATCAAGCCCTATGTTTAGGAACCGGCTAAAGATAGAAGGTGAAAAATACTGCATATGTTCACTTCCATGTGAAATGCTTGTGCAAGCAGTTACACCACTTGGATACGTTAAGACAGCTGCCATTGTGAAATTCACATGCAAATGTGGCCATTCAAGGAACACTGATGAGGAAGAGAAGCTTAGAACTCGTCTACGAATAAGGGCATGTCAATCTTACCATGCACAGAGTGTCGTTTCGCTGGGGAGAACATGAGAACAAGACAGATGGCAGTGCTGCAATGAAACTTGCTCAGACACTTTATGTCAACATGGAGTCCGTGATAACACTACTGTAATGACATGGGTGCTGTAGTTTGCACATGAAAATTTAGAATGCGAACATTCGCCTTCGTTTTCTCCCCTCCTGAGTTTTCCATTTTGGCCAAAACGATTTTGCGACTTGGCAATACCATATGGTCTTCTTTTTTACTCATTCGTGTTATGCATTGTGCTAAGTGCACCAGTCTTTCTAATTTTTTAATTTATGAAATGCTGTAACATCTGACTTGGCACAGTTGTCTGAGTTAACTGCTGCTTGATCTAGTTCTTCAGCCTAGCACTACTTAACATACTGTAATGCATGAAAGAGAACTAAACCGACTTGAGCCCTAAATAGGCTAGTACTATGCCGTATGCAATTCTTCCAGCACTCATTCTTTCTTCACTGCTTTTCTTTACTCCCACACTCAATGCACATTGCCATCCACATGCACGCCTAGCCACTACAGGCATTCGTTAGGTTGTGATGGAGGAGTGAATTCTGATACAGGCAGCAGTGGCGTTGTTTTCTTTCTTGCTTGTGCCAAAAAAAGGAAGCCAATTTCACTAATTAAGGCTTGGCTATGCACAACCTTGCATAATGCGTCTTTCTACCGGTGGGTATCTGCCTTTGAAGCAGATGTTGCAGTTGGTGGCACTCCACGTTCCAAGTCCGCACAGTGCATCAATGCCAGATGTCGAATTGATTCTTAATGCCTGGGATTTCTTGACATACACCGAAACCTGAGCGTTTGACGGCTTTTGCATTCAATCCTCACTGGTATGCGGCTACTACGATGGAAAGAAATCGAACCCGTGGTTTCACGCTTTGCATCGGAATCCCATAGTTACTATGCATCTACGTGAAAGACAGTAATGTCAGCTGGTAGCAAAATAGAGGGGATGCCCTGCCAGCAGTCTAGGCAGCACTTCGCAACATCCATTGCATAACCAAAGGTTGTAATGTGGTCTAGTGAGAGGTCTTTTGACTTTATCGGAAATTCAATAACTTGTTAGATATTAGGGGGACCTTCCATTGGTAACACTACCTTACAAGACTCCTAAGACTCTGAAAGAAAACTCCTTTCTACACCTTCACTGTCTTTAGTGTATGAGTTGATCGCATTTACAGTCATATATGAAAAGTGGTACATGTATGTTTTGTTTTGTTCTTCTCTTCTGCCTTCCAGCTAGATATGCGTACCTGGTAGCTATGCAGCGGGTGGAGATTCTTGAACTTGAGGAAGGAGAAGCTCTACAGCTTCCAGAAAACATCGACTACAATGAGTGAGTTGACACTGTAGTGTTTTACTCTTTCGTATCATCACATGATCCCAATCTGTGTAAAGGTTAAGGAGATGCAATAGGGGGTGCTTATGCAGGGAACATACCTTGTGAAATATTCAAGAGGAGGGGGGTATCATTAGGTATCCATTACCTTGCTTTCAGCAACCACTTGTCTCACAGAAAAGCCATAGCAAGGCAACACTTTGCTTAAAGGAGACGCACATATTTTATTAAGCTGTAGGAACTCCATCACATGCTTGTGGTATCTAAAAGAATGCTTAGCAATTAAGTATGAAGGCAGGGAAATGCTTGTGAAATACAGTCAACGACCGATGTTTCAGACATGCCTGAGAGGCCTGTGGGCTTTTCGTCAACACCACGTTCACCATAAAGCATCTATACAAGGGCATCTCGAATTTGGACACTGAAACTATTCGTTGTTCGATTTTTCTGACTTTGTGCCATGATTGAAGATATGAAGCGGCGATATTTGAATCCACTACTACCGCTACGGTAGTGGCTATCTCGCAGCCTCGTACCATTGCTCTCAAGGGCAGATCCATTCGATGCTGTAGCAGTTCACAAAAATTCATCCTTTCCCACGTTGTAGTGGCGTTGCACTGTGAAGCAAACACGTGTCGCAATGAAGTGTACTGAAAAAATAATTACACCCTCTCCCGCTAAAGGGGACCATGAGGCGATGCGAAGCCAAAGCACTTGCACGATCGCACTCCATCGGTGTTCGTTGGGCATGCTATTGACCTCGCATCGTGGAATGCGATGAGGAACGCTACGCGCGTCGTGTCTTCCCTCTAGCCTGGCCGTTAATTCTCACAGGGCGAGTGGGGAACGCGGTCGATAGGCGCGCGAGATGGAGAGGGGGGAGCGTAGGAGAGGAGAGAGAGGGGGAGAGGACGCGCATGCGCTGGCGCTCATCGCGGCGTTGTGCAGGAGAGAATGAGGCGTGTGAGAGGGGGAGAGTAGGAGAGAAGAGGAGGGGGAGGAGGATGCGCATGTGCAGTAAGGGTGGTCATGCCGCACACCACCACCACCACCGGATTGAACTCGGCCACAAGATGCCTCGCATCTAATAAAAAGGGGCCACTGTCATGGGACACGTGTGTTTGTTGATCATACACGTGCGCACATGCCATCCCCTGTTACAGTACAACCAACAAGATACCTAACAGGGGTGCTGGCAGCCTTTCAGAACTGTTGTGGATGTGGTTACATTGATTTGTGCCCCTGTGGGGAGTAAGAAGGCACGCGTTTTTTTTTTCTTTTTTTTTCCTTTTTTTTTTGCTACCTCTACGGACCACGAAATCATCCTAAAAATTTGACATAGACTGTATTTCAACCTGATGGCCTTGAAACGTCAGACCTGGCACCAGAAGTATCTTTATGCTGTCATGACAAAGAACAAAACTTGGTGACATCATGCCGAAGTAACATTAGGTCAAAAATTGTGCACCACAACTTTCCTCTCGCTATACTTGTGCGTGGTAACCACGGTAACCACTGGAACACAACTTCATTTCGTTTCATTTATTTACCTTAAATACCCCAGAGGGGTGTTGCATAAGGGGTGGTTTTATAAACAAAAATTACAGTACCGTTCGTCCATGAAGAAATATTATTTCTTTCATGAAGGCAGGTGATGGGAGCGATGTGGTGTTTCAGAATTTCATTAAAAAAAAAAGTAAAACGTGCAAACACAGATGCAAGAAAAGAGGACAAGACAACACAAACTATCCTCGTCTTGTCTTGTTCTCTTTTCTTGTGTCTGTGTTTGTACATTTGACCTTCTTTTATAATGATTCCTTACCAACTAGCCCAACACGTATGCCCAGCTTGGCATGTTTTGTGCCCCCTTGCTGCATCTATTTTGGTATTGGGTAGTTTTTATTCATTTTTGTGTAGTCTTCGGCTACACAACATAATTTTTTTTTCTTTCTCCAGCCCTTCATTGAACTTGTCCAATGAAGTCAAATCGAAGTTGGAGCAAGCAAGGCCAACTACGGTGAGTACTAACGGTGAGATTGTATAGGCGCTGACACCTGAGATCTGATGGCGCATTGATTGCTATTAGTGTTATATATTTTTAAGCACACACGTAGTCAGAACAGTTGAGGAAACAACTTATTACAGTTGACTAGTTTAAATTTATACGTACTCCCTGAGAGTCTAACTCATTGTTCTAAAATGTTCATAGCATTTATAATCTGAAGTCGAATAGAATGTTGTATAAAACAGAATAAACTGTTGTATAAAACAGGATTGTACGCTATTGCATGAACACGTGCACGTGCTGTGTAGTTTTGTAAAATGCAGAAGAGCAAATGATTAGCTACCGCTGTGTTCCTCAGCAAACAGAAGAAAGTTCCATTGCATGTACCGAGTGCTGCATAAGTAGGTGGTCTCATTTGCAGGGCAGGTGTTTAACTATGCATGCGCTTTTTATAAAACTCCCTATCAAGAACCAGTTTTAGACTCTTTACAGAGCATCAGCCTGAACTCATCAGAATCAGTCTGTTGCTCAAGACAGCGTGCACTAGTCTGGCATTCTCTCTCAGACAATGGGATAAATGCTTGTTTATTTTATATAGCATATAGTATGTTCGTTTATACACTGTAGTGTATTACATATATACCTCCACCAATTTGTTATGGGAACGTGCAAAGTATACATACAGGATGTACTTAGACACTGTATACTGGTAGAATCGACCGATCCGTAGGACTCACCAACGCAATCACGCACTAGCCCACTTCTTCAGATCTTCTTCATTCAGCATCTTCATCCTTCATTTATCTGTAACAATATTTTCAATAGTATGTAGATGAAACGTGTCATGCCATAATTTAAATTTCAGCAGAGCGCCAATTTACAATGCTCAACATGAATTTTTGCTGATTTTCTTTCCCCCATTTTCTTTCTTTACAGGTGGGAGCAGCAAGCAGGATACCTGGTGTTACGCCAGTAGCATTGCTGAGCCTGCTGCGACTCGCGAAGCAAAGAGAGAAGTTATCGTTTGCTCTCTGATAGTGCGAAGCTCAAAAGTGCAGTCATATTGTACAGATTGAAATAAAAGCTCATCACTTCAACAACTCTACGTATGATCAATGTATCTCATACTTGTTCGTGCTATATATTCTACATTCCCAAAGACAAGACCACTTGTCAAAATGTTGGCTCCAGTGACATCTCATGTTGGATCATTGCAGCTGATCACTTTCAATTCTCCATCCTCATGTGGACCTGTGTCTTCTTTGCATGTTGTATTGAGTCATAGCTAGAGCATCACCTACGCTTTATACTCCATATTTGTCTGTAGTGCAGAAACATATTGTGAGAATAATGGCCTCGAGTAGTGCTGTCTAACAAAGCTTATAACTAAAGCACTACTGCTGTTTTCATTGTATTATTACTTGTATTACGGCATACACAGTACTAACTACATACAAGTCATATAATAAACATTTTTCACACACATGCAGACTAGGCAGGCCAAACGTGGCAAATTTGACTTGAAATAAAGTTGCCATTAATGCCTTTATAGTCAACATTGTCCTTTGTTGGTGCAGAAATGTGGAATGACACACCCTGCTTTGTTAAAAAAGCTTCCAAATGTTCCACTGTCACTAAGTGATGCTTGCACCATACATCCTGTATATAACAAGCCTCAATATAACAATGTTCATCACTTAACTTTGTTTTTCATTACCAGTTATTGTTTCCATTACCTCTAACTAGGATTCCCTGCAAATCGGCAGAAAAGTCCTTCTAGAAAAATGCTAATAAGTACCCGACGCAAAATTCACTGGAATGGCGACATCAGTGCGCAACTGAAACACCAAAACCTCGACGCAACGAACTTCGCGACATAACGAAGTTTTTCCCGACAGGTTTACACTGATTCGCTGGAGCAGGCTGGAGGCACAACGGTACAGAGAACGACTGTTGTTGCCACAAATTGTATTTCGTGTGTATGTCAAAACTGTAGATTAAACTCTCCACATGACACCATGTGTCTGTAATGATGCAGATGAACATTTCACTTCACTGCACAATCTTGCGCTGTGCCCCAATTCAGTTTAGGTGAAGCGCTCAAGTGCTCCCTTTAAATTCCGTGCTGAACAAAAACGTATTTCCAAATGTTACCGTTGTTGAAATGTTGAGCCCGAACGAACCCAGTAGATTAAAGCAGTCAACTCGTCACAACACCGCTAGCGCGACGTTCGTAACCAACCAATCTAAACGTGGCTCGTAATGCTACTGATGCAGTGACGCGTAACGCAATGTGATGGGGACGCTATTACGGTGGCTAACGCTATCTTACAACTGTTCGGAAAGCGAACCCATTCGCTTGCCCAGCTTGTTCAACGGGACAAGTTCGTGATAGCAGACGACAAACGCAAAAAATACTATTATTCATTACATATTTTACATGCAACTTAATTATGCTGTTTTTGTAAGTAGTTTTGGTCATTTTGCAACGTTATAACAATTTTTAAGTGTTTTAATGCGTCATAATGCAGCGCCGCTTTTTACGAAACTGCGACATAAGCCACGAAAGAACTTCCGAGTTTCGAGCAGTCCTTCACGTCTTTCCGATCCCGTTCAGTCTCTGCTGAGGTTGTGTCGCCGGTGGTTAGCTGCGGACCACAGCGAGCTACAACAAATTGTCACTCTCCTGGTCCTCCGAAAAGTCGCGATGTTCTCCCGAGTGCCCAGGAATCTCCTGAACTCCGTTTGCGTCTCGGCGCAGAGGAGCTTCTCCGTCACCTCAAAGGTATACCGCGACCGCATATTCACCAAGTGACCTTGATGGAAGACTGAGCAACCGCTAGCGATACGTCTTTTACTCTCTTCGTGCCGCCATCGTGCAGTAACTGAAGGAATCTGCAGTGCCGCGTGTGTAACCAGGGCACGATATGCACGCTCTATTGACGATACTTTCTTGCCCAACTTACCTCGACCGCTAACACCGGATAAGCCGGCTAGTGCCATCGACCCGAAAGGTCATGCGTGATTAGACGGCCGAAATCCACCTTCCCACTCCGGTGTCTCTTTTCCACCTTCCGTGTTACTTCGAGAAAGTATTAAATAAATAACAAAATAACAATCGGCCCCGCCTACCCGAAACTCCACTGGCATCGCAAATGCGCCGTGCAAGTTATTCGCTGAAGTGTCGTGTCAAATTTAATTACACCAGCTCCTTACGATTTGTGCACGTAAGCAGCAAACCCAAACTCTCAACGCCGCTTTGAGTCCTGACCTTCATAAGTATCGAAACCAGAAAGTTAATTCACCGCTGAGGTGTCCTACAGAAGGACATCACTACACTGGCTAGCAAATTTTATAGTGCAGTTCTGCGTACCGAAACCGTTGCCTCAATATGTTTTCGTAAACCATTGCCGGTGACATGTTCGATCGCGAGGTTAAATGAAGTAGTATGAATAACATAGAAGCTTGTATGTTATTATTCGTTGCACTTTATTTAAGATAACCTGTGATCAGCTTGACCCCCGCAAACCTCCGTAGTTCTGACGAAAGTTTCTGTTAGGTCTCACGTTTCGAATAGCTTCTTTTCTCTTGCGCTTGTTGTCTGCTTCACAGTGGACTTCCTCTGTGGTTGCGAATGCACTTGGAGGTTGGTCATTTCTCGTTCCCAAATATGCAATCTCCTTCTACGACTGCATTTGAAACACTGCAACTGTATCCTCCTGTGAATTTCTTTACAATGAACGAGTGAACAAGTTTTCAGACTGTCCGATTGGTGTGCTTCTCTTGCAGAACAATGTCAAGGTGGCAGTGCTGGGTGCCAGCGGTGGCATCGGGCAGCCGCTGTCGCTGTTGCTCAAGCAGCACCCCGGCATCACATACCTCTCGCTGTACGACATTGCTCACACACCCGGTGTTGCAGCCGATTTGAGCCACATCAACACACGTGCACAGGTCAAAGGCTTCGTGGGAAACGAGCAGCTCAACGTAAGTATCTGCAAGACCTTTTTGTAGATGTCGATATGCAAGCTTATTTCCGGCTGCACAGCCGAACAGTCTTCAGATGGTCATATTCTTCAGGCATCTCTCGTTCCTTTGTCATTGACAGAAACTTAATCTTCAATTGCGCTGTAAGCTGGCTTGTATTTTATTATCTCTGCTATGTCTGCAAACCTTTGTGGTTTCATTGCAATTAGCCAGATATTTATTACCTTATGAATGTTGTACTTGTTTCAGAATTTTAAAAATTTCATTTGAGTCAAAGTTCAGGAAAGAACTTGTCTTAGAAAAATAGGTATAGTTGTCGACAGCACTTATGAAGCCTGAATTTTTTGTCCATCAATTTTTTAAGGAAGCATGCATCAGTTGTTCTTTTTTTCTTGTCAACGATAAACTAATTTCTCTACGGCCTGTGTCCACATGGCACATGGTGCTAAAGATGTAGTTGGGGGACTCATGTCCAGTTTTGCATCAGCACAGTGACAGTCGTGTTTATTCGCATGTCGTCAAACCTAAAAATTTATTTTCTACGTCTACCATTAACCACATTGAAGAAGTACTGCCATCTTCACCAGTGAGAGAAAGGCAATAGCTGCCGGTTTTTTTTGTGTGGCACCACTCGAGCAAAACTAAAATGGTCTCATAGCCTTGTGCCAAGTTTAGAGGGCCTTGTCAGCTCTATATTAAGTGCAAGGGGCTGTCGGTACATAAAATTGGCACAGGTTCGAGATTTGGTTCGTTTCATCACATCGGTGTATCATCACACAGCAGGAAGTCTCAAAACATTTGGTGCCACCTCATATTCATAACATAATTCGCTGGTAACTGCAGTCATAACCTTGTAGGCAGGCGAACAGTGGTGTAACTATAATTTTTGATAAGGGTTGACATGATGCAGGGAAAAGCAGGTTTCGAAAATGATAGTTATGCCGGCTGGCCCTCGATAGCGTTTGTGCAATTTTTCGCTTTTTCAGCTGTCATTGTTCGCCTTCCTATATATTCTCTGCCTTTCCAATAAAGAAACCAGTCGATAGTCAGCGCTGTGTCCTGTGTACTCTTCGTCCCGTTTTCTGCGCTGTTCTGCCACAATGTTCATGAACCAACTAGCCCACCTAAGAAACCCTTGTCTTGTAGCTTCTCTTTTTGTCCCATCCCTTTTAGCGCCGTAAAAATTTGTCGGATTTTCATCCCTGCTTTCCCTGTGCTTCCAGGATGCCCTGAAGGGCATGGAGATCGTGGTGATCCCCGCAGGTGTGCCTCGCAAGCCCGGCATGACGAGGGACGACCTGTTCAACACCAACGCGTCCATCGTGCGGGACCTGGCCGATGCGTGCGCCCAGCAGTGCCCCAAGGCCATGCTGTGCATCATCTCCAACCCTGTCAACTCTACTGTGCCCATCGCATCTGAAGTGTTCAAGAAGCGTGGAGTCTACGACCCCAACCGCATCTTTGGTGTCACCACGCTGGACATAGTTCGTGCCAATGCCTTTGTGGCACAGGCTAAGGTAATGAACTGTTTTTAATTAACGGTTTTTTCCTGATGTGTAGCTCAGTAATGCAAGTGGAAACAACTGTTTTCTGCGTTAGAATGTGGCCTTACTTTTTATGCTAGTTTTGTAGGTCATATAACTCTTATGTTTAGGTATTTTGGGCAGTATTCTAACAAATTGTGCATAGCATTGTGTGGGCAATTTTTGTGGAGGGAAGTCTGTTTAGCATTGAATGACTACCTTTTCATGTCTGCTGCTGCTAATAGTTGTTGTCCCATCCACAGAATAATGCTATTATTTTGACGTCCTCATCTCTGCTCGTTTCTGGCAGTATTTTTTTTCACCAGTCCCTCGTAACTGCGTGAATGGGTGCTATGCATCGAACCTGCGATCATGGCTCAGTGGCTGTGGTGTCGTACTGGTGTGCATAATGTCATGGGTTCGATTCCCATCACCCACAGTTGCATTCCAATAGATATGGTACACTAATGCTGAAACGTTTGTGTTTTATGGTTTTGCTGCATGTTAAAATACTTCAGATGATAAAATTTAATCTGTAGCCCTCCACTAAGACATTCCCTCACGGTTGTTGTCCTGTTTTAGTGCTTAATCCCAACTTCCTCAATACTAGGCAGAGATCCAAAAGAACAGTCAATTCTCTGGCTTGCATTCCGAAGTCATTAATTGTACCTTACTCTTATTTTTGAGAAGTGTATATGTACTGTACCTCGCCAGTAATTAGTTTATGGGGCAAGAAATTGGATAATGAAAGAACTTCCTTCTAGACAGCTGTGTAGAAATGATGAGTAAGAGAACAGGATAGTTCTAGAAAATTTTCTTTTCTTGCATCTTTATCTGTGTGAATAGTGAGATTATGTTATGCACTTGGCATGGCTGCACAGTCTAGAGGGCTTTTATGTGCATCTCTGGCAATGTAGCTGAAAGTTGCCTATAAGAGCAGTGGAAATTTGTTTCTTTCACTTCAAAGCTTCCTAGTCACAACTAAACAGCAGGGCTTGTAATATCATCTGTACAATGCTCTTGTGTTTGATAACTAATGTGCTCCGATGCTTTCTTGCTCTTCCACGTGACAGGGCCTTGACCCAGCCAGTGTCAGTGTCCCAGTAGTGGGTGGACACTCTGGTGTCACGATCGTACCACTGATCTCGCAAGCCACGCCCTCTGTCAGCTTCCCACAGCCTGAGTTGGAGGCACTCAGCAAGCGTATCCAGGAGGCTGGCACCGAGGTGGTCCAAGCTAAGGCTGGCGCTGTGAGTAGTTTTTTTTTTTGCCATGAAGGTGGTGTCCAGGATATCATTGACACAATGCTGGTTTCCTTGGATATGCCAAAGAGCATTAGAGGCTTGCATTTTGCTTCCTGTACGGGTTTCAGCCTTCAGACTTCTTTATTTTTTAATGCGGCCCGATTTGCAACTTTTCATGGTGTGATCAACTAATGAGTGGTAGATCGATGTAGCTTTTAAAAAAGCCCTCCACCTCCACCCTAACAGTTGCCATATGCTCACTGTGCTAAAACGCTGAGCCGGTAGGAGGGCTGCGTGCACCACAAAATCTGTCAGACCAACCCATGATTTTTTTAATGTTCGCACTTTTGCTATGTGGCCCTCATAGGCAAGGAGGCCAGGAACAAACATTCAAGCGATGCCTTGATGGTGGGGCTCGGTGACGAAAAAAGATGAGGTGGCTCCAAGAGCTTGGAAGTGTTTTTTTTTTTTTTTTTTTTTTGCGTGATATGAGGTCTGTTTTTGCAATCTGCACAGGCGAAATTTTGTTTTTCAGGCACCTAAAGCACACTCTCAGCGAAATATTTGATAGTGTAGGTGAATTAAGCATTGCAAATACTGAAATGAGTTCTTTCAAAATTTTTTTTTCTGTTTACGAATTCAAACAGCAGGCGCTCGCAGCTCTGATGAGAGTGAGCACAGGCCTCTCTATGAAAAGAGGGTGCCTGAGAAAATGGCAACTTCATACTCCGCTTGTAAACTCTTTCCCTTGCATGACTGCAAGATTCGGCTGCGCTGTTCATTGCAGTGTATGTCTTTCGCGAGACGTGTTTTCTCACCAAGCCTGAGGGCTGGTTCATGACCCCTTTATAAGCTCGCAAGACGAGTGGCGGAGCCACTGCATGGTTTTATTATTCACTTCTTTTCAGATACATCGACAGTAGAAAAATGCAGATGAGCACTATGGGAATTTTCTTTCGAAAGTTGAGCCACATAAAAGTCCTGCTAATTTTTGCGTAAAGTTGGCTTGTCTCGGATTATAGTATTAATTCGGGATTTTAAAATTGTTTTGGATGCTGCCAAGAAGTTTGCATCATTGGGATTCTACTGTACTTTTTATGGCACAATACCAGAATGTACTCTGTGTGATAATTGAATATTAATATACGAATTCAATCATTTCTTCAGGGCTCTGCAACCCTGTCCATGGCATTTGCTGGTGCCAGATTTGTGTTCTCGGTAAGTGCACCCATGTGTTGCGTTTACATTGTCTTAGTGTTCTCTGCTTACAAGGCAGCACGACCGCTACCTTGTGTGTTATATGTTTAATGCATGCAAAACTTTCAACTCGAGAGAGTGCATGCTAGAAAGATAAAGTAAAACCTTGTTACGAGAGAGACTCAAGGGACCCAGGAAACATGCCTCTTGTAACCAAATTTCTAAAGACACTCTGGACACTGCAGAGCGTGACAGATAGTATAAAAGCATAATGACAGAAAGTTTTTATGCAATTTGTAGTCGAAACAACGTGAGGAATGACATTCAGCTGCAGAACTGGACAGAATTGAGCCAAGGGAACGAAAATTGCAGGACATACCAGTTGGTAGTACGACATTGGCGTATTACATGAGCGTGCGTGGGTTGTCTCTTCTAAATAGCGAAGAATTTCATTGCAGGGACCCAAAAAAGTCGTCCTTGGTAACCGAATGTCTCTTGTATGCAACGTTTACATGGTGAATATAGGAAAACTAACCAAACCATTTTCAAATGTCTCTCATAACCAGGTGTCTCTTGTAACCATGTCTCTTGTAATGAGATTTTACTGTACTACACATGTTGTCTGCAATGTCAGCGAACAACTTCTTATAACTTTTCATAGCTCATCTCTGCCATTCAAGGAAAGGAGGGAGTAGTGGAGTGTGCATTTATCAAGTCTTCCGAAACCGAAGCCACATATTTCTCAACCCCTCTTCTTCTCGGCGTAAGTTTCTTTTTTTGTCATCTTCTTTGTGTTCGTTTATTGCTGCCATCATTGTTTCATGCAAAAACCTAACCACCACACTAAATGGGAAAGGAGAAACTGCACAGAATTTGTTTCATGAAAGGGACGTGTCCACTTGCTTGAAATGAAACTGCTCGGCACTCTCTCCATGTTAGTGCCATATGTAGACTTTCCCTTGTATGGGCTAATACGCCTGCTTGTTTTTTCCATTCTCTGTCGATAACCATGAGCCATGCACACAGCCATTGACAGCCAGTAGACAGAAATTGCGAATTCTGTGGTATGCATGAAGAAATTTTGCTTCAATTCCTTCGACAACCCTGCACCACAGCTATATAACCTAAAAAATGCAGTGCTTGCACCCACTGAAACAAAATCTCTGACCTTGTGAACAAGCTTATGGCATCTTCAACAAACTGCACCAGTGCAAACTGGGGGTGCCCTGGTGCACCGTTTCGTTCAATCATTGTGGTGCCTAAGTGTCCTGGTGCACATTAGTGCGATTTGTTGCAGATGCCATTAGTTTCAGGTAGTGTAGCATCCTCTTTGCAAAAATTTCATGTTTGAAATAATCAAATGCCAGCTATCGGCCAATAGCAGCAATCTGTTGTGTGATGAAAGGTCTGTATGACAACGCTCCGAAGAGAGTGTGCGGTCCTGTGTGAGTGCCTTGAGAAAGTGCCGACTTCGCGCTCCGCTTGCGATCTCTCCTTGTTGCACACAACTGCGAGATTTGGCTGATGTTCACAACAGCATCTGCTTGCCGCTGTATGCGTTTTTTTCACCAAGCCTGAGGGGTGGTTCAGGACCTCTTCAAATGAGAAATTACGATTACAACTTAACTTTAAGCATTTTTTCAGTGCACATCTTCAAGAAGCAGAGTGCATTAATAGCAGCATTTATCTGTTGTAGCTATGCATAAGAGCATGCAGCACCATACAGTTTTGCATGTGTTATTCATTGCAGAAAAATGGTGTAGCGAAGAACCTTGGCCTCGGCAAGCTGTCTCAGTACGAGTCCGAGCTCGTGAAGGCAGCGCTGCCAGAGCTGAAGACCAACATCAAGAAGGGAGAGGACTTCGTCAAGAAGTAAAATGATGACCTTTGAATTCAAGTAACTATCATTGAACATGTGTGCTAAGTGCTCATCAGCTGATACATTGCAACTGAATAAAAGACCCATTGGATGTGTGAAAGTGTTTGCACTTGCATTAGAAGCTGAAGTTACCTTTACAGACATTGTAAGAAAAAAGGTTTGCCCAATATTGGTACCAGTAAATGCTGCAACGACATAACTTTGGGCCAACTCGGTAATTAGTGCAGCAGGGGTGTAGCCAGCATTTCATTTGGAGTGAGGAGGGTTGAGTTTTTGACCCCTCCTGTATGTGTGTGGATGAGTGGGGGATGGATGAACAACTTTATTTCAGTCCTTCGATTAGCGCGCAGCGGGCCGCTCCCACGTCGGGACAGAGAGGCCTTGCCCAGAATGCACAATATTCTGAGAGGTAGGGACTTAATACAAACCTCGTACCCCCCCCCCCCCTCCCGCCCTCAAAAAAGGGCTGCACCACTTTAGTGCAGCCTTATGCAGTGTGAGGTTACACAATTCAATACATATTGGAATCGTCTATAGTCGGTGTGCGTCTGCCATTCACCTGTGCACCGAGTAGTGCTCAGTGGTTACCGTTCTAAACACAAGTACTTTTTTGCTACTAATGTAAATACGATGTATAATAGGAATTGTGTCACTTCTTAAAACATTACATTTGGCTGAGCAGTGATGTCTGAATCTTCGTTGAAATTTGCCAGGAAGTTCAATTTTGAGACCGAAAACCAGCCACACGAACATATCGATGTGAAAGTCACCTACCTGAAAATCGTCGAAGGTAGTTGGCATCACGTAAATGAGTGAGTGAATGCAATTGCATGGGGGCATCAAAGCGAATTCCCTCCAGGTGGAATAGCGACAGCTGTGAGTGGAGCTTACATTTATTCTGGGGTTGTAACCTACTGCAGTAGACACTCAGTAAACGGAAATCTCTTCAACGGAACTGCCCCTAATATGATTGGTTTCATGCTTGGATTCTGCACCCCTGCTCCTCTCTTAGTAATGGAACTCCAGCTAAACAAAACACGTTTTCCTGGTCCCTTCAGGTTCCATTTATCAAGTCTACTGTATAGTTCTGGCAGGGTAACTCTTTGCAGTCCGCTGTCAGCCCCTGTCCAACAAAGCAACGCAGCCGTAGTAGACTGCTGTCGGCCACCATTCGGTGAGGCTGTTTGTGGTTGTATTTGGTGGGTGTTCTCTCAACTTAACGGGAGCTGCAATTGTTCGGGGCCTTGGTGAATAATTCCACTAACAGTTACGTGTAGGTACTACTTTTTTGGCATGTGGCGGATTGAAATAAAAACACATGCAGTCCTTCAAAAACCAGCTGCTGCACAAGTGAATCTGTGGAACTTTGTCCACACTGAACTATTTGCAGTCTGTGCTCCGATCTGCTCATGTGCTGGCATCTCTACACCCTTCTTCTGGCCTTTGGACGTGGACACGGGCCCCAGTCTAAATTTTACGTTTAGAGGATGCCTCTAACTTTGGCAGCCTCTACGGAACTGGAACAGAGCCTGCAGTCGACGATCCAAGAATTCAATGGTGTATGCACTGGTACTCAATCCGTACAAATGTGATGGCCAAGCTTTGCACCATAACATTATGGAAGATGTAAACGTTCAATATCAGCCTCTCAGTAATTTTGTTATCAAATGTAGAGGCACAGTACTTTTTGTGTAGGTTGTATAGTTTGTCGTCGAGTACAGGAGCTAACTTACTACAGTAAGATTCTGATTTAATGATTACAGATAAAATGGAAATGTGTTATAAGATATACATTATACTCTCAGTAAATGAATGCATCTTAAACGGAACTGCCCCTAATATGATTGGTTTCATGCTTGGATTCTGCACCCTTGTTCCTCTCTCGGTAAACGGAGCTCCTCTTAAACGGAACACTCTTTCCGGGTCTCTTCATCTAAGGCATGCTTCCGACCACACCAAGAGTTTCAACTGTGTGTAGTGTTAATCCCATACAAATTGCTGCAGACAACAATTACTTAGCGCGATACAAACACTGCACACAAGGCAGGTACACTAGGGACGAGCGCTTGTCCCTTGTGTGCAGTGTTTGTATTGCACCAAGTAATTTTTCTCAGTATGCACCAACTAGGCGCCCATAAAAGTCCTATTAAATTGCTGCAGCTTGTTTTTCTTTTCTTTTGTGTGTTCATGTTGTGTGTTAGTGTGGCAGGAGGGCAAAAAGCAGACAAGAGACAGCCGGTAAACAAACCAAAACAAAACTCTATTCATAGTTTCCACCAATGAGCACTGTGAATCTGTATTTAAGAACACTCACAACAGAGGACAAAAAGAAAGAGAGAGACCACGACAGGACGAGTACACAGCACATTCTGAAAAAGACCTACAAGAGACTTGTGAGGAAGATGGAAATATTCTTCCCTGGAAGGCACAACACCAAACTCCACCCAATTCATAAAAGTGTGCTGACTAATACACATTTGGAGAGCATTCCACCTAAGCAGTGTGCAAACAGTAGTAGTAGTAATAGTACAGTAGTAGTTGTGGTGATGAACAGCAGTTGTTAGTAGTCGTGTACAAAAAACACACACACACCCACGAGGAAAAATAAAATGGTACGCCAACGAAGAGCACATGCGCACATAAGCTACGGGTGACGTTTTACAAAGGCTCTGCTCTCGACAAACAATACTCAACGGGCGTGACATGCTGCTTGTGAGATGTGCAAGCACCATGCATATTCATGGAACTCTCGTTTCTCTCGAGAAGACTCGGGCCAAAGCCGTACAAATGCTGCTGCTTTTGACGATGAATGCGGCACACACACCATTACTTTGCAAACTGGCCAACATTACCAGCAAATTGTCAAGCAACAAAGATTGCCACAGCCAGACACAGTTGGAGTTTTGTCCTTGTTTGAATGATAGCAGCGGTTAATTACCCCAGCAGAAGTGTTACACGAATCTGCCAACTTAATTTGAAAAGGGTGCTATGAGACACCACCAAAGCTTGTTTTTTAATATCTAAATAAAAATTTCCATAGTTTTCTAAATGCACGAGGCACAATGCCACCAGTTCATTTTTTCAATGCTTTCGAGCAGCATCTCGGTTTCAGAACAACAGCCCGTAGTACACTCAATGCTTTAAACGAAGTTTCTCCGCTGAAAGTGCATTCTCATTGTCCAAGCAAAACTTGTACGGTAAAAGCGAATTTTAGGAGCCAAATTTTTTTTCTTTTCCTTCCTAAGTTGTGCGCTTTTTTAATCTGTGTGCCTGCTACACAAGGCCGCTTGAAGTCATTTCGCATGTTCAAACTAAGCATGTTGAAGGAATCTTTATGTCATCTGAAGCTTCTGCTGTAATTACGTGCCGGTGAAAGCACTAATGGTCAATTCTCTGTAATCAGTGGACCACTTTGACATCTTTGTCCAGTCTGATGCAACATGGCTGCACATTTCATTAATAGCAGCATTCTTATCTTAAAAAAACACCAGCACCTTCTGTGGTTACAACCTCCTCAAGGGCTACGATTACAAAAATTACAGCAAGTTCATTTACAGGAAGTGGTGAACCAACGACAAGTAGGAGTCGTGCTCAGGAACTGTCACTGTCGTAGGTATTGCTTCCTGCACGCTCCAAATAGCTGAAGTGGAGCGAGTGGGATGCGACTGACAGATTGAAAGTGAATGCACACCTCGGTGGCATTATTTTGAGACAAGTATCAATTCTATCCAGGTAGCCAATAAAGCCGCAATATCCTTGTCTGTTGCGAGGCAATGCTCCAAGGTGTTACGTTGTATGCTTAGGCAGTCTTACGAATGATGTGAAAGATAGCAAGGTGTCTGCAGGAATAAAGCAACTGCTTGGAACTTGCCCATTTCACAATAGGTTTCACAAAAACTCTACTACTTTTGTAGTAGAGCTCCAAATGTGGTAGATAAAGGTGTTTCAGTACCGTAGAGTGTGACGGCTCTGGAACAAGACTCCTCAGAATGAAATGCATGATTTCCAACTACAGCAAGCAGACAGACTTTTTTCTCTTCTTCTTCCCGAAAGGCGTGCGCTAGAAGCAATGCCACCTGCTACTTACAAAGTAGCACATTTCGTCACAGCCTCAACTTTGAATGTTTCCTTGCACCATTTCTCGGCTGCAAGCGCCCACTACGGAGATACAGCGTGACAAAACAATCACGACCTTCACTGACTACATTTTTTTTGTCAAACACGCACAGATTCTTATCTACAGCGGGAAGAAAGGCGTGAAGGGAGCGGCACAGTAGAGTGTAACACCACATTTGCCAAGTCAATAGTGGCAAGATTACAAACATTACAGAGTGGCAAAACAGCAAAGTGAACCTGCTTTCATCACATACATTACAAGTGAAATATGCAAACACGGTAAAATAGTATAGTAGTAATAGCACTAGTCCGTGTATTTAAGAGTACCATGAAGGAGCATCACTAAACAAAGAAGGGGGGGGGGTGCAAAAGCTATTGCCTTACCTTAAATGTAAGAAATTAAAAGAATGTTAAGTGCGGGAGGGAGGCTGGCTGGCCAGAGTAACCAGAGAAAATGTGCAAACATTACTTCCGACACATACGAGCAGGAAAACAACACTAAATGTTTAAAGGGGGAGGTGCCGACGGTAGAAGGCCGAGATTGTCATGCCCGAGGTTTTTAGATGGCAGCAGTCTAAACATTCTAAACATTCGGCAGTGGAAACACCCTTCAGATGTAGGAGATTCCTCCCAAACGAACGGCAATCCTTCATCTCGCCATGTGGTGCTCTCTACCTGAGAGTACACGAGGCTACTTGCCAACGCGGCGCTCTCGCCTCGCCAGCCCACGCACCTCTTGTGCTAAACGGAATTGTGCCTCGGCAACGACAGCGGACCACGAAGTGCGTCCGTCGTTTCCTGAATCTACGGGAAAAGCCGTGTAAAAACCTGCACTAAGCGAGAAGTGCAAACCCTAAGCTTGTAATGGTGGACCACATATACAGAGTCATCTTAATTGAAACAGACTCTCTACGCATCTCTTGGGGCAGATACAGCAAAGCTGTCGTTAATGTCTCGTTTACTTGAAGAGGTAGATGAAGACTTTAAGGGCGAGTTACCGTGATGTGTGCTGTCTACTAAATCTCGCAATTTTGTCATTTCAAATGCGCATCCCAATCGCAGTCTTTAAGCCCAAGAGGAACAAAGCGGTATGCAGTTAACCGAAATCCAGCATCGTGTAATAGGGTTCACATTAAACTTGTGAACCATTCATTACCTTCAGTTGAAGTGCAAACATACACCACAGAATAGCTTTTAATAAAACTGTTTCTATTAAACTAGAGGATCCAGTATATTTTTTTCCCCCTATCACATCTTAGTTTGTTCCTAGCTGCTTCGCACAGACCTCTGTAGAAAGTGGGATGCGTTTGCAAACAGGAAGAAATGGTTAAAAAAAAAAAAAAAAAGAGCACCTCCCTCTTCTTGTGCCTGTACTAGTTAAGAAGGGTGTAGATTTCAACACTACATATGCCCGCTGAACACAAACATGGTGACTTCAGGAACAACTGCACCCACAGCTAGCTGAACATCCACACTGAACATCTAGCTGAACACCTCTATCAGAACAGCTCAAGAAGGATGCACAGATCAGGGGGGCCTATGTGAGAAATGTAAGTGCAAGCTTTGTTCCAAACTGCTTCTCTACCTTCATATGGACAGAATGGGAGGCTAGATGATTATGTACAGCACAGCCCTTCTGTGCAGCCTGTACGCTGTCAAATGTTTCGTGGTTTTGTTCTAACAATTGATTAGCACCTGAAAGCTTACTTTTTCTTTCATTTTCAATCTAATGTGCTACATGAATAACTACACTGTTCTCAGCACCATTAACTGGACCCAATCTTGCACCTAGGATTCAGGAAAAGCGATGTTTAACCTCTAGTCGTTGCTGATCCGCGAAGCGTTCTCTCCGAATCGTGGCTGCAAGGACACCTTTACAATCTACTAGTACTAGGATCTTGACTGTTACCAGAAGCATTTGCACAAACATCTAACGAATCCTAAGCAGCTGCTTTTACTGGAACTGCTGCCTCCCAAGAACTTCACCATGTGTTCTTCAGACCTTAATGCACAACAAGGAAAACGAATATCTGCTGAACGCGTCCGGTCTACACCTCAAGCAATCCTACGATACAGAAACCACAATTTCATTTTAGCCACTATTGTTTAGCTTTTTTTTTTTTTCATTTCTCCATTTAGAAAAGGTCCAGCCAGTCACATCCATACAAAAACGGTTAAGCCAAAGGTAGTGTAAGACGCACAAGTCTTTACGACTAGTTTCTCGCATAATGTTAGGAGTTTCCTCTGAATTCGAAGCCCATAAGCCCTCACAAACTAGGAGGAGGGGAAAAAAAGTACCCGGGGAACACGAAAAACACAAATAAGTTATATTATAGTACATGGCAGGAAATTGACCCACACATCTGTCTGCGCCAAGACAACCTTTAAAAAAAAAAAAAAAAAAACGTGGAGGTCCAGAGATCTGGCTGCAATTATGTTGGCGCTGCCAAAGTGTTAGTAAAGTAAAAAAAAAAAACAATACCGCGAGAAGCACTTGTTCTTTGGCACGTCAATAGCTAAAGAGTGTGTGCGGGGTTAGTGCCAGAACAGGAGGGCTAAATTAAGGAGAGGGTTGCAAAGGTCACTGACTCACAAAACTGCATTTATGAACAGCTACACGCATCAACTACACGTTGCCACTACAAATACTTCGTGCGCACCGAGGTGCTTCTTGCATACTTTTGCCACCGCTAGCTAATGAGAAAGACTCAGATTTTTTTAAAAGAAGAAATTCTTTGACACTTAATGCAGTGGTATATATTTCACCGTGTATGTACATGGGCCACATTGAAGGATAAGCGACACTTTATCAGATTGTTTGCAGACAGGATAAAAAACAAAAACAAATGGCATGCCTAGGTACTACGCAGGATCTAGCCCGCAGGCGTGTGCGAGTTGTATGGGGATGAACCCGCAAAAAGAACAGGCATGTAGAAATTACGGAAAAAAATGTGCAGATATATGTCAGCAGTGGGAGTGAGAAAGTGGAGAGGGAAGAAAGATAAGCCAAAGCCTAGGTCAAAACAACAGGTAATTAGCGAAGGAGGAGGAGGGGGTAGAGAGAGAGAGAGAGAGAGAGAGGGAAACGAAAACTGTCCTGCAGTAAGTCGACAAGGCTGTGATAGTAGCTGTTAACCTCGCTATGTACAATGCTGCTGCATACAATGGCTTGCAAGTGTACAAAAAGTTCCTATGTGGGGGGGGTAACACTTACAGAACATGAATTACAATGGTATGAAACATACATGGAGTGACGACAACCCATATTTTTTTTCTGTGAATACACGGCACACACTTCAATTAAAAACGAACAAAAAAAGAAATCAACCACCTATGTAATAGCGTCACTACCGTAATGGGGGGGGAGGGCAAAAAGAAAAAAAAAAGCGAAGTAAAGTGCAACATACTGAGATCATACTAAAAAAAGGTGTATGTTTCATCATCACATGAATGACATAATCGGAAAGGGGGAAGGATGTTTTGTTAACAACAGTACCAATCACGGCAGTCATATCAACATCGGCAAACACACTAAGTGGAGGACATTCTGGGTAATTAATGAACACACCAGGACAAGCAATAATGGGAACGTAAGGAAAAAAAAAACGAAACATGGCAACGATTCGCCGTTTACATGCGCTCAAAAGCTGAACGCACAAACGCGAAACCTGAGCCACAGTAGCTACCCGATGTACCGCATGCAATAAACACAACAACAAAATAAGACTGGTGGTGGTGGGCGAGAGAATGAATATGCAAAACACAGAAAAGAGCAAAACACAATGTGGTCGTGCCATTTGAAAACCTGCACTCTACAGCTTAAAAGAAAATGCTCTCAGCAGAAGTGCTCCTTAATGTGAACCGCACGAGTGAACGATGTCAGAGCAGCTGTCGATACCGTATTTACCCGATCTACAAAAGTCGGCTAGTATTCAAATACGAGGTTTATTAGATGCATACGACGTCTACAGAGCCCCAAAGGCCAGTGCAGGCCTTGACTGCAGACCCCACCCACTAGCCCAGAAACCTTAAATTGAGTTTTTACTGCTACTGCTATGTGAGACATCAAACCAGTATAGTAGCCAGGAATTTTTTCGGGGGGAGGGGAGCAGCTTAGCTTGTCAGCACATCAGCTAAGATAGAGATAACCAATTTGTTGGCACGCGCTATTGTGCTTGAGCATATCGTATTGTTGTTACGCAAAAGGACTACCTCTTGTTTTGAATCTAGAGTGTACGCCTAGATTCGAGTAAATAAGGTACCAACTCTTCTACTTGGATTCAGCCATACAGAAGAACGGGAAAGCATGCCACGAACTAGCCAAATCAAGGAAAAAATAAAGGGAACAAGACCGGAGAGATTTCTCGGACAGCAGGCAATTAAAGAATACAACTTTTCTGCGAGAGAGAGAGAGAGAGAGAACTCTGAGTGTTTGTGATTACCACACACAGTTCTCTCCCTTTTCTTTTTGTCTTTGTATCTGCTTCTAGCTAGCTATGAGGAGTACAAAATATAATGTACATGGATGAGTGAGTGTGAATGGTAATGACGTATGTACATGCTTTGGTCCGAAGAGACATTTTTTTTTTTTCCAGCGCACACACAGGCCGTTCCTTTCGCGTACGAAATGCACAGTGGGGACGAGAACGTGAAGGAAGGAGCTGCGCATTCGGCTACGCATTACAAGCCGAGATGCGCGAGAGTTTCCAAAGAAGCGCACCACACCCCTGGGCTCTAGCGACCTGAAAACTTAAACTGGCAAAATGTGATGCGGGGCAGTTGTCAATACCACGGCACAGCTACCTCGAATGCTGTGAACATAGAGATCATTCAATTTCGATCGGCTCGGACTTCCGAATGCTTTGAGTGAACAAACTAAAGATCATACTGCATTGCATTTGGCGAGTGCCAACAGCAGAAGGTTTACACCAATGTTAAAAATTGTCACCGTCCTCCGAGTATATCAAAGCAGCAAAAGTGAGAGTACTTAATCGTCGCAAACAAATTTCAGGTTTGCTTTACAATGCCACTTTGACCACATATTTCAGTGGTTAGGCCGGTCAAGGGGTGTGTTGCCAAAGGTACTACCGAATTGGGCCTTTACAGAGGGTGAAAGCGTGCAAAAAATACACAGAGAAGGGAAATGACAGTCAGTTATCACAGTAAGACATTACAACAGCTCTCCCCACACTGTACTTTTTTTTGTTTATTTAGAGACCCCCATGGCAAGTTTCTCGCGTCAAACAAGTACACAAACATGGCGTGCAAACACACACACATACCCATGCACACCTTTTTTTTTTAAACGCTAAGTGCTCCCCACACGTGATGCACAGACAACCGTGACTCACAGACGCTCCACGCTCACATGGGGACACGAAAAGAAGCCGTGCTAACCCCTCTACGATAAGGACGTTGGGAAAGCAAGAGGATGTCACACAGGAAGGAAAATGAAGTGGGTGAGAAGAGTATCGGCATGCTTTTTACTAAGTCCCCAAGACAAGAACACCTTGGGTAGGAAGGAGGCTTGGAGTGCTGACGAAATGTCTGCCGTCACGGGTTGACTACACTTGCTCGGGGCAAGCGACACATGGCCAGGCATTGCGTCGCGTGAAAATTCGTCCCAAAAACCTCTCGCATTCGCGCGATGGTCCCCCGACAAACTTCACCGAACCGAATACCGAGAGCCAGATGGTCTGAACTCCTGCGTCTCTCCATCCTGATGCCACGAACACATATCTTCTTCAGTTACACGAACCCAGGCCACACAAAAGCCTCCTTAAGAAATCCAGGTAAAGCGGAGCAGGACTACAAAAAGAAAAAAAAAAAAGTTGGGAATCCTGCAATTAGGTGAGCACCCTGAACGAAAATGGAGGAAAGGAAAAAGAGAAGAGCGTACGGCAATAAAATACAAATGTGAAGCTTTAAAAAGGAAAGAGAAGAAAATTGCGTTTTCCTCCTTCCGTCGGGTGTCACAGAGAAAAGCAAAAAGTAAAAGCGACTCCCCGTTCCAGCCTTGACATTGGCTCCTTCCGCAGAGCCCTTCTTTGTACCTTTCTCAAGGCTGGATGCACTCGCGGCCATCGCAAGACAGCTGCAAGCTTCTTTCGGAGCACTGAGTCGCTCGATAGACAGACGACCCCAAATAAAAGAAAACGCTCCCGTCACCTCGACTCGCGCCCTTAAAAGCCGAGAGGCCTCCCCGTCAACACTAATCCCGTGTGCGTGTGTGTGAAAGAGAGACAGTCGACAGCAGCCGATCTCGCACTGGTGCCGAAAGTGTCGGGCAGCAGCCGAGTTGGCTCAGCAGTGGTGCTGCTGCCACTGGGGGGCCCGAGGAGGGAGCAGTGCCGCCATTGTCGACGGGCAGTGATGGTGGTGACAGTGGTGATCGCAGTGGTGAACGATGCGTCGGTGAAGCTGCGGCAGCTGCTGCAGCCTTTGGGCCCCCGAGGCTGGCAACAGCAAGGGTCACGGGTGGTGCAGGGGAGGACGCCCGTGTCACTCCCACTGGTGGGGCGACGGAGGCAGCTCCGAAGGGTGTGCCACCGTCGAACTGCGCCAGTAAAGACACCAGCTGTCAAGCTTGACGCACTCACTAAAGACCGAAGCAAACTACGACAGTGGAATTGGCAATACAACACTCCTTCGGTGCTACTCCCTCTGCAGCAGATTTCACGCAGTATCCTTATCAAAATTACAGACAAACATGAATATATATCAAATCTGAAGGGGATAACAAAAGAGTTCTATATGTAGCTAATTTGCCATATAAAATATTTTACATGTCGAAAATATATTCAAGGGGGTTTTAAGACTGTTCAATATACACAATAATTCGGTATAAACTCAAACCTCGATATATAACAAAGAATTATCGGTTATAACGAAGTAAATGAATAGTTTTGTCATAGATACAGTGTTGTGAAAATAACGAAGTTATTTTCGTGTCGGATGAGACTTCGTTATAATGAGGCATGAGCGTATGTGGGTTTGATATATGCGGGTTCGACTGTAGCCACAGTTTACCCATCCGATGCAGGAAGAAAGCCCCACCCAGTGATCTGATGTCTTGCACTGGCTGACCGCATCTCACAACCGCAAGTTTTCTCATTTCACCATGCCACCCAGTTCTTTTACTGTTCTCAAGCATGCTTTAACTACTCAACCTTCATTAACCACCCAGTCTATAACGTGGACATTTATACAGTGCAGTAGATGCAATTACTGCACTACAGAATGAGACAACTCATCAGCAGGAAAAGCGCACCAGTGATTACCTACAGCAAAGGTAGGAGGAGCACGATGCAAGGCATTGAGCAAGCATGTCAGTGCAAAAGCAACATTGTAAACTGCTGCACACAATGACGTAAAGTGATAGGCTGGGATGCAATGGCAAGACACAGTGACCCATAAGAAGGGATTTCTCAATGTTGTGTGCCAGCAGTGATACAGTAAAGCCCCGTTAATTCGGACTTCACGGGACCAGAGAGAATGTCCGAATTAACCGAGGGTTCGAATTATCGCGAGTACGACCAAAACACTAGAAAAATGTTTCCGCCACCACCAGACCTTTATTTCTTAAAGAAGTCGGTGATCGCGGTTTGCTTCGCGGAGGCAACGTGCAAGGAAATCGCAATTTTGCTAAGTTCCTGAAGGTGGCTGTCCGCGCACACTGTGCCGCAAAGCGGCGGTCTAGCTGACGCAGCCAGGCTTGAAATATTTCGGCCGTCATCCAAGCCTTTCTATTGAAGCGGTAGTCGACAGGCAGCTGCTTAATGTTCTTAAAACATCTTGGCTTCGCAGCCTTTCCTATCACCAGCAGCGGCAGCTACTCTGTGCCGGTCATGTTCGTAGCCAGAAGAACCGTCACCCGCTCTTTACTCCGTTTCCCGCCGACGCACGGGTCCCCCTTAAACACGATCATCTTGTCAGGCAGAGCCTTAAAGAACAGCGCTGTCTCGTCAGTGTTGAAAATGTTGCACGGCTCGTACGTAGAAAGGCGTGCGGAAAGTCCGGAACGCCAGGCCTGCACAACGCTTCACCGCGCACGTTGCGGAACACCAGGGGTGCTATCGCGGAACGATGCCTTATGCCATATTCTATGCTATTCTTATCATCCACCACTCGTGGCTGATCGCGTTGATAACGCGGACTCCATGCGCGGACGGACCGTCGCCATGTTGCCTGTTGCTGATGACAGTAGCGATGCACTGCCTTTCATTGTGTATGTGCCTCAGAGATGCAAAGGTCGTTTTAAATCTCGGAGGCCATAATCCGATCTCGTTACCTCATTTTAAATCTCGGAGGCCATAATCTGATCTTGTTACCTCGTTTTAAATCTCGGAGGCCATGATCCGATCTCGAAGTTGTTCAGATGCGCCGTCGATTTCGGCTGCGAATCCGAATTATATCCGAACCGTGGCCGTGGCGGTATCCGCTGCTGCTTCCCCGTCTCGACCCGACCTCGGTCGGGAGTTCGAATTAACCGAAGCGCGGTCGAATCTGTCCGAATTAATGAGAGTTCTCAGCCATAGAACAATGCACATTTTGGACGGGACCAGATGCCGCGTCCGAATTAACCGAAATTCCGAATTAACGGGGGTCGAATTAACGAGATTTTACTGTACCACCAGCCCGGTTTGGCAGCATCTTCAATAGCAGCACTTCTTACCTAGCAAAGCTCTTGAAAGCAGTCGAAAGAGGGTTGATGCAGAGTGGGACCCGGTTTGACGTGGCACACCTTTCCAGAATGAACTTGTGCAGTTTTTCTGCATGAAGAGTGAAAAGCAAGTGTTACTTTTCAGCTTGTATTTGCCATAAGCACAACCTTACCACGCATAGTAGTGACTAGACGTAAAACCATTTTGAAGTTAATGATCTGAATGGCTGTATTCAGCATCGCTACCTTGTCGGGGCATTTGCGAGTAACATAGTCAAGATGTTTTACTAAGAAAGTTGTAGTCACACAAAATGATACAAGCTTTCAGCTACGACTGCATGCAGGACTCTTGTGCTATGCATACATGAAACTGATTAGGAGGGTGGGTATACAATGCTGGGTTGACCAAGAATAGTGCAAGCAAGGACACTACACAAAAGTATATTAAACATTGTGATATGTGACAACTCCTTATTGTGCGATGTCTTTGCACCCACAGTTTGTAGTCCATCACAGATGACTAATTTAGCCAAACTTCTAAGGTTCTCAGTGAAAGGTGTGCTGTCTGTTTTTAGCAGCTCTGGTGCTCTCTGTAGCCTGATGGAAATGCAATCATTACCAGACTAAGAAATACTGACATCTCTGCTTCTAAATTCAGCTTTATACAGCGTCACTGAATACTAAGAACAAAGGCAGGTTATTACAATTTCAAAATTTTGACACAGGTGACTAGGGTGATGTATAGTGAACGTCCACACCTCTTTCTTCCAATTTAATAATATACAACAGCTACTAAAGTCTGTTCAAGCCACACCTGCTGCAATAACAACCATAGCCATAACCACAACCCACTCACCTTTCACTTGGTGCACGGAGAGAAGTTCCGTCTCGAAGGAGTCGTCAAAGGCGTGTGGTGCGACCGGCTCAAAGTCAGCCACATAGCAGCGACCCGCCGGTGTGCTCTGGCAGCAGCGGCACATGCAGGAGTGGTATCGCAGCCGCCCTTCCTCCAGGTAAGGGTGCGACAGGGCATCCGCACAGCTGATGCGCTTGTCCTGCGTCAGAGTGGTTGTCGCACAGCTGTAGCTTGCCCATATACAGATTGTCATGTGGTGTAGTGACCAGCAGAGAATTTTAAAAGACTAACTAGGAATAACCACTTCGCTGAGTGCATGTGTGCCCTAATTCGATGGCGGTAACATAGACAGGCACCGCTGTAAGTCGGTGGGTGCGTCAGACCAACAGAGAGCGATAGCATCATTCACTTGTAATCACACTGGCCTCACAGTTTCACGAATGTAGCAAAACGAAGAAACGTCACAAACTATAAGAGTTCATGTCCGCAGCTGTGACAGAAAAGTGACCAACAAATGACATCCCAAGACAATGCCACAGTTTAAGAAAAAAAAAACAGCGTTGGAGAGACTCAGACACTAGAGTCGGTGGTGCCAATTTGTGGCCCATCGTGGTTTGGACAAGGCATCATAAGTTTTCGCTACCAATGTTGTTAGTGGCATCCACAATGTCGCTAACTTGGTATGCCGCGAAGAGCAACACACGAAAGAACAAGTCGACATTCTAGTGTCTAGATAAGTGGGACACTAACGGACAGTGTTGACTATACTACATTACTGTTTTTCATAGCAGAAAGAATTGATCAGGCCACTGGAGAAAGCTTGCACTTCTTCAAGGAACTGACTGTGCAACCTACAAAGTTTGATTATGGGGCATTATGTGCCAAAACCGCGATCCCACTGAGGCATGCCATAGTGGCCCTTATGGTACACCAACTTTCTTCCATTCCACCCACATAAGAATGTGGCTGCCATGGCCAGGATCGAACCCTCGACCGACCAGCATAATAACGTAGCTATTGAGCTGCCATAGTAGGTCACCTTACAATCGCGTGTTCCATCCCTGGGTGCCTCCTCATTCAATACGAGAGAAAGAAGATGCACGTACAGGGTTGAAGACAAGCATCTGGCAGAGCAGGTGGACTGCCTCGTGCGTTGCCTGTGGCGAGAGGGTGTACAGGGCCGCCAGGGAGGGCGGCTTGGTGGGACGTCGTAGAAGGTGGGCACGGGCGCCCTCACAACCGTGCTTCATGTCCTCCAGCAGGGGAGTGCCCAGCAGCTCAGTGATCAGCTCCAGCTGCACACAAGCACATGGTAACACTGTGAGCCACTGACAGGGACTGCTTTAGGGGCCTTAAAAGCACCAGAGTCAGATAGTGAGTGTGGTCCAAGGTGTCCCTCAATACATTGCTTTATAGAGAACAACACAGCGTCCATGGGTGAGGATAACGTAAAAATGCAGAACCTGAATACTGCAGACCATGAGAAAATGTGGTACCATTACATACCCTACTAGTGATGACCCCTTGGGAGCTATTTGCTGAAGTGTGGCACTCTTATCCATGCAAAATCCTGACCCAAAGCAGGCAGTAGTACTGCATAGCTGACTTTCAAGGCTACTGGCACTCTGAATCGTGGAGGGGTTGCGCAGCCCCAATTGCCATTTTCTCTATTTATGCCACCTCTTAATGCAAGGCTGAGGTTCGATGTTGATGTAATGATGCATTCAGCGTTTCAGAAAATAAGCTTTTAAAAAGTCTCTGAAAGTGACAAAAGTTGTGAAATCCGGTTGCTAATGGCTTCGAAAGGGGAACAGGATAACATGGCCTGACTATGCTTTGTATTCACTTGTCGTGGCAGTAATGCAGCTTTAACACCTACAGCAGCAGCAGCAGTGGCTAGTGAGACAGCAACCACACGCTGGTGCTCACCTGCTGGATGGGAGTCTGTGCTTGAAACAGGATGCGTCGTCCCAGCAGCTCGGCAAAGATGCAGCCTACTGACCAGATGTCGACGGCCGAACCATAGTGACGAGCTCCCATGAGGAGCTCCGGGGCCCGATAGTACTGAGTCACAACTTCTTGCGTCATGTGCCGCTGTTCATCCCGCTCCTCCAGACGAGCCAGCCCAAAGTCGCAGATCTGCATGATAAGGCAAGGAGGCAAGATTTATGGCAGGAAATCAGCACACAAAACTTGACTTGTGGTAGCCTCTGACTCTGCTCCATTTTAAGTCCAAACAAGAACTATTGGTCATTTTAAACTTCCTTTTGCTGACAAAGAAGCAACTATAAAAGTAACAAATCTCTCACAGCAAAAGGGTGTTGTAAGCTAGACATCCATATACCAAGTAAATAATGGTTTGTGAAGGGACTGCACAACAAAAAACAAACCCAGCACAGAAATGTAATTTTTTCTTAAACACATGCTAAAATTTATCAAGCCCAACACACGTACGTCTGAGGTTGCTCTGAGCACTACCTTTTTTTCTGACCAAATGTACTACTGTAGCTAGAAAGAAAATACTTCAGCAATGAAAGCAATTCAAAAACAAGCCAGCTGATCACAATGCTTATGTTTTCAATTTGTTCATTATCGTTTCTTGCCGTGGTTATGCAAGCACAGAAACATACACGCTCGTGCTTAACTGACACCCCTCCTAGCACTGTTACTTAAATAAAGGTGAAAAAAGAAAATCTCAAGACACAACAGGCTTACCTTAAGAACACAATTACTGTTAACCAGGAGGTTGCCAGGCTTGATGTCCCTGTGAAGAATCCTTGAGGAGTGTAAATACTTGAGGCCTGCAGAATGAACGAATTGATAAGCCACTGCCACAAAACATACCGTCATGTGGACAATACGAAGGAGTAGTAGACAGGGATGCTCTCTCACCTCTCAATATCTGGTAAAGAAAAACTTTCAGGTGATCCGAAGTGAGTGGCTGTGGAGAAACTATGATTTTGTGCAGATCACTTTGCATCAGTTCTGTTGTGACGTATCTGTGCAGCTGCGGTCAAGGAAGATTTCGTGGGCAGTGAAATATGGCAGATGAGCGTAAGCACATTTATTTTGTCATGGCCACTGTCACTATAACGAACAGATTCCTGCCGAAACAGAAACACCAGAACTAACGAAAGGGGCGACAGACATTTTCTTCTAGTGTCCCTGTTTGCTTATCTGCCATTCAAGCAACATGAATCATTCTTAACTTGTCCAATATTCGATCATTTTAATGACTCCTGCAATTGTGTGAATCCTATGCAGTGAGGAGGATGCATCTAAGCATTCAACAGATGCACTCCATTACTGCCAAACATTTGCTATGAGTCATTCAACATCACACATATTGAACTGCACTAATCCACCCTGAACTTGACAGCAATGCCACATCACTCACCAATGGTTGTTACGCGATCAAGAGAGTCATAAAAGCAAGACAAATAGAAAAAGGATACATTTCTTGAAAGAAATCTAGGTGTGGAGGTTGTAGGATATCCAGTGCCGACAAGACCTGCAAGGTGAAAAAAATTCTCATAAGAAAAAAACACAAGACTCGGACTACTCGAAACAATGTACGCCACGTTTTTAGGAAATTCTATTACATTTGGCAGTGTTTTATAAAAATATACATGTAGCCCAATTACATATTCAGAACCTTCCTATTAAGGCTTGAGATAAATGATGAGCAAGTGTACGAATTTATGGCACTAAGCACATATCCACTACTACTGTTCCTTGCAACTATGTGTGCCATACTTTTGACATTCAGTCGTGTCTCCTTCACACATGCACACCTGAAACCACAAGCACTCATGTTTGCACTGATATCTACAGCTTTGCAATGTGTTCAAGTACACCATAAAAAAAATGTGCATACAACTCACGGCCTTTTCACATGCTTGCACTGGTGTTCAAACACTTTACAAAAAAAAAAAAAAAAATTAGATAGCAAGAGTTGGAGGCGCAAATGCCCACACTTGGCTGCTTAGGGCAGCATGAGCAAGTCCAGGTGTTCATAGTCACCTCATCCCAACACACTACTCTATACACACACAGGAAAAGTTGGCATGTTATTTTTACTTCTTCCATTGGCCAAGCAGATGACTAACTGCAGAGCCGCTCACAAAAGCATTCTAATTATGTTCAGAATGCCAATAAAATCGAGGATGTGTGTGCTGCAATCCCACCTTATAGCTCACTACTGCACATATACCACACACACCACTTCTCTCCCTAGAGGCCAATTATCGAGGACTTACATTTTCATGCTTGAAGAAGCAGAGCATCTTGATCTCACGATAGACCCTTTTGCTGGAGACCAGGTTCTGGAAAACGTTGGGCATCTTTTTGAGGGCCACTCGCTTGCCATCTCGTGGGTCTGTGACCGACCTGCACAATGAGCAGAACAAAGAGGCACACAAGGTCAGTGCTAGGCCAGCACAAACAGTTTGACATATTCGAGCCAGAACTTTTGGAAGCGCATAGTGAGAATCATTATCAAGTGCATTCAATGCAAATGAGTTGCTCTACTACAAAGCCCAGTGACACTGCTGCGGATGAGTACATTACCAGGTTATTGCTATAGAACTGTGAGTGCCACAATTGAGTCGTGTGTACACAAGAAAGGCACAGTGCTCCCATATTGTACTTTTTATCAGTTTGAAAGACATGCAATAAAACAAAAATAAAGGGGGGGGGGACAGTGTGAGAACTTCCAAGGATATCATAAATTAAAAAATGCTGATAACGATGTCAGTTTTATCAGCAGTATTACGTAATTCTTATGGAACAACTCGGCTGGTGTTTTCAACAGCGTAAGGCCCCCATAGGAAGTTTTCACCAGGAAGTCCCCTGGCACAGTGTAGTGTGACCCACATTTGCCACAGGCCAGCTTGCCTGCTTGCAGTGCAGGATCCTGGCCGGATAAGAGGGGGGAGGGGAGGGGGGGGGGGGACTCCCCGCTAGGACGGGACAGCAAGGAACGCGCCTGGCGAGCTTTAACAAACGCCCTGCCAAGTCCCACGCCATCTCTCACACGCGGGCGGTCGCATATTTCAGCGAAACCCACGGTAGCGAGCCCAAGAAGCATTATTTATTTCGTTGTCCGGTATCTCCTAGCTGCGACGAGAAGGAGGAGGTGCACTGCCAAGGCGCATAGCGGCGTGTTATTTTGTACGTATACATCCTGCGCGACGGCCGGTGGTGGTGGTCGTCGTACGGCGGGCGTGTGCCGTCACTGCCTGAGCGCTCCATCAAGCGGGCACCGCGGCGAGGCACGCACGTAGGCGCGCGAGAACCCGCAGGAAGGAGACAGGGTCGTCGTAGGCAGCGGCAGGGATTGGCTCGACAGCGCAGCGCGTGCAACAAGCAGCCGCCACCGGAGCGAGCCCGCGGCCTTCCGAGCCAGCAGGACGCGAAGGAACCGAGCAAACTAAACGCTCCGCCGCACGTTGTGGCGGTTGCAAGGGGGGAGGTGGGGGGGCAGCAGCAAACCGCAAAAAAAAAAAAAAAGAAAGACGCGCCAGAACGCCCCGCGAATAAAAGATTGCGTATACAACCTACGTAAGAAGCAGCAGCCCCGCGAGGCACGGCGCAGGTAAGGCAAGGAAGGGTTGGCGGCGGGGCCGCTCCACGGGGCGAGAAGGGTGCCGCTTGCGGGCGTGCAACAAAATCTGTGACCCAGAGACGGAGTGGGAAATGTGGGTCAAGGGGCTTTCTCCCACTTTGTGGGTCAGCGGGACGAGCTCACTCGCCTCCTCGCTGCCGAAACAACGAGGTAACCACGCGCGCGCGCGCTCTCCGGGCGCCTGCTGCCAGGGATGATCGCATCCTCCCAGCTGATGTCTTGAGCCTTGACGAGACACGAGGCGCGCGCGCGCGCACCCCGTCACACAAACACGCGCGGAGGGCCCGCTTAGAAGAGATCGCGACGGCAGGCACACGCGGAAGTTGGCGCGCTGCCGTACGCTCGATACGCGCGCTCGAAGCACGGCAACGCAGGTACTGTCACGTTCAATATGACTTGGAACACGGGAGCGCGTGGCCTCACGAGCCCCAAGATCACCCGTGACTTCCCTTAGCCCTTATTTCCCCGACTAAACGCTGTTCTCTCATTTAGGGATGATCCTAAACAAGAAAACATCATCTAGTTATTGGAAATAGCGACAAGTCGAAGCCGTGCTCAATCACTGAGCTCCATAGGCCACGCGCTCCCGTGTTGCGTAGCACACGCAGGGAGGCCGTGGTTCCGATAAGAAATAGCCAGGACCGAACGCCCGCGCGAGAGAGATCTGGAAAAACCGGAAGACTGAGCAGTACGGACCACGCGCAGGACTTCCAGCTGAGAACCTATATCCAAAGCGCAACGAAGCACAGCACAGCTCACATCCTGTGCACTCCTTTTCTTTTCGTCCTTCGTTTAGTTACGCGCTGTTGCATCAAAAATGAACTTCAGCCAACTCGCTCAACTTACCATCTAGCAACTAAGGATATAAATCGGCCCGTATAACGCAAACCGGCTTCGCATATACCGGTGGATCGGATGGAGGCGACATTTAATTTCAATGGGATACGGCGGCCCGTATGCGCCGTATGGTTCGTCGTTGGGTGGTCGCTGAATGGGCGGCCAGGATGAAACAGTGTATAATAACTCGACCGTCGCTACCGCGAGAATGATGATAAAGCGACGCTTTCAACGCTGACAGCACGGCGCTACCGAAGAAAGGTAGCCGCCGCGGGTTTTGCAAAAGGATGATCGAGCACCGGTGCACTGTTGGGAGCGGGATTCAGATGGTATACCGGAGCGATTATACGGATTAGTGGCGGCGCTGCTTCGCAACCCAAATACCAATCGGGACATGTCGCCAAAGGCGTTGCGCGAAGGTACCAAAGGGTTAGAGAGAGAGAGAGAGAGAGAGAAGATGACAACTAGGCAGGGTTCTTGTTCTACTAAGCTTTGTTTGAACACGACTCATTTTTGTGAGTTGAACCTGTGACCGCACCAAGCAGCGGAACACAACGTTTTATACCTTCCACCATCAACGTATGTTTAATTCACCGAACCATCTCCACGAAATTGACACGACGTTTCAATTTATGCTGAAGAGAGATAGATATCTGTATCATTGAAAGAATTGAGATTTGGTCAAGTATGGCAAACAGACACGTAAAACAATAAAATAGGAACAATGTAAGGTGGAACGTCTAAGATGGCTGTCGCAAGCTGGAGCCGCTACAGCTACCACAGGAGTAGCCGGGGTGGGCGGGGGGGGGGTTGAATTCCCCACCCCTCGAAATTTTTCTATTTGAATTTTTCAAGAGTACATATACACTCAGACATCTAAAAACACGCACGAACATACATAGAGGGAGGTTGAAACCTCCCCCCCCCCCCTGAAAATTAGCGCAGCTTGCTATAAGTCGCGCTATAGTCGCGCAGAGCTGGCGAGCACCGAGGTCCTGGATTGGCTAGGCTTTTTACCCTCTCACCTCTCCTTTTCTCACCCCTTACGGCTATGCGTGGCATTTCTTAAGGTCACTAGAAACTTTAGCATTTCTGGCTACGTCCCTGACTGCTACGTCAGTAGTTGTACCAAGGCCCAACCGACCCAGCAGTAGTTGCAGCGCCGACAACTTTCATAAGAGCACTGCGTAAAAGAACACCTCCTCCTCCTCTTCCTCTCGTAGTGAAACGCAACCTCGGCGGCGGCGGTGGTGGTTGTGGCGCAAAGGCTGCACGCCACGCTGCACCCAAAAAACCTCCCGCGGCCCCTCGACTAATCCCCGCGCGTGCACCGGCCGAGGAGGCTGCAGTGTGCCATTTGTCCCGACTCCCGACAGAGCAGCGGCCGGTCGCAACGTGGTCGCCGAATAAATCACGAACCGCAACCACACGCTCCGACAACAGTGCGAGACAAGACAAATGAGTCCCGGCCAACGGAGAAGAAAAGAGACGCAGTGAAATTGTCCGGCCTCGTCGGTTCCGGTGCTGAACAGCGTATGACCGGTCTCGCAAGGGGAAGCCCAAAAGATACACTAAATCAGACTTGACAGGAGAGCACATCACTCTTCGGAAAAACTGGCTCGGCGTTTCCTCGGCGGTTATTAGCGTGAAACAAGTGGGCGCGCGTGCGAAAGTGTTAACTCTGCTTTGAAGAATTTCTTGTTACCGCGCTGTCATTTTTTTTCTCGTGTTTTTTTGCTCGTTATTTTTAGTTAGCTTCTATAGTAGCTGCTTGGTGTAACTATACGCGTAATATCCGAGGATACCAATGCAAATTCTGGCACCCTCAAGCCTATGTACCGTCACCGGTTATGTAACGCAGTATGCATATCTTGAATGATTCATAAACGGAGAATTAACTACGCTGAGGCCCTAGTTTTTCTCGCGCATTACCTTCACGGTCTGCTCAACTTCAACTGAACAACGCCACATCCTAGGCTTATCCGGAACATGGGAGCTTCGGAACACTTTAGCATGAAGGGGGGGGGGGGGGGGGGGGGGGGGGCCCGCCATGTGCGAAACAGAAGGGCGGAGAGGGAGTGACTTCGAGCTGCCAGAGAGATACGCATATGCAGTGCTTGACTGCTGACTATTATTATTATTATTATTATTATTATTATTATTATTATTATTATTATTATTATTATTATTATTATTATTACATATGGCGGAATTCATATTCGATTTCTTCTGCATGTTACGTTGGAGGCGTCTATACATCTACAGCTCACGTCACCAGTCGGAACGTTCAACAAGCTCACAAAAACGCTCCCATTTTTTTTTTTTTCTACCGAAACACTTGCGTTCGAAGTAAGAAAAGCGTTCAAGAAATCGTGACAAATCACCCGTGCTGCCGACTTGTTTTAGAAAACAGTCCACAGAACGTAACAAACAGTACGCAACACGGGGCTTCCGTCCCACACATTTCGAGGATTCGACACGCATGCATATACCATGCACAGTCGTGCGGCTTCGAAAAGGAATAGACGCTTATTCACAGAGCGCGTGCAAGAAACGGGCATAACACTATAGCTGCGGACACGCAACGCTTGGAACGAGGCCAGACAAGTTGGTATAAAACGTGCTCTCCCTGCCAGCAGAAAAGTTTGGACATCTGGCATGCGCGTGCTGTAGTAGTGGAATAAGTAGTAGTATAGTACTACTACTACTACATGTACTGCGCGCAGTGAAGTCGCATATACAAGAAAAGCATCGGGCGGGCTTCCTCCCTCAAAGGAAGAAAACCGTGCAACGAAACTGAGGTAGAGCCTCTTGATGTTACGAAGAACGAAAAGGAGAGAGAATAAAGGCTGGGAAAGAGCCAAGGCCACGTCAGGTTGGCTACCCACGTTTGAGAAAAGGAAAGATGATAATGATAATAAATAAATGTTGGGGTTTAACGTCCCAAAACCACGATATGATTATGAGGGACGCCGTAGCGCAGGGCTCCGAAAATTTCGACCGCCTGGTGTTCTTTAACGTGCACCTAAATATAAGTACATAAACCTCAAGCATTTTCGCCTCGATCGAAAATGCGAAAAGGAAAGATGAAAAAGAAAAGGGGGGGAGGGAAAGATGATAATGATAAAGATGAAAAAAAAAATGAAAAGAAAGGGGAGGCGGAAAAGGGACCGAACACGCTCAACAAGTTACGTTCAGCCGACATTCAAGGGATGGGCATGCGCAAGCTAGTCGGCTAGTCGCTGGTTCGGTAATCGATGTTTCTAGACACCTCAATCCAATCGCTCAGCCAAAGAAAGAGTTAAAAGCGATATCGAACTTTTTCTAGCATGTCTACGCGAGTGAGCACACGAGAGAGTTGGGGACAAGAGTTTTGCGTTGTGTTATGATGAGGTGTGAAACTGAGGATGAAGGCGTAGCTTTATTGAGCACGGAATAGAACATAAACGAGTACTGCATGTCCTGTTACTCGATAAAGATGTAAACGCACGGCTTACCAACTGGCCGAACCAACGACGAAACAATGACGACGGAACGGGAAAGACATGCAATAAGACGAGGCGCGACGGCAATCTCGGGCTTCTAAATGTTGTCACGGTATATAAGAATTGCGATAGGAGTAGAAAGAAAGCTGACACCAGAGGCGGGACAGGAAATCTTCGAATGATCGTCCGCGATGCCTGCCTGCGGCGTCCTCCTCCCGATCAGGAAATAAATAAAAAAATAAAGATAAAGATATGAGCGTCTCGTCTTTCAGATGAGCAGACGGAGACGAACACAATAGACTGCGAGACGTCGGTCGCATCGTGGAAGTACACACCCGTCTTGCGTTTCGCTGCAAACGTGTTGGCGCAAACGAGCGTAACATGAATGCCAACAGCCGCCTTGCTTGAAGCCTCGCAAGCTATCCAAACTGCTCGCCTGTCGGAGCGCCCGAGGGCAACAGGCACTTGCGGAACCGAATGTGGGTGCTTATACGAAATCGCGATTGTACTGATGAAGTCGCGTTATTAAGTATAGCGCCAGAGCTGTTCACCTTCGATTTTTGTTTTGCTTCCGCTCCGCGACCTTCCGCTCATGCCCGGAGCGTACAGGAAACAAGACCGCGCGCACGAAGATACATGCAAGAAGAGTTAAGAATAAGAACGTATGGCGAGCACGACAAACTTTCATAAGTATTGCGTCACAGGCGCCACGGTCTAGCAAGTGGTAAGAAGTGGCCGCAGGCACTGCATAAATGTGTATAGCATTTACGTGGGTGCCTGATACGGGAATAGTCGAGGAAAAGCGATCAGTGAAAGGTTTATGAGAACGAGAGAGAGAGAGAGAAAGAGAGAGAGAGAGAGTGACATAAGAAAGTGCGCAAAGAAGGAAAAGTTAAAGATCGCTAACAAATGGAAGCACAAAACGCCACCAGGCTGTCGTAACGAACACGTATATCTAGAGTCACTGTATAGGCTACCTTTAGGTAGCAGAGTAGCGCATAGGTCCGGCTAGCAACCACAGCTATGCGGTAAAGTCGCACTTCGTTTTTGCAGGCGACATGCCTACTGTGTCGCCGATTAACCTGTCTGGCGTGTCGAAGACCGGCGATAAACATTGGCTGTCGATGGCTAGTGTTAATTCAGTTCGCTGCAGCGGCGGCGTCGAGAAATAAAAAAATTGGCCCATGCGGCAGCTTCTCCGCAATGAGTGGTTGCTAGCGGCGTTGGAAGACAGGTGCGCAACTCTGCTACCTAAAGGTAGCACATACAGTAACTCTACGTATATCCACCGGCTCGCAACCAGTGAAATTCACTTGCTTAGTAACCAACTCGGAAAGGCAACAACGCTTACTAAGTTATCTAGTTAACGGAAATACGCGGAAATCGCTAACAATGAGGAAATACGACCGTGGCTATAGCATTTCTTTTTTATAGAGTACACGAATGATGAAGCGTACTGTATCATAAAAGAAAGAAAGAAAGAAAGAAAGAAAGAAAGAAAGAAAGAAAGAAAGAAAGAAAGAAAGAAAGAAAGAAAGAAAGAAAGAAAGAAAGAAAGAAAGAAAGAAAGAAAGAAAGAAAGAAAGACATGTGGTCTGATGACGGCGACCACCCGCGCTAAATCTCCGAAAAAGCCTTCCCCCGTGACTGCCGACTGGCTCACGCGCACAGCACACGCTGCCGGTCGCTTGCGACAGTCCGCAACTGTACCTGCGTCTATCTATAACAGGGATCTGTGTGCAGCAGGGCAGTATTGCGCAGGACTCGAACACGCGTCAGTATAGGTGCCGACCGCCTCCTCACAAGGGCTCATCATTTGTCGCCGGGCAGCGCTTTCTCAACGACCGTGGCACGGCTCCCAAGTTTTGTCTCCGGGAGCAACTAAACTAAACGCGATTGCGCAGAGCAGTGCACCTACACCTAAGAGCACCTGCCTCGCCCAGACACTGCTAGGACCCGCAAGGGGCACTGCTACGCTACTATACTTGGTGACAACCTGAGCTCCACCCACGAAACGAGGCGCCCTTACCCTCAGTCTCGATCTCTCCAGCTCGAGTCATGCTTGAAAATTTTGTTTTTGACTTGCTAAAATTAACTATATCTCAAAACATGCAAAAGCTTCTGTCACCCTTGTTGGAAGTTCGTAGAGAGGGAGGCTCTCCCGCAATTGCGCTGGTTTCCACGCGTCCAGGCAGGCGGTCGCAAACCTCGTCCTCAAGAAGAGCTGCTGAAGGAGGGAACCGGACTGAGGAGCAGAAGAAGCGTATAAGAGGTTTATTTACATTTTTTACATATAGACAACTTGTTCCGGAAAGTCCTTCGCATGCATTTGCTCGCGTCTTTTAACCCCTTAGCGGTCCCTAGATTCCAGACCTGGGGAAACAGGGGAAGACGTTTCCATCCAATCGGGCGGCGAATCCTGCAGGTCACTTTGCTGGCACCGCCCCCAGCCCACGCACACACAACCCGAACACGCGCATTGTTCTCACAACGATGTCGCGTCGGGGGAAGCCTGCCGCCAGCATGCGGGTTGTGATGAGTCCCTCATGTCGCTACTCGAGGCGACCACCCATGCGGCCGAACGGCGGCTGCAGGCCCGGCAAATCCACTGGTATGCGTCTGGGCAGCTGGCGCTGATTTGAGCGTAGACGACCTACCAGCCGGAGACGCACAGCGCGGTGGTCCGAGGTCCGTCTTCGGCGGAAACTCGGTGTCGCGGCCTTTCCTGGGGCACAAAGGCGCCATGTGTCGTATTTCCGCTCCGGCACCGGCGACAATGGTGTTGTGCGACAATGGTGCTGTCTCGAGCAAATTGAAACCATGCACCTCCTGGCGCATGAGAATCAGCGGGGTGTCTTCGCGCTCTTCCTTATCGCCGCACAGTGAAGCGGCTGCCTTTTTCCGTCCCGGCGCCCCGCGGCAAAGGATGGCTCGCCGATCGCAACACCCTCAATGTTTCGGGAAAGCGCACGGAGCATGGTATCAGTTTCGGCGGGCACGTTCACGCCCGGACCCTGAGTGCCGTATTGGTCGCTATTGTAAGGAAGCCACCAAATTGGCGTAAACGTTATCCGGGAGTATGTCAGCCGCTCCGCAACAGAGTTGAGCTTGTGCAAGTGACATTCTACGGGCAATGCACAATGAGATAGCGAGAGACTCTCGATTAATATGAAAACCTGAAGTTCTTTAACGTGCGCCTAAGTGTAAGAACACGGGTGTTCTTTGCATTTTCACCCCCATCGAAATGCAGCCGCGTCGGCCGAGAATCGAAACCGCGTCCTCGACTTTAGCAGCACAACGCCTCGGCCGCTAAGCTATCACTGCGGGTCGCGCTCTGCTGATGCAGTGATTAGTGCAATATCTAGCCCAATGCAGCCGTAGAAGACAGACTTGTGAAGAAAAAAAAAAACAACAACAAGAAGAAAACAGAAAAGCGATTAGCTCTCGACGACCTGTTAGGCGTCGCAATAAGGTGGCGACGAGCCTTCCTCGAACGGTACAAAAATAAGCCTGCAATCCGTTTAGCGGTACCCCTTTCCCAGTTCCGCGAAGCAGTGGGACGTATTATTACGCTAACGAAGCACGAGACCGACTATCCTGGGCGCTGCCAACAATCGGCGAGACCGGTGAATACGTGGAAAACGCCAGTACGCCCCAGACATTGACGTCACACGGTCGGTGCTTCGCCGATTGCGAGAAGCCCTAGACTAAAAGAAAGGAAACGGGGAAGAAACGAAAAATAGCTCGAATGTAAGAAGAAGCAAGAATTGGGCAAAGACGGACGGAAAGCCAATAAAGAAAAGAAAGCCAATTAAAGAACAGAAACAGTGCAGTGAGAACAAATTGACCCGCCTCGCGCTTTCCCGACAGTCAGGCTGGCCCAATCGATTCGGAGGAAATGGTGGCGGTGCTTCTATTAGCAGCACTAGGCACACATAAACTTATTCAGAGGTACGTACGAACAACGGTGTTTCGCAGTACGTGAATGCGAGCCCAAACGCAGCGGTAAATATGTCGCCCGTCAATTATTGATCAGACAATGAGGGGAGCGGTAGCTCGAAACGGTCAGCGCGAATTGTCAAGTAGTCGCTTTTGTCTTTCTCTCTCATATTAGCACAAGACGATCATATCAAAAATATGATCGGCTTGTGCGGCGGTTTTTCAAGCAAGAAGTCTCTCGTCTCGCGACTTCGCCGCAACGTGCCAAAACCACATGGCGCAATACATAAACGCGGAACCACCGGCAGATGCTGTCGGTTTATCAACGTCGAACGATGCGCAAAACGGATGTAAGAGGTTGCAGCAGAGAGGGAGAAGTCCAAGCTTTGTACACTTATTTTTTTTCCACTTCTCGTTTCGTGAATATTCATCGTTGGTAAGTGCTACCCGACTCCGCGCGCGCAATAACGAAGCCAGTCGGTACATACCAGGTATTCAGGCTGAACCACGCGCTAAGAAAAAAAAAAGTAGAATGAAAACGCAGCGCAACGTAATGATATAAAATCCACTCTTTTTTTCTACAACCTGGAGAGAGAGAGAATAATAATTGATGGGGTTTAACGTCCAAAAAACCACGATACGATTATGAGGGACGCCGTAGTGGAGGGGCTCAGGAAATTTCGGCCACCTGGGGTTCTTCAACGTGCACCTAAATCTAAGTACACGGGCATCAAGCATTTTCGCCTCCATCGAAAATGCGGCCGGGATTCGATCCCGCGACCTTCGGGTCAGCAGTCCAGCACCATAACCACTAGACTACCGTGGCGGGTGGAGAGAGAGAAGGAAGGAAGAAAAAGGCCAGCTGCGGAAAGTTACCATCGCAAGATGGCGGCTGACGCAACACGTAAGCTGTCCTACACAGGAGGGCAATGCAAAGTGTTCCCACAAGATGGGGGTGAGATAAGAGGGAGGGGAAGGCGTTCACCCTCTCGTCCCTGTGTCAGAACGTTCTTATCCTGAAAAAATATTTGTCCTACTCACCGGCTGCGACGTGACCAAGAAGCCAACCATTTTTCACTTTCCCACCCATTATGAAACACGTAACACGGATACAATCGGGCTAGATGGTTGAAATGCGTAATCTAAACGGCAGCGCAAACGACATGCAAGACCGCAGAGAAAACAAACACGAACCACCGCTCGACAACTGTGAAAGCGGCTAACGCTCTACGGCATCAAACACTCGCAGCTGGCTGGTAGATTCCAACGTTATCTATGCCTTGGAAGTTTTCCCAATTTCATCAATCCACTTATAGCGCTCTTCGGCGTCCTTGACTGCGCTTCTCTTGGCACCCATTCCAGAACTCTAGTGGATCACCGGCTACCACACGATCCGCACAACCTAACCTAACCTAGACACCCTCCTCCCCCGTTTTTTTTTCTTATTAATGACGCTGTCATGACATGATGTCTCGGGCAGATCGGGCGGCAACTTCAATACGGACTCACTACTAGTTATTTCGTTTTGGTGCGTTACCTAACCCCTAACCTAACATAACCTAGCATGCTTTCTTTGACGATGTCATGACCCGTGACGTCACGAGCAGATACATATATGGCGGCAACTTCAATATGGTGTCGACACCCGTCTTTCGTTGTTGGCGCCTTTACTGGAGAACCGCGCTCGGCCAAGAGGGGCGTGACATTTCCGGTGTAGTCTGAACTGTTATAACTCGCGAACTCGTAGCTTAGCTTACCACTGTTCGGTGTCTTCCTTTAAAGATTACCACCAGCCTCCCGCATCGCATGGTAGCTTTTACAAGTGATGGCGAGGAACATACAATGACACCGCGAGATGAGACGACGAGTGCGAGCCACAGCGGCGGGTTGAAAACCAGCCAGAAAGAGATACGCCTCACGTAGGACGCAAGGGAAAGACAGAGTATGGGAGAGAGGGAGAGACTTCCAGCAAAGAAAACATTAAGTGTAAAAGCGCGAAGGAAATGGCTGCGAGGGGGATGAGTGCAAGAGGCACCAGGATCAGTGCCCCCGGGGTCAGTTAACCCAGCCCTTCCGCTGTTCGCCGTAGAGACTCCCAATCGCCCTCCTTCCCCGGAACGGGCGCAGCGGCGAGAGAGAGAGAGAGAAAAAAACTGCACTACTTCGGAGGAGTCATGTGCGCGCGCGGGGCGCAGCGCTTGCCAAAATCACTGACCGCGCGCGGCCGCCGGAGCACCCGCTGCGTTTTGTTCCACGCCGCGCGGAATGACCGGGAGCACCGCCAAACAAAGGTGACTGCCCTACCCTCCTCACCCAAGCAGCTTCTACCCGATACTGTTTTCTTTTTCCTTTTTTTTTTTCATTCCAGACATATTTCGAGAAAAACAAGTAGCCGCGGAAGGTCACCCGCCAATTCCACAACTCTACTACTTGAAGAAACCGGACAGATGCGGAAAACTCGTCGCGTTCGGCTCGACCATGCCTTCGACAATTATGCAATCAATCAATCAATCAATCAATCAATCAATCAATCAATCAATCAATCAATCAATCAAATCTGCACAACCCCAAACGAACATGAAGGGTGCGGAAGGCTGACAAAAATGTACAAGTTGAGGGCGCAATAACCTGTTTGCACGTTCCATTAACCTCCCACGTCATCAGTTGTACTGAAGTACTTAAGTCAAATATCGCGATTGCGGAAGTATGTTGAAGCACACAGCCTGTGACTGGCAGCAGTTTCTAGAGGGAACTTCTCCGGAAATATATACGCCAACCAAGTTGAGTTAATTGACTCCCAAAGTGCATTCCCCCCACCTCCCATCGTGTAAGAAAACCGATTCAACATATGCTATTGTGTTTGCCGATCGTTTTCTTTTTCTGTGTATTCTCATGTCGCGCTTACGCAACAAACGATACCAATTAGCCCTTCTCCCTTAAGGCGCGTAATCGAGAATTACCGCGCGAGTAATGAGCACCTCTTTTTCAAGCGATCACATCGCGCCGGCTTAACAGCGTTTCCCCGAGGTTATTTTTCTAAGAAATCAGCGGGCCTGTTCCGTACCACAAAATCCGTTTGCCCCGTGTCGTCACGCTTCGTGCCGCTGGCGTTGCATGACGTATTTCGAAATGGCCAATCAGGGAGGCCCAACACGACATATAGTATTCCGTACGCCGTGGTACGGTATGGGCCTCCAATTGCTTGAACCTCTATAAAGGCGGCAGAGACTTGCAGAGCATTCTAGATATGATCGCTTGCGCATACTGCGAAATGAGAGAGAGAGGCTGATCTCCCGCAGCCGCCTTCAACGAGGAGACTATCGACCGCGAAAATCTACGCGCCAGCAGCAGCGAAGCAACAGATTCGCGGGAGTGCGGCGACAGTTCGAGGAAAATTCCGCTGCAGTACACGAGAGTCCAGCGCTGCAGCGTCGGCGTCGTGAAGACCGCGCGATCACGTTGACCTGTTTGGAGACCACACAACCTTTTTTTTAAGAGAAATCAGCGGGCCTACACCGTGCCGCGGAGAACAGAATACTATTCCATAATCCGTGGAATATGGAATAGTACTCGTGGAATAGTGTCGTGGAAGAGCGAACTCGCCCACTTGCCTCCTCCTATAGAAGATTTTACATGACACATAGGTGTTGCCACCTTGGGCTGTTAAAACGAATGTTTTTTTTTTTTCTTTGTATTAGTAAGACTTGTTGCTAGGCGAGTTGGTTGACATCAAAGGGATACATATTAGCGCAAAAGAGGAAACAAAGAGTCGAGAAAGCAGTAGGACAAAGCATAAAGGTAGGGATTAGCGCCCGACCTTTCTGTATCCTCTTATACTTCTTTTCTCGACTCTTGTTTCCTATAGTTTGCGCTAATATGTATCCCTTTATCCTTGTCCATCGCGACGTCAATCAATAAGGTCATGAAACGCCGAATGCGCAAAACAAACCAATTTCATGCGTATTGTTATACCCTAGCACCGTTCGTTTAGTTGTCAAAGATACAAAACGCCGGCCTATGGCTCAATATGATGGCGGCACCGAAACCCAACCGTAAGATAGTCTATACAGTGACGACACTTCGCGTGTTGCAATGACGCACGCATTTAAAGCGCACCGCGAGGTCGTCGCTCTTCCAGCAGAAAAAGAAGCAGGGGCGGCCACAGCCGCCAATGGTGACAAAACCGGCGTAGCCACTTCGACGCGGTTTCAGCGGGGAACTGTGGAAACCGAAACAATAACAAAAAAAAAGCGCAATAACAGCGCGTATTTAGAGAAGAAGGGCAAAACAAGTGGAACGGCCAGTTTTGTAAGGTCTTCCCTCTACGCACGGAACACAAAGCCTGCGCTGCACGACCTGCGAAACGGTACTTAGACGGAACCCTTCTACAGGAGGGAACGAACGAAGGCCTGCTCATTTAATGCAATAGCATCAGCGGCCATATTCACATTACGACAACCAATCTACGGTCACGTAGGCTATTCAGAATCAGTTTGGTGAGCAGCTCAAGTTTCTTGACCGCAGTGGGATTGCGTATAAAAAGAACACGAAAGATCGTGGTGGAGGGCTCAGTCGTGGTAGGAGAGGTGAAGTAAGGTGTACAGTTTCCAGCCGCGGTGAATATACATGACTAGATAGCTGCGCACTGGCGGCATTACTACAATCGATTTTTTTTTTCTTATGAAACGCATGAAAATTTAACCGCCGCCTTCCATCACGCAGTACTCGCGGACTACAAAGCTACCGGTGGGATGTTCCAAACCGGTTAAACCTCTGACACTACTAATAACATGCAATCCCCGCGTCGGCCATTTTCACTCGAAAGGCAGACCTCGACTTATGCGACGATACCGAGACGGCTCCAACAAAGGCGGCTCCCTCAAAAGCGTCTTGCAAGACCAGCGCATAAACAGCGCTCCGAAAAAAAGAAAAGAAAAATGGCGATAAGAGAGATAAGAAGGCAGAGACAACGCACGCGGGGAGGCACTTATTAGCGGTGTGCAGGACAACAAAAAATTCTGCAACAGGCGAGCGAGGTCGACAGCCCAAAACGTCTACGAAACTACAATCACGGAGACAGCGGCGCTCTCGCAGAAGCGGCAAAAGCGAAAGCAATGCTTTGTGGAAGAAATGACCTCTATGTAAGAAACAACGCACCAACAGGGAGAAGCATCGGCGGTAGTTGGTTGGTTGGTTGTCCGCATCAGAGAGCCCTCAAGAATTTATGGCCGCGCTGCGGCTCCCGACGAAATGGGGAGGTCAGATGAGGCGGGGAGAGAGAGAGAGAGAACTAGCGCGCGGAAAATCAGCCGGCGCTGGGATCGTCGTGATTCATGCCATAGGGCCCTCGCTTCTTGTTTGGGCTCCGGCACTTACGGCGCCGCGTGCTTGGAACATCAAAGAACACTGGGGCCCAGAGATAGTCTTTCAGCGGGATTCTTCGGAAACGCGCTGCCGCTAAAAGAAGAGGGGGTTGGGGGCAGACTGGCGGGGATGCAAGCTCGGGCACCGGGGCCCCGCCCCCCGCGACTGCGAATCCTCAAACGCGCCGTCGCCACCTGCTTGCCAGGACCGATGCGGCGCGCGTCACAGACGACCTCGCATGCCGACATGAGAAGGCCTGGCGCTGCGGCACTGACGTCAACTGGCTGTAAACTATTGTTTGCTCTGGCGGCGACGTTTACACGAAAGATGAGCGCCAGGACGCTGAAGATGACCAGATGGCGCATTTTTGCTGGATCCCACATGGCACGGGGTGTTGAGTAACTTCGACGCTGCAAGCGACAGACCGCACACGGCCGCATTGTACAACGTCACTCGATGAAAAGCGGGCACGCGATTGTGCCGTCACCGTGCCTGCAGGCGCGGAAAGTTCCCACGGATCGGATTTGCCGGTTTACCGTACGTCAATACCGTACCGTCGTGGTCGGCACGTCGCTTTTTTAGTCTGCAAGACCTCTATTAGCCACTTGGATAATCTCACCACGTTACCGTACGCAATGAGCAACTCGACGCGGCTAAAACGTCCAAAGGGCGCTACGTGTCGACCATGACGCTACGCTACTTCCATACTTACCGGGCGGTAAGCCGGCGCTGCTAAAAAAATCCTATTAACTGAAATTAACGGTGAAGCGGAAACAAGAGAATTCACAGAGAGGAAGAAGAGTTCTCTGGAACTTGATGCAAGCGTGATGTACGCGCGCGTGCGTCTGTGCATGGCCGGGTATCTCGACCGTACCTGGTTAAATGCTCGACAGTCGATTTTGTTTCACCGGAGCTCACGCCTCCGCCACTCTGTGGTATAATAATATAATAATAATAATAATAATAATAATAATAATAATAATAATAATAATAATAATAATAATAATAATTGTTGGGGTTTAACGCCCGAAAACCACGATGTGATTATGAGAGACAACGTAGTGGAGGGCTCCGGAAATTTCGACCACCCGGGGTTCTTTAACGTGCACCTAAATCTAAGTACACGGGCCTCGAGCATTTTCGCCTCCATCGAAAATGCGGCCGCCGTAGCTGGGATTCGATCCCGCGACCTGCGGGTCAGCAGTCGAGCGCCATAGTCACTAGACCACCGTGGCGGGGCTCTCCACCAATCCTCTCGACAACACAGGTAATGGTACTTTTCGACTCCTTCCACTGGTCTCATTGCATGTCCTGTCTTTATTATTACATTGTATTGGCCTTTGAGCCCCATGAACACTACGACAAGTGATGATCATTCCCCGTCGAGGAGTACGCGGCGCTGCACACAACTCGGCGGAATAACTTCTTCGAACCAATGATGGGTTTGAGAATATGGGGGTTCAGAAATCGAGGAGGAAAAACGAGAGAGAGAGAGAGCGTTGAGAGAAACGCCGTTATCTTCCCAGCAATGCGGGCCGGTGTCACGCAACCAAAAGCAAGCAGGGCGGCCAGCTAACCACTGGTCTTCGCCGATAACGCTGCGACGCCACAGAGAAGCGAATGTGCACGCCTTATCGGCACACGGCACCAAAATGTGGAGAGCGCGGGCAGGAGAGAGAGAGAGAGAGAAAGACGAAGATCCTCTCCCCCAGCCCTCTCATCCATCCCGACCAGCTGTTCCGGGGCCGATACTGCGTGAACTGCAGCACGAAGTGGCGCCACCACCACGAAGCCGGAACAAGACCCCCGAGGATAGATGGACATTTTGATCCTGGTTTTTAGGTGTCATCGCTAACGTAACAGCAACAATAGGTTAGGGATCTTCTCGCGATGGGTCCACACAAACACTTCTCTTCTATTACGAACTCAGCATTACCTTCTGTCAAGGCTTAGTGCTGCGACCGACGAAAATCGCTCGATTCCCTCCCGATTGCGACGACCGCATTACAACAGATTTGAAAGAAAAAAAAAAAGAGAGAGAAACTCATACATTGAATTTAGGAAAAACATTTAGAATGCCGCTAGAAATCTTCGCATAAGTAACCATGTCGTGGCCATCGTTTCTTTTCTCTCTCTCACTCTTCTCTTTTATTTTATCCGGTCCCTAATTTTTCCACAGCAGCTGAGCAGAGAAGCCAACCTCAAAAGTCAACACCAGGAAACCACCCAACGGACGAGGCTCCGCAAGTACTGTTCAGAATGCCCTGCATCAATTTATCCGAAAAAGTGCTAGTCAAGAATATATTTTGTGTCGTTCGAAGAAAACCAAGATGGCTACGGAAGCTAGAATCAAAGCTAAAATTCAGCCTCGGAGCGAAGCACGGCAATCGACGTCGCCATTTTCCTACCGTTAAAGCGCATTTTCTTTTCTTTTCTTTTTTTTTCTCCTATTTTCTTTCCACCAGTGGCCGCTCGACAGCGCTGCGTGTCATGTGAGGGGCGGCAAGGTTATCCTTGACTACACACAGGGAGGACACACCGCACAGGACGCCGGGCCGTCCTTGTCGCCGCGCAGTGGCGCGACAGGTGTCCTTCCGCCAGCCAGCCAGCAACCATCGCGGATGGCTTTTGCACCGGAATCGCAGCGTTAGCCCGTCTTTCAATAGAGCGGGCTGCGAGAGAAACGGTTGGTAAATTGCTCAAGGCGCCGCCGGTCGTTGCGAAGCGCACTGAATGCCGCCACATTAGCGAAAGAGCCCGAGCCCCATATAACTATAACGAGGAAGCTTCAAGGGCACCACATTTTTTTTTTCACGTACCGCTGTTGCTATGGCATACTAAAATAAACATGAAAAGAGTAAGTAAGTCTGAGTGTATGCCTCTCGCGAACAAGAGTAGCAGTTTCAGGGACACGTTTTTTACTATGCAGTATTATACTATGCCATAGTTTTTTTTTTCTTGCTATACGCTATTACACTACCTAGTTTTCTTTACTATGCAGCATTATACTACAGTACATACTTCAAAAAGAGAGAGAGAGAGGGAGAGAGAGATTTGTTGAATGGCGTATGCAATGATGGTGATGAGCCATCCCATCAAACAGAAGCAAAACAAGTAGTGGCGGAAAGAATAGTGAATTTACAGCGAAAACTTTTGCTTTTTTTTTTCTTTTCCCTTCTCGAGCTCTTGATCCGTAAAGCCTCTTCTCGTCGGTGCACACTAGGAAGCGAGAATAATAAAAGTAAAATTGTCAAATCCGCCGCGTCTCAACGAAAAAGAAACGGATCGAAGAAGAACGCCGAAAGCGAGGCGGCTGCGACTCGCGACCTCGACCCTGTTGCCAGGGCATTAAACGTCATCGAGTGAAAGTCGACGCTAAAAAAACACGCGCGCATTTTCCCTTCATTGTTTATAAAGCTAAGTTGCAGCAATGCAGCGTGAAATCATGCTGGATTGTGTGACGCCAGGTCTAAAAAACCGGGACGTCACCAGAGGCAACCGTGCCACGAAGGCTCGGCCTTTTTTTTGGACTTTTTTGAACATACTCGGAAAACTGCCGATCGGTAGTCAAGGCTCCTGCGAACGTGTGGGCCAAAGATAGCACTGCACGCAGCGGGGAATTCGCAATTTCGTTTCGCAGACAGCCAAAAATCGGCTGCTCTCGTCTCGGCAAACTGCGAATGCACTCCCTGTAGTGAATTCGCGTGGACTCAAATCCGACTTCGGCTAGTCACCTAGCTCGTGATGGTCATCATGAAGCGGCTTTACTTGACGGCTTCAATAGGTTCTTCCTTTCTTTTTTTTTTTTTCGAAGCTCGGTTGATGCAGTTTAGCGGGAGATCGGGAGATTTATGGCCGCGCTCGATCAATCGGGAGGTCAGGTCAGAAATCGGGAGTCTCCAGGGCAAGTCGGGATAGTTGGCAGGTATACATATCATGGAGAGAGTTTAAATAAAGTGCTATCGTTGCGTACTGTACTATGTACGACCTGCAGTGACACGATGGACGCTTCAGTTCTAATGCAGTGCAATAAAAATAGAGAGACTGACTAAGCGTTATTACGTGGCAGCCAATACCACGTGAGTAGAACAGATGAGGCACCCTCTAAGCGCATCGTAGAAACATAGAGATAAAGAGAGCATATTGACAAGATGGACTGGTGACAAGATGGATCGTGAAAATTAACGCGAAGTCCGTCGAGGCAAATGAGAGCTTTAGCGTGTTCGCAGTTCGGACAACTGAATAATGACGATTACAATCAACTTATTTTTCCTATTGGACGTCTCTTTAGGGCTACAGTCGCGCGGAGAGCAGAAAAAAGAAAAATCACTACGAGGAGATTCTTTAACATACACGGGCGTCTTGCATATCGACTCCATCGAAATGAGACCTTCGGGTCAGCAGCTGAGCACCATAACCACTGTACCCCCGGGGCGGCAACTGAGCGTCAGTGTTTGCCAATCACGGAGATGACTGCGTTCCGAGCGAAACACACCCCGCACATATGGCCTCCGAAATTGGCGGACGGACACGGCGCTAGCCGCCCGCCCAATCTCGGAGGTCACGCTGCACTGCGCAGCCAGCGGTGCACGTTTGCGATGGAGGCAGGAAACTATTCGATCGTGTCACTGGTCACGTGGAGGCAGAGAGAGAGAAAAGGAAACGGCGATGGGAACGACCTGTTGATCCTCTTTTTGTAGAGCGTCGAAGCCGGGAGGACAGAGACCGGTTTTTCACCCGTCGTTTTCCTCTCTTGGCCGAAGTTTTTATTGTTTTTTTCTTTAAAGCCTCTTTCCCTTTTAATAGAAGGAGATAATCCGGTGACGCAAGAGCAAAGAGCGCCGTCGTCCACGCTCGGCGGGCGCGGTTTGACGAGCGGGCGCGAAAGTGACAGGAGACGCGAACGCCGCCCTGGGGGGCAAATCGAGCTCGCGAGGGGGGGGGGGGGGTCGGAAAATTCCGCCGTCCGCCCAACAGGAGGAAAGCAATCGAGAGAACCAAGTGGCCCTCTTCTCTCCGTCTTTGCTTTGTTGAAGGCAGCGTGTTCCTTCTGCAATGTTTCTGTGAGATGGCGATTTACGATTCGAAGGTGCCTACAGTAGCTCCCGTATTTATTCGCGTGTTACCAGCGCTATTTAACAACCTCAATGTCTTCGATATCAGTCTAGTTGACTACATTTTCTTTTTCCCTCCCGCACTCCATTCGCATGGACAGCTTCCGTCAGACTTAACCCGAACAATGTAACAAACAGGGGCTGCAAGAAGCCAACGCCCAACCGGCAATAGATTGCCGCCGCAACCGGAAATATCTAGCGTCCTTAATTAACTACGAGTACGTTAAGTAAATATATAGCCCAAGTCATTTATAGCCTATCGGGCAAACTACTGTAAAACTTCTTTAATCAGTTAGTCTCCACTAGAGACCTTCCTTCCTTCTCCTATATCAGAGTAAAAAAAGTTCGGAAAAAAATACTTCAAAATTTTAAGGTCATCAAGAGCTAAGGTGCAGAACGAGGTCACGCTCCCAAACTGACTCCAACGCCTGTGAAGTACCGGCTTCGAGAGGGGCCCAACGACAGAATTTTGCAGGCGGCCTAGTGTGCTACACAATCAGCTGGCGCGACGCTTAATTTTAACCTGAACACATATAACAAGCTCCCGAAGAAGTTACAGCGGTAAAAAAGAAAGCCAAGGGATCGGTAAGCTAAAAGTGTCCTTCGCTGCACGTCAGCGCCATGCAACGTCCCACCAAACGGTTGCGAAAGTGAATTTCCCGAGGCACGTGAGATTGCGTAACGCTCGATAAACGTGTACACGCTTCGACTGAAACGCTATCGTCCGCAGAGCAACGCCAATTACGAGCCACCTCCGCTTCGCTTAAAAAAAAAAAAAAAAAAAAAAAGGAAAGAAAGAGAATACCTCATCACCGATGAAGTGGTGAACGCACGCAGGGATATTAGAAAAGCAGGTGCCCGTAAACGGTACATTACGAGGGCTTCATAAAATAGAATTAAGAGCGCATATAGGATATCGTTGTCACGCCATCCACTGCGCGGGGAAGCTATTTTCTGCTTCGAGGTATAGAAGTAATACCGTAATAATTGCGTCGTAGCTGCTATGTTGTTACCGTATTTAAAAAAAAAAAACGATGTAACAGAAGCCGCTGAATTTGAACTAGTTCGCCGGATGCAATCTTTATAGAGGCAAGTCACAATGGCCTATTCTTAGCTTCATGGGGCCGGGGCTTGTTAGGTTTCTGATCGGCGTCAGCTTTTCGGATTTGCGTCACCATTTCGTCACCATTTTTGCGTCACCGTTTCTTTTTTTCATTAACTGAATGCACCCAGCAGTGCTTCTGTGTATGAAGTTGCCTAAGTTCTATTCAGACGGCAAAATCGTTACAGTTAGGCACATGTGACACGCAGCATGTAATAAGCGCACGAATGTTGTCACAAGGCTTGCGAAGTTATCAGGCGCGTGTTACACAGAGATAATTACGAAAAAAAAATCTGTATTGCCATTTTTCAAGCGGAAGCGTTCCCATTCTCCAGCAACATAACCCTACGGGCCACGACAGATGCTCGCGAAAAGGCCGAATCTCCTGTTTAGTCTGGAAACGGCGCCACTAAGTGAAAATTCCAGAAGCGTGCGGTAGCTCTTGCAACCTGCACTGCTGTGGATTAAATTAGAAGGGCCACGCACTAACGGATCACACATTCAAGTTTGCCGTGGGGCCCACGTACCGGAAACTTCAGTCACCGGATGTACTTATGAGTCATGTAGAACGTACGATGCCCACAGTTCCTCTTTGGAATACCTTCAATATACCTTTTTTTTTTTTTTTTCATTTTCCAGTGCTGCCCTCTGCTGTTTTCGTAGGGGCTGAGACAACCGGTATCGCCAGAACGAAAGCCTCCGAAATCAAGTGGTGCTTCGCGATTTTTCCGCAAAAGGAAGTGCGCATGCGCCGTGCGGCATCGAAAAAAAAAAAAAAGGCGGATTTTAAAAGGGCGCGACAATGTAGTACAAGAGAACGCTGTTGCAGACCACATCGTCAATCACTTATTAAACAACTCAAGCCACGATTCAGTGAACAGCTCAACAAGCACGTTGAACGGGTGATGGGACAGCAGGAGGCAGGCGCAAGGCCTCCCGCGGAGCTTTTACAAGAAACACAAGGGGAAACTCGCAACGTGGAGTTCAATGGACAATAATAAATTCCCCGTTCAAAAGCGGCGCGCGCCCCCGCAAGCCCTCGTGTAACAGCGGACGTTCACCGGGACAATCGAAAGCGAGCGTATCGTATAAAACCCCGCTGCAGCATGCACCAGTCGAATACAAAGCAGCTCGGGGAAAAAGAAACCGTACGTATAAGCTGTACGTCCTTGTATACAGCAGGTTTTCCCAACCCTTATGCAATGCAAGACGTGCGAGTATTTGTTTGCGAGGGACAGCTGAGCCAGGGGGAACATCGACCGCTTCAAGGATGTACAACACCGGCTTGATGATGCTTTGCTGAACACATCCACGAACTACAGTCGCATAACAAAGAAGAGATTACCGTGCATCAACCTTTAAGAATGTGGCAGTTTGGTGAAGCGCGCACACACACACACACACACACACACACACACACACACACACACACACACGCACGCACGCACGCACGCACTGCCCGTGTGCGTAAATCTTTCTCGGTGTTGAACCGCAGAAGGGTTGCATAAGAGCTCGCGCTTGCAGTACAGTACAGGGCATATACGCTAACAACTTGTAAACGCCTAAATTAGCTTCAAGTGTGTCGCACAAACTAAACTTACTGTATACTTGGAAACCACAGGCAGTAACACTAACATGCGCAGTGAAAAGAATCGACACCTGGGGGCGCAAATGTCGGACTCTTTAAGACCGCAGGGTTCACGTAGCAAACACACTGTGCAAAGACGCAGTGTGTTCACGTGACTGGAACCTAGTCAATTGTCACTATTCATTCGTACATAGGACGACATATGAAACGTATCAACTGTCTACGTAGTTACAACTTTGAGCTCAACGTACTGCAACAGCCGCAATCGAAAAGCCCGATGCACGAGAACAATCGTACATGCACTACAGGGGTATAACAACCTCGTCCTATGCATTACATATTATACTTTTTTTGAAGAGCAATGCGATCTTCGAACCATCTGCGCCTAATTCAATTCACGCAGCGCCGTGCCGCCCCGAGCGCTGTCACAGAGTATCACGCACATGCAGCAGCAGCAGCAGGTGATGCGACCTCTTATATAAGAAACGCCAAACGGGCGCCATGGGGGTGGGTTTATCAGCGCGGCGGTTAAATAAGAGCCAGCTGCTCTGCCGTCCACAGTGGGGGGGACTCATCGGCCTCAACGACCGATGAGGAGGAGGTCATACGGCTTTCGTCCAACGTCCCTCGAAATACGAGCGAGTCGCCGAGGGAGGTGAACTGGATATGCCGAGGCCGCGCGCAGCTGACGGGCGCTTCTTCTCTGCCCCGCTTTTTTCCTTTGTGAGCGCCGGGGAGAAAACGCCGCAAAGAGGCGACGACGACGGCAGATGCCAACCGGCACCACCACAGCCGTTTTTCTCGCTCTCTTGTCATAAATTCGGCCATGAAGCAAGAGTGGCAATGAGCAGGGAAGGGGACAGCGTCTTTGTTAGCAAACACTTGCCGCCCAGGCATGCATGCCCGACCGGCGTTATCTAAGCGCCAGAAACAAACAGGGCACCTTTCACGCGCGGGCAGCGGTGGCCGAGTCGACGAGTAAAAATTGGTAGACATTGGATTAAGACTGAGTGAATACACTGCTGTTATTCTAAAAGCGGATGGAACATTACCCGAAGTAAGCCACTACCCAACATTACGCCGGCATTAGCCAGCGTGCTGGCAGTACCGGGCAAATACGGTCGCTCAGAAACGACATAATCGTACCCTGTAACACAAAAGACTCTCTTCAATACCGTCACATTGTACTTACAGTGAAGAACAAAACATAAGCGAGCTCACGACATTAACTCTAGAGCAAACCGGCCATAATTCAACAACGCGTCACTGGAGTACACAAACACGTAACCGACAGCAGAAAGTGGGCGCGACAAGTCACGCTCCGTGTCATCTAATCGAAAACGCGCGGGGATCATCGCTCTGGTCGGACAGAAAAGCCACACCTGTCCCCTGTGTTTGGACACCTGCCCCTAGACCCCGGGGTCAACTGAAGCAGGAGAAGGCGAGAGAGAGAGAGAGAGAGAGAGGATGCCCCGTTTTTCCAGAGTCACGTGCCTCTGCGAAAACTTCGCGGGGAGGAAGACGAGCAGATGGGCCACACTCTACGGGCAGTTAGTTGTGTGTGCACCATTTTCTCCCCCAAGCCCACTACCTTTGTTTTCTTTATTTCTTTAGTTGTGGAGATTTGAGCCGAATCACTTTTCCAGGTTATTTGCTGCCCGCAATAACGACGGTGCGCCGCCTTTCCTTCGATTAAGAGTGGTTTTGTAAAATCGTGGTAAGGTATACGCGGTATCGGCTAAAGCCCCTCCATGCGATTCCGCCGGCTCAGCAGACGCGAAGGAGGGGCTTTAGTATCGGCAGCTGCCAGTCTCGGGCTGTTCCCAATAGATGGCGCGCCTCCGGCTAAAACAGTGCTGTAGCTTATATAATGGAACCCGAATGCGGGACAACAAACAGCTGCCTCGCGACCGGGTCATCGAAGTGTACGCACCTGTCAACTCTTGCAGGGTTAAATTATAGACAGCGCTGCTTTGGGGGCAAGATAGACCACTTCATCCTCTTAGCACTATCGGGCGCGGGTATACCACCACTTATACGTAGAAGTCAAACACATTTGTAACGCAGTGCATCCGTGTTTCTGCAGGTCATTTTGTTGTAGTGGCGTTAGAGTGTACAACATTTTCAGTTTTTTTTTAACTTGGAGGTCCACGGGGGGTCCAACAGTCCAGAGATCATTCATTATATCGGCGCCGAGGGAGCTCTCATTGAAAAGGAGCAGGTGACTACGAGCATCAGGTGGCGGAGCGGGAAAAAAAAAAAGAAAAAAAGGCGTCGATTCGACTCAAATGTATTCCGCCCGCGCGCGCAATCTCTCTCGCTTCGATATCTTTGGGCCGCCCGCACCTGTTAAAAGCCTCAGAGGAGGGTAGATGCGTGGGCACATACATACATACTCTCGAGCGAGTTTTTTTTCGCAGGCGTTGCCTTCGCGACTGAGGCGGCGGAGAACTGTCGCTGGAGGATGGAGAGAGAAAAAAAATGAAGAAATCAAGAACGTCAGTCAAGGCGTGCGTGCGTGCGCCTTTCGCGTGGAGTGCGCTAGCCCCAAGACCGACCGAAGAAGAAAGCAGGAACAGATAACGCGCAGAGCGTGCAACAAGTATCCACCCGGCGCGATCGAAACCGAGGTGGCGTCTCCACACGCCCGTGCTCTCCTTCGCCAGCCACATGGAAAGTATTCCAGGCGCGGCGCCAGCGCGTTCATCTTGCCAGGCGTGAAACCCAAACGAAATGGGTGTGTACAAAATGCGGCACTAGAGGCAGTCTTTTAGTGCAGATCGATTTCAATTTCTGTTCCCTGCTATACCGTACATCGTACCAATCGGTCAGTTCCGATTGTAACAGATATACGTTAGAGAGCTGATATATTAATAATTGTTGGGGCTTTACGTCCCAAAACCACGGTATGATTGTGAGACGCCGTCGTGGAGGGCTCCGGATATTTAGACCACCTGGAGTTCTTTAACGTGCACCTACACCTAAGCACACGGGCTTCTAACGTTTGGTTTCCGTGAAAAATAGAGTCTTTTAGCAAGTTACGGAAATACGGTACGCAAATACGGTAAGGCAGTACGGTACCGCTCCTCCTTTCCCGGTCGTTGAGCGGCCAAAGCACAACCAGCGGGAAAGGAGGAACGCTACCGTACTGCCTTACCGTATTTGCGTACCGTATTTCCGTAACTTGCTAAAAGACTCTAATGCGGCCGCCGCGGCCGGGATTCGATGCCGCGACCTTCGGGTCAGCAGTCGAGCACCACGACCACTAAACCACCGCGGGGGGTTACGTTAGAACTAATGAACGCAAGGCGAGGAGAATGCAAAAAAGTATATGTGCCACGCGTGAGTATTCGCTTTCACGGGTCCGCGACTCACCAGCGGCTACTACACTGCTTAGCCGAGATGCCACATAATCAAGTTATAGTAGTGAGTCGAGTCCACGGTCCATCGCAGTAACTACTACACGAGGCAAGTACAGTAACGTCTCCACCTCCGCCACAAAGAAGAGCTCTGCAGTTTCGGCTGACGTAGACATCCCCAAGATGCGGGGCACATGACTGTGCACGAAAACACAGCGAACAGAAAAGTGAGGCGTTGAATCGGTCTACTGAGATGAGAAAAATTGCGACGTCTACTTTTCCTACGCAACCGAACCATTGTTTACTACACCAACATAATGTCTGGTACTTCTACTGAATTCAGTCTAGGATTTTACGCACACTCCTACCCTCCCCAGCCCCCCCCCCCCCCCCCCCCCCCCCCCCATAAAAATCCCCATAAACACACCGACTCTCCTTTCTTATAGAAAGGACACACACACACACGCGCGTTCTGGTAACCCCCCTATCTCTCCTTAAATCGAAATCCATGGATAGACCTCTGACCTAAATATTTAAACAACTTAGGTCTCGCGAGCACTGAACATTCTTAGAGGCTGTTTTCACAATGCACTGTTGCCGTGCATTAAGTATTAAACTTCGAGACAGCTGGTCGCTTTAAGCGTGCCAGCGCAGGCGCGTGGGCAGTAGTGCCACGGCCACATATCGCGCCGACGCCCCTTTTCCTATAGACAAGCCACGAGCCGAATTTATATGTCTGCCAGACCAGTCAAGTCAGCTTTCAGGAATGGTTGGGCCGCAGCGGCCGACCGACCGACCGACCGAGAAGCCCAACAACTTCCGCACAGGCCGCTGCGGGACAGGCCTAATCCTTCGCTGGCGCTTTTCTAATAAACCCACGCGCGTGCGGGGCAACACCACCAACATCTAACGCGCGTTCCAGCGTAAAAGAAAGAGAGTCCGCCTTCGCGCCACTTACACAGTCAGCGCGAAGAAAGCAGGCCAAGTCAAAGGAACAAGAAAGAAAGGACAACGGAAAACAAAAGAAAAAAAAAACCGGGACGCCCAACGGAGAGCCGTGGGGGTGCCCGCGACCTCCCACCGTCACGCCAACCAGCGAGCCGAACGAAGGTTCCGGCCTCGAGCGCAGTCGGTCGCTCGGTCGCCAAAATGACACAGGCGACGACACCAGACCGGAAACTCCTCCTGCGCTGGCACACAACAAAAACACGCGCGTGCGAGGAAAATGACCTAGGGCGAGCGAGCCAAGAAGAAGACGACGAAGACCACAGACGAAGAGAACGAGCGCGAGGACAGCACACAACGTACGCACGCTCCACGCTGATGGACCTCGATTCGGTCAATTTATTTGTTTGCGTGTTTTCGTTTTTTTTAGGCTTTCTGGACGCGGGAAGCGGGACGCGCGCGCGCCCGTCGTGCGACTTGTCACGTAGTATATGTGCGGGCGCGCACGAACAAAGGAGAGATTCGTCTTTCAACACTGTTCTCGCTCGCATAATGACACGTCGTATGTAGAGAAGAAAAGTGAAACATGCAAAGCACGCACGCCGCCCGGCTGCTGACCCGAAGGTCGCGGGTTCGATCCCGGCCGCGGCGGTCGCATTTCGATGTAGGTGAAATTATCTAGCGGCCTGTGTACTGTTAAAGAACACCTCATGGTCTAAATTTCCGGTGCACCTCTACAACAGCGTGCCTCCTAATCATATCGTGCTTTTGGCACGTAAAAACCCAGATGATATTATTGCACTGTTCTCACAGTGCCGAACATTCAGCTACATTAGTCGGATAATACAACTGTTTCTGTTGCCAGGGGTGCTGACCTCGCGCGGACCCCGATGAAGTTGTAAGGAATCCGCGCGAACCACTTCCGAGCTGAATTCACCATCCTAGGCGGGAGAAGAGATGCGATGGAAGGAACTATAAGCTTTTTCCTGACGTTAAGCGTGGGAATTTCACCGAAGAACCCAATTAGATTCTTTAGATTCTTTATTTTACATTTGTTGCTCTTACAAAGAAAGAAGGCAAATGCTTGGACAGGAACAAAAAGCTACTACAAAGTAGCTTGACCAAGTTCCTGCCCACGTCTTGGCATAGAGGGAAATAGCAAGCAAATCATGTTGTGAACCTTCATTATAAATGTTGAGGGTGAGATGCATTACAGATGCATCATCACCCTCAACAGTTATTACGAGTGTGGCCCCGAATCCTTGACATGGGACACGGCCTCCGAGATCTCGCGGTCCACCACTCGCCGCCTCACGCTCCCAGAGGCCACGCTGCGGAGCCGCGTCTACCTGCGCGTCCTTCTCAACCTTGTGGCGCGATACTCTCAAAAATTTTCGCCTATCGGGGAAAACTGGGGCCAGCGAAGCTTGGCATATGTGCGTGCCTAACATATATACTGGTATTTCTTTCTTCTCTTTCTTTCTATCGCATTGCGCAATGAATGCTCCCTCCTAACTTATTCCTTACTCCATGCCGGGAATTGAACCTCACCTACGTGCTTAGCAGCGCAGGATTTCTGTTGCTACAGGCAACAACGACGGCCATGCGTGAAACAATGAAATGCAATGGGTGGCAACAATGAAATGCGGCAACGTGGAATGACAAGCGACCTCGACAAACGATCAGATTGCCATATCATAAACGGCTGATCGCCGGCAAGCCCGCTATAGAGAGAGAGAGAGCATCAATTATTGGAAAACTGCGCATGCAAATGAGCACGTGACCGGCGTACCTTCGAGGGCCTCATTTGTGTACACTCGCCATTTCACCACACTCGCCGGCGCCGGGTTTTTTCGCGAACTATGCCACCATCGTCGCCACCGAAATCTCAACTCAGAGAAGAGCTTCGCCTAAAATACAGGTACAGGAAGCCTTAATGCGACCCACTCGCTTCGCTGCAGCAACACCTGAAAAGCATGCCGCGCATTCTTCCTCCAGAGATCAAAAAGGACGCGCCGACCTGACCCAAAGCGGCGACCCGCTTTGGGGTGGTGGTGGTGAAAAGGCGCGTTTTCACGCGATCGACACTGCTTCGCCGACGCCTCCACACACACAAGGCGAGAAGAGCTGACGCCTTCGGGACAAAAGGCGCGCAACGTACGCGTGCAAGAAGAGCGCACACAGAGGTGACTCTCCGAGAAAAAGAAAAGTGGTCGCCTCAATTGCCGCGAAAAAGGTGGGCGGAAAAGCGACGACACGACGTCGTCTCAACCATGCACGGAAGAAGAAAGTGATACGGCTGAGATATCACTTCTCTCTTTCTCGCTGAGATAATAAAGCTACGTCAAACAGGGCGGCGGAAGGAGAGTGAGACCATCCGACACACACACACAGAGCCGATCCGTTTGCCGTCGTCTTGGCCGTGTTGGTTCAGCGCAAACACGAGCCGCTTGCGTGCGAGAGCGCACACCTCTGGAGACGAGACCGGCACGCACGTGACCAGGCGGCGCTCATCGCCAACGAAAAGCATTGTTCACGTCCCTCTTGTAGGCGGGACGGCCGCAGCACGCATTGCGATCTCGAAAGCATCCGCCGCACATGTGTCAGTTTGAGAAAGGCGTTCTCTATAACAACGGGCGAAAGTGTCCGAAGGAGGAACCATGGAGGAAAAAAATATAAAGCAACGGCTGGCGTCGCTGCAGCCGAAGCCGAGACAGTTCCGTCGATTGATCGATGGCGCTCCTTTTCTTTTTCGTGCAGCTGCGCTATGAGTTGCGCACATGCGTACGGGCATCAATTCGAGAGACTGTTTTAATGTTCATCGCGACCAAGCTTCTAAAACAGCGCCACTCGATGTTTATACCTGTCCCTGCTTTCGACACTTTTTTTTTTCTTTTCTGGAGCTGTCAAAGGGTAGCATTAAATTACCTCTCCGTTGAATGTTGGTGCATCATTTGCGCCAGTCGGGACAATTATTGAGAGCGTTGGATATGTATGTCATTGGATATGTATGTCAAGTATAATGAATGAAAAATTCGTAAACAGGGAGTGTGCTGGAGCCGACGTTTCGACAAGCGGACTTGTCTTTTTCAGGCCTGCAAGAAGACAAATATAATGATGAAGTATTTCTTAGCGCAGCTGTATTTTGCATCTCTCTTTTGTCTGGTATACTGAAGCTCACTTTGTTTCACTCTTTCCTGATAAATGCATTGTTAAGGGAATTAGGCAATATATCAGAGTTTATACATGCCCTCTTGCAAAAGCCCAGCCCACGGCTGGCATTCTCCGTAAAGAAATAAAATGTACGGGCATGAGCTCTAAGGTTGTACGCAGAAGCTGCTCGGTGCTTTTGTTTGTGGTCCTATTGAGTGCGGGAATCGAACCCACGACCGCGGAACAGCACCGCTAAAGCAAGGCTGTGACGCGGATAAATGTGGTCGAGCAGAGAGGGAGATGTCTAGAACGATCATTTAAGTGAACAAGCCGTCATAACGACACTGTGCCTGCTGCGCACACACATTACGGGGAAAGCGCCACAGCGTACATTATAGCACGATGCGAGGACCGGAACTCGCTTTCGTGCTATACGATACGGTACTGAAGGTGGTCCCTTCAATTGTGCCGGCAACAACATTAGGGTCAGGGCGTCAACGCAGAATAATGGTGTGCTTCTAAAACGCGGAAACGCTTCCGTCCCTGACACACAGTCGAAACACACGATCGAAGGTTAAAAGAAAAACAAAAATAGACGCTCAGGGGCATATGTGACTGCAGGTACGAAGGACGACCAAACTGCGACGGCCATTGGCCACGTTTCTCGTCTCGTATTGATCTTACCAGAATAGATGCTCTTAATGATCACTTGCACTTCGAAAACATCTTGCAAAGTCATTATTGCTTTTAATGCAATTCAAAGCAAAAAAAGGAGCAACGCCGAGTTTTCAAGACGGTTAGGAGTGCGCACGTGTTCTCTATATCGGGAATAGGGCCGGGACACTTTGCATCGGATCAATTACTTGGTCCTGTACACGCACCGCCTACAATGAGCTCGTCTGAGAAGCTTCATTATAGTGTATATATTGGAGTAGACGCAGCCGGCCACCTGGTTTCAAAATTTCACTTGGAAACCACAAAGCGAGTTTAGCGATCAATTCCACCCGCTTCCGCTTTCTTTGAGTGAAGCGAATGGCCGTAGGCAAGGCGGGTTACAAGGCATTGCTGGATCGGAAACGGCCCCTCAAGAGAAGCCTTGACCACCCTAAGGCGGCCGCCATCTTAGCAGGGGCAGGATAAAACAACGCTCAGCGAAGAAAAGGGATGGGGCCAATTTCATCCCACGCCTTACAAGTTTAATATGGAAAATTTTTCCGGACAGATACCGCTCAGTGTGTGTCTTTGTGCTACTGATTTACTCAACATATCGCGAAGTCTTGGCAAATTTCATTGCAGATCGAGTCAATAATACTCATCTCGATATATTACTTTCGTCGGGAACAGCGATCTCTTATCAAGTTTAGAATTAACCTAGCGCTTACACTAACAGAGCGAAGAAACTTAATCCCTAACCAGACACCATCCGAATAAAGCATGTTCCCGAGATAAAGGGTGGGCAAGCGCTGGCTTCACTATACCCGGTATGATGATGCAAGAACTTACACTCCAGCACTTTTTTTTTTTTAGCTTCCTTGGGCGCATTGTGTCTAGAGACGGCGCCCCCATCAAACGAGTCGAGTCGGTAGTGCTCGGTGCAGAAGCGTTTGAGAAGGGTTGGAGTCGCATTGCTCATAGCACGGGCATATGTAGTACACGCAAGGTGCCCGAAGATATGTACGCCTACTTCCATATACCGTCTTAGCACTTAAGAAAATAAACGAAGGAAAGATACACAACTGTTCACAAAAGACTTAAATCTCAAGAGTTGAAGACGCCGATCCCGTTCTCGCCGCGGTTGTCAACTCTCGCTCCCCTTCCCCGTCTCTTTCCACTCTCCGGCTGCTCAGCGGCCCGTATCTCTTCCGCATGTCCCCCGCACCGGAAGGGAAGCCCATTACACTCGTTGGTGGCGCCATTATCTTCGAGAGTCCGCATTCGGGGTCCGCGCGACGTCGTCGCGGGGCAGGCGGATGACCGAACGCGTGCTGCTGCCAAGAAAGCATGCACGGTCCGCGGATTGCTCAAAACCGTGAGACAGGAAGCGGCGCGGCGGCCGCGGGGCCTAGCGGTTGGCTACGCGGGCGGTGCCCTCCGCGAACACGACGTCGGGTATAGCGTCGATGACCGCTAGCGGAGAACCCTACAGAGGCGACGACGCCCCGACTTAGCAAGTTTACGCCGCCCTACACAGCCTTCTCCTCTCTCTGCATCTTTTTCACCGTCGAGGGGGCGTCGTCACACTAAATAGTAATAAAAGTGCCACTATTAAACGCAGGAAATAGCGCTGTAAGACGAGGCTAAATGAAACAACACAGACCGTTTCGTCCCGTCTCATAACGCTGCTTCCTGCATATAATCACGAACTAACACCAGCCCAAACGCGTACCCTTCTGTAACAGAAGCGGTTTTGAGGAAATGTTCTTACTTCGGCAAACCGTAAGGAAGCATGGCGCAGCGTCAGGAAGAAAGGGAGTGAAAGAAGAGTGTGGAAAAGAGCGGGCGCCTTCTCGGTGCAATTTCGGACATTATCACATTCCACCAGCTTGCCAGTTCCGACTGGCACAGAGGGCGGCTACGACACCTCGAATAGCATAAAGTTCAGCCACTAATCACTAAACTCGATAACCTTGCGGTACGTAACGATGCCCAGAGCTACCAGTAGAGATATTAATTCGTGTCACGGTTTTTAACAGCTGTACACACACACGAGCCAGAAGACAACACAGGATTCAGGCGCGAACGATGAACGTCGAGAACAATTGCTTGGCTCGGGTGGCTCAACATCGCTCATACAGCGCGCGCGCGCGCCTGGCACACGACCCGACAAGGGCGGGCGAGGAGTCGTGCTCGTCCTTCAACTCTTGACCACCGGCTCGATCGCGGGAGAAAGGTCAATGCAACGGCTATCATCGGCGCCGCGCACGTGAAAGAAAGAATATATCGGACAAGGAAGCCGCGCATTTACGGAGGAGTGCCCACCTTGGCCCACACACCATGCAGCCAAGGACAACTTTCTCCCCATTAGATGCGCGAGGCCGAGGATGGACCATGCGGCCAATTACAGCGCGCGCGGCCCTGATTCACCATCACGGACACGAGCGAATGCGCGCGGAGAGTTGTACACAGTATATGCCTTCTATGAATCGGCTACAAAAGCAGCACAAGTGCGGCAGGCTTTTCTTTCTTTTTTTTCCCCATAAGCTTGGGTCTAAAGTTACCGCAATTTAGCATAGCATCTAGAAGTTGATATGAAAATTTCTGAAGCTTTTTACTCAGCTAGAAACGAAAGGCCGGCGCTTCAAGTCAAGTATGAAAAGTCCGGACCTTCGAAAGCCTATGAAAAAAAAGAATGGTTTCCATGTGAAGCCACGGACGCAGCTTACTGCGCCCTTACTGCAACTACGGACTGCAGCAAGGATTACGTGTGCGCGGCTACGATTGAGGCGTGCTAAACTAGAAAAGACATCGCGCCTTTAACAGCATTGGATGAACGAAAGAAGGCGAAATGATGGAGGAGACAGCTTTTGTAAGACAACAAGATGAAGTACAGTAACAACTGAAGCACAGTCAGAGCGCGAAATTCACCCACTCGCCTATCTAGCTCTCTCCGATTCTTCGGCGATCCAACACCATCATCAGCTTATCTTGCGTCCACTGCAGGACGAACGCTTCTCCCAATGATCTACAACCCACCCTGCCCTGCCGATTCTGTTTCACGCCTTAATATCTTAATAAGTTTCTTAATATCGTCGCCCAACCTAACCCTTTGCCGGCCACGGCCACGTTTTCAGGGTGCAGAACACGCCTCCGCGAGGTCCCTCATCGAGTGGGACAATTGAGTATAGATGGGTTGCGTTGGCATCCCTAAAACCACCATCAGGGAGTACCATCATGGCGGGACGCGAGGTTTGTGATGTCAGGTTAATGTTATCAAGTACTTCGCGTGCAGGTTCTTTCGTTTTCGTGCAGCGAGGCTAAAAACTTTCCAGCAGCGTCGTTATCACATCGAAGTAGAGCTTAACCGCCACCCGGTTATGCTGTCTTGACGTCATCAAAGCCGCCATTTCGGAGCACCAGTACGTTTAGAATCTGCGTGCGTGACGTCACGCGCAAGCTATATCAATGCGCGACGGCGGCTGCACGGGGGCGTCGCCCCGCACCGTGCCTCCCCGCAACGATGTCGCACGGAACAAACCTCGCGCATACAAGGAGGCGTCGACGCCATCGCCTCGCTCGACCGCTATTTTCGGCCGAAGGCGTCGTCGGTGTGCGATTCCTCCTCCCTACCTGCGAAGGAGAGGGAACAGCGCCTCTCCGATGGCTGCCGGAAGGACGACACGTCCAGCACGCCCTTCGCGCGACCGACCGACCCCCCCTGCCGACGACGGCACCGACGCCTTGTACGGCAGTGGCAAGGAAAAAAAGAAAGTGAAAATTCGGCTGTCGATAGCTCTCGCCTCCGTTTCCGCTTCAAAGAGGCGTGTACGGCAACTCGGCGTCAACGTGAGAAACACCTTCGAAGGACACGCTGCAATGGCTAGTAGGGTTCACATTTAACACCAGAGTAATGAAGCGTACGTTTGAAAACCACGTCCACTGGTTTTCCTTTGCATCTGTCTTTTCAGCGCTATGGTCTCATTGGATGTATCGAGCCAACTAGCCCAAAAGTCTGTCCTCTTGAAAATCTCTCACTATACATCTCACACAATGACGAAGTAAAAAGATTGGTTTGGTGGCAGCGAAAGCAACTGACATCTGAATCTCTCTAGCTACTTCTGAGGTTTCTACGAGGGAACCAAACATCGATTAGGGCGTGTAGGTTCACACAAGGCCTTAGAAAAAAGCTTGACATTAGATAAATACATTAGAACCGCGTTCACACATTGATGGAACCTGTGTGCGACTTGTGCTCGCTCGGCGGTATCTCGCTCCTGGCCATTTCACGCCGCACATGCTCAAAAAACGCGATATTGTAGTAGTAGTAGTAGTATAAAAGCCCGGGCCCTAATGGTGAGGCGATAAAGATAAGCAAGATGTCTTGAAACGCGACCGGTAACATCGTCAGAGCGTAAATGGAGAATTCAGGTGGAGGTAATTACTATGGACACAAAATAACTGCATTCGTGACATTATTAGACGCCGTTCGCTGTATGGAAAATCCAAAGCGTCGGCGCAGGTCGCATGCCGAGTAAGTTGGGTTTTTTTCCCCTATAGCGACCGAAATTGAGCGCGACATTGATGAATCGTAGTAGGGTAGCAGCAACCGGCCGTTTAGGTAACAAAAGCAGGTCATCAATTGGGCGCGTGTCCCAACGACGATTGAACAGCTGTCTCCGCGACGACCTCACGCCGCCGCCAGTCAATAAATCTTGCCGGCAGATGCTGCCGCAAATGACCTCTCCCCGATGCAGAGACCGATATGGGCGGAACTTATTTTAAGCTGTACTTAATCGAAGCCTTCTTCTGGTGATCTTTCGCGTCCTTTCTCTAAGAGGTTCCGAATATGCTATTCGGTTCCACGAAATGAATGGTTTAATCACCCCCCCCCCCCCCCCCGCACACACACACGAGTATAGAGCGTAGTATAGATATGTTTTTGAGACGTTCGTCGCACGGTGCAATTACAATCGCAATCGAGCACGATCTGAATCACGAACTTCTTGATCGCGATTGGATTATTTGCGCAGGATGGGAAAGGGAGCCAACCGCGGTCGGGAAATTCGATAGCGATCGAAATTTCACCGTTTGACACCACTAATGCACTCGCCACTATATCAACTAAAGAAAAAGCTTCCATAAGCAGTTTCAAGGTATTTAAAAATATTAACAACATTTCCAAGTCTCCAGCGGCCTTTAGAGTTCTTTTCGCGTTGCTCTGAATGCGTGGCCGATAGGGTTCCCAAACTTGGGGTCCCGTATTTAGAGTACTCCCTACATTCCCATTTCTTGGTCTGCGTCCTATTTCTCTCGACGTTAATTCACTGTCCGGGCGGACGAGATGTCGCCAAGTCATCGATTTCAATAGATAAGAGTGTTGTTGCACGTGACAAGTGCGCCGAACACGCTGCTTCCTTCGGCGCTTCCTTTGTGCACGTCGTGCTAGAACTGTGCAGCGCGTCCACGCTCCACTCTCGTGTCTCCGGTGCCCTCTGCCATGCGCGACAAAGCGAAACCGGGCCGCTCACGTGAGGACGAAGGAGAGAGAGAGAGACGGCGAGGGTGTGCCCGCCCACACGCGTGTCGGGACTAGCCGTATCGATTCCCGCGACCCTTTTTTTTTTTTTACTTTTTCCTTCTCCCCGGAACTAGGTCGTCCACCACCACCACCACTACCAACGTCGGGTCCCGAACCGAGGAGGGGAAAACGCAGTGACGACGCGACGCGCCCCGTGAGTCACCGCTAGCGAGGTTCCGAGAACAGCGCTTCCGGCCCACCACAATCGCGTCGTATTGAGCCGATATCATGTGGTGATGCAACGCGCGCGCGCGCGCTGGGCCCATGAGACATCGTGTCCGATAAAAGAATCACTACTGAACACTGTCAAAGAGCACAGTATACAGCTTTTCCAGGAACTTCAGATTCAGGAGCCCTTGCCCTATCGGGAAAACGAGGGCAAGCGAAGCTTTTTGTCTGAGTGCCAGACGTATTACTATTATTTATTTCTATCGCAGTGCGCAATTCCTAACTGTTTCCTTCCTCCATGGAGGGAATTGAACCTTCATCCACGTGCTTAACAGCGCGACACTACAGTTGCTAGAGACAACAACGATCATTTGATACCTTGAAGTACGAAGAACTCTTAGCGATTCACGTTGGACTCAACAGGTTATTAATTAACACCGGACCTATATACATAAACTGCCTTGGATTTTCACTGACAGAAAACGTCCGATCAAATATAATAATAATAATTGTTAGGGTTCAACGTCCCAAAACCACGATATGATTATGAGGGACGCCGTAGTGAAGGACTCCGGAAATTTCGACCACCTGGAGTTCTTTAACGTGCACCTAAAATAAACCTAGGTAGACGTGCTTCAAGCATTTTCACCTCCATCGAAAATGCGGCCGCCGTCGCCGGGATTCGATCCCGCGACCTCGGGTCAGCAGTCGAGTACCATAACCACTAGACCACCGCGACCAAATTGAATTGTAATACGATGGTATGGTGCATGTCAGGAAATCAACGGACAGCGTTAGTTCGTAGTCAGCATGCACGGTTTCCTTAAGCTATATTGATATATGGTATGCCGTCTTCACGCCCATGTGAAGAGAAGCAGACCGCCGACAACGAAGTGACCTTAGGGTGAGTGTTTTGTTTCTCGTTATTTTTTTGTTAATGTTTCTCCCCGTTTTACCTCCCGCATTTAACGACACTTCCGTCGCTTTCTCCAGGCACATAGTAAAACCACGGGGTAAATTTAGCCGCGCGAGCAAAGGAAAATGTTTCAAGTGCCAGCGGCCTTCCCCGGCCACGAGCAAAAGCAGCGAGCGAGTAGTCCTCGAAGCATTATCGGGCTGTCAACAAACCGGCTCTCGAATGTCCGTTATTTATTGCCCAGCCTTCAGCCGCAGCAGCGACGACCGCGGGTCGACCATTCAAAGCGGCCAGGGGAAAAAAGACGAGCGCGTGTCTTAGTCGCAAGCCCGAGCTCGGCTCACCGCCAACGGCCTTCGGCAGGCCTTGAATGAAAAGCGAGAGGAGAGCGACCTTCGATGGCAAAGCCTCCTCCTACCCCACATCACCTCGACGAGCACTCGGAGTAGTCCGCCGTTGTTCGCGCAGCCGAGGCGGCGGCCTCCAAAAACGCTCCATTGCATGCAGCCTTCGCCCCGTCGTCGGAAAGCTTTTGGCTCACCTTATAGGATCACGGCCTAAAACTTACTTTTCCTTGTTTGTTTCTTTGTTTCCGCGCGACTGCGCATATCACTGGCGCATCCGGAGTTACGCAAGAAAAAGCGCTGAGCTGCGCTGCCGCAACTTCCCTTTTTTTTCTTCGCAAACACTGAATCACGGCGGTGGCAGCAACAGCCTCCCATACTGGACGAAGAGGACGAAGGCTTTCTCTTTTGGCAACAACACAAGCAGCATGCATCGCGAAGGGTTAAATCAAATGGGACGAAAGCGCGCTTTTGTATACGAGACCTTAACGAGATGCGCTTACACGCTTGGCAAGCGACCGCGAATTAGCGAAAGCATCTCTGGGTACCACAGCAATCGCTATATAAGCTTCGGTCATGAGTATACTGGCGCCCAACCGTCTGTCCCCGCAGCTGACCCTAGGGTGGTTGGCGCCGCGCCACCAGAAACAACACCGATCCGCGCTCAAAATCACAAGGACAAACGCCAGTGCAGAATAAGCAGAAAGAAAACATCCACTTGGCCCCGGAACAAACGGCGTCTAATCATCCGCAGACAGCGGGGCGCCTAGCGCATACAATTCTCTCCGCAAGCTGCTATACAGGACAGCAGCTATAGCGTGGCCGCAGTGAAATGCGAGGACCGTGTGTTGTTCGGCGGGCAGGACGTCCCGTCACCACGGGAGCCAGCCAGCCACATGAAAAGAAAGAAGCTTGCGAAACGCCGCGGTGACGTCGCTCAGTCGTTAGACGGCCTATACATGCGGTACACGCGTGGCACGCTGAGCCTGCTTGTACGCGCGCGGCAAACGTTGACATGGCGTCGCGAGTCTCTCGAGCTGCGGGCGGTTGGCTGAGCGAAGCATCGCTTTTATTACACTACACACACTTCAGAACGGTAGAAGACCCAGCGCGGCCTTGGAGAGACATCGCACGGGCACGGAACGAGTGGCAGATCCTTCGACTTTCCTCTGCGGACGTCCAGCGCATACGTAACTCCCGCGCTCCTCTCCAAACACGCCACATTTGTTCTTTTATTCCATGGATTCGTGGAGAGAGAGAGAGGTACGGGGATCACTTGGTTTATCATTACAGCTCACCCGAAAGAAAGGAGATGAGGGGGAGAGAACACGTGACCTCCGCGTGTGCGAGCCAAACGACGACGATGCACATGAGTGGTAACTTGCGCAGGTGTTGTTGGCACCAGTGCCACGAAAGTACGCACTTCACTCCGCTGCTGCTGCCGCCGCGTGCGTGCGTATATGGAGAGAGACGTCACACGGGCATACGTGCACGGCTTGTTTTTTTATCCAGCGCGCAGGAAAGGTGCACGTCATGGCAGATGCATCGCCCCAGCGAAGCCGAGGTCAGTGCCGTGGCACGGATCGGCGAAAGCTGTAACGCCTGTACCGCAAGGCCAAAACCGATCAACGAGGAAGTTTCCGATGCTGGCAAGGGCATTGTTCGTACACTTCGCACCGCAGAAGACACGACGACGACGACAACCGAAAAGAAGCGACGCTTCAATCGTGCGACGTACCACGTCAAGTGAAGAAACGAAAAAAAAAAAAATGTTTCCGCTTTGTTCGGAATAACACAAACGAGTCGCCTATGCACCGTTACGCGGATGACGCTCTGTACGTACATTCACGAAATTGTGGTTCGTATGTGCCCGAGAGAGGGCTCATTGATGTAGCGAACATGCTACTACTGGCGAGGCGGCCAGATTTTGCAAACTGTCAAAATAATGTATTTATTATTTCGAAACTGACTGACAAGTCACTTTAACTGATTGGTAATGCTTTCGGTACTACTGTGCCGCACACACCCGCCCGTAGAACATACAAGTTTCATCCAAGCCACACAAACACACACACACACACACACACACACACACACACACACACACACACACACACACACACACACACACACACACACACACACACACACACACACACACACACACACACACACACGCAGGCAAGATTAACCGTCACGCAAACCAGCTTGACGTCACGAAAGTGGGCGAGCAGGGTTGGAGAGCGGTAATCACGTCACTCTAATCTGAGACTGTCACCGACTGTATAGAAGAAAAAACGAAGGCCACTCGTTCCCTATCCAAACGTGGATGCCGATGACGTCAGAGACCTTTCCCGCGGGCCATTTCTGGACAGGAAATGTTCACAAATCAAGACCCACGTCGACCTTTTTCGCGTGCTCTCAAGTGAAATCTGATGTCCCCTTATCGATAGATGCTTCACTAAAGAATATACTCCAGAAGGTGCTGCGAGCCTAAACCCACGACGTCATAGGGAGTTCGCGTGGGATTTCCTAATTAGCGTCGCCAATGGCGTTAAGTACTCACGTCCTTTCACCAGCTACACTGATCCTATAAGCGCACGACTTGGCGGCCAGATTTACTGGGCATTCATCGATGCCGATCACAGCACATTCAAATAGTCATGTGCCAGTTGTTTTTAAGGGTCAGCAGTGTGCATTTCTGCGTTTGTGCGCCCCTCCCTGTCTGTCCTCTCCGCAGCTTAAGGACTAACCGTTAGTGAACAGCCTTGTTCAAACGTAATCTCAAGCTGGACGTTATGGAACGTTATATGGAACGTTATGGACGTTATATGGAAGCTTGACGTTAACGTCAAGCTTCCATATACCGCCGCTCTTTCATGGCGCATAAGCCAAATTGACTCCTTGCGTAACATCACCGCCGCTGCAAAAAATGGCCGGCCCGTTGTATACTTCGGGCGGCGATGAAGTGCACAAGTATAGGCGCGATTCACTTCTTCAGTACCGATACCGATCAAATCGCTGAAAACTTTCAGCACCGGTGCCGTAAACATCGAGAAGCCCTCCTTTCCCACACAAGTACGTGAGAGAGAGAGAGGGAGAGAGAGAGAAATGCCTCGCAACAAGCGCGGCTCTTTAATCGAGTTACAGCGAAAGGCGATTTTCCGTCGTAAAGCGCGCCTGCGAATAAACTATAAAGAAAGCGCGGCCCATACCGTGACTACACAGTACTCGGTACGACAAGCCCACCGGATTGGGCCACCGCCAAAAGCAATCGTCCGAGACAGCGAACGTGAGGAGAAAGGGTACACGCAGCAACTGTACGCTAATTTTATTACCGCGAAGGAACGTGTTTCTCGCGCGTATGCTAGACAGTCAACAAGAATTCAAAAAGAAAAAAAAAGGGAAAAGCACTGCGTAACAGGACTCGAATTACTCGGTGGTCGAAGTTTAGCACCGTACGTGTCACGTGACGACAGGCTACATCCCACGGCCGGCGAGGCCAGTGTTTCGAATGCGGCAGAAAAACAACTAACCCCCGTACTCGGTGAAAGTGCAACGGCCGCCCGAGAATTCTGCCTCTTGTTTACAACCAACCGCCGTCCGCGCAGAGTGCAATATCGATTACTACAATACGACCCCATCCCCGCCAGTGCGTGACCTCGCAAGCAGCACAGTTTGCGTACCAACGCCTGCAGGAAAAATAGACAACACCATCAACAATGACTGCTAGTGCTTGTTGCTGCGTTTATACTTAGTCGTGCGTATAATAATTAAGCAAATTATGCGCAATTATTGTGGAGTGTACAAATAAGGTGTGGCTGTACGCGATATATTTGGTGTAGCGGTGTGTTCTAACCGTACTGTACAACGTTATAGTACCAATATTTGACTGTTAGGTAGCTCTACCCGCAATGCAGCCTTCGGCTGTGGGCCCAATCAGTCTTGGAAACTTACGCCTACGAAGCAAATAGAATTACAGTACTCCTCGGACGTTTCCGACGCACTACCCACATGGTATGGGAATGTTAGAAACGACCTAAAACTCACTGAACACTTGCCATCATCCGGAGGCTCTGCTGACACACGAGTCGGGACACCAACAACCAACTTATGCTCGCAACCAGGAGAAGCCGAGCATTGGAGGACCCTGATTTCCTGAATTAAAAAACCACTCATCTAGGGCGAACACTGAAAAGAAAAGCCTGGTAATTCAATTAAGTTTGTTCATCCCCAAATGCAGCCGCAGCCTTGCGATATATGACGCATTCTGCGTGGGACGACAAGAATGCTGTCCCATACACGGGGAACGGAGCGCACCAGCACGAACGACCGCTGTCGCCGTTGGGGGTCGAGCTGCCGCACCGGCTTCGGCGCCGAAACCGGAGCAGCCGTGCGCGCGCGCTCCGAAAATACCCGGCCGATGATGGCTCGCAGCAGCAGTGTGAGCGAACACCAACCCGCTCCTCTGAGGAGGAACACGCTGTTTCCACGCACGCACACAGCGGGGAGCACTCCCACGTATGCGCTGAAGTCCCCATAGATAAAGAAAGTTGTCTAGCGTCTTTCATATGCACGGATCGCGATGGCTGGCCCGCACGCCACACGAACAGCGACACCCCTACGAAGACCGCTGGAATGCCGCGAGCCCTTGCCTTTAGATTAGCCGGATGTGCCATTCTCCGGACGTAGAGATAACTTGTTACGACTGGCTGCTGAAGAGGCGAGTCGGAACTGCGGGCTATGCGGACCGAAACCTGTCTGCGCGGAGGAGAGATCCACGATCGGACGAAGTATTTCCGGAGCCCCCCATCCCCTCTTTCTCTCTCTAGCCCTCCTGTTGAACAGACGAGAGAATCCCTGTGAAACGGGAGCTCGCTATGCACCGAGTCGATGGTTCTCAGAAACCGCGCTAAGCCCTGGCGTGCTCTCGAACTCCCCACACTGAAGAGAAAGGCTATTGAGACATCGTTAACCGGCCTCGGCTTTTTGGGATCGCCCCGGCAGGACTGCGGCTACTCATGACGAGAAGTCAGCTCTAATTTGTTTATTAAAGGCTGCTTATAATAACTGCTCTCTATTGGAGGCAACGAACAGCCCGATGTTATTAACCAGAAGCACCCGTGAAACGAAAGCGCGTTCAGGAAAAAGGACCGAATGATCGAGAAACTAAAGGAAGCCCCGAAGAGAAAAGGCTATTGTCGTAAAGGAAAGGAAACGCGGCCCCTTTTACCCAGTAAAAAAGAGAGAGAGAAGAAAAGAAACGAATCTACCGAGCTGTCTATAGACACGCCAGTCAAATATTAACAAAACACACAACAGGGCGAGCTGTTCCTTACCCGCGCCGGATAAAGAAAAAAAAAAGAACTAATACGAGAACTTAAAAGTCCTTCGAAACAAAGGAACAAGGGGGGCGAGCAAATCACCTTTCGCACAATGGGACGACGGCGCCTGCGAGCCACCACGCATCGGTACATCTCTCACTGTCAGTCCGGGTAACGGCGATCGCACAAATAAGGCGCACAAACAATATACCGATTACCGGCCACACAAAGGACGAGAAGGAGAAAAGGAAAACGTGATTACGACGTTAAAGATGCGCGCGACCATTCATTAATCGCTGGTGGCGGCGGCGGCGCGCGTGCGTGCATGCGCGAACGCGTGCGCGCTCGTGAACAATGGAAGGTTGCCGGCAGCAGCCGCAGCCGGCATCCTCCTGCGCTGACGCTCGCTACTGGCGAGAAAGGCGTCAGAGACCGCAATCGCGGAAGCAGCGCCTCAACAAACCGATCACCGCGCGCGCGGCAGCGCATGCAAGACGGTGGACCGCACCCATTCGCGCGCGAAGGCAAGACGGGGGGGATAAAAGGCATCGTGCGTATGAGCACGCACACACGGCGATGAGATGAGGGTCGATACTGAAGAGGAGTCGTGCTTGCTTCTTGATAACGGTTCTTTTATCGCTTTGTTTCTCTTTATCTCTTTCTTTTTTTTAAACGCGGTGCGGCCGGTAAAACGGGTTGTGGTGGTCTGCGCGAGATAAATGATAAATTGCGTGCTCGTTATAAAGCAGGGATGATGAGTGCTCCGAGTTGGACATATCCGTGTTATCGAAAGCAGATCTCGTATAAAGAAGCTGTAGAAGAGGGATCCGAACGCAAACGCTGCACGAACTAAACGTCGTGGCAGTGGCCAAGCTACAGCTTGCGATGCATGAATTCGTGGTCGAAAAAGAAATCATAGAGATCTTAAAAAGAAGGAAAAAAATAGGGATATCTGTCGCGGAAACTTTAGAAGTTTCGGTGCTCGGTGGGGCACGTTGCCGTGTGGGACATCGGAATGAATTTGACCACCCGGATTTCTTTAATGTGCACCTAAGTCTGAGTACACGCATTTCGCCCCACCGAGAGGCCGTGGCCTGGAATCGAACCCGCGTCCTTGAGCTCAGCAACGCTACACCTCAGATAAATAATCAACGAAGTGCGATCCGACAGAAACCGCGGCATGTTAGGCGAAATGTGTCGGCAGATGTAATACGTGCATATGGTAGACAGTACCATCGGCAAAAACTTCCTTACTTTAGCTTTCTGCCACGTTACGTCGAAATAAACGACTAATTACTACGACATAATATCTAAAAAGGCGGTCAATCATCCCCGCAAATGGGACTGCTGAGGCCCCAACAAGTTTTCTAATACTCGTTCCTTTTTTTTTCTTTTTTCGGTGCAGGTCTTACTCATTACTTCCTCTGAACCTCGGTACCGCTTTGAGAAAAATTCGCTACAACGAAACTTCGCTGTCGCGAAAAGTTTAAAAAAAAAACCACAATGTTGCCAGTAGCGAATTTTCTCCGGTGCGTACGTGTACCGTGTACTACAAGGTAGTAGAACGCTCCAGCAACGCGTTACGATTGCCTACATAACATAGAGCGCATACATGCAAGGTCTATAGATACCGCAAAGGTCGTCTTGCAAAAAATGCGTAATCACCGGATTACGTATACACCGACGGCGAGCGGGATCAAGATTCGTTCGGTATAGTTTAGGCCGATAAAAACGCAGAGCTACAGCGAGTGGGAAAAAAAAATAATAAATATAGAAGAAAGCGGGCGCACACGCACCTGCTGCCAGTAGTTATATCGGCGCCAGATGGGCGGGCGGAAAAAACGGGGCCGACCTACATTGAGGCCCTGTGTACGAGACCAGTCGGCCTGATTGGAGAGCATTCTATGCACTCTCTTATAAGCCGGTGTACGGCACTTCGGTAGTGCGATACACTGCGAGAGAGAGGAGCGTTTGGCAGTAACGACTAAAAACAGCGAATGGCGACACTTTACGTATATCGCGGCACCTGAAGAGTACTGTATACAGTCTTCCTTAGTTCAAACGATTAGAGAGTGAGAGAGAGAGAAGCAGAACCTGACAGGCCACTTCAGCGGGGACAATCAAGATGGCGTCGCGTTTACGGGAGCTCAACGAACGTCCGTGTATATACCAGTTTTTCTTGCCTATAGTGTCCTCGTTACTAAAATTAAACATCACCTTGACAGGCGGTGGCAATCTGCTTGTACAGCAAACACAGCAAAGCGAGCAGCCAACCAACGATAATCCTCTTATTATACGAGACCGAGAGTGGTCTGTAGAACTGTGACGCACGTTTTCACGAGAAATAAAAGGATTGATCCTACAAACTATTTGCCGCCCATTTACAACGTGCGCGAATGCTGGCCAAGTAAGCTCCGAAGCACGTATACACAGAAACGTTTTAGAGCCGATCTGCATGCGACCAGCGCTTACACGGTACCGATGTTTGCTCTAGTTTTACGATAACACGTAAAGACGAAAACAGTCTATAGACGTTCTGTCCGAGGTAGACACTACGCTCAAGCCGTCCTCATTCCTGAACTGTTTTGCAGCGCCGACTGCCGCGGCCGATATTGCTGCAAAGTTCCGCCAAAAACGCGTTTTGTCATGCATTAGTTTGCGCACAAACGGGTGTGCCGACACTTGACGCTACTCTGTGCACCCACAACAGGAGTCGATCATGAAGCGAACAGAACTTCCTGTAAGTAGGTACGTATACCTAATCCGAAGTTATGCGCGCCGATGTCGTCAAATCGATGGTGCATTGACAAGCGATTACTATGGAAAACTAGTCTCCACTATGTCGCAAGGAAGCTCGTACGCGCGACATACAGCCGCTCACAAGAGCACCTCCCAACGAAAAGTCTAAGACGACCTGTACGGATTCGCAAGCCAATTAGGTTAACCCAGTCTCGTGACGTCACTGCGGAGCTGGGCATTATCGTTAATGCCGAAGGCTGGCCTAGTTGGAAATTTAGACAAACGATATTACAGACGTGGAACTGGGACAACGCGAACCTCAATATCGATATCGTCCGGGAGGAAATCGAGCGCGCGTGCAGCTCGTACTAAATTCATGGTACTGCCCCGAGTACATAATAGCAGGTGCTCACCGCAGAGCTAACCGACGACGCTATGCGTACAATGTATTAGGCTGTTACGCATAGCAGCAGCAGCAGGTGTGGTGCAGCACCGCCTCCCGCATAAGCGTTTGACTCGGCGCCGCGGCGGTATATATACACTAATAGCCAGCAGACGGCGGCGCGCACTTTATAAGGAGCCCCGCGGAGTGGCTGCGGCGGCCGGGTCTGCCGAAAGGGTTTTTTTCGGTCGGGCCCGAGGCTGTTGCTTCTGCTGTTACTGCTCCTTGCTCGCACACCGGACTCTCGTGCGAAACACAAACACAAGCCGAGCCCAGCCGGCCCGAGGAGGAAGAGAAGAAGGACGACCGGCCGATGTAACAACGCGGCACGCGCGTGCCTTGGTTAAATAAAGCGATGCCCGGCCACATTTTCGGCCTCGATCGCTCGCTCCCCGGCCCGGGCCAACCAAAAACGGGGTGCGGCGGAGGCTGCGGGCTTCACATATACAGGAAGGGAGGCTCGCCGAAACGGAGCGGCAGCAACACGGTAAGCACCAAAAAGAAGCTCTCGGGCAAGTTGTTTGCTTAGGCTTGGTGAGTGCGCAATCTTGTTTTTGGCTCGAGATATATATATATTTTTTCTTAAGTTCTAAATATCGCACCTAAGACGGCAAGCGCCACCACTGCTGCAGGCTCAAAGCCGCTCGATTCTAAACCGTCGCACCCCCAATATGCATCGCTCAGCAAAACAAGAGTGGGTCTTCAAGCAGCGATCGCTTGCGCATACGGTTTCTGATCTAACGCGTGAATATGTTCCGAGTCAGTATTAAGATTAGCCTAGAAGAACCAATTCGCTTCCTACCGCCGACTTGTTCCTTCGTCGCGTGCAACAGTTTACCTCTGGCAGCCTCCCCAAAAAGAGAGAGAGAGAGAAAGAAAAAGAAAAGTTAAAGCCTCCTTAAAACGCTCGCTCTTGGAGACATTATCGAACACCCAGTAAATCATCGAGTCAACGCGACACATCGCCATACCATATGCTGAAGCATAATCTCACACGTTTTCGCACACAGTTTCGAACACAATGATTAACGCCTGAGCTCGATACTAACACGGCAACCACGACGAGAGGGCCACTCACACGTCGTCCGGAAGAGGGGTCGTCGGTATACGGCTTTAATCGTTGTTCCAACGTGCACTCAGACTATGAACGCCTCCCCCTCCCTTTCCGCATTAACTTGTTTTTAAACCATCTCGTATACCAAGCGGTGAACGTGCAGCTGCCTGGCGAAGCGTTTTACACTTCCTTCGTTTTTCGCCTTCTATAGCCCACAAAGTTCACCTACCAGTTAAACTAAGGACGGCGCAGCGAGCCACGAAAAAAAAATGATAGGTGTAACCTTAAGGGATAAAAAGATATCAGATTGGGTCAGGGAACTGACGGGTGTTTAGGACATCTTAGTCGAAATCAAGAAGAAGTAATGGACAGGGGCAGTGCATGTAGCGCGTTGGCAAGATAACCGCTTGCAAGCGCGCGAAGAAAAGGCAGAAAGATAGTTGGACAGATGAGATTAAGAAGTATGGGGGTATAACTCGGCCACAGGAAGCACGTAAACGGGATGATTAGAGAAAAACGGGAGAGGCCTCTGCCCTTCGGGGGGAAGGGTGCAACCTTCTCCCCCGAAATTTTTCAATTTTGCATGTGTGCATTTACACGCACATACAAATTCACGCACGAACTCGCATAAAGAATGGTTACAACCCCTCCCACCCCACCCAAAAAAAAAAAAAACTAAAAAACTTCTGGCTATGCTCCTAGTAAAATAAAGAAGAAAAGCTATGCGCCGACCACGACGGTACGGTACCGCTAAGAGATCCTGGTATACGACGAAATATACGGCGAAAAAGCGGGCGCGCGCACACACACACACACACACACACACGCGCGCGCGCGCGCGCGCACACACACACACGCGCGCGCACGCGCGCACACACACACACACACACACACACACACACACACACACACACACACACACACGCACGCGCACACACACACACACACACACACAAATAAACAAACAACCGGGCTACCCGGGAATGAAAACGAGGGAAAGGAAAACAACGCAACGTTGCTTCGCAATTCCACGGCCGGCCGTCTGCCCCAAAAGCAGAGGCAGAACCCGGAGTTGAAATTCAACGAGCTCGCAAATATCGCGGGCCGACAACCCGGGGGCATTGAGAGACCGCAACCTTGGATATATATGTTCCTCGCTGACAGGACAACGACGACGACGACCTCGAACACTGGCTGCGCAGAAGCACTGGCGAACGCTGCTGCTGCCGCAGTATTGAACCGCGTGCCGGCACCCAAACAGAGAAGGGGGAAATGAGAAATGTGGGAGAGACGAATGCACTGCACAATAACAAGAGAGGGTCAGACTAAAGGAAGCCAAAGTGAAATTTATAAAACATCTGTTCGCGCTCATACGAGAGCTGCAGCCAACAGACAGAAGAATATGGACAATACAATCCACAAAACAGAAATGATGAACGGTATAACGCGCCCCGCTCTAAGAAGAAAAAAAGATGTTCGTTGACTCTTCTTTGCTACCCATGTGACTCTCACATGTGTAACTACTTAGAGTCACGTTGACTCTCGTGGGACGCACGACTCTCCCAAAGAGAGTCAGTGTGGCTCTCTAAAGAGAGTTATGCATGGGAGAGTCACATATATGTAGCAAAGAAGAGTCAACGAACACCCTTTTTTTTTATGAAAGTGCACTGTAGTTTGTGCTAATTGTACCATGTTTAGGCTCAGTCAATGCATACTCGACGAAATTGCCCTGGTACAAAACGAAGGTTAAGCCCAACTTAAGGGCGAATGTGTTCTGATTGTACAAAGGCGTTTACGTACTAAAATACCTCGTGTCGTGGACTGTTGTTGTGGAATTGTCAGCAGCAATCCACAACAGCGTTGCCGAGGTAATTAAAGAATAATTTTAAAATTTTCGACTCTGCTACTTCAAACGACGCATATTAAACAATCTTCGTTTCCTTAAAGCAGCAAATTTCGCAGCCCTAAATCTGTCGCATAGTGCACTAAGTCACAATTAAAGATTTAAAAGGCAAAACAAAAAGACGGCCGCATCTACCACAACTGACGTATAATTCCATCAACCATCAACACAAGAAACTCGCCTATATATACAGACACAAGGGCCACGTTTCTTTCCACTGCAGTACGATACACACAAACTCAGTACCTTTTTTATAAGCGATCGGATTTGAGCGCACAATTTATTTTATATATATACGTAAAGGCTAGTCACGACCTCCGCAAAAAGACGGTTTGAAAGCAGCGCTCGCTCGTACGGTATAGTTTATTGAACGACTGATACACAAAGACGCAAGTCACAGTCGGGGAGGCTGAAGTGCGGCCGGATTTAGAAACGATCACTGCTAACGGAGAATAGTATAAGAGAAGAAAGCAAGAGGGAGTTTGCGAAAGGGAGGCGATAAAAAAAAAATAAGAACAGGCCCGTCTTTTTTGGATCCATAACTGCTTTACAATCGCGTGGAGAGAAAAAGGGTTTGGCCGCCCACACGAGTTTAGTGAACGTCTCGCCTGTTTGCGTTAAACGGGCCACCCCAAAAATAGAACGGCTAAGAAGAAAAAAAAAATCGCGAGAACTTCGAACAACGAGTTGTAACGGCACGAGGCGAGACGCGTGGTAAAAAGAAAGAAACAACTCGAGGTAAATAAAAGAAAGACCAGTCACCACCAGAAAAGATGAGATGTGGGGAAATTCGGCGATGGCCGTTTTAGCAACTCGAAGGGACCGAAAATAACACGCTCGCGAGCTTACCGCGTGGCTACTGTATACTACCGGTCAGTCACCACCACAGCGTGCTTCTTTCGATGCTGCTATAGGTGGCGCTTGCAACATCCAGCGGGGATCGAAAACAACTCCTGAAAACAACGGAAACAACAACGAGACAATACGCAGACATGCCGAACTGTTAATATGCATAAGCCAGGGGCCGAATTCACAAAACTTCTTTCGTAAATGCGTTTTCCCACTGGACAGTCGGCTTCGCTAATGATACGTCCCGCATCGTGATTGGCTGAAATATTCTCTTCCGAATTTTTTTTAGCGTAAGACGTTTCTGTGAATACGGCCCCAGATGTATCACCCCAATCCACTTCCCTTCTATACCGTGTATTGATTTCAATTGAAGTAATTAATGAACCGATGTTTCTATGGTCGTCATTGTCTGTTGGCTTCGTTATGATATATGGTACTCGATGTCAAAACTGGAATGATGACTCCGATTCTCCATCAAACGTAAGTACGCGGGGCTAAAAATAAGGAAAAAAAAAGGTAATTCATAACGATAGCGAAACGCTCAGACGTATGACACCATCAGCGGAGGTCACGTACTCATAAACACGATCGTGATTTCTGACGCTGAATGTGCTGGTAGACTAAAATAAAAAAAAAAAAACCTTAACGAAACTAACACCGTCGGCTATACAAATAACCGACGAAACGTGCAACCAGCGGCATCGACAGGAGTCAACGCACTCGGCGCCGAAAAAAAAAAAATGGGGTGGGGAGGGGGGGGGGGGGGGGGAGCGATCCGCGCGCGGTTCGTCGATCTCGATTTTGGGCCCGGGGTCTCTAACCCGGCGTTCACCCCCCCATCCCCCCCCCCCTTCCACTGTCGGCACATCGACAACCAACAACAGGTCGGGCGCGCTGTGTAGCCGATCTCGCCTCCGAAAGCGGTGAAACGAAAGCGCTTGTTCGAAAACACATCGGTGTCAAAACAAGACAACGAAGAAGAAGAAAAACATCCAGAGGTAGGTAAGCGAATAGGCGGCGAGGACATTAGGGACGGGCTCTCCGCAACCAGGCTGCTTCAGGGGCTGTATATACTACACACACTGCGAACAGCGGCGGTCAGGTCATCGTCGCCGCTGTATAGTTGCAACGGCGCGCGCGCGCGCGGTGAGGTTCGGCGGCCTAGCCGGGCCCGGGTTTCTTTCTTTATTCTCTCGGCCCGGGCCGAAGTCCCCGTGACGTCGGCGCCGCGTCACCACTGCCGCAGCCAATGCGTCAGCGGCTCGGCGCAGACGCAGCATCAACGATCCGCCGTCGCCGTAGAAGAACCAGAGGATGGAGAGAGGCCTCCCCCGCATTCTTCGTGCTTTCTCCTTTTATTAGCCCATCTCTCTCTCTTGGGAGTGAATGGCGGAACTGACTGCCGGTGGTTCATCCAGGCGCGCTCGCTACCCTTCGCTAAGAGAGAGAGCGAGAGAGAGAGAGAGGACACGAGGAACATTCACGGCCACAGGGCAGGATGAAGGGCAGCCGGCTCGCAGCGTCGAAACAGCGACGTCAATCTCCCACGCGCAGTGCGTAAGTGCAGTACATTACACCGCACGATGAAAGGCATCGCCGCGCTCATTATACAAACGATACAAAAGAACGCAGTAAAACGAGCGCTTCCGACAAATGAAGCCGCTTGTCGCGTTTGCCGGCTGTCGCGCTCTATGGGATGCGTGCAGCCTTCCGTCCTTGGACACCGGCCAGACAGATTTGGGGGGAGGGGTGGCAAGGGGCACGCGTGCTGCACACAACTTGGAAGTCGAGGAAAACGCTTTCGACTATTGCGTCAGCGGGTGAAACAAGTCAGCGTGAAAAAGTCAACAAGGCTTGGAATGCAGGTATGCGCGATGATGTACGCCATACACGCCGACCGCCTGACGTTAAAATCACGAAACACGCAGTTCTCTCTCAAGCGTAAGTAAAAAAAAATTAACTAGTGGAACGTGTTATCACGAACGCTAGACGATGCCATGTACACAGCTTGCCCGAAATTCGATTTCATCAAAGCCTCCGCACGATCAATGAAAGACGTCACTCAAGAGCGAGAAATTGCAGCGCAGCCCAGGCAAGCCGAAGGTAAGAGCTATATATGAACACAGAGACACGGCGCTGAACTTCCCTTCAAAGATCTCTTATCCCAAAATTATGGCGTCATTGTACTCTGCCTCGCGCGTCATCAACAATATCCCAATGACAAAGAGCATATAGTTTCAAGGTTAACCTTATCTGAAACGCGAGTAATCGGGACTCACAGATGTCGCAGAGTATAAATATCACGAATGATAATCGGACGCTTATCACACCGCGGATGGCGTACCTCTAATAAACCCTAATCGTCGCCACCAGTTCACTATACACACGCGCTCAGTATATACAACGCACCATCTGATAAAGCACGGGGTGACGGAAGGGCAGGCGCGAGCTGCGCAATTCGACCATGATGACGTGCGCCACGCGCGTGACAGCGTTTGAGTGACGCACGGCCGTAATAAACTGGCGCGAACAAACAACAACAGCGTGCCGCGTGAGAGGAGAGGTCTTAACGCAACGCGAAAATTTCCCAATAATAAACGCCTCGCGAAAGAAAGGTTGTTGCGCACTTTACGCGAGCGAAACGAGAGCACCAACGAGGCCGGGAACCTCGTGAGCTGCTGGCACGACACGTCCCTTTTACCGCTATTGCACAAATTAACTTAGACGAGTACATGCACGGGCCGCTTTGGGGTGAGCCTTATAAGGGCGTGGAACTGTCGAGCTCCTACAGACCTTACAGATAAACGTGTTCATCCAACTCGAAACACATCTGTACGTGTTATGAATGAATGAATGAATGAATGAATGAATGAATGAATGAATGAATGAATGAATGAATGAATCTCGAAATAGGGACGAAGCAATGCTTCACGCAATGTGAGCGCAGCTCTGCACCTATGGATCATATGAGAACAGAACAGAACACGTACACCAAGCCAATTTGTACGCATTTTTTAAAAAGTTACCGAGTGACAGCGACTAACATTTCAACAGAACAAAATGCACGCGTACAGACACGCATCCGTGCACTACACCAGCACGCATAAGTTATGTGTGAATTGTACACACAATCTTGCACATGCAAAGCAAAAAAAAAAAAAAAAGCTTCCAATTGACAACAAAATCGGCAGCGCAGAGCGCCGCCAACAGCACGAGGACACAAGAAGAGTTTATAGAGAATGGTTCTTGCAGCTTACGCTCACCACCTACACAAAGCCATCTACACCGACGCAAAAGCGTTACTTCGTTAACATCGTCGTAGATAGCAGCGACATTGTTGAATTAGAGCAGGAACTTCGCTACTACAGAAGAAGCTTGAAGAGAACACTTGAAATGGTGACTTGCAGCTTCGTGCGATGACTGGCAAATCCGCGAGACACGTGAATAAACCTAATACGCACGAAAACTTGTTTATAGTTCGCATTTCCGGAACGGAACCAGTGCGCGCTATTTCGGTGGCAGCGGGAACGAAACTTCCGAGAAATTTCGCGCTTCTTGCGGAATCGCTCGACCGGTGCCAATTACGACAGCTAGGCGTTGGGAAAACGTTTACTTAGGAAAACGAAAGGAGTGCGTTCTTTATGGCCAGTAGTATGCTACTGCCCCCCCCCCCCCCCCGAAAGCAACGAACGAACGAACGAACGAACGAACGAACGAACGAAATGTGCTCTTTTATACGACGCAACTACGGTCGTGTTTTGCAAGGAAGAAAAAGGGCACCACGCTCACGACCGTATGTAGCAATGCGCGCCCGAGAGCACGTCACGAAACAGGTCTCTCCGCAGTAAAACATGGAAGGCACCACAACCAATCCAGAATTACATCAAGCCTGACGTCAGTCAAAACATGCGTCAAATGAGCCCATTCTCCTTGCCAATACGTTTTTAACTTTTTAGTTACATCGCTTTAGGAAATGTAGGGGACATTTAGCGCTCGAGGTTATGCGGTAAATAACCAATTGCCAGAGTGCTGATATATATATATATATATATATATATATATATATATATATATATATATATATATATATATATATATATATATATATAGATAACGCTACTTGTTGCACAAGTCGACGCTGTGCAAACATACGATAACAAGAAGGAAAAGGTCGAGGCCCCAAAATTGGGCGCGTGCCGGTTTTCGAGTTCGTTTTTCATGCGCGTGTGTTTCGTTGACGGTTTTGTATTTGTTTCTAGAAAGAAAAACATGCAGGACAATGAGGCGCCTTTCTGCTGCGTTTTAAATGCATCATTCCGGCTGGCCAGCTAGCGGCTTACTTCGAGGAAAACTATGGAAGCTATATTATACATGAAACACATTATTACCTTCCTTCGTTTAGTTGTATACAAGCACTATGGAGCGCAGAGGCAGCACGATGCTCCTCCAACACGGCCTGCGTCACTATTAGTCAAGCCTGCACCATTATTAGTCAAGCATGATTACTTCACTAGCCATAATGAGAACTCTGCCAAGCAGTAGCAAGTGGTTGTTTAGTTGAGGAAACACATATTTACAAAAGACGGGAAGGAAAAAAGGAAAGTGTTTACTGATGGCCCTAACTGTCTCGCGTGAGCAGCTGACACCTGAACGGCGGTCAGCAATGGATGAGGGAAGGAAGACCGTTTATATAAGTAAGGTCAAGCCTACTGCGCGAAGAGGTTCAGCAGATGAGCGGTGATTGGTCGGGTACACTTGATTGTAGTGCAAGATACATTTCGTTAAAAGGGGGGCTAGAAAAGAAAGTGAAGCGCCAAAACTGTGTTGGCGTTTCACTTCTCTCTGCTATCCACATTTTCACGAAATGTATTTCGCGCCACAATCAAGCACACCTAACCAATCTAAGCACCGAGATGCCCAACAAGAAGCCCTTTTGATACGAGCGGAGCTTTACGCGGAGTGTGACCCCAGCTCTTTTTTTCTTTTGTCAACGGCCACCGTAGACAAAGAGGAGACAAAGAGGCGCACAGACGGGTACTCAAACCACTGCCGGGAAGGAATAGTCCCATAGAAAAAAAAAGGTCACGTCAAGACGGCGCGGCGAAGAAAACGCGGCAGCGCGGTCCGAAAGGGCGCGGAGCCAGCATCCCCGCGAGAAGGGGTTACGCAACGCGACGCTACCAGGGGTGCCGCAACGGCGGCGGCGACGACGTCAAAGTCGCGGATGACGCACGAATCAAAAGAAGAACGGCCCGGGGATTTCCTTGCCAGCGAGCCCCCCTCCCCGACCCGGAACACAAAAGAACAGGCTCCATACTGCATGCGGTCGGTACACGGGCGCCCGCCCTTCTTCCTCAAGCACCACGGACGACACAGGCACGGTTCCCCACCTCTTGTGAACACAAGGCGTGTGTCACAGAGCGGCGACAACCGAGAAACGGCGTTCGCGCGTACGATCAAACACAGGAGTACGGGGCTGCACGAAAGAGAATGGGCGTTTCTATACACCGCGGCGATATTGAACGAATCGCGACTGAAGCGACATGAGTGCGCTGGAAAACTACGCACGCAGCGAGTTGAACGCTGGCTATAACGAGTTCACAGCAGGAAGGGGATAAGCTAAGGTCGAAAGGCGGGTTATCTGGAGTAAATCTTTTAGAATCGTGAATCCACGCGGCTTTTGGAACCTTTTTTTTTTTGCGATTAAAATGGCGCGCGCACTCGTTGAGCACTGTACGACGACGACACTATGGTGAGGCAGCAGGCGAAGCCGCGGGAATTCTTCCATCGTGGTTTCGCCCGCGCAGCGCTCGTACTTTCCTATTTTCCTCGTGCCCGCGACCGGGAGAATGCGTGATACGCAAATAATTTCTTTTCTACAGCCCTCTCTCCTCCCTTAAAATATCAAGACAACAACAAGGTCGTTCGCCACTCCGTCGGTGAAAAGACGGGCGCTTTGCAAAGCGCACCCGCGACGGCATCGCGAAGGCGTCGTCGCATAGAAGGCGAGAGGAGGAGAGACCGCGGCATTGCAGCGGCAGCAGCCGGCGCGGCCACAACAGCACGTGCGCCGCCGCGTGATCCCGGGGGAAACCTGCCGCCCACCAAGGGCTCGCCAAGCCCCGGCCGCCGATCACACGCCGACAGGGAGTTTTCAATGCTACAAGTTGAACTGTATTTAGCAAACCACCCATCTACGTGCATAAATGAAATTAATTAAAAGCCACTCTTTTAGTCACAAAAGGCTTGGCGTAAGAAAGCAGCGCCAAAATAAATGACAGAAGGCCAACGACCCCCCAGTTTTTTTTTTTTTTTATGTTTTCGCACCGGCTAGCTTTGACATTATTTTTCATGGTGTCTCTTACATACTAGTTATCGTTTTATCTATACATAACTGATTTCTGGGTTTTTACGCGCTAAAAACCAGAATATGATTATGAGGCACGCCGTAGTGGAGGGCTCCAGAAATGTTGACCACCTGGGGTTTAAAGTTCGCTGACAACCGCACAGTACGGCCCTCTACCATTACGCCTCCATCGAAATGAGACCGCTGCGGCCGGAATCGCACCCGCCACTTTCGGGTCAGCAGTCCAGTAGTTAATGTATTATCTACAACGGTGTACTAATTACGAGATCCACGTCAAAATTTAGACGTGCGCCGAGGGCGTGGCCTGAACACATGAAGCGCTGTTGAATGCCGTGGTATCAGTTCGTGCTGAAGAGTACTTATCACCGTCCTTTTTTCGTTTGCTTTCTCGTAGCAAGCTAATATCGCTGGTTATAGATAGAGCCAAGGAGCTTCGCGAAGGAGGAGAAAAAAAAAAGAAGCGCGAATACCTTGCCACTTCGAATTTCTCGATCTTCGCTCCCAGGAAAAAAAAAAAGCGCCAGTGGCAGAAATCTATTTCCAGTATTATCGGTAAGAGAGGACAGGACGCCAGCACAAAAACAGCCGCAATTATGACGCTCGCTCTCCTTTTTTCCACGAAGTGGACTTGCGCAAAACTCGTGGATAAAAAAAAAAAAAAAAAAAAAAAAAACAAGCCCGCGTCGACATCCTGTTCCACTAAGGAACAAAAAAAATTATAAAATGCAGGAAAGGTCGAGCATACTATCGTGCACGTCGCTCCGACCGAAACGCAAAACAACAGAGCGCCGGCGTCTCAAGGCCGCGTTAGATCTGCAGCAAGCGGCACTAACACGTGTACGGCTTCCCTCCATATCCGCGCGCAGTGCCACACGCAGAACATGTATAAAGGCCGGACGAAAGCGAGACGACAGTCGGGTTCTTTGCATAACAGAGAAAAACCGACTGATGGGCGCGAGCGGTGTCAGCAACCAAGCCAGCGGAGTCACGCGGAAGCTGGGGCGCGCCGCAGACCCGTAAACACGTGTCGACGAACGGGCACGCGGCTCCGCAGACCGACGGCCCCAGGCGCCGCCTGCCGCTACGCGCGGTTTCCTCTAGCAACCGATCCAAGCGCGCGCGCCGGCCACCGGCGCGCAATGCACGGATGAGGCGTAATAACCTTTCCACGCCGCCGAAGCCACGTTGTCGACGGAGAGAGCGAAGGGGGCGCACGCGCGCCTCACCTGCTACCGCAGCGCGAGTCTTGTAGAGGTAGGCGGCTTTACGCAAGTGGCGCGGCGGCCAGCCATCACGTGGATACGAAGAACAAACCCCCATGCGAGAGCCATCACGAAACAAGACAACACGTGTTCTCTCGAGTACGTGTTCTCCGCGCCTTACCATACCAAAGAACTGAGCTTTCTGTCGTTCGATGCAGTGATGTATAAGGGCACCTCTTGCGCCTGCACGTGTGTCGGCTAGATTGTATAAGCGTCTCGGAACGGCTACATACGAGGCAGATGCTTGCAAGTAGGTCGCCAGACAGTGGTGAAGGTGTCGCATGATTTCTTATTTTCCCCCCTCACAAATTTCGAACTTTCTTTGCATCGAGTCAGATGTGACACACGACGCGGGAGACCCAGGGAACATGGCCACGATTTCATACTGGCGGGTAGTCTACACCTTCATGTGCGTATGTGTGTTTGTATATAACATATATGTATATCACATACAATGGGTGCAAACAAAAAAGCGAGGTGGGTCATTCCGACCACACACTGCACAATTTCCTTTCAACTACACCCATCTCAACGGAAAAAGCTCTCATAGATGACAGTTTGACGAAGCCGTGGGACAATATAGTAAAAAAACTACCAGTCGCATTCCTCTGCTACATTCTCGACTCCTGACACCGACATTTCTTCGGTAGGCGTCGCAGAGGAATACAGCACGGAAGTGAGGAAGCCAACAAGACTACAGGGTTTGCAGGTGGAGTCCATAAGGCTGGCATCCATCGAGACAAGCTGTTCGGAGGTGAGAAGGCCAGCTCACGACATACAATGGTGTCCGAAAGGCGTTCGCTCTCTATAGGGTCGCGCATTAAAATGATTAAGAAAGGCCCGTAAGCTTCATCGAGTTCGCGGCACCTACATTTCTAAGTTCGTGCGTGGGATTACGCTAATCGCAGAGTTTTCAAATTATTGCGCCACCACTAGGAGCGCAGGCCACGGGCATTCCCAGAAGCTCTGTCTTGCGTAAGAGACAGGCCTTGGGGTGGCGCGCCTGACCACTCGTGGTATCGATCGACGACAGCCGCGTTGCAATTTACCGATCGCAGATTGCAATTGGGTAACAGAACTCCCGCACTGGTTTGCCGTGGTTAAGTGGAAGGCGTGGGGTGAGCGCAGTTACATACACTTTTCCACACGTTCACCTTTTCTCAGTCATCAGCCGTTAAGTAAACGCGAAACAGTATAATATACCTGCTGGCATGTATCATTACGTATAGCGAATCAGTACTGCCCGCCCCGCCACGGTGGTCTAGTGGTTATGGCGCTCGACTGCTGACCCGAAGGTCGCGGGATCGAATCCCGGCCGCGGCGGCTGCATTTTCGATGGAGGCGAAAATGTCTGAGGCCCGTGTACTTAGATTTAGGCGCACATTAAAGAACCCCAGGTGGTCGAAATCTCCGGAGCCCTCCACTACGGCGTCTCTCATAATCATATCGTGGTTTTGGGACGTTAAACCCCAGATCTTATATAATCAGTACTGCCAAAGATCGCCAGGTGGAAGAACGTTCATGACAGGGATATGGAGCCTACATGTGCGCGCCTCCGTGAGGCTCCCTAGACATGGAAATATTTTCGTAGGAAAATCCAGAAACATTTCACGAGAAAAATAAACTTAAGTGACGAGAATTCGCCCTGGTCCAGGGTTCGAACCCAGGTCCTGCACCTTGCCAGGGCGGTCGCTGTACCGCCCGAGCTATACGGAGGATAGTAAATCACATTGGGTCAGACGAAACGACGGACAACGCTAAGTAGAGGGGTAGTGAAAAATCAGTTCTGCGGGGGCCCGCAAGGTGATTGAAGGGTTTATGATTCTTTTCGTTTGTCGTCTTTCCGTACAGCGTCTCCATACTTGTTCTCGTCCAGCAAGAACACCGGCGGCGCCTTTTGTAAGTGGACGCCCGCCCTGTCTTTCCTCGGCTTGCGATGCGATGGCGGCGCTGCCGCTCAGCAAGAGAAACGCGAAGCCTCAAACACGGTGCCGACAAGTCGGATGCAGTTCTGTACACTCCACACGCCTGGCCTCCTACTTTTGTGCCCATTCTTCTAGCAGCCGGGAAAATCGAAGCCCACTGACTCGCCCGCAGAGCGACGGGAACGTCTGGAGGTCGCATGGCGTCACAGAATGCGCGGGAGAAAACATATATAAATAAATAAAACGCAGCTCCATCGACTGCGCTGTTTCCGCCGCTCATCACTTGCAGCCCGCACAGAGCACAACTGTGGAACACGCCAGTTAGCTGTACCTCTTGTGTGGATTCCTTTTATTTATTTTTTCTTGCGTGCCTGCTGCTGCTCGCCATGCAAGGCCACCTGGATTGACTGTCGACGTCGCAGAGTTAGCCGAACGTGGTATTTGATTTTTTTCCCCACTCTCTTCGAAATAACGTTTTCCAGAAGCCAGTAAATCTGGATACGAAATAAACCAATTACTTCTACCGCTATCTCTGTCTACCTTTCATAATTTCTTTAATGTACCGGACACATACAAAGTGGAGGATGCAATGCTATATAAAGATGCCGACGTATTTCTGATGCGATTCTATCGCACATGCTGCTGTTGCCGAATTTTCTTGCGAGTACTTATTTTGCCAACGTCCGAGTGTAACGTAATGCCCGTCCAAGACAAAGCCCAATTCCACCCCCCCCCCCCCCCCTATCCACCTTCAAAGTATACTCAACGACCTTGCTTTTAATAATGCGTTAACAATGCTCCCAGCACACTTCACGCACAATCGCACTTCACTATTGAGGGAAGGAGAATGCGTTCTAATCCGCAATGCATACTGCCTAAAAGGCAAAAATTGGAGCAGAAGGACATGGAACGAAGTATAAGACCCAATAGAGACACGCCAGAAATGGATTATCGCACGTGTATACTACACAGAGCCTGCGTGAACGGCCGATAGAGTTATCCGGCGACAGCGGCACGCGAGGCTGGTTGCTAGCGGCTAATCACAGCCCCACTTCCCCTGAGGACGAGTGCAGTTGACCAAGAGCACTCAAGAGGGCTCCTCAGATGTTGGGGCCACGAAGACGAACCGTTTGAATCTTGCTTATTTGCAGTGACATACAGTGTTGACGCCACGCCATGTTGCTCACTGCCTGACCCGCAGCAACACGCTATGCGAGGAGACGCAAAGCTAAAGCAAACACTGTTCGTGAGTGAACGAGTAATTTCTGCTATTTTTCCGGGTCTCCCTCCGTTCGTTATGAAAGCAAATCTGAACGCAACACAACGGGGTGCTTATGCCACTGCGCTCGACGGTTGATGCGTAACTTTCAACGATGAGCGTTCGGCCATTCCGCAGTTTCGGCGATAGACTAATCATGGATGTATGTCAAGGCAGATAAATGAAATGCAGTTCTTTTTTTCCGATTCGTCTTACTGTTCGCCTGTGCATGAAATGCGACAAGCGGGCTTGTCGAAGCGTCGGCTACAGCGACACACCGTTTTCCACGAATTCTTCGTCTGTTAAAGCATCCACCTTCCCCCGAACTTCTGCTTTCCATGCATTCAAACGTCTCGGGAAGAGTCACGTAGGAATGCAAGGCCGACTGATCAACATGGACGCTTGTTAGCAGAGAAGATGGCTGACTGACAACACAGGTCATTTAAAAAAATAATACAGAGGCGTCAGTCCATACACGCCGATGTTCCTCCGCCAAACGAAGCAACGCATCCCAATCAAATGGCTGACGCTACAGGGTGGCAAAGAAAAGCCGCGCCAAAATGCGACGACGCGTGGCGTCCCGGGCAACCAGAAGGGATCGGAAGCGAGCAGCAGGAGGGTCCGTGCGGGCGCACCTAGCAACGATCAGATGAGGATGAGGAGGAGGAGGAAGTGAGTTGGCAGAGGGGATGAGGAGGACGAGGCGGGATCTTGCTAAAAGCGTGGTCGCTCCCGAAGGACGACGGGCGAGCATCGGAGGCGCCTTGAACGACGAAAGATCTTCCTTCCTCATCCTTGGGCACACGGCGGCCTCAGTGGAAGACGAGCTACACAAGAACACCAAGGAAAGCATCGCGAAGCTGCGGGAGATCGCCGGAAAAGGCGAACTGCGCTTTTCTTTTTTCTCCAGAACGGCGGAATAGAAGGCGGCGGAGGGACAGAAACCAAAGTGTTGGTGCCCTCGCTATGTTGCGATCACTGTCAACACAACAGCCCAGAGACCTAAATCACTTGGGCGTTAGAAAGAGGAAAGCGCGCGCGCAAGAGAAACAACAATCTGTCGCCACTACGGTGGTCTTCTAAGAGCAAAATAGCAGGAAAAAGCATTTAGTTAAATCATTTATTTAAAGCTAGCTGAGAGTTTTCGTTAAAAGGCATGCCCCCTCCCCCCAGCCCCCTCCTCCTCTCCCTATGCCCATATATCTACTCCACCGGCATTCGATGCACGACGATCTCTCATCACAAAGAAGTTACCACATCATGTCGTGCACGGAACCAGCTGTTTACCTGAAAATACAACAGACTAAACCGACGTTCGTGGGTCCGAACGGAAACGCGAATTCCGGAACACAAGTCTGGGCTTGTCGATGCACATTTAAAGAGAGTTAAAGAGAGCGCGTAAGGTACGGCATCCCCAGCCGCCCCCGGATGTTACCCGCTATTTTAACCTTTTAACGGAAGCGCGTATACCGATACCAACTTCCGTTTACGGCCGCGACGGTTGCGCAGTACAGATACTGAAACTTCCCCCGCGAAAGGAAGCTTCGCGCGTCACTGCCCCAGACGAAAAGTTATCTGCGGCACCCAGCCGGCAACGTGCGATAAACGAAGTTTCTTTCCCTCTCCTTCCTATCATCTGCTCATCGTGCCACGCGAGGTCGCTCCCGTGTATACGGGCAGTTTATGCAACTCCTCCACCTTATTTCTTGTCGACTTTACTGTACTTACACATCAGCCTCATCACCGACCTCAATATGATCTTCACGAAAACTCGCGAAGCCGAGACGTCCGGCCCCGGCGTTTATCACAGAGTTGGCCCCGACGGTTCAGTAATGCCTTTCTCGTTATTGGTTACGTCTGTCCAGGATCTTAGAAATCCACGTGTTTCCTTCGTTTCTAGTGGACCAGTTGTGAGTAGTGGATTTATTCATTTCATTTACTCGTTGTTTATTTACTGGGACGAGCAGAGTGGGCTTGCCCAATTTCTGTGGCACATACCCGTTCATGATAATGATAGACTCTTGCGTACTTCGGACTGACTGGTTTTCCTTTCGCCTGGCCGTATAAAGGTTCGCTTTAAAAGCGATTGCGTGTACGTCAGCAAGTCTTCGCTTCTGAGGAGGATACACTGTACAACGCTTTTAAAGGACGCCGCGGGAGACGCCCACGAGAGACACGAGAGCCCGGAGCTATGGGACGGTCCGAACGAACGGCAGATTGTTTGGGAGAGCCATCGGAAATATCGATCGGCAAAAGCAAGCAGCTCCCGGCGAATGTCGTCGTCCGCTTTCTATCCGACCACCTCGATGGAAATTTGCCAGCGCCGGACCTCTCATGAATTTTGAACAGAACCGCGGGATGGGGTGCGAACTTTACTGAACAAGAGGAAGAATGAATGAGAAAAAAAAGGGGGGGCTATACAGAAAAAAAAAGTATTCGAGGCTCCATGGGCAGTGAGCTATGTGCTGAAGCGCACGAGAAAATTGGCTTGTTTACTGTCCAATCAGAAATTTAACACTGTCATTGCTGTTCCCGTGACGAGTATAACACTATCATGATGAACTTTCTAGACCTCTCTGACTTGGCATTCAGGTTGGTATCAAGTCGCACTACTCAAATATTTTGATTAACAGCTTTAATAACGCCTACGCTTTCCATAATACATTTCGTTATGTTCATTTAATCTTCCCGTTTTCAGACGTACTGAATCCCACGGCCAATGCACCAAGCGTGCGGCGACATTTAGGCGAGATAACGCGAACACTGCAACGGATTCCCGCCCGCGGATTATCTCCAGAGACTATACTCGAGACACGAGCACGGCTTGAGGTAATTAACTTATCATTTAACACAGTAGCCACTAACAAGCCGGCGGATCACAGCGTCGAGCAACAAGAGCACGGACGGACGACAAAATTAGCCCGTGCATCGATAAGCTGTTTGAAACGTGCGCTGAAACCACGTGATCTAGTTATGATGTCGAAGGAATACTTGCGCAAATTTAGAAAACAACAAGCAAGCCGGTAAAGGGACACTAAAGAACAAAACGATTTTTCTCGTATTAGTAAACTACTTTTTCACGATTCCAAAAACACCACACTTGCTGCGATAAGACGCTTAGTAATCGAGAAAACACGCAAAAAGAAAATGTGGGTGGCGGCGTCACTATGAAGTTCTCGCACCAATCGCCGTGACGTCGCATATTTTGACGGCGCCTACTAGGGCCTAGGTAGTTCCTAAACGGTAAAAATTAAGTACACTGAGGGGGCCATGTAGTTAATATACCAAGTTTGAGGAAATTTTGTTGAGCCAATGGTGCCAATGGTGCCAAAATACGATAAGTACACTTTGAAATACGTGACGTCACGCGTGGAGATTATGGCTCCGAAATTTACAAACGAAACTTCGAACTTCATTTTCTCCTTTATTAATACACCTATGACGGTGAAATTAACGACAATATAGTTCTGAAAGTACAATTATAACGAAACTTCGAACTTCATTTTCTCCTTTATTAATACACCTATGACGGTGAAATTAACGACAATATAGTTCTGAAAGTACAATTTATCAATCTAAACCGATTCATTGTTTCTCTTCAGTGTCCCTTTAATACTACATGACGTCAGCAAGTACTGCTTTTTGTCGCGACATTACGACCCCGTCGATGACGCCGGGCCCGACTTTTAAGGGATGACCTTCATTAAATTGTATCCCGAGCTTCGTACTTCCTGTCACACTTTTACGTACCGAGAAAAATGCCGAAAGGTTCCTACAGAACTCGGAACCTTAAGGGCAGCGAAAAGGCCACGGTCAATCTACTAGGCCCGGCGGCCTTCGACGCTCCCTGTAAAGTCGGTGACGTCATCGAAAAGGAAATCCCCACCGGGGTCGCATATCTGCCCCCCTGAAACGAATTATTCCAGACTTTCACTCTAACAACAAAAAAAAGAGGTGTATGTCCCCCACGCAACAGCAATCGTCCGGTTCCTCGAAAACGGTGCGTTCGCTACTTTTCTATCAAGAATGCTATGTCACGATGATAGAGCGCACGTCGTTCGTGCCCTAGACGTACGGGGCGAGCGGCGATAATGAGAGAATGTTCGCGGGAAATTATTATTGTTGCTTGCCAAAAACTCACCCCAAACACACCTTTGTGTTCAGGGTACGTGGAGTACACTCTGAAGACAGTCGCGTCCTTTGAAGAGTCTTTCAGTCACAACAACTTCCATCTATCGTGCGCGTCCGGTACTTCCATAAGAAAGTGGCGAATGCCGAGTTTTCAAGAAAGGAAACGCAGGTAAGCCAACGGGCCTATACCACTGGCTTATTACGGAATACTAGTCGGAAAAACGCCCGTTTCATTGGTCATTTTGAATTACGCCAGGGCGCCCACATATGCAGGGCGAAGCATGACGGCATCGAGCAAACGGAATGGTATTCAGTATTCCGGATATGGTCATTGTTGTGAGACAAAAATGACTCTCTAAAGAAGCCAATTTTTTTCAAGTGTACTCGCCGCCGGCTTTTCCCGCAATCATTGCGCTCCCCCGGACATCATTACTATCTGCACAGCGCAAGACTCGACCAACGACCTTCGGCATTCCGGTGCCGCGCGTGACCCGCAACGCCGGCGCCAGAGCGCTTTCCAAGACAACGGAGTCTCACCACCTTATCGCTGGCGCCCAGACGGACTCCCTCGTCACTGCTCTCCTATCGTTCATCACGCTGGCACAGCAGCCCCTCTTGTTTTGTTTCCTACGCATTCGCGTATCCACACGACGACCCGCACGCGCGAGCCAGTGCGAAGGGGCGCCCTCTCCTAGGCTCCCTTCGTCGATAAAGTGAATCAGTTCGATGACACACTGAGGGATCCCTCTGATGCAGCAAGAATGGGCTGAGCCACTGTCTCCATCAGACCTGACGATGTCCTGCGACGCACGACTGCACCTGGGCTGTTTGGAGAACGTCATATACCGAGATGCACACCTGGGTGGTTTCACTCGACTCGGAAGAAACGATGGCTCGGCGTCGTTGCCACGGTAACACATCTAAGTGCTCCTCAACCAGACCCCCTCTAGATGATTTTGCAGTGCCTCCTGGATCGGCCCACCTTTGACCAAGCCACGATGTCATGTGATGACGTCATAGTGGCGTCAAATTACGGCAACCTGTGACGTCATAGGGTCACGTCATCAATCACTCGTGTTGACGCAAACGGTGACTTTCCGCGTTTTGATGAGGCATCTAAAGTTTTCGCCTTAAAAGTTGTCAAGGCAATAGAGAGCTTTAGATTCTGCGTACCCGAACAAGAGAAACTTCTGGCATTCAAGGCAAGGCGGTTTGGTTTCTGGAAGTGTAGGTGCGCAAAACCTAACGCTCTCTGGAACAAGATGCGCAGCCGCGTTTCCCGTCGCTCGTTCTAAGGTACGATTCAATTTAGCGCTCGCGAGCCCCACCCTTACTTCCAAGTTCACGAACTTCCCAAATGACCGACCGGTCATTCTCGATGTCCACTGAACTGGCCCTCTCCCTGGTGCTGCGGTCAGGCGCCGATGGGGGGTCAGCGCGCATTGCAATGGAACCGGATTTGAGCGGTGGAGGGCTCCGCGAAATTAACGCCCGCGAGGCCGCGACACAAAAAGCAGCGGAAACAAGTACTCGGGTAGTTCACCGGGCGGGAATACTTTTAAAGAAGACAAGAGAGCGGCCGGGCAGACAGCGAAAGGAGGAGCTCTGCGCCAGAAAGAAAAGAGCAACACCGAGTGGCGGCGCGGCGCACAACGAAGTGGTACGAAGCGGCAACAGGGGGCCAGCTTCGGCGCCGACGAATCCACGCGAAAATGCGCAGCTAGAGTACTGTAGCTAGAGAAACGCCGTCGAAGCTAGACAAAAAGAAAAGGACAACGGCGTCACACCGCCGACGTGAAATAAGAAAAAAAGACAATGAAACCGGACCAGGCAGCAGAAGGGGGCGAGCGGTGGCCCCGAGGCGAACCCTCCTTCTGGACGAAGAAACTACCAGCCTAGCCCGGCTGCCACTGCAGTCTCTCCACAGCAGGGGTAGTATCCAGCATTCGGCCGCCATGTACAGCAGATGCGCGGGGCCTTCGGCCCCCCGAAACGAAGCTGCCCGCCCCACAAAAACGACCGGCCAGGCACCCCTCTTTCTCCCATAGCGAAGAAGAAAGGAACGATGGCGGCGCCGCCGAATGAAAGTAGTGCACGCAGCAGCAGCAAAGATATATCCGCAGTGCAACCAGGATAGAACACACACACACCCCTCCCGAACCAAGCCCGAAGATCTCGACAAGTCGGGCCATGAACCAAGCGTCGGCGAGAATCCGACGCCGCAAAGTCTGCCCACGGGTGAATACGGACTCGTATACGAGGATATATTCTTGAACGATTGAGAGAGAGAAAAATATTAATATTAAAACGGGGGAGGGGGACAGCAAGGGTAGTAACGACGCTACGGCGAGCTCAACCAACATGCAGTGGGATGGTACTCTTCCTCCCTAGAGAGAGAGAGGGAGAAAGAGACCCCAGAGGAGCGACGCAAGCCTCGAACTTCTTTGTCTGCGGGAGACGGGGAATCCCCCTCCACCCTGTGCCAGCGGCACTTCCATTCGAGCCCGCCGACCCGGCTGAGAAACGATGGGGGGAGCGGAAGGGGGGGTGTACAGCAAGCAGACCCAAGTGCTGGCGCAACAATGAGAGAGAGCAAAAAAAAAGAAAAAAAAAAAGACTTGTCGGCTTCGCATGTTGCCCCGACCGGCAGCCATCATCGGCTGGCAGCCCGACTTCCTCCCTACCCTCGGGGGAAGCAGAGAGAGAGGACGCGCACATGTGACCTCCGACCTCAGAGGCAGCCGCGCGGCGTCGCCGCATCTTCTTCTCCACGGCCATTTGCCAGTGTAGAGCGAAATATTCTCGCCTAAGCTGTCGAACAAAAATATAGTGAAAGAAAGATGGGCTTATGCGTATTCCCTTCTCCATGTAGATGTAGCCAGATTATCAGAATTAGTCTGCTTCGAATAACCTTGGCAGGACAAGGCCCACGAAATGACCGCGCAGGGGTGAACTGAGGCCGATGATGCGGCGAACGAAAACGCAGGAACTACAATGGCCCCGATCGCACAACAGTGCCAGGGTTAAAACGGGGCGATTTTGAAGGGTACTGGTTGGCCCCGCGTCTAACGCACTTATCGCAAGCCTTAATTACATTGGAGAAGATGTCAAGAGGTCCCCAACCAGACCATCGAGATAACCGCCATCTGTCTCACTTGCAGTGACGACGCCATCGCAGTCGCCATTGTCGGAACAACGCCTCTTGGTTGGAGTGCCACAAAGGATGATGATGGAATAATGCTGGTGGTGCTCCTATGAGGCCGACCTGAGCCTTCTAATATTGTATTTAATGCATTCTTCAGATCTCCCTGCCTAATCCGCCATGCGTGTGTAATATTGTTTTCAATATGTATTTATGATCAACAAACTAGGCTTGCATCCCATTCTTTTGACTGAATCTTACACCATGAAAGATGCAGTCATTAGAACAATATCTTTTGTACGTCACCCGTGCGCTTTGTATTAATGAAGTCGCTTTCATAAGCAACTGAATCAAGCGTATCAAAAGGCGATCAAGCTGCAGTACAAGGGTTGGTCGCCAAGTGCATGGTCTCTGGCTGCTCTACGATCTGCCACGAATTGTTAGCATGAAAGTCACGACAGGCAGTGTTCACGAGCGCCGGGCAAATTAGAGAAAAGGCCTCACGCAGAGGACAAAGAGAGGGTCCGCTCTCTCCCGGCACCGGTGCGACGATTCGCGAGAACGCGCGCCGCTAGCTCCGAGAATACACGCGCGCACCACAGTACGCGGGGACGCATCATAAAACGGATCGTGCTGGTATCCGCCATTTGCACGGTCAGACGCGCAGCACACCGCGTGGGCGGGGGGCGCTGCTGCGACGAGAAGCACTAATTCGCCCAAATGGACAGGAACGTGGAGATAAGACTTTGCTGACAGGTACTACTACTTTCTACGCAACTGCCGGTTGCTCGACGACCTTTACCTCCTGCAGCTGCCCAGTCTTACGTGACACGCAAGTACTTACATTCTGCACGCTTTTCTGCAGCTCACGTGGAGACAAACCAATAAATTTTAACTGCAGAACGAAGCATCTAGCAGTGCACCTGCCATGCCTTCTTTCCCTTTAATCCGCGACACCAGCCGTTGCCGGAATAAAAAAATAAAATAACAAACAGCCGCTCGCACCGAGCAGCTGCGCCGAGCGCGATAAGCGCAGTCCTCGTCCTAAGTTTTTGATGGCCGACTGTGCGACGTAGTGCACGAGGTTTTCTGCAGCATGCTGCGTGAGAGTCAAGTAGATTTGACCAGTTTTTGCTCACTTGTAGTCAAGCTTCGAAGCATAGTGCAAACCCATGACCTACCGCGATCGAACCGGAAACAGCGCTCGGAAGGACGTTGTACGAAACATACCGTCTCGCTCTACGCACCTGAAAAGTTTTAACGAAGAAAACGAACCAAACGCACATTCTGTGCCGACAGGTGTAGCTTAGTGAGGCTACACATCCTAGTGAAACCAACAGAGAATGAAGCTAAGTAAAATATTACTTGTATGTTTTAACTGTGGTATAGTAATTATGACATAAAATGGGGAGCAATTAAAGTGTACCAAAAATCTATTTGCCGCAGGTAGGGGCCGAACCTACAATCTTCGAATAACGCTTGAGGTTACGTATGACGAGAAGCCATGCAACGCGAGAAACAGTGATTACAAGTGGAACAATAAGCCTCTCGTGACACAATGGCCATGTGGGGACGCTTGTCCTTGTGGAACTCGGGGCAATTACAGCACAGCTCCGCAAAAACTGAAATCGCTGCGAAACCATGTGGAACACAGTAAGAATGACGTGCATTATTTCCGAGAAAACGCACAGAATGGATATTCAATGCTTTTATGCGGCGCAGCACAGAAACGCGGGCTTGTACGCGAGGCAAAAGTGCAGAAAAAAATAATGTTATAAAAGTTGTTGAGGCAACACGTGAAGATCAAGATAGCACTACGGGTTCACGCTTTGTAGGTGACAAAACTCGGACACTACCGAGGCCGAAGGCAAGCAACTCGAAGCTAAAATGCGCCAGCGAACAACGATGGCAGCGAAACCATTGTTCCGGTGTAGGGGTCGCGTAGCACTGCTGTACTACGCTCTACACTGCTACAACGACCCTTATCACAACTGCAGATCAGAGCGGAGCTGCGCTAGAGGGGGGAACAACTGCGTGGCCAATGACCTCCGTCCGGCGCACGACAAAATCCGTTCCGCGTAGCCAGCGGAGAGCAGCAGACCGTTACTTACGGCAGGAGGGACAGGCCGTTTGCTTTTATTTATTCTCCAGAAGTGCATGCCCGCGCCTAATTAAGCCCGCAAAAGAGAATCGCAGGACGTCGTAACGTGGCCGGCAAGGAGAAGGATGGCAAAGGGGCGTGCGTGTGGAGAGCCCTTGCACGCAAACGAGGGGTGACCGCTGGCGGCGGCGGACAGCTGGCCTGCACGAAACGACGACCGTGAAACCGCTGGGCCGTGTCCGCAGCAGCACAGCCATATGCACACCAACCCCGTCGCATGGCCTCTCAACACGCACATTGGTCACGGATCGGCCAGATCGTCGGACACGAGGAGATCAGGCAAACCAGAAATTGAGTCAGATCAAGTCGTGCGGCCTATCTCTCCAAAGAGGTCGAAAATAAGTCGCAGCTCATTAAACGCGCGTTCCGTTAAACCACCAGAACGATAAGATTAGTACGCATTCTGTATCGCGAAGGCGCTGCACGACGAGCCTAGGTGGTGTTGGACGAGCCGACCCGATCGGCGGCGCGGTTGGCTTCGGCGCTACTTTCGGTCGTTCAGTTGCAAGCGGGGACTCGCGAAACGGCGTCCCGGGCCTTCCTGTGGATCGGCCAACGAACGGGGGTTAAGCCCCGGCAGCGAGCGCCAGCCCCGGCGGGTGCATGACCGGCGGCGAGGGCTTTGGCACGGCGGGCTGTCGCCCCCGAAGCGGCGCCGCACAAAGGGCACAAAGAAGAGACTCACCAGACGACGCCGAAGGCTCCGTATCCAATGGGTCTGTCCGGCTGTATATCCTGCACCGTGACGGGCGGGTGGTAGAAGGGCTGGGCCGCGGTCAGGATGGCCTGCTGAGGAGCGGCCGCCGTGGCGCCCGTGAACGCGATCACGGGGCGGCCCGAGCGGGCACCCACCACCGCCATGGTGTCGCCGCCAGACAAAGGCCGATACCCAGCGGCGCGCTGGCTGCGGTACGCTACTACTCCATCGGGGTCTCCATTGTGGAACACCGGCGGGCCCAAGCTCGACCAACGGCAGCCTGCGGCAATGGCGCAGAACACCTCCAGATCAGTGGGACGACGCTGCTGCTAATTGGGCCGCAATCGGCATCACCCCCGCCACCACGCACGCACAGCACACACCAGAGGAAACCCCCGCGACTACTGAACAGGGCCACCACTACCACTCCGCGGCTCTCTTCTCGACGACAGCGCAGCAGGAGGCTGAGAGGGACGCCGCCGCACGGGCTAGAGAGGGCGCTGGCGACGCTGCACGCGCTGAACGAACCAGAGTTCTTCAATCACACGAGTCGCGAAACAACTCGTAGTCTCCATGCGTCAAAATCCGAACTCGCCATTAGCTTATACCAGACACTTGCTGATTGTCGCGTCTTCTGTTGACAAAATAATAAACTAATATACACTCGCAACTACGCCAGCGTTTTACATGCGGCGTTGAGATGCTTGCAAAACGCACCTAGATGCGGCGCCGCGGCAATTTCATGTTTTGTATTGTTGCTCCCAGATGACGCAACCATCTGCACAACCCTCGCAGTGTCGGTCATGGGCATGTCCAGGTTTTGTAGCGCAGTTCGGAACTGTATGACTGAAGAATTCTGGAACGAACGACCTCGCTGAGGCGCGTGCGACGCTGCCGCCCTCTCTTGGGAACAACGAGAAACGCCATCATTGCACCAGCTGGATTCGGCGTAGCAGACGACAGTTCATTGTCCGAGCCCTTTTGACGCACTAAAAAAAGTTCAACGTATCGTTGCTCAATATCGGTCGCTAATGCGCACACTATGGGTCGTTTCTCTAGATTAGGCGGAACAATAACCCACCCGTGATCACATTAAAAAATGACATCTAACACCAGGAATTGCACTATGATGACACCACGCGCTTCAAATATAACATGACTTCCCCTAGTCCCTTGACTGTCGCGTGTTCTTTCTGTCACTTCCTTGCGTTACCTGCCATTTAACGAACAGAAAATCTTGTTTGCAATCGTCCACCTCCATACGTTCCCTTCATTTGTCTTCGCCGTACATTTACAGGATTTGTCGAAACAGTGCGAGGCCTCGGTAGATACAACAAGCACCCTCACTAAGTATGACATATACCGCGAGAAATTATGCAAACCCCTTACAAAAATGATTCATGAACTGTGGGATCACATAGCTATCAAGGCAAACGACGTGAACTTTGAGCACTTTCGCGCATGCAGTACTTACATTTGCAGGTCATGCGCCTGCTCTTCCTTTGTTGCTCCTCCGATGACAACGGTCTCTCTCCGTTTGTTGACTTCTCGCTGAGGTGCCTCTCGTCGCAAATCGCAGTGCCGTAGAAAAGAGAATATAGGTGCTGTGAGTTCATTCGACTCATTATCCCGCGCGCAAAGTTTGAAGGATATCCTCACTCTGTCATAAAGCCACAATAAAAAATGTCTTTCTCCTCAGGAAGCTCGAAATGCGCACGCCGCGTGCGTTAAGCACGCTCATTCATTATCGTCTGCTTTCAGAGAAAAAGAAAAAAAAAGTATAGCAATAATGCGATGCAACCGCCGTCTGTTGCATGTGTGTAAAAGCAACAGGCTGTTCTAGGGACCGTAGCGTGGCGGCCGTGACGGTTTTGCGGAACCTACAAAAAAACCTTTCCTTATAATGCAACGTCATAAATATTAATCAGCGAATGCGAATTACCAAGGCGAATTATGATAAATTTTTGTAATGATTCCGAAGCTTGTGGTACATAAAAGCATAGCCTTTAAGACTTGCAACTTGTACTCAGAGATTGCTTCCGCCTGAGTTTTGTGAGTTGTCTCTTTTAAAAGCAAGTAATATATATCCCGGAACTTTTTTTATTTTAATAAAAGTTTATGATATGCACGTTTCTGCATGGAAAGTTTAGCGAGAGTGTTTCCTTAATTCTCTCAATTTTGTTTTATGTACGCTACTATCGCTCATCCTACTTCGTCAGTCTGCTGCGATTTCTCTCTCGCGATTGCTCTCGCTGCTCTCGCCCTCAGTTACGTATCGCTGGTATGGCCGTGCGTCACGGCTTCGTCGCGCTGGGTTGGTGGGCTTGCTCGTAGCATTTGTGTTTTGTAGGTTCGTGCCGTCGATGCGCTTTTTAATTAAACTAAACGCGAAGCCAGAAGAAAATTGCGCGACCCCATGGAGCGCGCATCGGAGGCGCTCAGCGTCGACGACGTCTACAGCCTCGCAGAGGAGATCGGCAAGGAGTTCGAAATCCTCATTGACAGCTACGGCGTCGAGTCTGTGAACAAGTTGGTCACCAAGGTGATTCGCGTGTTGGAGTACCTCGAAGCGTACGCCACCAAGAATGACATCGCCAGCGACGAGATCGCCCAGCTCAGGGCGCAGATCTACCAGCTCGAGCACGACAAGTACGAGAAGGCTGAGTCCAGGAGCAAACTTGAAAAGGTCAGTCCTCATTTCCGCTTAAGGCGGCCAGTTTTACTTTCCCGTAGGCGCTTGCGGGGGAATGCGTCACACATCGGGTGACTGGGAAGTGGCACCTGATTGACAAGGCTTCGTTTGGTCTTGGAGCAATCTTGACAAAGCGCCTACTTGTTTTGTTGCTATCCCAACCACAACGTAGTTGTGTTTTGCCGTTCGTGTGAACGTCAAGGCCGTTGCCGTTGCGCGCGCATAAATCGCTGCATGACTCACAGGAAGAGAAGCGCGGCATAGTTTTCGTGTCGTTAATCGTCCCGGTCCGTCGAGGAAGTGTAGGTAGCGAATGGGCCATTTTGACGCCGAGGAACTTTCGCTTACACTTTGCAATATACGCGTAAGCTTCGGTCATAACACTGCGTGGAAAACTTGGCGATATTTGTCTCCTAAGCTCATGAAACAAATGTTTCCTGTGGTTTCCTCGCATTGAGGGTGAGGCTAGCGGCAAGTCCGTGAATAGGCCGGCCCAAGGCGATATTCATAACGCTTATCGGCACCTTTCTCCACTGTGACCTATCTTACACGCAGTGTGTGAGCTTATCAAGTGCCCTTTTCCATACCGCTCACAGTTGGGCGATTGCGCGTAACGCTCCGCGACGCGGTGTCGTCACTGCTGACAAGGATGCTTCTTTTCTTTTTCTTGCGCGATATCTTCGCGCAATTAAGCACGTGTCACTTCGCGGTTTCTCCACTGTCCTCCTTCGAAATCTCTCCATGGGAGGCGCAAAGCTTCGACTTCGAAGGTGCGCAGTTGGGAACTGACGCCTGTAATGAGATGTTTCGGCCACCGCTGCTGCTTATTTCGCCATTCATTTGATTGTGTGGCGCAAAAATACTGCAGCTTACACGATCTCAAGACAGGAGAAGGACGAGTCCTCGTGTTTGTGTGTGTTGCAGTATTTCATGCTAAATCAGGTCAACAACGTGAAGAAGCGCTACTACACCTTCGTGTTGACACTATTAACGATAACTACAGTTTTAGCCAACTTTGCATGGTTAGGGGCTTTCTCTATAAGAATTGACTGCACTGACTGCTTTTTGTGCAATTGTTTTGTATGAAGACACACTTCCCTCTGTAATGCTACTTAATCTTGAGGGAAGGGTATGTAAGTAAATGCATGCACACATGCATTCAAACATGTGTGTCGCTCAACAGCACCAACAAAACAATGTTAAACACGGTTTGGCTAAAGTTGTTTTGACAGACACCATGCATTATGCAATAGGTAGCAGGGCTAGATTGGAGATGGCGTGAAGAAACGTAAATGTCGAGGCTATCCTTGTTTGAAGGACAAAAAACAATTGCATGCATGGTTATCCTCATTTCTTCGAAGACAATGGCATTTCCGTCGCTGGCACATTGTAGGCACAAAGGAGTCGTGCATGCAACTACCTTGTATGTTAACCAGAACTATTTAAAGAGACTCTGTTCTTAGTGCCCTATTTCGTTCTCTCTTATATTTTGATATCCAGGAGATGGAACAGTACGAAGACACCTGGCGACAAGAGATGAAAGATCTGGGTGGTCTTGTGGCTCGCCTACAGGAGGAAAACTCCAAACTGAGCAGCTCGCTCAAAGAGAAGGAGAGCCACCGTTCCTTGCAGTGCGAGCCACATTGTGAGTTATATTTATAAACGGGCTTGCTTCACGTTAGTTTTCACATTGGTTAATTGAGCAGCGAGTGCTCCCCTGCAATGGGAAAGCATTTATAGATCATGTATCAACCCTTTACCAAGTTCGCTTCATCATTTCGACTAGCACAATTCCTCAAGATTCTCAGTTTCAGAGCATGAATGTTGACATCGAGAACTAGGCATTGACTTTTATACCCTTCAAGTAATGTAACATTCTCATCTGCAAATTAAAATAACGTGTGCACTGACACAAGTGACGCCCCCAAACAAATGAACTGGCTTATTGTAATTAGTCTATGCAAAAAACAAGAAATTGGGACAATGTTTAAATGCATATATGTTTCACTTGCAAAATTCAGGCTGGTACAGGTTTTGTGATGCACTTGGTTCAAGGTTAGAACTTCTCAAGGATGGGTTTGCGACAGATCCAGCATGTTAGCTGCCTTGCAATGTCTTTCGGATCTGCTGCGGCTTCCGTGGGTGTCAAGGTCCACGCTTGTGCAGGCTTTTTACTGCACCTTCAGTACTTCTAAGCTTTGATGACTTGTTGATCTATGTCCTGAACCTGCTGTAGAGGTCTTTGACAGACCATAGTTAAAGAAAGCTCGAAAAACTGACAGCACAGAGGAACGAAGCAGACAGGACGACTTGTGCCCCCTTTGTTCCTCTGTGCTGTTTTTTTTTCGCACTTTCTTTAACCATGAATATGCACCATCTGTCCCTGTTAGTTCTTTGACAGATGTTGGAGGATCCCACACTGGCTTAATGTAATGTTAGGGATATTCTTGAGCATGGTTAAGGTTTTTACTAAGTAGAAACTGTGTCTCATTTTAAGGATGTAAAAGCTTGGCTCAACAAGTTCGGGAACTTTTACTGTGCAATATTAGCTTCAATGCAAGAAAACAAGGTTTATGACAGCACACTGACATGCCACGCTATGGTTTCAGCATGAAATTTAAATATAGAAGTTGTCTTACTGTCTCTTCTATGGTCAACTTCCTAATGTTAAGTGTCACATAGTTAAATGATTAATTAATGATGTGTTAATGTGACTATTGTCATGGGCGTTACTTCAATACCAGCAGCATGGTGCTGATCTGTTATTTCTTTTCAGACTTCTTCGAAGTATTCTCACCTGCTCTGAATTGATGTGTCCTTTTCTTTGTTTGTTTATTTCACCTCCAAATTCTACACAAGTGTACCAGGGAGCGTAAACCTTTCATGTTCCTGCCTGCCATAGCGACCGTTCTCACAACAGTCTTTTTGAAGCACATTTTTCATAACTCAAAGTTGCTGTTGTTTATTTACTTATTTTCAAGCTTTTCATTGTTGTAACATGGCTTCACGCATTGTTCAAGTCCTTTCTCCTTCATTGTCGTGAACTGTCATTTTTATTTTACGCTACTTGGGTTTGTTTTCTCATATTATGCCCTTTTATTCTCAGTGCTTGTTTTATATTTCTCCTTTTTACTTGAGTTCTTCCGGTAGGCAATCTTCATTGCCTTTATTATTAACCAGGCTTGTGTCAGGCACCAGAGACTTATGGTTGTTCCGAGCATATCAAGTAAATTATTACTACTACTGCTACTAATACTACTACTACTACAAGGTTCTGCTGTCCTAGGGAACAAGGGGTAGGAATATGTAACGACTCGAGGTTTTTGCATGCCAAGGATATAAAAGCTGGTCAATTGCTACTTTATTGTGTCCTGCACTTAGAGCACTGAGGCGAAAGATAGTGTTATCAACCAAGCACGTGAGGTCATTTAATCTTTGCTGCGTTTATTCCCCCCTTTAATTTGGTGGTATCTAATCTCTGCAGCTGTGCAGGACATGCTTCCATTCACTTGGCTCTCTCATTGATCTCTCCACTTCGCATCCTTTAACACCCTTCATTCGCAGTGTGTACGTTGCTGTATCAGTTTTCTTGCTTTGAAAACATTCCGTGCTTCCTCTCCTGGCATGTTATGATTGTAAATATTATGTTGTGGCACATCCAATAGAAGGTCAGCAAAAGTGTGTTTTTCTTCTCAAAATTGTGCACGTCATTTTCTGCTAAATGTGCAGTTAGCACGGGTTATTAGTACCCTTAATGCCTAATATGGTTCTTGTCTTTAAATAGTGGTGCTTTCATTTTAGTTAAAACCAAGTTCCTTTCTTCTACTAGAATCAGTGTATATTGTTATTACACTCTGCAACTGTTTTAACCATCAGTCTTTTACCTCATCTCATCTATCCGTGATCTTCATGGTTTCAAGGAGTCATTCAGAGCTCTGTCTGTCAATTCTAGTCCACATGTTAAACCAGATGTACATACTCTTCCATAGAGTTATTCCTCCTTTGCTTTGCCAGAATGTTATATATTGCTGTACTATTGCTAAGCAAGTTCATTGCAGCCAGCAATATCACAATGGGAAAACACCGTCACAGGAAGAGCAGGTCCCTGCTGTGGGTCCGTTCCTAGTTCACTTTGGTTTCGAGTTGGCTTGCTGTGCTAGATGCACAATGCCATTGCAAGCATGGACCCTCCCTTACAACACCCATGCTTTTTCCGACCCCTATTGTAATCTCTATGGCTGTAGTGGTCTGTATCAGTCGTATGTGGAGACAGATAAAAGGAAGAGAGTGTTCTTCTAGACCCAGAGCCATCTGCTTGCTCAGCTGTGAAGTGGAGCTTTTATGGTGCCCTAATTGTTTGGCTTCTCCGAGTTTTATGACGCTGGAACGTTAGAATCAGATGCCCTTGTCTCAAAACAAATGCCGCAGGAGGTTTCCGTCTCTGCATTTTAACGGTCACTCCTGTTTACTCTTTTCTTTACAACTTCGTGCCTTGCTTTGACTAGCGCCATATTGATTTGTCACATTCTTTTTTTTTATGAGCTGCACAATCATGATTGCCTGATTGCAAGCTTTCAAAGCACAAAAATTCCTTTCAAAGCAATTTGTGTTGCACTGCTGCTAGCTGTGTATTATGTGATAAGTAGTTGCATGTGTAACGTAACGGCTAGTGTAACCTGCACCTCTGCAGAGGTCATTCACTCGTGCGCCAATATCTTATCACTACATTCTTTCACAGGCCAGTTTTTATTTCCTTCGGCAAAGCTGAGTAAGCCCTAATATCCGAACTCGAGCCTGATATCTGATAATGCCAGTTTGCTGGAGTGGAAACCTTGTGGGTCAGATACCTTGTTGCTGAAGTTATTCTTCCAGATCTTTAGGCTTTGGAATATGTAGAGAATGAAGCTTTATACTTGAGGTATTGTTAAACCACTGAGATCACTGTTACTGTGGCGACAGTTTCTATCAGGTACTGGAATTGCTCATTTGAGTAGTCTTTAAAGGTGCATATAAATCTAGGTGGTGAAAAGTAATTGAAGTGCTTTTTTCGTGTTCGGAGTGTGCTTTGTTAAAAAAGAAGATTTAAAAAACCATTGCCTGCCCTTTGCTTGGCTTCCTCTCTCAGCTTTGTTTGCTTGTTTACATTGCATCGGGACAACTCTGCCTTTGATCACTGGAGTTGCTTCAGGAGTTTCTTTATTGGTTTTGTTGCTAGAAATAATGTTTTGAAAAAGTAAACGGGAAAGACTCAGAATATTGCGATAGTTTAGCCACAGTAATATTGCACAGAACAAGGAACAAGCAAGTAGTTGATTGTGTTGCATTGTTCTTGGTCTGTCTGTAGTTGCACTGTGTGTTCTGATTTAAATGTCACTGCAAGTCGGTGCTGCACACTGCAAGAATGAAATTGAAATGACATATGGCATGTTGATAACTGCAGTTGTAAAACTGCACGCTTACTTCGTTGCAGTCCAGACAGTCAAACCTATTGCGGGGTACATCCCTTGCCTATGAGAAAAATTTATTCTTGGCTGTTGTGGTTTCTGAGCTTTGGCAATGGCGGTAGCTCTATTCCCTTACAAAAATGGATTTAGTCAGTCTGTAGATTGTCTAAACCCACTTTTTGACAGTCTGTAGACTATCTAAACCTATTTTTGTAAGGGTTGTGTCCAGCTCATCGAATGAATCAGGTATCTACCCTGCACCTATCGCAGCAATAACTCCTCTGTATGGTGCGCAGGTGTGACTATTGGTGAGGACATTGTTGTCCTTGAACGGCTTCGGGACGCCTTCGACAAACAGGCAGCCCAGCTGAACCAGTGTGAAAAGGACAAGGCGAAGCAAGCTGCCGACATAGAATCTGTAAGGGAGCACCACTTGCCGCAGTTTTTCCTAGTTTGTCTATCCAAGCCATGTGCACTGCCGCTTTTATCACTGCTTCTCCATTTTTATCATCTAGCTAACAGCACAGCTTCATTCTTTTCAATGTGGCGTAGCTGGCATTTGGCCAGAGTTCATATACGCACATGGTTTTAAAAAATGTAGCACAACTTTTTTATGCACGCCGTGTAAACGTAGTGCTGTTCCTTTTTCTGCCCCATTCAAGCCAGATAACATGTGTTATAATTAGTGTTTTGATGGTCTCCAAGTTTATATGTTTTTTCTTAATATAGTGTAAGCCTAGCAGAAAAAAAATGTTGACACTTGTAGCATAAGTATGGTTAGTAGAAGGTTACATTTACTTTGAGCATTATGTTAAAGATTTTTTATATTTACTTTCTGTGTTCACTTTGTCTTGTACCAACACATTCAGATTGGTTTTCATGTGTGGCACGAGCTTGCCAAAATTCTTATACACGATTAACCAACCACAACTACAGTTATTTTCAGTGGAATAATCCATCCTTTTAATGAGCACAATGCCAGCAAAACACTTGACATTAATTACTGTCTGGCATTATTACTTTACAAAGGCTAGACTGGGCATCTAGTAGTCTCTGCAGCACATTCTGCAAGTAAGTGCTGCTTGCATTTTTTGTTAGAGTGAGCGTTTTTGCACAGAAGCTGCTTAGCCTTTTTCATTTAAAAAAAAGTGTTTCTTCAGTGTGAAACAAGAAATTTTCTTGCCATACATACATACATTTAACGACATTTGAGTTGACCATTGGAATCATGTTCCTTGAATCTTCAGATGCTTCTCCAGAATGTGGCACTCTTGAACTGGAAAAAAACATATATTTTTTATAGACCTTGTCAACGAAGGCTCCCTGGAAGCCGCCATAAGCCTCTCTGGGCTGTTGTTAACATGCGTGACCCCCCAAAAATGCACTGCCGAGGCTGTGACGTCAGCTTTTGTACTCCCGTACAACAGCCCAGAAAGGAGGGGATACTTCTCTCCATTAAAAAGGTGTACTATATAAGCTTTGTAGTTGATGACGTTGTAACTACATTCGTGCATTGACAGCTCTCGAACATGCATTCTGCGCTTAGTATTTATTTGTGTGCAAAAGACGGGTATGAAAAAGTAATTTTCATTCTGTTAAGTTGTATAACCTCTAAGCGTCTGTTAAACACCTTAAGTGAAAATTTTGAAGAACGCAGGTCAGTCAGAAAACAAATGAAAAAGAAGCAGGTGTGTTTGTTTTCCTTCTCACTCACTGGCGCTATTCAAGATGTTGCCTTACAGTGACATTCCAGCAAGCCCAAACTACCACGGTGGTTAACTTTCCACAGTGTCTATTTTTCTCCTGTACTGCTCGGTTTTGTGGCTTAGCAGATAAATAATTAACCCTTTGCGGTCCGAAACCTTTATCCACCTTCTGACCATTCCGATCCGAAACTAAAGAAATCACAGGTCAAGTAAAAGATGTTTACTTACTCATTTAGAGATGGCACATAACACAATGAGGTATGAATCAACCACGAAAGACCTTGTTCAGCAGTGCCCAGCCATGGACCGCTGCAGTCGTGTTGTGTTGTCGGGAGGGGCCTGACAACGAACCGCAAAGGGTGCGTGGCTTTTCTTTTTTCCAGCTTCAGCAGCAGCTGGAAGCCAGTAAGAAGGCCACTCAGGAGCAGAGCCGACGCAACCGGCGGCTGCAGCAGCAGATGCGGCAGCTGTGCGACGAGCGTGGCGACCTGCAGGTGCAGTTGCAGGACCAACAGAGCCAGCTGCAGATCTTGCAGGAGCGGCTAGGCCTTGCTGTCAAAGACCACGACGACCTTCTCCAGTCCAGGGTGAGTCTGGTGGCCATACATTTCAAGCTTACTGCTATGTACCGTATGTTTTGGGTAACACTTCGAAAATTTGAACATACGGTATCCAAGAAAAAGAAATTCGGATTCCTTCCCCTATCGGGAAAATTGGGGCAAGCGAACCTGACCTGCTATTTTTCTTTTTTTTTTTTTTTTTCTGTTGAATTGCGCAATGCTTCCTTCTAACTTCTTCCTTCCTCTATGCTGGGAATTGGACCTTACCGACATGCTTAGCAGTGCAACACTTCTGTTGCCACAGGCAACAATGATATGTGGCAACTTGAAATGACGAGTGACCTCAATAAAAGATCAGATTTCCACATCGGAAACGGCTGATTGCAGACAAGCCCACGGTCGAGAGAGCATCATTTATTGGAAAACAGCGCATACAAATACCCCCGTGACTGGCACACCTTCAAGGGCCTGCTTGTGTACACCCGCATTTCTCTACACTTGCCGGCGTCGGGTTTTTCACAAACCATGCCGCCGCCACCGAAATCTGTAACTCATAGAAGTTTCACTTTAACAAATACGAAATTTCTTCAGCTGAAAACTGCGTTCAGGGGGCAACGAATGTCCATACACGTTAGTAGCTATTGAACAGCGATTAACCAATCAATTGTTAAATTAATTTCTTTACAGAACATACCACAATCTGCAAATTGTAGCGGTGAGTTCACAAGGCGTATCCATTTTGAATTGTCAAGATTATGTAATTTTTAAGGTAATAATGCTCAAAATGTTCAATGAAACACGTGAGTGTTCCAGCTGCTTCTGTGCTTCAGTGCACGAAGCCGTGTTTTGTTAGGAAAAGTAACTTTAACAACACTGCATTTTTGCCGCAACATCAATGTTGCATACATGTATCTTGAAAACTGCGCCACTTATGGATTTCGCACCAAATGGATATGCCTTGCAATGTTATCAGCTACAATTTATCTGTTGCAGTATGTGTCGTAACTTAATTAATTAGAAGCTAAATAATGAATCAGTTTATTAGGTACTAATTAATGTGATTAACATTTGTGGACATACCAAAAATGGTTTCACTGCAGTGGAGGGGTGCTATGCCGTGAATACACCTATCGAGGGGAAATCCGCACTGCCACGAAGCCCCACTTCAAGGTTAAATGAACATAGTATTGCCCTCACATCAGTTCATCATATTTTTAAGTTTAAAAGCTTGTTATACCTGCCTATATGCTCTAAGTATAGTAAATTTTAAAACATAACGTATTTTACAGGCTATCACTTGCGTCTAATGAAAGTCAAATCCTGCTACTATTGAGAGTTGCTTCCACTTCCCTTTGAACCAAAAAGAATGACATTTGCACATGCCCTGTTTCAATTTTAAAATAATTTGTGCAGGTTATTTGGGTCATGGCAATTATCCCCTTTTTTCTTTATAATATGTGATATATACTATTCGAATTCGATTCAAAATTATTCGACGAAATCACTATTCACTTCGAACATAAATGTACTATTCGCACAAGCCTAGTAATTACCATACTTAACCTGAATTTGCTTTAGACGTCAACTGCAACGGTATTTGCCCTTGCTTTAACTGATTGTCAGTGGGCAGTGTATACTCTTGAAATAGTCTGAGTAAAGCTGTATGACTGGTTGTGTAATTTTATTAAGAACCTTTAAATTGCATCTAAACAGGTGAAACATGAACTTAGCGGTTTATGGACACTGGAACACACCTTGGCACACCATCACCTCGGTGGAAAAAAAAGGCTGAGAAATCTATCCTAATTGATACAGTGCATAATTTCTATCTGAACTTAAATAAAGTTCAGAATAAAGAAACAGAATGAAGATATTTTTAGCAGTTTATATTGCTGCATCATCACTAAAAAAAAAGCTTTTTTGTCTTTCTTTACAAGGATGCTGTCCTGGATATGCAAGGAAAAGTGGTGATTGACCTGGACGACCCGAATCGACCCCGCTTCACGCTGGAGGAGCTCAAGCACATCCTTTTTGAAAGGAATGAGCTCAAGGCTCGAGTTAGTGATCTTGAAGACGAGCTGGCTCTGTACAGGCCAAGGTAATCACTGATGAACTCTTCATGTGTAGTAGCTTGCTCAGGTAAACTTTTGGCTTACCTTTTAATGTACAGTACAATGATAGCTTGCAGCATGGCCACTTGGAGTAAGTACAGAAGTGCAAACTCTCTTTTAGCTGAACTTCACTGTTACTGCATGAAGGTAGAACACAAATACTACTGCATACCTACGTGCATTATTTGTAGTGTTTAGCTGGAAGCGAACACCAGTTTCATCTTATACCTATGGTGCACAAAGATTTTACTGGGGGGCCAATATTGTCCATGTCTTGGGTCCCTTTATTTCCTTGTAACGATGTGCTGTAGGTTTCAACATGAATCAGCAGTTAACCAAGACTTGGTCATTGGGTAGTTAAATTTCAGGAGGCCACTTTAACATCCCAGGCCGTCATTTGGGTCCTGCTAAGACTTTGTTCTTCTCAGAAGCCTTATAGTAGAGCTTTTACGGGTGTTCAGTAACATAGATTGCAACATATCTATTATTTTGTAACTGCATATAAGGAGGTGTTTGAACATTGTTGCAGAATGGCCCAAAAAATGGGACACTGAACACACAGGACACAGTGCTGTCCTGTGTGTTCTGTGTCCCGTTTTTTGCACTGTTCTGCCACAACGTACGTAACTCAACTAGCCCACCTAAGAACCCTTGCATATAAGGAGGGTGTGTTTCTGTATTTCGCAATATCACATGACCACTATCTCTTAATTCCTGTGACGTAATTTGCCACATTAATCAGACACGGCGCCGTATTGCAATTTGGCTATACAGCACTGTGCACTGTCCATCTCTTAAAAAGAGCATTAGTAGCTGTAACTTGCAAGCCACCAAAAAAAGAAAAGAAAGAAAAAAAGAGACATGGCTGTGCACTGATAAACGGCCTTGTCCTCCACGGAAGGTGGTGGGCTCATGAGGCAACCTCGCTTCTGACCAGGCCGGTTGACCCACCATCTCCGGTCAAGGACGAAGACCGGCCCGTCCAAGGACCCATCAACCAGGAGCCTGAGGAGAAGCTTTTTTCCTACGGAAAGGCCTCCGGCATTCGCAAATTGTGAGCACCTTTTTCTTCTTTTTTTACTTCCGCTTACCTCACTATTACAGAATTGTTGAAACAGAGCACCCCTGCTGGAAATGTGAAGCTGGTCCTCAGTTCCCGCTTATAATTCTATCTTTTTTTTTTTACTGAATACTGCATTTTCATAGTCGTACAAATTAGCAGTTATAAAAACTATCCAGGTTTGCAAGTGTGATGCCATGGTGAAACATTGGTGACACCGAAGGTAGTGATAGCTAGCAACTAAGGTACCACAAGTGAAATCGTAATAATGGCACAACACAAAGATAGCATCATGAAAATTGCAACGAAAAGGTTAAAAAAAGAACCTGGTTTTGGAAAATTACACATTTCGGCATTTGCAATGCCTTATCTACACGGTATAAAGGCAACATAGCAGAAAACAGATTTCAGGTGCACAAAAGTAAACAGGCAGAAACAACATTGCTGTGTCGGTGTGGTTTGTGAGAAAGGAGCTCAAAATCGCACGGAAGCGGTGAGGTTCATGGAGCTGCTTTTTACCTTTCCCACTGCTCACAGCACCCATCTTGACAATGTTTAAAAGTTTGGAACTAAAAATTAAGAAGTTAGCATCAGCCCCCACAACCCCTTTAATTAAGAGAACACTAAACATGCTAGGTGTCTTAACCTCTGCAGATGTGCTGCTTACATTTACAACATTTATCCAACAAGCTCACCAGCCTGTCCTTGTCTCTGCATTATTGCCATATTGTCAGCTTCATCTTAAATATTATGTACAATGTTATGTGGATGGCAGATGGGAACACCTCATTCTTTGGCTTTTGACTTGCCACACTGCAGTAGCAACGTTTTCCATTGCTTCGTAAGGGGCTCGTGTACCACTGCATTACGGCAAATGCCTGTGTAATGGGGCACCCTGCGCACGCCTATGTGTCAAGGAGCAGTTTTTGTCCCTCATATAAGGTGTCTCTCATAAGCAGGGTACCACGTTCTCATATTATGATCTGCCCTTATTTCGATTTAGGCACACTGGTGTCGCTTACACCCAGTGTAAGCGACACCAGTGTTACATCAGTGTCTCTTGTGAAGGGGTTCAATTGTAGCAGTTGTCACTTTTTCACTACACGTAGTTGCAACCCTTGTTGGCCTATGTGTACAGCTTAAACACAGCTTTGCTTGCTGCAGCACAACAGAAGTAAAATTACACAAACGCATGACCAGCACTGTGTCACCTACCAAGCCTTGCACCGATTACATCCTTTCGCACCAGTGGTGCGAAGAAATGGAAGTGACATATGCTAAGGACGTTCTTTTCGAACATTTTTGGCATACTATTCCAAAGACATCTTCACTGAAGTCTGTCTGACTGAGTGGAAGATTCTTGTAGCTAAACTGCTGGTGCTCGTGTATGCAGCGAGCTGATAAGTTCTTTAGAAAAACAGTCATACTTAAAGAGGCACACTAAAGAGAAAAGTGATTTCACTTGTATTAGTAAATTAGCGTTCCACAACACCGAAGACACCCACTCTTGCCATGAGAATATGCTTGGAGAGCGAGAAAAGGCACACAAAGAAAAAACAAGTGGCAACGTCACCTTGAAGGTGACGGTGCAACTAACCAGCACACCATGGCATCACAGGTGTTGGTGGTGGTGTCCACTAGGGTCTGTACAATGATTTAATAGTAAAAATGGGTTACGCCGTGTTTTATGCGAGCTGGAGACTTAACAAGGCAAGGTTCGGGGACATTTTTATTGAGTCAATGTAGCCAAAGTACTGAAGAACACTTCAAAATTCGTGGTGTCGCACTAAATTATAAATAATGGGGTTTCTGCCCGAAGTTCTAAAAATCAAACTCTGACCTGCATTTTTCCTTCGATTATTAAAGCTGTGGTCTTGATATTAATAACAATAAGAGCTAATAGAGGGTAATTGATCAGCTGAAAAAGGCCTAATACATTACACTAGTGTCCCAATCATCCTTGGTTTCAATATAGCATGTTGTAGTTATTACGTATATGGCAATGTGCAGTGTTTGTGTCGCTTAATGTGACTAACCATCAGTCATGAATACATTTCCAGCAGGGGATGCATTGGCATGCATATATAAGCTGCTTGCCTTAGCTTGTATAATTTGCATGTGTGGGCTGGCTTTGGCTTTCCTGAGATAAGTAGTTTGTGTGCAGGAGCTATGTGTGGGGACTAACAAACATTTTGTGACACAGTTCTTAGCTTTCATTATGTGTGATTACATATAGTTATGGCATTCGTATGCTAGAGTTTCATTTTAATCATATTGAACGATTTCCACAGAGTAGCGACCAGTGGAGAATAAAGTCGACATCTCCACATAGTCTCTTGCTGTTTGTGAAGTTTCATTAGTCTCATTTGGAGTCCCAGCTAGAGGTGTCTCTAGTTAGTTTTTTGTGTATTTGTGTGTTAATCGAGGCCTTTCAATTTCATTTTGGTATTCTTTTTCTCCTGCTTTTTTTTTCTTTATTTGATTGCTTTGGCAACAACTTTTTTTTCTTCGTACCTCTTGATGCTCCCCTGTTTTGCTTCAAAATTTTGAGTGATGCTAATGTGGAAATTTGTTTGGTGGCAAAGGTTCCGGGTCATTTATAAGGTTAGAGGATGAGTTTGCTGCCATATCTTGGACCTTGAAGGAAGGCAGCTCGCAGCAGCCGTCCCTCTATCACTGGTAGGCATCACTGCTTGGCCGACAGTCTTTCATGCCCTCTCCATCTCCATGTGCTTTCTGTGTGCCTGAACATAGTAACAAGGCGTGACTGTAGGTAGCATTAGAACCTCGTAACATTGCCGTCACCCCACGTTACAATCGCTTTGTCAACACTATCAAGGTATCCGGGAAGTGCCATTTCAGTGTTTAGGGCTTTACATTGTGCTCATCCCATCAGCTGTCAGATGTCCCCAAAGCTCGTTAAAACGTTGGCACTTAGTTTAGGTCATTTGTTCTGGCTGTGCACCATATTGCAATCCTCTTTGCTGACTACAGCTACCGTATTAGTAGATTAAAGTAGTACTGACACAAAATTTTGAAGGCAAGATAACTTGTGGGATCTAGTTGTGTGTGACACAAACGCATCATCTGCGAAACATCAACGGATAATACAGCCTAGAACATATATAAAATCAATTTTAAAGGGGCCCTGCAACGCTTTTCCAAGTAGCCATGGAATGGCTTCATTGAAGCAGCTTATTTCCTCACGAATCGACCACCGTCCAGTACGAGTACAGAATCCGTCCAGTACGAGCGCAGTTACGAAGATTTGTTGCACGCTGTAATTCCTTTCTCTCTTTTCTCGTCCTGACGAAAGCGCTGGAAGCTAAGCAGGGAGGGGTGGCACGGGGGAAGGTACGTCGCGCGTGCCTCGTGACCTTGAGCACTTTTTTTTTTTTCTTCAAACGGGCGTCGTACTTTCAGTACGATGGCACGCACGCATGGGCACGTGACGGCCTCCCACGGGGCTGCAGTAACTACTGAGAGCGCCAATGTTCAAATCAGCCAGTGGCATGGAACTTGTGTCAGTGACGCCGTAAGCATCATTTTTGTAGAGAGAAGAGGAATCACTTTTTAGCTGACTTTGCGAATTTATTGTATATCCCAGGCCGTGTGCTGCGCTATAATGTTTGGCTCGCGTTTTCTCGGGAGCCTCGACTACCGATCAGCAGCGTTTTCTGACCATGCTGAAAAAGTGTTGCAGGGCCCTTTTAAAGTGCGTGTCGCGCCACTGCAGGCCAAACGCGCCTTTGGTTTTTGTGTAAACAGCCAACCGCCCCCTGCGTCACAAATTTGTGTTGGCTGCCACGATCCTTGTGAGCGCTCTCTTCTAGCAGATCTTTTCAACGAAAAGAGGGAGCAGACCTGCACAGGAGTACAGAGGCTGATGTGCTCTGCCTCGACAGTGCATTTTTGGGGGGTCACGCATATTTACAACGCCTCAGAGCTGCTCAGAGGGGATTACAGTAGCACCTAGAAAGCCTTTGTTGAAAAGAATTGTCAACGCAGTGCTCACCTGCGCGCGGTTTTGTGTGCACACATAGCCAGCTATGTTTACACGAAAACCGCTCCGGGTCCTGCCTCACTCGGCGCTCTCTGAAACCGAAACTGCGACTGAGCGCTACAAAACCGTCTCCAAATAATTAACCGTCGTGCGCTCGAGCAGATCAGCTTTCCAGCCGTGATAAGTGGGTCATTAGCTACCTATTGCAACAGAAAAAACAAGATGCAAAATTTTTGTGTCAGTGCTCCTTTAAGGCATACCGTCATAAACCTTGTCACACATTCCAAAGTTAATAAAACAACCGTTACATGCGATGTCATTTTACAGGAAGTACACTTTCCTTTAAGAACCGTTACTGCAGCTTCCCGGGCACGACATAAGGGAAGAACTGCCTTTATGTCTTCAATCACAACATGCGTTAAGCGTGATTGGTTTGGAAACAGACAAATTAGTTCATTTTAGTTTGCCAACCGCTGTTTGCCACACATCAATGGAGTACTTAAAAATAATGTTAGCATGGGAAGAAGTTGTGCTAGAAGCCTCTGTGAATATTCTAAGATCTCATTCAGGAGATAGAACTTAATGGACAGAAAGCTAGTACAGAAAAAAGAAATGCAAGGAAGTATGTCCCTCCCACCTGCCCTGCCCTTCTCCGCTCAACCTATCTGTTCTGTGTCTGCGCACGACGTATGTGTCATGTTTCCTGCATGACGCCCTTCGTCATTGCATGTTTTTTTCAGTACATACTTGCACAGAAACACAGCACGAGCACAGTGAACAGGCAAGCAAAGACAGTGGACAGTGGGAGAAATAATGTAACTGCAAAGAGAAAGATACAACACATTTTCTAATTCTTGCAGTAAGCGATGTATTATATGTTGATCGCAGGATTTTGCGTGCACCTTTAAAAAGTATAACACTCGTAGGGTAGTCTGGTCGTATTGCCTGTGTGCATAGAATGGGAAGATGTTAGGTCAGAATAACAGCAGTGTAAAAATGTATTGTAAAACTGTTTCGAGTTTGGCTGCTTGTGAGAATCCGAAGATGTTTTGGCAAAAGCATAAAGACATGCAGTCATTTGCCTTCGGCTCTTCACACAGTTGCACGTGATTAGGTTGGTCTCCTAGATAACTGCTCAGCATTGCACACAATTGGAGAGTCAAATGGCTCTTTGCTGTGGATAACTCTGCCAAGCACTGGCACAGGCATATTTTTGTACTTCATTCACTCTTGATAGGCAAATTATTGTAAAGATAATATTGTTCTTTGCCTTGAGGCTTGAGACAGTTAATTTCATCTTTTTAATATGTGTAGTCACAGTTAATCTGGGCTATGTTGAATATGCTGGCTCAGTACAGATGACGAAATAAGAAGTAACACCATTAAACAATCAAGCTTTAAACTAATGCCTCTAGTTTTTTTTTTCTGTGCTTTTTTTTTTAATTTTTCTGGTGGTGGTACTCAGAGTTGCGTTTTTTGTGCTTGTGTGTTCCTGTGCAAGTGTGCGACAAAACAGAAACCGCATGACTGAGATATGTGCATGTAATTTTGTATGCCATAGAGGTATGCGAACAGTTGCTAAAACTTTTATAGTGAGATGGTACATGCAAAACACATCATAGATTTGCACCATAGCTGAAAGTTCTAGGATGACATGGCTGTGCACGAAAGAAATCGACGTTTCAGTATTAGAAGGTGCATGCAAGTGCACATAAAATAATTTTCAACAGTAGAAGATAAAAGCTACAATACACGTGATGCAAAAAAGTAAAAAGAAGGACACTCGCGCATTGCCTTTATCATAGAGGGTGTGACATGGAGAGGTTAACGATCGCCACTCGCATCATTATCTTAAGATTAGAAGAGCACACATCTTTGTTTCAACTATGTTTTCTAAACATTGAACCCTTGCACATATACTGCGCGTCACGTTTATCGGGTGGGGCACATCTTTTTGTCCATTTCGTCAAGCAATGTGTTGGCTGCTTAGTGAGCGACTGAGAAAACCTGTGTTTGTGACTAACGGGGAAGAGTTTCTTTAGTTCGCTCGTGCACACTTTCATCCTTTTCTTTCTTCTTCTTTCGCGCTATTCTTTTGCGTCTGCTTCCTGCTTGCACTGCCTGCCTGCCTGTGCACCCGCCTGCCTGTCCGCCGCACGCCCTGTCTCAGTTTCCAGTACGTCATGCACAACCTGCAGATGCCCGGAGAGGAGCCACGCTTAGAGATTTTGCCCGAACGTTTCAGTTTTCCAAGTGCTCTGTGGCCCCGCGTCAAGCCGGGATGAGGGGCCTCGTCTGCTGCCTCCTGCGAGGCCTGCTCTCTCACGGCAGCCTGTCGTCGGAGTTCTTTGTCGACGTCGCACCGCTCTTCGAACTACACGTGGCCCTGTTTTCAGAAGCCGGACTGTTACCGTGAAGCCGTGCTTTCGTTGCTGGCGAGAATGGAGAGTGACGCACTCGCCCCCTCGGGGATGTGCATCATTGCCACTGGCACTGGGTGTGTGTGTGTGTGTTTGTGTGAGTGCGCATTATCTTGCGAACGTGCCAAGCTGGGAAAGCAGCAGGTTACAGTGGTGACAGCGAGTTCTGAAATCGAATTAAAACGTCACTGGCGATCTGTAGGGCAGCACTAAATGTGGCTTCACCGTGTCAGTGCACTCTCGTCTGAAAAACTGCAGCCAAAGTTTAAAAGCAGCAACCACGTGGAACATCCCTCAATCGTAGTTTCATTGCCATGTTGCCACGTCTGTCTTGTAACGCATTATGTCACCCGCTGTAATCGTGGCTGAGGTGTATTCAGTGTGGTTGCTGCGATAAGTTATGTTAAAGCGGAGCATCACTATGCCGCGATTGCAGTGTGGGCACTGTGTTTTATGGAATAGACATGGCAACGTAATGGCTGAAAATGCAAATGAAGTATGTTTCACTCATTTTGTGTTTATCTGTGCGCACATTTGAGTACACTTCAATAATTTTTCAGTAGGCACCAAAACATTGTACAATCACACATGTGCACGGAGTTCATGCACCTGGCTTTGGCTGCAGTTTTATGAGAGGCTGAATGCAGAGTTCACAATTTATGTTGTATAGTTTTTTTTTTTTCCTGTAGCTTTTGAGACGTCACGTTAATTATGTTCTTTGTGTAGATTTGTTTTATTTATTCAGTGTATTTTAATAGTTCAGCTATTTTTACTGTTTATGCATTTTATTTGAAACCTTTCTGGTAAAGTGTTTTATTCTTTACTTACATTGTACCCTGCCTCTTAATTAACAAAAAACTTTAAGACACTCCAAAAATGACCCTATCTATAGAGCAGGGCATGTTAAAATAGGTCTAATCCACTATCACTACTTACAAGTACAATTCTTAAAGGGACACTAAAGAGAAACAATGAATTGGTTTAGATTGATAAAGTGTGCTCGGAGAACTCTTGTGTAGTTTATTTCACCACCATACGTTTATTATTAGAGGAGAACACCAAGTTCAAAGTTTCATTTTTAAATTTCGTGCCAAACTTTGTAATTCGTGACGTAAAAGATTTCAAAGAGCATTTAACGTATTTTGGCACCACTGGCTCGACGAAATTTCCACAAACTCGTTATGTCAAGTCCCTGGCCCCCTCAGAGGACAATGTACTTCGATTTAACCGATTAGGAACTACGTAGGCCCAAGCAGGCGCTGTCAAAAATATGTGACGTCACGGCAAATGGTGCGGGAATTCCAAGGTGGCTTCGCCACCTGTATTTTCTTTTTGCACGTTTTATCGCTTATTAAGCGTCTTCTCGCAGCAAGCGTGGTGTTTTTGGTATCGTGGAAGACTACTTTAGTAATGCGAGAAAAATCGTTTTGCTCTTTAGTGTCCCTTTAACTATTGTGAGTAGATCATTTCATATTTGTCCAATAGAAAAGTAGGTGTCACACTGTGTTTTATGAGATGTACATGTGGCAGCGAAATTTCAATTTGTTGTTGGTTTCTGTTGAGAAGAAAACATTTTATGTGGTGCAGTGTTAAATACCTTCGAAGCTACCGACAGTAGTCTACTTAGAAATATGTGCACTTATTGTTAATGGAAAGGATGGCACTACTTTAGGACATGCTGCTTTAAGAATGCAGTTCAGTTCATAGTAATCAAAATGTCCTTTCGGGCATAATGTGTGTGTTGGAAAAGGTTCAGAAGGTTGCCATGACAATAACATTGTATGCTAACGTAGTACTAATAGTGATGTGTTTGTGTAGGAATAGGTATGAAATCTATTCATCTGTCCTTTAAATGCATTCACTTCATACGAGACATTTTAATGCTGCTGTGCATAAGTGAATATCGCAAATTAACATTATGCGAGATTGAGTATGTTTGAGGTTTAGGAGCACAAACAGGTTCATTTTAGATGTTGAAGTTGAACCAGCCAGCCATAGTGGGTTTAACCTTTTTGGTACTAAGTGGCAAGCTGAGCAGTTCTGTAGTAAGTTCCTGTATATTTCTGTAATTATCTACAGCCCAAGGTTGTTTTATGGGCTGTAGATGTTTACAATATTTTTTTTCTTTTTGACTTGTTGCTTGACGCCTGACACATTCTTTCTTAAGCGGTGCCATGCAAGGATATTTTAATGTTCCCTTTTTTTTTCTCTTTTACTTAAAAGTGAGGAACATGCCGTTTCTCAGAAAGCTAAATTCTTAAACCCAACTTCAAATTGGAGTTAGATTTCTTCATTGATGTCTGAAATATCTCCGACAACTTTTTTTCAGTGACCTTTATTTACTGGCAGTGGGCCCTGCATCCAGTCTAATGTTTACTTTGTTTGGTTTTGCTAAGCAGTGCACTCATTTTTGCCTATGACATAGACCTATTCAGCATCTGAAGTAAAACTGTGTGCCGCTCTGTTCAAGGACCAATTGTAGCAGTTGTTCACTTGTTGTACCGAGATGCGAGACGCTTCTTGTATGGCTAAAATTGAGCGAAAAGCAACTGCCTCAGGCACCATGACAGAATCTACACAAGCAGTAAATGGTGGCTGAAATTACTTATCCGTGGCTTCAACAGCCGTTAAGTACAGAATGCGTTTGCTGAAGGTGTGTCGTTTGTTACCAGGATTGTTCAATAAGGTTTCTTCGTCAGAAACACTAGGATTGCTAAAAGCAGGGTTTTTGTAGAGCAGTAGCCTGGTGACATGCATGCCCACATTGTGAACATGTACTGTGAGTACGACTGTCAACACTGTTTTATGGCTTTGTCTATGTGTTTCTTACCTAATGCCAAATGAAAGCTTGACAAGGGAGTACACTTGCATGTGGTGGTGTGTAATGACTTGAAACCAGATGAGCTTTCACCAGTCTTCCCTTGCCTCTGACAAGCAAGCACAATTGTTAACCGAATCCCATGTTGCTTATGACTGTGGGTCATTTAGCAGCACATTCATATCACACTTGGTTGGGAACACTGTAAACCTTACTTTTTGCAAGGAGTTAACCTTCACGAGTTTTGACTGTTGCCTACAGCCTTTAAACCCCCATCCCTTCGTGTTAACTTTGCAATGCAACTGATGTGGCATTCTGTATTCTACCAGTTCCACTTAGATTGAACTCGGCATGTGAAACTTGAGTTCAGATGAATGGTGTTTTGTTTTCATGAACTTGGAAACATGTTACATTCATATGGCGATTTGTACTACCAGATTTCGATTCACTTATTCTCTAGCCTGTCTAATGAACTGGAGTGCTACAGCTACAAGTATTTGCTACAGCCACTGCTTGGCATTCACTACTACACTACCTACCATAATCATGAGTGCCGTGTCTTAACAGCTGTCACACCCAAATGGCCATATGCTGCTGCTGAAATATACTGCACACTGACAGCTTGAAACAAGTGTCACAGAAATTGTCTAGAAGCACAATGTGCCCTTTATATGTTATAGCGCACAGATATTGTCCATTGACAAAACTTTAAAACGAATACTGTGTGCAACACCTTGTATATAACCCCACTTTTCCTCTTTTTTCCGTCGAAGAGACATCAGTATGCGCAAACTTGAGCACATTCCATGTGTAACAGAGAGCTGCTGTTGGAGCTACGACTTGTCTTGCTGTGATGATGTCACCAAAGAAATATGTTCGCACCACTGTTGAAATGTGTGCTACACGTTTTAAAGGCCCTCGGCTTAATGTTAACCGTGCAATGCTTCAGCTTCACGCGTGCTGTGATGGCGGGTAGTGAGCCTAGTCTTTGAGAATGCATTGTGTATGGACTCGATGTGCCTCGCACATTGCGGTGTTCTTTGTAGCTAGGCACAAAGAACATTACAGCTAGCAGCATGAAAGGTCTACCCCAGGGCAAGGCTTACCCAGTATGTGCTGGTATACCCTAGCAATGCAACACAGCTGGGCACAGGGGGACACTTTGTGTTTGCAAGCTTGTATTTTTGTGCACATCATGTATGACTAATGGTGCATAGTTACGTCCAGTAGATAGCGCCTTAGTTGAGAGAGTTTGCAGTAATTTGCTGGTATCGCATCTCGAGACAACTGTCACGTGCCAATGTGTCTGGGAGATCGTAGCTACTATGGACCCCGAGACACCGCAGTGCCAGGAATGTTTTTCACTTAGCACACTAGTTAACATGTAGAGGCACATTTATATTTGCAACATTTTTTTACCTTTCTATTTGTGAGCTCCCATTTCGGGCACTTCACCACTTTTGACAACTTACCGCAGGTGCGCCCTCATGTGCACGTCTTTTAGCTGATGTAGTAGACTTTTGCTAAACTTCAGCACTAGTTGCAGCTGGATCAGTTAACATGCGGTTTAGATCATCCTACTTAAGCAACACCACCCTATTTGACTTGCAGAGGACTTCGTAGAAAATCTGGCTTTTTGCAAAGTCTCAAACAAACAAGATTTCATGTATTAGCATATGGCTCAGTGCTTTTAATAAAAAAATTTTTCACACCTATACCTTGTGTGTTGTGTAATGCCCCAAACTACCCTGGTTTCTTTCAGAGATTGCATTCAACCATTATACAGTGCACTGTTTGTTCCTACAGACGTATCTATTGTTTGTCTGTTTAGCAAGAATGTGAAACTGTAGGCACGGCTCTGAAGCATTTAGTACAGAAGAAGTTGCCCCACATCCAATGTGCCCTTTTGAAATCCACATATAGCAACGCTCCTTTGCATCTTCGTCTTTCACCCAAAGCTGCGATGCACGTGACATGACATGTCTTGCTGGGCCTCTTCCACCCTTTTCCTTTAATGTGTTATGATTAGAGGCTAGATTCATCATCATCATCAGCCTGTCTACGCCCACTGCAGGGCAAAGGCCTCTCCCATGTTCCGCCAATCAACCCGGTCCTGTGCTTTCTGCTGCCACGTTATACCTGCAAACTTCTTCATCTCATCTACCCACCTAATTTTCCGTCTCCCCCTCACGCGTTTGCCATCTCTTGGAATCCAGTCAGTTACCCTTAATGACCACCGGTTATCCTGCCGACGTGCTACGTGCCCGGCCCATATCCATTTCTTCTTCTTGATTTCAACTATGATGTCCTTAACCCCCGTTTGTTCCCTGACCTACTCTGCTCTCTTCCTGTCTCTTAAGGTTACACCTATCATTTTCCTTTCCATCGCTCGCTGCGTCGTCCTCAATTTAAGTTGAACCCTCTTTGTAAGTCTCCAGGTTTCTGCTCCGTAGGTAAGTACCGGTAAGATGCAGCTGTTATATACCTTCCTCTTGAGGGATAGTGGTAGATTACCATTCATGATTTGGTAATGCTTGCCGAATGAGCCCCAACCCATCCTTATTCTTCTAGTTATTTCACTCTCATGGTTCGGCTCCGCGGTTACTACCTGTCCTAAGTAGACGTACTCCTTTACAACTTCCAGTGTCTCTCCACCTATCGCAAAGCGCTGTTCTCTGCCAAGATTGTTCCACATTACTTTAGTTTTATGCATATTAATTTTCAGACCTACTCTTCTACTTTCCGCATCCAGTTCAGTAATCATGAGCTAACAGAATTGCTAACGGAATTAATACGACATTAGAGTTCAATCAACCAAGGGACCAACCAGGCAGGATTTCGTACAGGATTCTCAACAATAGACCATATTCATACTATCAACCAGGTAATAGAGAAATGCGCGGAATACAACAAACCCTTATACATAGCCTTCATAGATTACGAGAAGGCATTTGATTCGGTGGAAACATCAGCAGTCATGCAGGCACTGCGGAATCAAGGCATCGACGAAGCCTATATAAACATAATGGAAGAAATCTACAGCGGATCCACAGCCACTATAGTCCTCCATAAAGAGAGCGACAGAATCCCAATAAAGAAGGGCGTACGGCAGGGAGACACGATCTCTCCAATGTTATTCACCGCGTGTTTACAGGAGGTTTTCAGGGCCCTAGATTGGGAAGAGTTAGGGATAAGAGTTAATGGAGAGTATCTCAGTAACCTACGATTCGCTGATGACATTGCATTGATGAGTAACGCGGGAGACGAATTGCAGAGGCTAGATTTTTAGGCATTAAAAAGTGTGTTTTAGCTGCCATAAATAGGCAGGCAAAACAACATTTGAAGCCTCCAACATCGTAAATGTAGGGACAATAAATTTTTAAATAAATGCAAATATTTCTGAACAAAGACGTGCACGACCTGTATCTACGACAAGAAAAAAAGAGTGTTGTTTATGATGGCACAAAGGTGCCTACAGTTGAACATAGCTGTGCAATGGCCCTATGTCCCGCACGGTTCGCAGAACATGGTCTCTTCTTTTGTTGTGTAGCATGGTGAGTCAAGTGTCCACTGTCGAACCAACACACTCGTTTTTTGGCATTACTGATAAGGGCAGAGCAGGGGCAGATAGCCAGACCGCTAAAAGACCAAATGGGAGGGGGTGCTTCCTACTGACTGGGTCGAATCGCATAGAGCCAATTTCTCCCCTAGCGGTTTACACCTTAAAATGCAAATTACAAACAAAACAAAAGCTGCGTGCACATCAAATTTTTCTGTCTTCTTTTGCTCTTCTCTCCTTTCCCCTGACGGCTCTATGTGGTTTCGAATTCACCAACCGCTGACACTACGTCAGCATGGTTGCGTATGCTGGCCGGCACGTCCTACTTCACTGCTGCTAGTGGTCGTATTCCAGGAGTTTGCTGAAAGGACTAGGTTGAACCCCATAAAGTTCCAAACAGTCAATGTTGCCCGGTAACCTGAATAATGACCTAAGTGCACCCGAAAGCAAAACTTGAGGCTAAGTATCTATGGGCATTGCGAATACTTACCCAACTGTTGATAGTAATATATCTAAAGGTATACTCGTGTTGCGGTGTGAAATAATTTATTTTTCAGTGTTTCGTTGTCTGCAGCATTTGCCGTTTTGACATTTTTGGCACTTCTTGACAAAACATCCCAAGGATCACTGAGGTAGTCATCGTGCGCTGGCACTTTCAGACAAAATGTCCGAGAAATATCTCGAAGTAGACGTTGTTAACTTGTTTCGCAGAATAGACTCTGGCGATGCCGTAGCTGTTGAAAATTCTTATCAACAGTGTGCCGACACATTTGAGGCGCAAAGGTCATATTTTAAAAAATGTCTATTTTAGGTCTTCTTGCAGAGCAAGACGTTTATAGCCGTTTCGAGGTGGGAAACCCTGCATGCCTACCTCAAACATTGGCATCATCGACGCTTTGGTAAACGGAGCAGTGAGAACTCAACGAACAGGAATCACTATGCACTTCCTCAGGTTTCACAGAAGTGGAGTTGCCATACATTCTTTTTTGTTGGTCTACACACGCAGCGATCCGCTAGAAACTAGCGTATAATTATGAATTATATAAGCGGTGTGGGTGACTTGCGGGAAACAGCTACACATTGCCCCCATGGGCCACAGGATTTGAATTCCTCGAAGAAAGCTCTGCAGGACTCGTAATAGCACTTAAACTTGTTCCATCTTGAATGAATAAAACGCGCGAAAGAACGAGGACGAACAGAAGAAACAACAGACTACGGCGCTGTTCTAGTTTCTTCTTGTTTTTGTTCTTGTTTCTTCTGTTCGTCCTCGTTCTTTTGCGCGGTTTATTCATTCAAGATGGAATCACACCAACTTGCCCAGTTAAACATTCTAATGCAAACTTGAACGTCTGAAACAAAGGAATTTCAGTTCATCAAATACAATTGCAAACAAATGGCCACATGGGCTTTCTTTAAACGTGCCAGTTTTGTATCTTCACCCTAGCCCACGACATTGGAGAAGAGAGATCAGCCCACCACATACAATGAGATTTCACAGCACTTCTTCGGGGAGGTAGCTAATTTAGAGCACATGCTCTGGCGATGCCCCTCGTTAATGGGCAGCGATCAAGCCAACCATGCCAAGTGGTGCTCCGCCATCAGAAGCCCCAACAACAGGGATCAGCTTTGGACCGTCCAGAAAACCCGCATGCGACGCGCAGGCCGTCTCAACGTGGAAGGAGCCCACAGCGCACTAGTCGAGTCTCTCAGGACTCTTAAACCCCCAACACCAAAATTGAAACCTCAATATGTTCGTGTTGTTTGATTGTCTTGTATACATGGACACTTATCACCGATTATTAGTGGTGGATGTTATCTCAAGATATTTTCATTTGGTTTTAAGGTAAGCGTGAGCGCTCATCTGGAGTTGGCAGCACCTCACGACATGGCCACTGGTATGACGTAGATTGAGGCCCTGTGTGACGTTCGAGTAAAGCAAGTATTGTCGACGTCACAGAATACTTGTGGTGCACACACAATACCACGACTGGCACCTGACTGAGGGCTATTCTTCCTCACTCCCCTTGCTCTGTTGTCTGGCTGCTCTCAAGGTAGTTCCGGCTGCTTAGGCCAGGAATGCTTTTTCTTTTTCCCGAGGGGACTTGTTCTTAACAGGCTTAACATAGCACCCAAAATGTTTCATTCTTTACCGCACTTTCAACTATACACCAAAGCTTGAGTGCATGTGATCTTAGGCGCTTTCTCGCTTGGGGACACTACTTTCTTATGGTTTTAGGTGGGCGTTTCAAAGTAACATAAAATTGGTCGCAATTAACGACGCTAGCATATGATACGTTAGAGCATGTGTGATTATTTTTTGGGATTACCAGACACAAAGCTACAAATGACAGTAAAAAGTCGCTAACAAAAATTTCGCTGTCAGGGGTCTTTGAATAAAGTTTGACCAACCAACCAACTGCGAGCTAGCAAAGCATTGACCGACAGCAAAACAGCCTTCAAAAGCCTTTGGAGGTAGGCAAAAGAGCCTGTAAGCAAAATCTTCTTAAACTTTTAACTGGTGGCACTTCTATATAAATACCTTTTTTACATTTTTTAATTTAAAAGTTTAGTTTAATTACTTCTTACATTTAAATCACAACGTCACCTCATTCCATCCGACTTGACAAATCTTCCGCAGGTTGGTACAAGTTTCCCATCTGACTGGGCTGGGTAACTGTGCACTGAGAATAAGGTGTACAATTTGAAGTAAATCTACAATTGTTGTGATCAAAATTTGGAAGTTTGTTTGTGTTATTGAGGTTCATTGCAGCATTATACTACAACATGTCTAGAGCAAGATGCAGCTCCCAAGATGTGGCCCAGTGGGGTGGGCCCCACTCTGCAGTGTTCAAAATAGCGAATGTTGACGTGAACGGGAGTGATGCACATACATTGCTGCATTAAGAGGACTGTTCAATATTGGGCGCGAGGCCCACCACTGGAAAAAAGCTGGCGCCACTGTGGGCATGACATGCTAAGCAAGATCAGCAGCAGCGTCGTCTGCTTCGCAAGGCACCAACATGCGCTAAACACTAAATTTTAATACCACCTACACTGCAATTCTGATTAAACGGGAAGTTTTCCCGCTTCGGCTGTGCGCTTGACAACACTTGAAAGCATTGCAATATGCAGCCGCTTTTTGAAGACATCTTATACGGTAGGCCAGTACTTGGTGCTGCAGTGCAGGACATACGCAACGGAGGCCGGTGTCGGCCTTCACACGTGTCGTCAGGGTAAGAAGCTGCGTGAAGCTTGGATTTTGAAACTTACAAATGGTGAACAGCCATCGGCTACAACACGCGCATGCAGCCAGCACTTCTGCAAGGAAGATTTCTGCTTCGGCATAGGGCTGCATTGTTCGGCGAGTAGCAGAAAGCACTCGCTGAGACTCTCGCCCAAGTACGCTGGCCAGCTAATGACGCCGCTCTCCTGCAAGCTGGCCCATATGTTGCCCACTTGCATATCGACCGCAAAATTAGGTTCACTCCCAAATTCAAGCTGGCCCATCCCAACTTTATTTTCTACGGAGCCGTATGTATTCTTGGCAGAAAGGTGCCACGCCTTTTGCGTTTAGACGATTTTGCCACCATAATTGCTGGGGAACTTACCAAAAAATGTTGCACATTAACATTATGGTCTACGCCGCATGGCATACGCTGTTTGTTAAGCACCAACCAATCGATGTATCAGGTTAAAAAAGAAAAGCAGCGGGGAATTGCTTGCGGAGGAGATAGATGAATGCATAGTGTGAGACACCACTTTAGCAATTATGATAATGAAACGTCGAAGAACTTGCAAGAAATATCGTCTTTAAAAAAATTAATTTTGCCGACGGCTCGCACAAGCCGCCGTAGGCACCAATTTCCATAGCTTTTATAAAATCAGTTTTGAAAAGCTTTGTTAATATCCAACGGTTACTTGTGTATAGATATAAATGCTCAATACGCTGTGGCTATGTGATCACTTAATTGAGGCTTCATTGTGGTACGCCCTATTTATTTATATAGACAGACCAATGTAAGAGTATGTTGCATAATTCGTCCTCAGGGATTGCCTGCCTTTCGTGCAAGAAGCTTGTTTGGAGATACACCATCGCAGCGATCACGCAGAGTATGCGCTCACTGTACATATTCCGTAAACAAAACAGCGCCTGCAAACAATTCTGTGCTTCTTTTTGTCCAAGATTATCATTTTGACTGTCGAAACTTTCCTCATTTCATAAGTATTCACAGGAATACCCAGGAGGGCTTCCACGTGGCGTTTTTGTAGAGCGCCGACAGCCAAAACCTATGAGGAGTGAGCCGGCGTTATCCTACCTAGCACACGAGAGGCATGCCCAATAGAGGCAGACTCCGTAACACCTCGCCCCCCAATAGCAAATAATTCCATATATCTGGGTTTGGACGTAATTCAAAGTTGTTACCAATGGCACCTACATTGCAGCCAAAATGTCGTTCTCATGGTTCACGGATTATCTGCGTTCAGTTACTTTTGGCAAGCGAGATTTCACATATCTATTTTCACATACCCATTTTCGCGAAGCACAAGAGACTGGTTTTGGAAGTGGCAGGCAGTGTGCCAGCGCATAAAATCAGAGCAATAAGACAATCTAGAGGGGTTTGCATTGTCGTTTTTATTTCAGAACTTTTCGAGTCCTCAGAGTCATTTCCATGGGAATGGTAGAATCGCATGTTAATTTAGAAATGAACTTGATCACTATGCCATTTCTGACTGAAGCATTCAGCAAGAGTTTCCAAATTGAGTCGTAGGACGAGGAGGACTAAGAAGCATCACTGTTTTACTGCCAGTAAACACAGCTGTAAACAATGTCCTCTTGCAAGAGCTATAGAGTAATAAATAGTTACGAAACATGCTTCACTAAACACATGGCCACCTGCCAGCTTGCCTTCCCATCACTGTTACGCAATTATACTGTCTCGGGAGTGGGAAACACGACTTGGTCTGACTAAACTGAGTACTGCATGACATTTATGCCAAATCCGGCTGATCGGAACAAAGTGGCATTTTTCAGAGCGGAGGATTATGAAAGGGACAGATAAGGTGGAAAGACCTGAAATGCATGGGGTGCTGTGTGCTAAATGAGATGGGTGTACTTGGGAACGATTGCTCTTTTTTTTTCTTTTTTAACGTTCTCCAAAATGATGTGTGACATACAACAACGAATGGTTCTGTAACAACACATGGGTAGGGAAAAAAAAAAATGCCTGACAGGGTGCCACTCGGCAACGTGAGAAAGAACAGCAACAAGAATTTAAAAAAAAAGGGCAGTGAGTACAAAAAGAAAGAGGAAATGGTGAGAGAATTATCTACAAAAGCTGTCCTTTCTTTTGTGTTCTTCTCCTATATAAGGGGAAGCGATCATGATACATACATACACATTCCTACATACATTTTCTTTCATCATACGACACACACACAAGAGACTTCCACATATTTTTTTTTCAACATCCTCTCTCACTAAACTTTCCCCTCTCTCGGGACGCAAGAGGAGGGCGAGAAAAATTGAAACATCATTCCTAGCCCGTTTTTTTTTTTTTTTTTGTAATGCGTTGGTTTGGTTCTTGCAGTAGACCTTCTTCCTTCACTTTCAACAAATAAAAAAAAATCAACAACAAAAAAAGAACAGAGATAAAGAGGAGAGAGAGAGATAGCGATAAAATGGAGAAGCAACGTCCCTACTGACATCACGGGTATCGAGGACTGTATAGCAAGAGGAGAGCGGCACTGTGACATATATGCATGAGAAGTCAAGACACCCGACGAAGACACAGAGAAGAGGGAGTCCACGGAGGAAGAGAACCTTCCTGGCTGCCAACACCACTGCCAGGCACGACGAGAACGCCGTCCTACTGACAACATAGCGCGGGCCGGTGGCACACTCGCACGTAGACAGCAGGCCCAGCCTCAAAAGGTCTCAGAGTTGGTCTTCTCGGCGTCTTGAGAGAGAACATTTACCAGTGGGGCGACGCAGTTGCTTGGAATAATGGTACCTGTGCAAGACAAAATGGTTCGAATCATACACAGTTGCTCATTTTGACACTACCTTTTACCTTTCCATGACTCTCCCTTTACAACACTCCATCATAAGCCAGGCTATGCCCACTGCAGGGAAAAGGCCTCTCTTATGTTTCAATTAACCCGGTCCTGTGCTTGCTGAGGCCATGTTGTCCCCGCAAACTTCTTTACATCTGCCCACCTAAGTTTTGCCACCCCTTTGCACACTTGCCTTCTCGTGGAATCCTGTCTGTTACTCTTAATGACCGGCATTTATCTTGCCTTCGCGCTACATGCCGTGCCCATGCTGATTTCTTTTCCTTCATTTCAACTAAGATGTCCTTAACACCCGTTTGGTTCCCTGATTCACTCTGCTCTATTCTTATCACCTACCATTTTCCTTTTGATGACTCGCTGCGTCATCCTCAATTTAAGTGGAACCCTTTTCATACGCGTCCACATTTCTGCCCGTATGCAAGTACTACAGCAGTCCTTTATAACACAAAGCTGCTGTGCCGCTCTGCAAGGGCACTCACCGACGATGCGCAAGTTGTCCTCAGTCTTGAGGCGCACCACCTGTAGTTTGGAGGAATTGTGGTGGCCATGAACTGAGCTCAGCACGCTCTCCACCTTGGCCCAGACAGCCAGCACCGACCCACTCAACACGTGGTACGTGCGCCGCCTCAGCCCAATCTCACACACCATGCCCATGGTCTTCTTGCGGCAGCTGTTGTACCTGTTGGACAAAGAGAGATAGGAAGGAGACCTTCAGTGCTTGGCCCAAGCACATCCACAAAAGTTGCGGAACTGACTGTGAACATACTCAATACGGTTTGAAAGATTGCGCGGGTAGGCTACTGCCTATCTTGGGCGCATGGATAGTAGTGCGCTTGGGGTAACAGTCGATGGGCAGCGTAACATGAACTGTATAGAATTCTTACTTCAGGGACCACAAAGTTTCAAGAGAAAACTGTTGAGAAAGCTTTGTCCGATATGAAGTCTTGCTTCTAAAGCCAAAACAGCGTTTTAGCGAGTAGCATGCTTCTCATGGCTCCATGTTGGCACATGTATAATGTTCTGTAATGGGACTTCACCCACAAACAACTAGGCATAAGTGTCCAGTACAGTGCAAAGTACTCGCCTGAAGTTGTGCCGTGAGGAGCCGACTGATTTCCCCCGACTATTCCTTCAGCACGCTGCATTTTCGTGTATCGGCTAGATGGCTTACTGTACAGAATATGCAATGAATTCCCTTTTGTTTCTTTGCGCTAGCGCATCCCATTATTCTACAGACAGCTTGAGATACCGCAATGCATAGTAGACGCTGCGCAGGAAAAGTATTTCAGTGTGGCTGCATTGGAATAAAAGAAATGGGACAGTTCCCTCACGTTTAATCAAACAAAAATGTCCATGCTCTGCCCTAATAACATTAATACCAGGGCTTATTGCTGCAGCATCTGCTAGTAGCAGATGTGTTAATAGAACATGAGAGACCTCTGTTCTCCTCATCATGTAGGTATATCTAAAATATTCTGCGACGATAAGGGTCCTGCTGCTCCATAAGGGTGCCACTAATTTCATGCTGCCCATGAAAGAGCTCCAAAAGCATTTAGAGGGTACTTACCAGTAGATGTGACTACACGTGTTTTCAGACGATTCATACTGCTCTTGCCAATGGGGTTGGGCTTCATCTGGGGTAACCTGCATGCAGGTCAAGCACAAGAGCACTGATGAGGTTGTCGAGTCTCGAGGGGAGTGCAACAAAACAGCCGCGGAAGGAGTCATACAGCACTTGCCTTTTTGTACTTGCTCTTCAGCTCATTGAGGCTCTCCTGGCGGACCTGGAGGCCCGTGTTTGGCCTGTACAGCCGGAACAGCTTTTCCTTCTTCTCCTTTGACCTCCGCGCTTGGTCCGCAACAGCCAGCACTGCTGTCTTCTTCCCACAACGCACCTGCACGCACCCAGAGAAAAGCCAACGATGGATGCCTTTAGAAACGGTTCACAAATGCAGGAATGAATGCAACAGTGGTTGATTAAGATCTGAAGCCGACTTTGCTGCTTATATTGAGGCAACATCGGCAAAAGCACTAGTGCAAGCGGACCTCGGGAACTGATCATAATGTGGTTTGCGACAGTGCACAATGAGTGGACAAAGCTTGAGGCCCACACAGAGTCGGCACCACGGCATTGTGTTTAGAGTGGCACCGCATCTGCACCACTGGATTTGAGCTGCATGATTTGGTAACGTCTTATGACATACCATGAAGTGGTTCAGAGTGGTGTGGCATCCAATGGACATAAAGAGAACCAATGCAGCAAGGGGGGCATCGTGTCTTGTAATCCTTCCACGCCACATAAAATACAAAGTTTTGCACCAAGCCTTTTCTGCAACTCCACTACTATAAACGGGTATTTTTATTCAAATAATGCGGAGAATTTCACTGCATTTGGCGTTTTCACGTCGACGCAACGCACGAGAGGGCATCGTGCTTGAACACGTAAGGAGTGGCTCACCTGGTTGGAAAGGTAATAGCCCTCGTCCTTGCTTGTCAGCTCCTTCCAGATGTCCTGTGAGGCCTCGAAAGAGAGTCCACGCTCGACACTCACAGTGTGAAGCTCCGTCTTAGCGCTGCCAGTGGCGTGATTCCGGATAAACTCGTCCACCTTGACACGCTTCACGTTGTCGCCGGCCGTGCCCAGGTCCAAGATGCCCAGGTCGTAACGGCCCGTTTTCTTGGCCTCGGAGATGATGGCGTCCAGGGTGTCCGTGAAGTACTTGAACATTGCGTTTTGAAGCTCCACTTCAATGCCCAGGATGCGGTTCAGGAACTTGCTCATGTTGTTGTAGTCTTTGTCAAGCGTCTGCATCTTGCTGAATTCATCCTCATTCACCAAGCCTACACCCACCAGTGCTTTTCGGCAATCTGCGCAAGAAATTGAAATGCAATGAGTTGAAATCTAGCTGCACAATGAAGAAGCCTACAGGCAAGAACTGCGCGAGACACGAGGTGTGTAAACTGACCGGCAAAGAAATCCCCCTCATAGTCCTCGGGTGGTGGAACTAGAGGCGGGATTTCCATCTCCATTAGGCCACGCATCATGGTCTCCAGGGCAGCTCGGCCATACTGCACAAGAAACAGTCAAATGAGCCATCCTTTCTTTGTTCCAGTTTCAGGAATACGGGGAACATATAGGAAAAAATGGCGCACCTTGTTGTCAATGTTAAAACGAGAAAGGTCCCTGGACTCGCCGGCTCTTCTGTCGCCGTGGGTCAGAGCACCCTGAATACAGGAACAAAGAAAAAGAAAGAAAGAAAAAAAAAAACGAGATAATGAAGTGACCTCGCTTGCATCAAGCTCTAACTTTAATTGAAAATAGACGAGCCAAATCCTTACCAAGCTCTCGAGACGTTTAGCCACGATGGAAGCAAATCGTCGCTCGCCAGCCAAGTCAGAAATGAGGAATATGTACTCTGGGGCGTTCACCTGGTTTGACCTGTGTGTTCGGCCTGGAAGGACGGAGGCAGACCATGTCTTCAATTCCTTCAATTCAGTAGACACCACATGTATATTTTAAGACTGCTGCCTTACCAAACTGCTGCACTGCTCTGTCTGCACTCCAGGGCAACTCGAGGGTGATGTGGACCCTGCGAGCCTGGTTTTTCGCTCTCCTGTCCGACTGCAGCGAGATACCAGAGCTCGCTGCCTCGGAGATGATGGCAATGTGCTGCAAAGGTTCACAGGTATGAGGGAGTTCATTCAGACACCACGCGCAGCTCAACACTTCTTACAGGGACCCGGCTTCAAAATCACTTAGGTTCACGTTGCTGCATTGCAAGAATTGATTGTAATATCCCTTAAGTTCACTTTACTGTCACCATTGACGTGCACATACTGAGCATGTCGAAATACTGAGAACGCAACTTCACACAGACACCCAAAGATGACCTGATTAGGCAAGCAACCTTAGCGTGAATTCGCGAAGGTTGCTGCTCAAAACTCTCCTTTGCCATTAGTCGCTAATACGCCTTGACAATGACTGGCTGTCGTTCACTGTTATGAAGAGTTTAGCATGAGCACAGTACTGTGAATGTGGGCCCAAATGTGACTGATCGGTTCAGGTGAGAAAGGTTCCAATCTTATATAAAAAAAGAGCACAAGACCTTAAAACCAGCAGCAAAACATCACCGACGCAAATGCCACAAATACAACAAGTTCACAAAACCACATCAAGTGTACGTACCTTCTCACCATCCATGAACCTCTGTTTCTCAGTAAGGTTTAGAGTTTCCAAGGGCACGTCAACCTCAGACCGAGACTCGTATTGGATTGTACCGTTGTCTGTGCTCACCACGCGCCCTTTCCTGCCCGTCATCTGCAACACACAACGAATGCTTGGTCATGCGCCATGAAAGAAACCTTATTGTGCCCGCCGCACTACATGCGATTGTGCTCAGCACAACTTTGCCAGTAAGGACAATCTCCAATGTCCACTGAATCACCCAGAATGCTAGTTTTAGTGCATCTTCGTAGTTTGCAGAATGACACACACACACACACACACACACACACACACAACACATCTCTATCAATCAGGTCAAAGACATTTGGCACCCTTCATTTAAAAAATGAAAAAAGAAAAAAAGCTAAATTTATCGATCTCAGTTTACGATGACCTTGAACGCTGTGGTAAAGCAATAAAGCCATTACATATAACTAAACGTTACCCACATCCCAACCCCCATATGGTTGCATAGGGTTAGTCGAATGAAGCCACAACAGGTGTACTTCCACGCCACCACACCTTTTCAACGTGATAATTCGCCAAACGGAAGCTAAAGGAGCTTTTTTTTTTGCCGGCTTAAGTTCATTAAAGAATGATGGCTGATCCCTCCATCATAGGAATCGGTATAACACAAAAGTGAAACGTGTCGTCACAGAAGTAGTTTATTGTTTATAGTGCATTGGTATATGAGAGCTTTTATAATGTCTACTGTTGTTTGGCAGATATAGCACCGCTTGATGGTGGACGCATCTCACTCACGTTGACGCCTAGTGGCACATCTTTGTACCGACGACTAATGCCCGTGATCATGATTTAACACTTTCGGTAGCTGAAGTTTTTAACATATACGTGGACACCGCACATGGCAAATCCCATGCAAAGATGGCATCAACAAGCACATAATAAACACTGATACTCGATATGCACTCCTTCAAAGCGCCGTGAAATGCGAAGAGAAACGCTACGCGCGTCGTGTCTTCCCTCTAGCCTGGCCGTTATTTCTCACAGGGCGAGCGGGGAACGCTGTCCGACAGCCAAGCGGGAGTCAGAGAGCGTCGGAGAGCTATTTTTCGATATGGATGGATGGATGCTATAAGCGAGGCTTGGGTTAAAGCTGCCACCTCACGGTGTGTTAAAGCGTTGACGAAAATAAACTTTTATCGGAAACGCACCGAATGGGATGGTTGTAGCAACAGCGCATTTTTAATCTTTTTTTGAGCCTGGTGGCACAGATGTCACCGCCCAGTTATAAAGGGGACGCACATAGCATCCATCCATCAATCCAAGAGCACTGTGAGCGGAAAGTGTGAAATATAAAAGGCGCGTTCATGTAGCCTCCGCAACGTGTTTGGCAATAGCTCAGTGGGCTAAACGTCCGCCAGCCACTGCTGCAGACTGAGAGGTCATGGGTTCGACTCCCGTCAAAGGAACTCTTTTTTTGTAGTTTTTTTTTTCTTTGCCATCTGATGGCGTTCATCTGATGGCCTCATCCAGAACACCACTAAACATCATGACACGGTTTCCGACCCATACGCCACAATTTAGGAACAACACAAGGAAACCAAGACATAAATTGGCTGTCACCAAAACGTGTAACGTGACTCATTTCTACAAATGCAATATTCTGTCAGCTTTGCTAAATGTGCTGTTCGATGCAACAGACATGAAAAACACATGCAGTTCAATGCACAGTGTACGCCTTACGATAGAACTGACAGATCAAGTAGCTGAATAGAAGGCATCACATATCTGCACCAATATACGACAAGGTGTACATAGTGACTGATACCTAGGCTTCATTTAGTGTTAAATCTGTGTCATCCAGAAGCACTGACAGTACCCACCTCAGCGACATTCTCGGGCCCGCCGAGTTCGTCAATGAGTTGGTCCAGTGTATTGGGAGGCAATTTGTCCCCGAGGTTTTCCAGCCGCTCAAGCAGTTCCTGCTTCATGGCTGCTGCCTTCTTTTCGCTGTCAACAGTGGGCACATTCCGGACTACTGGCTGCGGAGCGGCGCCTGCGGAACCAAACAGCACAGCAGCCACAGAATTATTAATCGCAAATGGTGAAAACTCGTTAACAGCAAGTGTATTTGCACTAACAATTCGTGAAATCTAGGCTAAACAGATTGCAGCAATGAAGGCTGCACAGCCTTCCATTTGCAATGTCGACTTCTTCAATGTCACGCAGCTGCTTCATACTTTCCAGACACAATACCACTGCTCAAAATATGCACTGCAGTTTAGTATCTGCAATGCCCGTGCCTAGCAAGGGGCCTTTCAAGGAGTGCATATCACATTCGCCCACTTACCGTTCCTCGTAGGCTTCTCGTGCTTCTTCTTCTTTTTGGTTTTTTGCTTCTTATTTTTATTTTTAGATTTGTTCTTACGACTTGCCCAGGGATCTGAAAGAAAATAGCCCATTCAGTATACTTGGCTTTTAATCCCGCAACGCTCAATACACTTTTTTTTTCCCCCAAAGCACGCCATTGGCCAGACAAATGTAGAGGCCCTTCATCCTGGCAGAGAAACGGCTGATGAAGTTGTTCACCTTCACGCAATGCTCAACGCTTTTTACCAGGTGCTCAAGCGTTTTCAGGAAAACTTTAAGGGACCTCTCACACAAGGTGCCAAGCCGCGTTCAAGTGTATGCCATTTTGTAGAAACAAAAGCAGCTCGCTGTTGATGAGCGTCGAGGGCACCGAGAAACCACCCTGCATTGACATTATCATGCCAAACACACGCCTACAGTACAGCAAGTATAGTGCTGTTGTAGCCATACCGCACGCTTTTATCAGGTGACAACCCAAACGTGCCTTCATCCGCTGCCAGGACTGCTAAAACATCGACACGGAGTGTACATCGCTGGCAGGAAGCTCGCCGTTGCCTCATTAAGGGGGGAAGCGGGTCTTTGAGACCGAAAATCAGAAAAAAAATCGAATTTTTGAAAATGTTTTATTTGGATTCTGCCGCTACTGATGCATAACCTCGCCAATTTTCATGCGTCTTAGATCAGTATTTTAGCCGTGACAGCATTTTATGTGCCATCAGCGAGCTAAATTTTTAGCGATGAACGCGTAAAAAACAGGCTTATTCAGCGCCGCGCTGTTGCCGTTCTACGTTACCTACGGCAGCCATCTTGGTCGCATTCGAAAGAGCCGCGCTTTTTCTTGAATATCCCGCCGCCCTTGTTTCCGTCCACTCAGAATTCACGTAGAAAATCCACGCCAAAAAAAGGTCCCTCCGCGTGAGCCTATTGGCACAGTGAGCCCACGTGACTAAACAACGCCTTCCGATTCGTCGGGCCTCCCGCGCTGTCTGCTACAGTGCACGCAAAGCGGCAAGTTGATGTCGCCGTAGTATAACTGTGTTGTCCTCGTCGATTTACGTCCGTAAAGTTCCAACCCGCGCAAGCTGGCAAGAAACTGGAGCAGGTGTTTTTTTCATCCTCAACAAAGACTGCATGTTGCGGCGGCTTGCTGGCACGGCGCCAAGCGAGCTAGACGAAGTGCGCCGCAGCCGCCGGGAGTGAATTAGGCCTACGCTCTCGGCCGCGTTTTGGAACTTTGATCGTGGCGAAGCCATATCGAAAGTTGCGCAGCGCTCATAAATTCGAAAAAAAAAAAAAAAAAAGCGAGATCACGGCTCGGGTGCATCAGAAGCGCATCCAGCGGAGGACGGCGTGGTGGCGGAACGCGATTCATCGGTCGAAATGCCGACTTCACCTGTGTCGGCGGCCGCCTCGACGACGTCAGTGATAGGAAGCGTGGTAGAAGGATCAACACGACGTTCTTGACTAGCGCCGATCGTGCGCAACAGCCGGAAAAGACTGAAGATAATATCTCCGGCTTATCGGCAACTTCCGCTAGCGAGCGCAAGCTGCGCACTCTCGCAACAGCGTGCGAGGGCTCTGACCCGTCGGCGGCTAACTACGGCACCGTCGACTTCTCCGCAATCAACAAACTGCTTGAAATGACAGGCACTGGGGCCGTTTCGATTGGAAAATGTGATAAGCTACTCTCCTGGTGTCTTCTAAGGCATTTATTTGCAAAGTAAAGCATTTTTACTTGTGTAGCGCTCCTTGAAGATACAGAGTTTTGTTTTTTGCTTTTTTCTCAGTTTCAATTTTTTGGCCACCTTTCATTCTTTTAGCGAGCGTTTCTCAGCTTTGGTACACTTGATTTTGATCATTTTTGTATTACTGAAAAGCTGGATGTTTAGCGAGTGCAACAAAGTGTCATATGTTACTATAGAAAAGCGTAAGTTTTTACAAGAGAGAAAATAACAAAAATACATTTTCTCTGTAATCGAATGGCGGATTTTAAAGCTTCATAACTTTTGTTGTAGGAAAGCTAGAACCATAAAATTTGCTTATTGCACTCTTTGATAACTGTAGAATGCAATGACATTTAATTCAGCAGGATCCGAGTAGCTAATTTATTAAAAAAGTGATTAAACGAAATTTTGATGAATGATTAATTAAAAAAATTGTCATAACGGCTACATAAAAACTGAGTTCATATTTGGTATTTACACATGTAAATACATGATCACCGAAGTTTTCATCATCCTAACTTAAATAAAAAGATGCTTCATGTCAAAGTGCCTCTTCCCCCCTTAACCCAATAAGCTACTCACCCCAACTGTGCACGGTCTGCAGTGGACTAGGTGCGAAGAACACTCACACATCAAATGTGCGTACGGCCTTGCAGTGACAGAGTGAGCCGAGTGGCGACGCGCTGCATGCAACTAGCCAGGGAAAATCGGCTCCACGCGGCTGTACCGCGTTTCAATTAAACTGCATCAGTTTTCGCTTTTGACACTGTGACAGAACGGACAGACACACACACTGGCTATCCACGATACATGTGTGCATGTCTGTGCCACGATCTGCTACTATCGCTGTGTATTCCGGACGCTGTAATACCGTATAAACGCGTGTAAGGGCCGCACTTTTTTTTTCAAGAAATGAGGGCCAATTTTCAGGGTGCGGTCCATACACGCGACATTTTTTTTTTTAAGTAAAAACGCACCAGTTAGCGAACGAAGAGCGTTTATTGCAGTATACCACATTTCTTGCGACATACGTGCTCAATCATCTCACTCGGCGAGTCCTCAGACCTGGAGTCCGAGATGAGATGGTGTGCTGCGAAGCGCCGTCACCCCACATGCAGTCATCTTCCGTGCCATCCAAGCTGTTAGATATCCCGGCGACTTTAAAACTTCGGGACACAATGTCCGTCGACACCGAGCTCCACGCAGATGGGATCCACCCAAGTACAGTCGCCAAGGCTAGTCCCTTCAAACGCAGCATGTCCGTTGTGAGTGCAAGACCGTCATTCCGCAGTTCAGTCACATAGCGGAGCAAGTCTTCTTCTAAATCGGGAAACTTGCACTGCTCTCCTCGGAAAGCGCGCTTAGTGCTGTTGGTGTTTCGCAAGGCTTCTTTTTGAGCACACTAGCGTCGAACACATTTCTCGTCAACGTCGAATTTTCTGCCGGCGGCACGTTTCCCATGCTCGAAAGCATACTCGATCACCTTCAACTTATAGCCAGCAGTGTAGCTATTCAGGTACTTGCCCATCTTGCCAAAACGTGAACGCCGAGTAGAAAACAAGCTAGCACGAAGGTCATCGAACAGTGCAGAAAACTACAGCAAACGGCTGGCTGATCTGCAAAAACCGAACAACGCGAACGCCATGCAAAAGTTGGTGATGCTAATGCCGATATGGATAGCGCCGATAGCGCGTTTGTATAGAGATGTGAGAAGCTAAAGATAAAATCCTGCTTTAACCTTTAGTTGGCGGGTCTATGAATACTAATAAAAAGTTAAAATTTTTAGCCCACTTCACGAACATATTAACACGAATAAAATCCAAAAATATATATCTATATACTCTGGTGACGATGATGATGGTTGCGTTTCCTTGCGCCATCTATTGACTACGCCTAGAAGCTTACGCGCGCGCGCATTTTGAATACGTATTGGTTGAGGAAAGTGTGGGTGCGGCTCTTACGCGGATTTTTTTTTTTTTAGAATATGCACTTCAAAAAAACGGGGTGCGGCCCTTACACGGGTGCGGCCCTTACACGCGTTTATACGGTAGCTTCAAAATGCTCCTTGGCGTCGCCACGTGTTATCGTTTGGTCGTGCGAGAACCTGAATCTTTTCTGCACGTTGGTAAAAAGAAAGAAAAGGTTTCGTAGCGGGTACGTTAGGCAATATTTGCTGCCGATCTGCATTTCTTTGCTGGCTGTGATGGCGCAGGGCACATCAGGGGATGCAAATTTGTACTTCGTGGTTAATGCATAGTTATTCAGTGTTTTCAGCAGGTAAGTATTAACGAGGTTTAACTGTACACTCAAACCTCGATATAACAAACACGGATATAACGAAGTATGTGAAGAATAGTCTTTTCATAGCTACGTGTTACAAATAAACGTTTATAACAAATTTTCGGATATAACAAAGTTACTTTCGTGGCAGGTGTGACTTTGTTATACAGTTGAACCCCTTTATAAGAGGCACGCATGGGGGAGAAATTCTTGCCTGTTATATGAGGCGTCTCTTGTAGGCAGGGTACTAAGTTATGCATTTTCCTATCAACCCTTACTTTCATGTAGCACACTGGTGTCTCTTATACCCCACGTGTCTCTTATATCAGTGTCTCTTATAAAGGGGTTCAACTGTAATGAGGTTTGAGTGTGTTGCACAAAATCAGCCTCAACGTTCCTCTAAAAGGCTGCTGCGTGCAAAAGAAAACTGAATCCCAAAGCACGGATCCTACCCTTGGCACACAAGTTTTCTGAGGAATCCTTTGCAACAGTATTCTCAGAGGAGTCCGGAATCGCAAAAACTTCAACTAAGAGAATTCAATTTTCAGAGTACTGTAAAAGTTGCAATTTAGCTATTAAGAGAAACGGGTGCTCAAAATAAGATGGCGGCACAGGCAAAGAGTGCTCACCGTCGCTGTCCGAGTCATCACCAAAAGGGTTGAAGTCATCCTCTGCATCCGATTCGACAGCCGAGCTGCCCTCGGAATCCTCTGCTGCTGAACTGGACACAGACGGCTCAAAGTCGCTCTCCGGCTCACTCTTGACCTCAACGTCGCTGTCATCGTCATCACCCGAGGAAGCCTCCCTGTAGCGCTTCACCCCCTGCCGAGCCTGTCGAGCACTCTTCCGCTTGTGTCCCCCCGTCGAAGAAGACGGGGGCGGCGAGGGGATCGGGTCATCTACAATGCCACCCAGCCCCAGAAGCCTCAGCGACTTCTTGCGGTTGGGTGCCGGAAAGTGCTTCTCGATAAGAGTCTGTAAGACTCCCCTGCATATGCAAAGGCATCACTGACATTGCGGGTCATCTGGGAAACCACCATTCAACTTATACATTCAGTGGCTTTACAGGCACACACTGCTCACACTGCTCAAATATCGTTCTCTTTGACATGCAACACGCTACCGTATATTCCGAGCAAGCCCCCCCATCCTGGTGCTCCCCACCGAAATCTGTGTACACAGTACATCCAGGCAACACTGGCGTGCCAGAATCCAATCCAATCCTGCTTTCCAATCCAATCCAATCCTGCACCTAAACTTTATCGTCAAAATGCGATATTTTCTTTCTTTTCCACATAATGATCGCACCCCGAACTTAGTGCACGACACATGACGTTTTCCAGGTTCCCTCGAACAAAAACATGGCCTTCAAAACTTGCATTTGCAATTCAAAGACTGTAGCTATGGCACACGCAGCTAGCAAAGGTAATTCATTTGCAAGATCTGCGTCTTGCCCAATGCCATGTCACCATGAACTCATCATCAGAGGTGCTTCCATGCCATGCTCCCCACGGTCTGATGGTGTTTCCTTTGTATTTCTTGTTTTTAGGAGTTGGTGAAAGCAGCGGTTTGGCGTTGCAATGCACCAGGCGGTGAACAAGGGAGCCAGAAGAGTCTTGAGTAGGTCTATGTGTGTTCTGCTTATTTCTGGCAGGAAAAGGTTATCACCGCCATTCTGAATATTGGTGCCATTCCAGGATACCCCCCCCCCCCTCACACATACACTTTGCCAGTAATTTTGACTTGCTAAGGGGGTGTCACTTGCTCAGAATTATACGATAATTTACAGTAACTTTACTTTTATTGACAAGAATGAGAGTGATGTGAACTCCCCGCAGCACTAAGAATAGCTACAGAAGATAGAGTCAGACAGGTGACTGCACGCACCATGCACAGCAGACGAACATTCTTGTAGTTGCACTCACTTTGCCGTAGAGACGAAGTCCGAGAGTTCACCGCCTTGTTCTTCTAACTGTTCCAGTGTCCTAGCCTCCCCCGTAGACTGCAGGCCAATCACCACGCACTGAAGGAAGAAAGAAACAAGCTGTAGTGCGCACGTACCTCACCAGAGTACGGCCACTAGCGTGGGTTCGGACTTAGCGAGCCACAGGGCCGCGTTTGCCGTCGCCTCGCGTGAACTAGCGCGTGCCACTGCACACGTGCGTTCGAGCGACAAAGGCGCCGAGCACATCGTGGCACTGCATCGCTCTTCGGCCAAGCGTTCGGAAGGGACAACGTAAGGTAAGCGCCCACATGATTGGACATGTGGACGGCAGAAATAGGAGAAAAACCTGCGCAATGGCAGCGGGCAAGCCTTAATCCCGACAAAGCTAACGTCTTACGTCATGTCCACATTGAAAGTGTTCAGCCCTTTCACCACAAGCGTCTGATCCGACCCATTTCAGACTCTAGTATGGCAATTCTCTGGAACCAAGACACTTAACAGGTCCCTAAACAAGCCTGCCTGCTTGTGTGTGTGCGCCAAATAAACAAAGTGAAGGTCATGAAGTTCAGCGTTGGGACTTGGCTACGCAATTTGCAGCTAGCTCCCTACCACTCAGTACCTCTACAACGTCCACATGAGCCAGGTTCTCCTATGTCCTTTTACAAGAACACAAAGGCCGGAGTTGTGCGAAGGAATAGAACGCCGGTGGTATAACACAATTAGAAACAGGCAAGATTTTTCTCCTAGTATGCATAAGCTCCACATAAACTAAAGGACCCTATCACAATAAGTAAAGCAGGTGGAATTGCCGATAATGCACGCTCATGACCACAGAGTAATGCATTGCTCACCTTGTCATTTTTGACAGCCTCTCTGGCCAGGGACACCACGTGCGGCACCTTCGACGCGATGCAGAGGTACTTGAAGAAACGCTGATGCGAGGCCCAGAACTGACCCCACATGGTCTTCTTGATGCGCGAATCGCCCTCCATCAGCTCAGCTGCTTCTTGGAACATTGCACGAGCATCCACCCACTGCACGACAGCAAACAACCACTAAGAGAGGGGCACAAGGCTGCAATGACCACCATCAACCAGGTGTTAGGTGAAGCAGGCAATTACTTTCCAATGACTTTCCAGACCATGGAACTGGTGGAGATGCAAAGCTGGAAAGGTTGCAGCTGCAGTTTATTGTGTGTGTGTACAACACATCCAGCATGTCTTTCGGCACACATATTACGGCTGCTGCGAATTTTACAGCAAATTTTACGGCTGCTGTGACAAAGTTTAGTGCCACTTATCACCAAGCAGCTTGCAAGAGTTCTGTAATGTGTACAAGTCTGATATGCAGCGACATTTTTACCACAGTTCTTGATATACAGGCTGATATATTTGCTTGGTAGCATATGCAGATCAGCAATATGTTGGCAGGGTTCACTTTTGAAGCAGGAGAATACTGTCACCTATTTTCCGGGAAATTATATCTTAACCTTCCAGGCAGGCTTTGCAAGGAGGAAATGCTGCACTTAATATAAATCAGCACTAATCTCATCACAAATGCACAACACACGCAAAACAAGAGAGTGAGGATGGTTTACAAACAGCACATTCGATAACAATGTAAAACAACTCAATAAAGATGAAAACGTACCAGCTTCACAGATTCATTGTACATGGCGATGAATTGCTTCGCCAGAGGGATTTCGTCGATCTTGAATGATACACCAGCGAAGCTCAGCTGGCGAGCCATATACATGCCTCTCAGCTGCAAGGCAAAACAAAAACTTGGTAAGTGCTTACCGAAAAAGCTGCAAACTAAATATTACTTCCCCAGCAATCCAACCATGAATAACTGTGACGGTCTGGCAAAATTCATTCAAAATACCATAGACGGGTTTTGCTCGAAATTTGTGAAGGAAGTCACGCTGGGCACCAGTTATGTGGCAATCGGTTTGCACGAGGCTTACCCTACAAGCGTGACCTGGATGGAATGCGACACTCCTCCACCGCCACAATGTACGAAGACTCTCCGACACAGCACAGAAAAGGCACTTGCAAAGACGATACGGCTGGATTCGTCTACTCTCCGACACGATGCAGAACACGCACTCGAGGCCAGATGTCAGTCAACAAACACGGGTTTATTAACCCAAGATGCAGCACAGTGTGACAGTCACGGATTGCGGGCCAAACAGGGTAACTCCACAAGACCGATCGAGTATGCTTGCCTGCAGCGCTATCGGCAACCACACAAAAGGGCCCACCGACAGCAAGAACGAGAAGGCCCCTGCTAAGGCAGTGTGCCACCTTGTCGTTACAGGCCTGCGAGTATCTCTCCCACGACGACTAGGCTCCAGACAGATGGGAGCTCAGGTGGAGAGGGGGCCTGGGTGTCGTCACTGGCGGCCCATGAGGAAGGCCGTGACACAGTGACGTATGCTAGAGCGATGCGCAGCGTCAGTCGGGACATCTTGACGCCAGGAAGGTAGAAGCATGGCTTGCCATGTTGCAGATTAATGGTGATTCTCGGCGACTGAGGTGTGCAAGGCCGGCACAATGCGCTAGGTGGGGGACAGGTGCAGAGGGAAAACGTTCTTGGTCCCCACAAATGATGCACAAACAACAACAAAAGCCTCAAGACACATAAGAGTCGCAGTGGTTTTCATGCTGTTGCAATGTGCTTTCCATAATTGACACAATTGAAAATAATGCCACTACACAGAAATGGTGCTATTGGTGAGCTGCTTTATCCTAGTGCAGTGCCCAAACAATGCCGCATAAATCTGGCGTAAGGGCCGCCCCCCTCTTTCTCGGATTAAATATAATTGAGAATAAAAAGTTATTCTCAATTATTAACAGCCACAATCGCCTTTTCAACGCACCCACTAAATGATGTCGCACTGCCCTGTTTACAATGCAACCTGCAATCTCCAGCACAAAGCGTTTTTTGAGCAGCTGCAACGACCTAACTTCTTAATCTAGTGCCGCTATGACCAAAGAAGACGGCCTACGCACCTGGCAAGAAATCGCTTTTGGCAACACTTACGAGATTATCGCTGATTGTATCAGCATTGTAGGCACAGTGCGAGACTGCCATGATTGGTAGACAGGCAGACACATCGCAATTAAATTAAATTTTGACAACAGAATTCGGAGGTGTGATCATCACCTAACATGAAATAACATGTTTCTAAATAAATAAATAAATGAAAAAGAAAAAAAAAGAGCACTGGGTGTGGGCTGCAGCCAAAAAGTTCCCGCACGAAAAAAGAAAAAGTGCGGCCTGTACACAAGTTTAAACAGTGATCATATTGATCATTAAGCAACAGTAAACCAACAAGTTCCATTTCCAAACAAGAAAGAATGGCCAATATTTGCGTTTTTCTAAGGCAGAGCTGATTACAGTAGAACTCTGCAATGCCCAAAGATATGATTCTGACAAGTGCTAACAACTTGAACCTTTGCTGGCATGTGAACCCACTCGCATCAACAAACCCTGACCACCTGGCCTTTCTAAATTCAGTGTCCACAATTTCACAGCAGGTTAACTGTTCAGGAAGAGACATCCTTCCCAGTAGCCAACAAATTCGTAGAATACTATTTTTTAGTTTTTGCAGAATCAGAGTAGCACAGGTGAACGCAACAGGCCTAATACCGTCAGCTGCTCAGTACGATTAGGTGCATTGAAATCCAGAGCAAAACCTATCAAAGCTCTGCATTCTAAAGGAAAGGCTCACCTTCATGTCCATGGCGACCAACTCCATGGCCCCAACGCCTCGCTTCTCGACAGCTGAAATGAAATCTGAGAACTCCCGGAACGGTGTTCCCTCACCCCAGATGCCTAAGCGAGTCATGTAAGCCATGTTCTTTGGCTCGGAGGCACCTGCAGTGAAAATACAGATTCAACTGTGGCGACGAGTTACCCTCGCAGACCGTGAAGTCTTACCCATCCGAGAGAGCAAAGCCAACGCGACAGCGGTCTAAAATTAGGTTTATTTCAAACGCGAGCATCTACTTTCATTTTTATGCAACACCTATGCTGCTGTAGCTATACTCCATCCCTCATAAATGTCTGGCTCAATACAGAAAGCCCAACAAGAGTGGCTCAAAAGTTAAGGTGCATGCACACTGCCTCAGCTTGTCTTCATCATGGAACCATTCCTTGCGGCACAATGCATCGGTTCAAAACTTTATTAGCAATTAAACATAATTTTTGTTGATTTATTACACACTGGAGGCTGTGGACAAGCCCAGACAGAGCTGGCAAAGAATAAATAACAAAACATGAGTAACACTGCAGCATGGTAGTCAATAAGAAACACACACCTGGTATAACATCACAGCCGTACATTTTACTGTTCCATTCTGCTATTGTTCAAGGAAATAATGCAGTAGGTGGCACTGCCACGAAGGAATATCTAAACTCTGAACTTAAGGGGAGACGCGGGTCTTTTTTTTATTTCTTTTATTATCTGGGTGAACTGAATGACATTTAACAAACTTATCCAATTTTTTCTGCAGATTCCAAATCTCTAATTAGATTGTTGGTAGCTGCATTAGTACAAAAGATGTGCGATCTCTAAAAGCATATTTCTTACGGGAATTTTTGGCAACTTTGCTTTGTCAAACACAGAAACAAAGTATGTGGCAAGACTGCCAGAGAACTGGTCTAGCCGGTGATGCTAATCCGATTGCCATCAACAAACTCTGAATGCAAAATAAATAGAAGTAAATGTGAGTGAAATTTTTTTGCTGCATACTATTTTTGATTATCGAGAATTATGATTGGGTGAACAACATTATAAGAAAATAAATAGCATCACCGGCTAGACCAGCTTCCTGGCAATCTTGCCACATACTTTGTTTTTGTGCTTGACAAAGCAAAGTTGCCAAAAATCCCCGTAAGAAATATGCTTAAATATGTGTTAGAAATTGCATATCTTTTGTTCTAATGCAGCTATTAAAAATCTACTTAGATATTTTGAATCTGTGGGAAAAGCTGAATAAGTGTTTTAAATTTCATGCCATTCACCCAACTTTTAAAAAACCACTTTTTAAGACCCATGTCTCCCCTTAATAAGGCTTTTAAAAAGAATGCTGCTTGGCAAAGATTGGTCAGCAACTGCAATCCTATAGTCATTACCTGTAGCACTGGCATAGACCACTCGTGCCTTGGGAAGCTTGTTCTGCAGTTCAAGCACAGTGAGACCAGTCTTGGTTGGTTTGGAGGAGCCCACAGGACACAAGTTTTTGGCTTTGTGGCATTCGTCAAATACAATCTGACCATGAAGTCAAGGAGGCCAAAAAAGATTCTAGCACTGCACAGCGAAACTGTAAGGAACACAACAAATGCTAGTAGGATCTCGCTCAATAGAACCTGGAGGAATCTGAAAGATATGTTCCATTTAACAGGAGTTCTGGTCACTGTGAAAGATGTAGAGGGGTGCAGCAGTCAAACAAAAAACCAATCAAGCTAGAGGAAGCTGTTCCATTTATGCAGCAATACCGTTTATAAAAGGCACTGCGAATTTAGGAACACACGCACCTTGCAAGTCACTTACAATAGCGAAAAGTAGAGGTGGCAATTTCGCTAGCATAGAGAACTTTTCTGCATACAGTCATTCAAACGAAATACCCCGTTCGCAATCTTCCACCATCAGAATTCTGATAGAAGGTTTATGCATGAACAAGTCAAACTTTTCCGTTAAAAAAAAAAAAAAAAAAAAAAAAAAAACAATTAAAAAAGCACTAATTCTGGAGAACTACCGCACGATCATGAGGCATGCCGTAGCAGGGCCTCTGGATTAATTGACTAGTTGGGGTTCATTTTGACACACACCTATGATCGCGTACAAGTTTGGAAGAGGGCGGTATCTCCACCTCGATGCACAGACGCACAGATGCCTGTACCAATGGGTGTGCACTCTAAACTCACGTCGTGAACCAGACAGAACATCCAAGAGAGCTAGCAAGCATGCAATAACAATATATTGTATGAAAGCCTTGAAGGCATTTATGTCCAAGCATAACACACCACACAGTACTGAAAACACCAGTTATGAAATGGGATACATATTAGTGCAAACAAATAAACGAAGACTCAATAAAGAAACAGTAGGAAGCAGAAAGGTTGGATGGTAAAGTTCAACTGTTTATTCGAAAAGTGAAGGCAGCAGAATACAAGAGTTTGTGCATGTGTGTGCCAGTATCGGTAAAATGTAATAAGTGTAAAGAGTTACATCTAATTTTCAAAGAAGACAGACAGCAGTATCACTAATACTACAAGTGCCTCTCTCTTAATATGAAAAGCCTCCAATAACTCCAAAGCCTGCCAACTTTTCTGCTTCCTACTACAGTAAAAGCTCGTTAATTCGACCCTCGTTAATTCATAAAATCAGATAATTCGGATGTGTCTTTCGGTCCCAGCCATCATATGCATTGTTTAATGGCGTCAAACTCCAGTTAATTTGGTCATACTTGGTCGCAACCCGGTTCATTCAGACGATCTTGGGAGTGCACTGAGTGAAAAGCACCGCACATATAAAGAGCGAAAAACGACGTTTGTGGCCAAGTGAAATTGCGCAGTCCGCATTGCCATCGTCATCATAGCAAATCACACGGTAACGACAGGAAAGCCAGAACGCTTCACGCCTATTTGCATTCACTACCGCGTGTGGCACCTCGTTGGACGCGGGCGTTCAAAAAGGCCTAGTCGCCATCCACAATCGCATTCTTGATGACCAAGGCTTCAGCGGCTACGACAAACTACTTTCGTTCACCGGCAAAAAAAGAAGTATCGTCATGTGAGCACAGTGGCGGGGGTCAGAGCACGTTTCAGGCTAATTTAGACATGGGGGTCTTGCACCACAGTAGCACAGTGAAAGAAGTGGCAGGATGACGAAAACTGCGGCTTTTACGCTTCTCTTATAAAAAGTAAGTACAGCATTTACTATTTATTGAGAAAATGAAAGTCTGTTGACGTAATACACACTTGTTTATAGTTTCCTTTATACTTTCAATAATTCGGAATTTGGTTAATTCGGACATTTTTTTTTTTTCCTGGTCCCGTGAAATCTGAATTAGGAGCTTTTACTGTGTTTCTTTCTCAAGTCTTTGTTTCCTTGCGCTAATATGTATCCCTTTGACATCAACCAATTCACCCAGCAACAAGTCTTACTCAACCAGTAAAAAAAGGATACAACTCCATCAAAATCATCGCCACACCAATGCAGGAGCTGCTTGAGTCGCGTCTTGTACTTGCCACCACCTTGGCTTTCACCAATCAGAGACGAGTACGTGGAAAATATGACGCCCTTCTTCACGCTGCCATTCACCTTGGAGGAGATCTTCGCGTATTTGAACTGCAATGCCCAAACACCGCCTTGTACTTTACAAGTATCCCAAGTGAACTGATCGATAAATCTATCAATAACAATTTATTGCATAACCTTCAGTCAGTTACGCAACAAAAGCTCCCACATACTCAATCTCTTTGAAGATGGATCTTTTTACACAACATAGCGCAATAATCAATTTTTTCATATAAGTTTCAAGATTAGAACAAGAAAAAAAAGAGCCCAAGCATTTACATGCACACTTCTTACAAAGTAGCAAAATACAAGATTCCATTCGAGAACTTTGTTTAGGCAGACTTTGTGGTAAACTAAGCAATCAACTTAAGCCACTACAAATTCAGTATGCCTTCGTTAGGATCTACTTGCAATTGTACTAAACTCTTTTGAATTTCATTTGAACTTGCCTAAAAGCAATTCTGCTGCATTACTGGGAACTACGATGCTACAGTGGGGAATTTCCAAGTTCACGGCGAGTTCTCCACCGCAGTTACGCTTGCATACAAATATGTACACCTTAACCCCTTCAAGCGTGAAATTGGTCAAATTTATACAATATTATTCCAAGGCAGTTGATATCCCGTTGCAACAAAATCATTGTCATTATGTGTTTACTTGTATGCTTTTCAGGAATTAATCTTAATTAAAAATCTATCCTGAAGTCATTCATGCTTTACTTTTTGCCTAATTGTATCAAATCTCAGGCTAGAAATACAGTACAATTTTGTTTTCAGTAGCACTCACTTCAAGCAAACAAAAATTGTATTTTTGATATAGCTCACGCAAAGTTGCACGTCAAATGGCTTGTCAAACATGGTAGAGCCTTCAGCAAAGTGATCATGTGCAGCAACACGCATTGAAGACACAATGATTACGCAGGAGCAATGATTACGCAGGAGCTCAATCTATCTTGCTCTTTCTTAGCCACTAGCCGGCACAACTAGCAACAACAAGTGGCACACAAATGCGTACAAAGTGCCTCAAAGGATTAAATATAAAATTAGGTATGTCGCTCTACTATTTTTGCTTGAGATGCAAAGTTGTAGTCTCAGTTGCGACTGTGAAGTGCTCGACTTTGTGCATGCAAAAAGAGAGAACAACCATTCCTACCTTGTTTAAAGAATGAACCTCAATTTTTCCAGCACCTATGTCCCGCAGGTCTCTTTCGGAATCGTACTTCAAATCATTGGACACGCTTACCCTAAACAAATACATAAATTCAAAATCAAGGCTATGTTCACAAATGCATACCATGCTTGCAATTGCATGGATCAGTACAGCAAATTATCTATGCCACAACAAATCAAAACAACCATGTTTCATCAAATTTAAGGGGGTACACTGTGCATGAAAACTATTTTTTTTTAATTCTTTAAAATTTCATAAACTTGAGTTTATGCATATTTGTGCGCCAATTGCAAGTATCCAATTATTTTCAGCGGTGTGCGAGTATTTGAAGTTTCGAATATTTTTCAAATAGTGTTTGCAATTCGATTCGCACAGCAATTTTACTATTCGAACTTCCCAAAAACAAATACAGTCAACGTCAGATTGCAAGTGACCCCTACAAATTTCCAACATGCTTCACCTCATTACACTCTCGTATTGCGACAAAGCTGCCTTTCAAGCTCCGTTACGGTCTAACTTAGCCAAGAGAATGTCCAATTGAAAATAACCCCTACAGATTTTCAATATGCTTCACCTCATCACACCCCCATAGTGTGGCAAAGCTGCCTTTCAAACTCCGCTACGGTCGCAAATGTAAAGCTGCCTTTCAAACTCCGCTACGGTCGCAAATGTATTAACTCGAGAAAACGCTGGTTCCAACATGGAGATGAAAGATATGGCAGAGGTGGGGGCTCAATTAATGTTGTTTTGGACCTGAAATTTGGACAGGAAGTCAGAAAAATCGGACGCCGAAGCTTTTTAGCATCCAAAATTTCAGATGTTCTTATATATCGACGTCTACAAGGCAGATTTGGAACTCCGGACTTGAAGGGAGCACACCCTTGTCCGCCACATCAGTTGGGCTTCCACAGAAGTTGAAAGAAGAGGAGAGGCTGAGCAAGTGGCATCTTTGCCTATCACATGTAAAATGTTGCCGGCAACACTTTGGTTGCACCAAATCATGTACATAAATACAATTCGGCCTCTACATTGCCTCATTCTTGATAAGACAACTATGAAACACGACCCTGCCAGCGCTTCATCAACCTAGCAAAAAGAAACACTTTCATGTTGCTATCTCATAAGAACATACTTAGGGATTCTCTGCAAATTTTTTCTGTAAGTTCACTTTGAAGTATTCGAAAAATGTTTGAGAAATATTCGAAAATTATTCGTTTCGATTCGCACTTAATCTTTATTATTCGAATTCGCTTCGCACCCAAAATTTTGCTATTCGCACAGCTAATTATTTTTCTAGTAGAATATGTAGTTTTTAAATATCCATTCCATGTGCCACATTGGGAGATATGGTTTGCCTAGACTGAAAGAGTTACAAAGTAAGTAGGTATATCAGAATAACCTTGAATGACAACTGTATGCAAGAAAACAAAACCTGTTGTTCTAGACCCATTTGAACAAAAATTATGGTAACTATTCGCGACTTAAATCCCAGCTTGACATAGACTCACTTGTAAATGTTCGACATATCACAACTTTTGCTGAAATAGGTTTAGGACATCCATGTTTGTTTCCTTACATTCAGTTCTCACTCCAGGTCATTATGATGCAATTATTTACTTTGTAACTCTCAGTTTTGAAAAAATCTTGCTCCGAAAAATGTATGAAGTATTTGACATTTTAAAAATTACATATACTAGAAAAATAAGTGCATATTTGAAATCTGCACATAAATATACATAAACACAGCAAGTTTCATCTCAATCGATAAAGAAGTCTTCAAGAAATTTTCAGGACCCATGTCCCCCCATTTAATGCGTTTCCTTGCATGTGTAACCTTCCAAACCATAGTGCACAGTTGTGAAAACTGATATAAATGTACTATGCAGGACGGAATAACCTTGCATGCTTGCAGGCAAGGGAAAGTCAGAGCCTTGCAAGGCCCAATTCAACTTTTAGCCCAAATTTCTTAGATGATCTCTGAGGGGCCGATGTTGAATCGAATTTAAATCTCATTAGGCTAGCCTACAGATCATTCAAAATTTCACTACACAAATTAAATATGATAGAAATATTTTGCATCCCCCTGTGAGGAATTGTAACCATCAAGACTATACTGCATTTGCCAGAAGTCTACATGCATGGCCTTCACTGTACCTTCTACAATGCAATATGCAGCTAAACTGCATGCCGTGGCAAGAGGAGATGCCAGCTCACCAGATTGCTCTCTTGCGACCCAAAAGGTAGTTTTCATAAATAATCCCTGCGATGGTTCGGCCTTTGCCCACACCAGCACCGTCTCCTGTAAGATTACAAATGCATGCAATGATCAACAGCAGGCCTGTAGTAGAACTTTAAGTATCTGCACAGTCACAGACAAGCGACAAACACTGCCTAGACCACACCAATATCGCAGTCAAAGCACCGACATTCAAGTTAATATTACCCATGTTTCAGTGCAGGTGCCACTTCACTGAAGCACCACAAACGTAAAACTGGTAAACTTTTTCGATTTGCCAAATTATCACACACCTTGACGTACCTACCCCTTTACAACTGATGAATGCTAACATACAATCTAAATGTACACACATGCAATACGACCTGCATACATTTTAACGATTGCAAATTTAATTGAGTAAATGGCCTGTGCAGACAAGGGTTCCCCTATTTATACTTTGGCAACTTTTAGAAGCCAACCCACATAGTTCCACTGTAAGCTATCTGCCATCTCTGCTTGCCCAGGGTTTCCACTGACCGCAGAAGACAAGCAACATAACAGCAAGCAAGCTGCCAATGTGCACTGAACTGCTTGAAAGAGCTAGCTGTTACAGCCATGCTCACTACAGAGGCAAAGACCCATCCTTCCTCAATGCTCTGAACTGCTTTAAGAATGCTATCGCCAGTCTGTGTTCACTCGAGCATTTCTGGGAAAAACTTCATTAAATCGGGCTTGGCAGCCAAGCTAGTTCGTTATTTAGGGTTGATGATAGCATTGAGCCCTATGGGTATTTGCTGGGCAATCCAAATTGTTTCGTTAAATTGCGAACTTCGTAAAATCAGGTTTCGTTAGATCAGAGTTTTAACTGTATCAGAGAAAGTCCAATCAGAATTCAATATCGTGAAAGTTTATGTAGCCTTGAGGGTAAGTGACCCAGAGAATGCTGCCACATCGGCCCTCACTCTCTTGGGTAACAACACCCATTTGTAACCATATTTTCCAGTACACAACAAGGAAAGGCCCACAGTAGACAGCCAGTGCGTACCAATGAGGAACCCTGCCCGGCTCCCGTCGGGAAGTAGCACTTCATGCTGCTGGCTGGCATAGACAATTGCTTCCAGCTGAAGTGCGGATAGGAGAGCACGGTCAATGACCTCTTCGGGAATAGACAGATTATACCACACAGCCGGTGGCTGCACACTCGACAGAGAGCTGGTCTCCACCACTGGATCTGGGTGCCGCTCGCCGATTTTCACTGCAACAAAAAGAGGATGAGAAAGCCGATCACAAACTGTTCACCAGAGAGATGCTTTTGGAGACACGAGCGGCCAAAAATAAAGCCGCACGATGAAAACAATGTAGTCAGACCTCAATACAACGAAGCTGCAAAAATTGGCGTTTTTTTTTTAGGTCACCCCAAAGCACTGTGCAATCTTGCCTAAGGACAGCGTTGCACAACTTGGAACTGAACATTACATGTGGGAAAAAAAAAAGTAGTATGGAAAATAGTCAATTTAAACTTAACAATGCTTTCACGTGCCACAGTATCACAATGGCCAAACTGGAAAACGAGAAATTTGAATTGCTGGTATTTGTCAAACCAACTTTTTTTTGACATTGCCGCCACAGTGTCATCTCACTTCGAGCCATCTGAACACAGGACACCATGTTGCAGCAAATAAAGACGTTTAGTTAGTTCTAAACTTCCTAGCATTTATGAATCACCAGATCAGTGACAACACCTTGGTGGCACAAAGGTCAATGAGGCAAAGATGGAACTATCACTGCAGTAATCAGGTGTGCTTGCTTCAATGCTGGTGGACATTTTCAGCACTGGGATAATGCAAGTACAGTGCCCTTTCGAATGTACAGTCGAACCCGTTTATAACGAACTCGAAAGTGTCGCGAAAAGTGGTCGTTATATCAGTAGTTCGTTGTATATGGACTCGCCCTTAAAAACGTGCGCTTAGCGGCCAAGCCGTTTTTTTTTTTTTTGTGCACTTTTGTTAAAGTGCTAACAACCCCTTCGGTGACAAGCTAAGCCTTTTCGCGTCATGAAGCGACGCCCGCTGCGTGCTCACGAGTGAACTAACCGCCTTTGCAATGAGCCGACACCGTTTCACCGAAGCGCGGTACCGCGACGTGGAGCCGATCATCCCTGGCTAGTTGCGTGCAGCGCGTCACCTACTCGGGTCGCGGAGTCCCTGCCGGGCCGCTTGCTGTATGCCGTATGCGCGCGTTTGTACGTTCTTCGTGCTTGCTTCACTCCGGACCGTGCACGGGTGCGGCGACTAGCCTCTTCGTTCAACGCGGCGAAAACAAGTATTTTCCAAGCAACGCGCACTCTATGTCTCCGCGATGCTCTCGCGGCCCTGCACGACGATGCGCGGCGCACTTGAGTTGTCACCTAGTCAAACACGCAGTGTACGCTCGCTGTCAGTACATCGGCGTTTCTCGGTGCCCGCGCCGCTCAACAACAGCGAGCTAATTTCGTTTCTACAAAGCGACGTGCACTTTAAAGCGGTCTCGCACGACGCGCCGGCGGCGAACTTGCGAACGGCAGCATGGCTAAGCATGGCGCACTCGTACCGCCGGCAATCCGCAGTGTACGGCGTAGTACGCCACACGCGCAGCCGAGCAGATATCTACAGATGACTGTGATAAGGTTGTCTGCTATAAGGCATAATGGCACGTTCATCGACGGCCGCCACCTCGCCTTCGCTCTTTTCTGATGCTTATCCGCGAAGGCATCGACGCAATCGCGCGGAAATCGTTATCACCGATCGACCGGTCTCTGCCGTTACCGGAAAGACGGACGACTTTTCGCGGCACATTGTGGCGTCGACGAGTTTAGGGACGCAGTGAACCTTTTTGCGATGGAAAGTTATCGCGGTTATCACTTCAATTGCATTTATGCCTTCTTGCGTTCCAAGGCATTGTTTGGTTCATCACAGGCGGTTGTAGCTGCAGAGAACGGCGTCAGGAAAGGTTACCGTGCGAAAGCTGACCGCAAGGCTTCATGCTGCCTACTATTTTTTCTTTTCCTCACTGCCATTCTGCCACTGAAGAAACGCCTGGAAAGTGAGTGACCTCGCTCGCAGCGTCCGAAATCTGCGTGCGGTGCTCGCCGATCTGGAATGTCTTAGTCGCGAGTAAACTGGAGCGGGGCACGCGCGAGCGCGCGCCCCTGTCACGCTTTAGAAGGCATATTTTAACTTTTTTCCGCTTCGTATGCACCATATTTTTACCGCGACCGTGTCTGAAGTGTTCGTTGTAAAAGTAGGAGGCTTTGAAAAATGTTCGCTATATCTGGACGCAGCTTCAATGGTTAGCATAGGAAAATCGTAAGTGCACCCAAATATGGTCGTTATAACCGATAGATCGTTATATGTGGGATCGTTATAAGTGGGTTCGACTGTACTTACTGCAACAAGGCTCCATGAACACAATGAAATGTGTTCATAAAGGTGGGCAGACGAAGCTTCAGAAGATGTCACTACCACCGTCCCGCAGCCCCATCATTACGCAAAATACCACAGTGTTGAAATACTGGACAAACTCTCTACCGAATGCTACCGAATATTTGCCCGAGAGCCAAAAAAAAAAAAAAAAAACGCATCTATACCCCCCCCCCCCCAACTGTGCCACTAACTTTGCTACATTTCGTAACCACAAACTTTGTCCGCACCAAGTGGAGAGCTAGTTAGCATTACGACATGTGCCTAGTGCACCAGTTGCTGCTCTAATGGTAAGCATAACAGATTTTGTGCTTGTAGATTGCAAAAGCCCAGCCAATGTGAGTGCACAAAGGAAATTACTGCAACCCACCACTAAGAATATTAATATTTATGAAAAATTAACGTCCCAAAACCCCAATATGATTATGAGGGACGCCGTAGTTGTGGGCACTGGTAATTTCGACCACGTGGGTTTCTTTAACATGCACCTAATGGGTGCACGGGCCCCAAGCATTTTCACCTCCATTGAAAATGCGGCCGCCACGGCCGGGATTTGATCCCGCAACCTTTGGGTCAGCAGTTGAGCGCCGTAACCACTAGCCCACCATGGCAGGTAACCCAAAACTGGTATCCCGTTATGGGCTTATATGAACGCCCCTCCCCACATTTTGACGGAGGGGGGTGATTTACCATAAATAATGAAAATAGGCAAGTGCCCATACCCCCCCCTCCCCCGAAAAAAATTCCGGTCTACGGTCCTGGCTTATATAAAGATTCGCACGCCACATACCATCAAAAGTGTATAGGGCAAAAACAAACAACTCACGTTTTGAAGGAGTGTATTCAGCATATGTCTCGGCCAGTCCCAGTTCCTCCTCCTCTTCAGCATCCTCTCCAGTTTGTTGAGGCTGCACAACATGGCCACTTGCACACTCACTATGGGCTACAGCACACTTCACGAAATAGTTCTACAAGGCCATTTCGGCCCATCCACAGTGAACGATGGAAGTGACTGTTCAAAACAAAGCAAGCTGAAGCAATGGATTCCTTGCACGAAAGCTTGTGTATGTGTGTGTGTAAGCGTAGGTGGTGAAGGGGATACAACTAAAATGTTCAACGCTTGGACCTTAACTTCAGTAAGATCTGCTGATCTAAGGCGTATATTTTTCAACAAACCACTTAGAATTGAGTTAAATCAGGCTTTCTTTGATGCTTCGTTATAGTACTGCAGGCGCAAGCTGTGTAGCTTCTGCTTGCACTTTTATTACCACTGAAAAAATTTATATATCATTTATTTTATATTTCAATAAAAAAAGAATTATTTTAACGCCATTTGTGCTTACAGCACAACCTATGCCTTCATTGTGTGGTGAAGTGCCTGCTGTCATACTTTTGTGGACAAATCAAACGGATCCTGGTTTTCGAGCATTTATTAAAACACAGCATTTTATAATTAATTGGACATATTTGCACTAAATTTATTTTGCCTCCTACAAAATTTGCTGCAATAAAATGACATGTTCTTTTACATGTCATTATATGAACATTTGCCACACTCGAGAAGCGGAACCTAGACACCTGTATACGGCAAGACAATTTTTTTCAGCAAAATCCCCTAGGCCAACTGCAGCTGGTAAAATTGTTGATAAATCCTGACTGTTGGCTGTATAGTATAAAAACTTTTGCACCCTGCATAAACTCTTCTGGAAGTCAATCAGAATAAATAGCACTATATGTTTTGTAAAGCAAGCAAACCAATACAAGAGAATCTCTTCAAGAATGTGCTTGTACTCTATGCAATTAATGCGACCACAATCAAGCAAAAGACTATCGTCCGACAGAAGCTTACAATTCAACTTTTCTCTAACACCACAGCAGTTTAAAACAATTTTTACTCAACTTAGTCATGTAATCTCGCAGTATGCGTGAGTAGCAGTAGAAAACGTTATTTAGGCAGTACGAGCTAGCTAGAATTGTCTGCACAGGTGCACCCGGCCCCCCCAAACCCTTCGACCACAAACAATAAATTCCAGAATTAGCAGCTAAACTGTCTACATGTGGCATAAACTGTCTACTGGTGGCATAAACCTTGCGTGCATAAACTTAATATTTCAATTAAAACGATTATGTTCTGATGCCTCCCTCTATACACCCCCGCCCCTTCCGGCCATCGTCGTTTTGGTTGGTACATCAAGCCAGAGCCTTGTAAAGTTGTCTTGCAACGTGCAAGCTACCATATTTTTGTACGCCACGTGCTATCAGTACAATGCAAGTGTTTCACAAGCACTCCTTTGACGTGAAATTATGGTGTTGCAGTTCACAGCAGGGCACACGCTTGAGTGCTCAAGTCGCCATTCACAAGACTCGGTGTGCATGTCTTTGTAGCTAGGCAAGGCGGTCGCAACAGGCAACATTTCAGTGCAAATGGTAGTTGGGTATTGAGAGGCGACAACTTGCTCATCACCGATGAATCAAGCCAATAATATCGTCTGTCGAGAATGTAGTTATCAGCCTTTTAGAGATTTCAAATATACAGCTCTTGTCCGTCTGCTCCAATAACGACTCAAAATTAGTCATAATTTAAACAGGGATCTCGAGTGACTGCCACCTTCTTTTTTCTCCGAAACACCGCAGAAACGACGTCTTGGAGCACGTTCGGTGCAAACTGCGAGATTTCTGCCGAAATGTAGCAGGACGTAGCAGGTTCCACCTCTTGGCGCAATTTGCGCAGCAATCACATCACTGCACACACCTGGGCGGGCATAGCTCCTGGCCCCATTCCAAAAGGCGGTCGAAATATGGGGTACGGGGGCGTTCCTCCATTTCCGGCCTTGAACCCAAAAGGTGGAACCATGTAGTATGGTGCACCCGAACCCTTGTCCATGCCGGGGCCAGGGGGACCCATTCCTGGTGCAAACTTGCCGCCTGGGCCTGCTTGAGGGAAAGGCACCTGCTGACCCATTGCCTGTGCCATCTGTTGGGCCATGTGATGCGCCATTTGCTGGATCATGTGTGGTGGCAGGTAATTCATCAGGTGCGGAGGAATTTGCTGAAATAGAGAACAAGAGAAGAGTCAACTTGGGAATTCATTTAGGCAATTTCACCTCTGCGCGCTCGTACAGCAATGTAAGGGGTGCACTGACATTTCCATACACTGGTAAAAAAAAAGGGGGCATGCCTGATAGGTGATAGGCTGCTACCCAGAGTCCGTGATACTGAACACAGACTGACCGATTTGAGTGCAGCAATTAGCCAGGTCCATGCAACAAAGAATATTCATCCCAATTTACACTGATGAAAAGCTCGTATTAGAGTCTTGAATTGGGCTGGTTGGTACATAACAATTTGGAACGAAGAAACAGCGCTAGAACAAGACGGAGACAAGAGGACACAGACACTCAGCTCATCACAGTAAGTAGGACATTGCTTTTATTCTAATTACTGTGGTGAAAGAGGGGAAATGATGCGACAAACCAGACAGGTAGCATTTTACGAGTAGAGTTCTGTAGTTTGCTGCCATGACATATGCTGCATCTCAACATGGGGGAAATGAAAGTCTTGAGGGAAAGGCAAGCGCTGTAATGCTTCCTCACCAAATTCAAGATTAAGATTTAGTTACAATTTCCACGGATTCCTTTTAAAAACCCATAACAGTAAGGACTTAATAATTACTAATCTGCAATGGAATAGAAAATGATCAGGATAACATTAAGAGATAGAGAGATGGCAATGTGGCACGCATAGACGCTTGTCAAAATGAGATTGAGAAAAAAAAGATGCCAAGTTGGCCTGGTTACATAATGTGTAGAACAGATTGCTTCAAGCTACGTGAAAGGAACCAACAACAGCCTGAAATGCATCTTTAGATTATCGTGCTGATGGAAGGATCATTACTCACAATGATAGGGGCAAGCACACTTGTGTCCCTTAAATGAGAAATAAAATTTAAAGTTGGCAGTGAAACTAAATGGGAAAGCGGCATAGGGTGACCCGTCCGATACTAAGTACTATACGTACAGGCTTCTATTCATTACAAATGCTATACCTATAATTTCACAAATGTGTTTACATCTATACATTGCTGATTATGCCTATTTAGCTGTGTATTTGCGGTCTGCAAGTGCTCTTATTGCAAAATGGCACTAACCTGTACGTGAGAAACCAAACCCATTCATTGACAGAGCACCTCCTATCGCTCAAGCTTCCCGCTAACAAATCGAGCTGCTTGACCATACAACACTGTACTGCAACTACATGCACACCTAACACAAGTGGGTTACCTCTCAGGAGAGAGAACGAAATAGAGAAAGAGCAATCGCAGCTTTGACAAACAGCACAACTCACATAGCGTGACAAGTTTTGGTGGGAGTCCTGTGCGTGGTTGTTGGCCATTTCCTCCTCCCCAATTCCCGACGCATCCAGGGCTGCCGACAAGAGGTCTGGAGTCTCCATCCCACTTGTTCTTTCACTCCCTGCAAGCTGAACACACCAGAGTGCACGATGAATATTCCCCGTTACACAGTGGCAAGGAGGCCATAGGACCACCAGGACAGTGACAAACACCAAGAAACTGTTCTACATTGTTCAAGTACTAACTGGTGCAACCAACGTGAGAAGACCAGTCGTGTTTAGATGGAGAAGGTGCTCCAATACAATTGTGCCATCCCATCTCCTCTTTGTGCAGTGTGGCCCTCTGCTAGTATAGTGTAGCCTTGTGCAGTGTGGTAGAGCAAGGAGGTGGGAAATGGAAATGAGGTTGAGCAGGAGGGAATGGAGGAGGGGAGAGGGGGAGCCATGAGTACCCTCACATCACTCACTTCCCTTTCCCACTCTTTGCCATACTATACTGTACATGGCTATGCTATGGTTTACCCTCTCACCTACTCATTTTCCTCCCCACACTCACTAACCTTTGCCACACCTTGCTATAGTGTATTATGCATGGCTTTGCTATGCTAGAAGCAGCTTGGCACACACATGCTTTCTGTGGTGCATAAACTATATTATACAAGGCTATGTCATGCTTTGCATTCTCCCATCCTCCTTAAACTCACATCACTCCTCACCCTCACTCCCCTTTTCCAACCCCTTCCCTTGCTATACTGTACTATGCATGGCTATGGTATGCTAGGAGCTGCTTGGCACACACCCAATTTCTGTGGCGCAAACCCGCAGAGTTTTTGGTGATCCTCCACGGAATTTTGCCAAGCTTAAACAGCTCCGCTGTTAAAAACAGCCAAACCAAGAAATCGTTCTCATTATAGACCCCTAAAAAGCGCACTGTATGAAATAAACAATCCAAGGTTGAGGGTGGTAGCAGACCTGGTATGCTACATAACCGCGTCGATTGATATACATGCAATTCCGCCCCCTTCATTTACAGCACGCAGATTTCTATGCTTTCCTTTTAACTACATCACTTTAATGCATGCAGCTGACGGACAGCAATGGCAGGGCCAGTAGGCCTATGCACGCCAAAATTTGACCCACTATCAAACTTTCTGCACAGAGTACTGCCAGTGGTGCTCCAGCTAACCCTTTGCGACACAGCATGTACATTTGCACACGCAACTTACTTTTGCCATTTCTGTCCACTAGTGACAATAAAAACACAACGAACACTGAGCTAATGGTAAATTAAGCTTTCTTGTTACCTAAATATAAGCCTTAGTCTGACTTCTATTAAAGTCGTTTCTCCCTCTCTCTCTCTATTGCTACCTAAAGTTCTTACACATCACTTACAGGTAACATATTTTGCTACACACCATCACTTTGGTGAAGGCAGTACCACGTTTAACGGGACGCTCGACGTGAGGCGTTTCGGCAAGAATTTCTAAATATTTTTTTAAATATTTATGGGGGAATGCTTGCCACCAGCAGATACTACTGGATGTAATTTGTTTAGGTAGCTGAATTCATTTTATGAAGAAATATGGCATGACTAGCTGTACATCAATTTGATGCACTGCAGTGCATTCAAACATTTCGACACGTTTTAAATTGAGTCTCCAGAACCTTGGCATCAAATTGTACAAACTGCATGCAAAGGTATAAACTACAGAAAGCTTGTTCCCCCCGTCGGGCAGTGGCCAGCCAAGATGGAGTCCACCACCTTGAAAATTTCCGTGTGCAGCTCTTCAAGCTACACTGACCACGGCAAAATGGTTCTATTAGTAATGATCAGTAAACAACCCCAAAAAAGTTTATCGCAAGCTTGCAGGATCTGCTTTCCCCAAAAGGAACATTGCCGGGAGGGGGGGTACTTGTTTGTCATGTGTCACTACGCATGAACGCCTTTCTGGAAGATGTCCCCTTACGTAAAGGTCATTAGAGCGGCAGTGTGTCAGAGGTAACATCTGGAGAAGGTGGCTTGTCCTTTCCACTCTCTTCCTCCCCTCCTCAATGATGCTGCACCGTGCTCCATCATGGGTTGCAGAAATAAGTGCTTTTCCCATCCTCAAACCACTACATGTGAAAGAAATTTTCGAAAGGCCTTTTGTGGTGCATGTGCACCTTCACCGAGATGTGGAGGGGAGAACACACTAGACCAAGAAAAGCATGCTGCAAACAGGAATTTTCGGTTGGAAAATGGCCTTACAGGAAAGCATACCTAAGTCTTTTTTGCAAGTCACCAATATGCATGTTGGAAGCTTGAGAACAAAGAGTAAGTTTATTTACAAGTGAAAACAGGTTTTTGAAAAGCGTGGGGATGGAAGCAACGAGGGAGCTTATGGCAAGTTCCAATGAAAGAACAGGAGTAGAGGCTTCGTGCAGTGAGGAGTAGGGTGCCGAGCACTGAGAGCAGGGCCACTCGTTCTGCCACTGGAATGCGGCACGCATCCGAAGAGCGGGTGACGAGTGAGGGATATACAACGTGATCAAAACATTCCAAGCCCCAGCATTCTTTGTGGGACAACAGCAAAATACGCCTAAAGTCTGTCGGTAGAATTTGCGCCATTATCCTTATTTGTGATTACATACGTTTGTGTAACAACGTGTCCAGCCAACGTATAGCTGCGTACACTTCGTAGTCGTCCATCGTCACTACTCGTATAAATAGCGCAATAACGGCCAGTATCAGTGGTGTCAAACTAAGCGTGGTTGCTGTCATTGCCGCCGCGTGCACCGGCTGAAGCAAAATGAAAACAAACAAGGAGAAGGTGACGTCTAAAAGTCACAGGACTCTCCTTGTACTCGGACTGCTCTGCTTTTCAGGCGCGAGCACTACAAACTGCTCCTGGCTGCTCTCAGCATCGCAAAAGCACTCTTGCTCTACCACTGAATGACAGTGCTCCTACCCCTGTTCGACCACTGAAACATGCCGGGTCTGAAGAGCGCACTTTCAGCGTGCTTTTGAGTGCTCCTGTTCTAATGGAATTCACCATTAGTGCAGCTGTTGAGTGAACTGCAAACCTTCCCTTTAGTAGCCGCATAAAAAGGGGCTATTTTGCGAATTCCCTAAGCTGGCAAGCATGAACACTGATGCGCAGTATTGTGGTCATTCAATGAGCTTACGCCACCTCTCATCCAACTCAACATGCAGCAGCAAAGCACTGTAGAACATTGTAAACACACTGTTATTCCTTCCACAGCCAAGTGCAACACACACAGCAGAGATTAGAAAGTGTGCACGCAAACTGCATTAGGTTGAAGCGATAATGATTTTTATGATGGAGTGGGGACATTAAACAAACACTATGCTGCTGGTGCCTTTGCACACCGATAAAAAAAAAATTGAGACATCTCAGTGTTACTATCTCCTGTCATATTAACCCTTTCGGCCCTGGCGGTGTCAATTGACACCATGACACAACATTTCCCCTAGCACCTCGGAAATGAAACCAAAACTCGCCATTCTTGGGGGAATACTTCTTCAATGATCCCCACTGCGTTTGACACCAAAATGGTGACATGCTTGCGGAGCTGAGAGCTGTAGTGAAGAAGAAGCTTGACCGAAGTCATGGGTGACGCCGTGGCGGGTCAGCTGAGGCGGCTAAGCGCAATTTTCGGGTCGACGTACCGAAGCTGTTTCAATGAGTATCACACTGAAAAATGAGACGTGGTTCACAGTTTGTGTACTCTAGTGAATAGCGGGAAAAAAGATGCCATTTTTCTCATTTCACAACCGCTGAGCCCTGATCACCTAATTTGATGTCATGTCTGTAAATCCATTAATAATTGCACCACTGACTCAATTTTTCGTTTGTGGTCTTCTGAGGTCATAACTATTAGGAAAACAACGACAAAAAATGTCCCCGACCAAAATAAAAAATCCAGGGCTGAAAGGGTTAATTACACACTATCTTTGCGATACGAACCTAGGCACTGACTGCAACCCTTAATAGATACGACCAGCCATACCAAAAACCCTTATTTCTAGGATTGTGCTAATAATTTCATGAACAGAAACGAATTACTCTTCAAATGATAAGCAGCCGTTTTCGCAACACATAACGGTGTTCATGCAAACAGGTGAACCCTCAAATGTATCGCGGGTCCAGAGGTTAACCATGCGAAATTTGAGTGGCAGTGGGCAACTATCGGTCACTTAAATTTGGCTTGTTAAACTTCAGGTGAAAACAAACTAAACGAAATAAAAAATAGCGATTAACCTACATCAACACCTCCTCTGCATCTCTTCTTTCCGACACAGTGAATGACATTAGAATGTACTATCCATCGCATATCAACATCTCCACAAAGCTTTGAACACGGGTACTCAAAATCTTATACGCACGAGTGCCCAACTGCACTGAGATCGCAGCATTCACTGACAAGGTTGGGACGAGGCAAGGTCAAATCAGGACTACTATATGCTAATATGAGGGAAATAATGCAAACACAAGGTAGCCAAGTGGTCACTTTACTATTATGTATTTATTTAAACACACTTTGGGCACTGCGGTTAGTTACAGTCGCACCAGCACAGAACCATGGTAGTATGTACACCTAAAGTCCCTAGATTTTTCGCTTTTACTTAAGTACCGACAACTGCCTCCTTTCACGGCCCTCTCTCACGCGCAGCTGGCGTCCGACGCCATTTTCTTCCTAACTTGGAAGATTTACAAAGCCATGTGCGTCTAAGTACATTAGCCACGCACCTTTCAGCGGACAATATGCTACCGCGACGCGCCTTTCTCCTCCCGTCAACCCCCTGTCATTAGTGAATGGGGGACGCGTTTCACCAGGTGCTGGAAAAGAGTTAGGAAGAACATGGCTACCGAAAACGAGCGTTAGCCAATGAGATTCGTCGCCGGCGCTTCAATGGTTGTCGGTACTTAAGAAAGAACAGGGAAAAATCTAGGGACTTTATGTACACCCAGTGTTACAAAGCAGATGCGAGGGTCCTGGGCCAGCTGTCCCCCAAAGGAGTCTTCCCGCTTCTCGGACCCCCCTCCCCTCATTTCGGAGAACGGATTTGACACTACACCTGCTGTCTTTTCCCTGAACTGGGCGCTTCAGCTGGGAGCTACGCGCGGGTCTCCTCCGTGGAACACGTGTTTGCAACGAGCTTGTTTTGGTGAAAGCTGGTGCCTTTGTTCGTAAAAGGATTTTCAGTTCCCCGAAGTGGCATTGCCCCCCCCCCCTTTTCTTCCGAACTGGTCGCACGTGGAGAGTGAGAGTGCAGTGGTCCCTGGCATTGCTATCCTGGGGGCAGTGACCTATGTGTCGAAGAGACGGACCCTCCAAAGGCATGCATGTTTGTGATTGGACGTTTGCTAGTTATGCAGCTTCAAAGGCATGCACGTTTGTGATTGGACATTTCCAATTAAGGAGTTTCCCTATATTGGGAAGGAAGCGTATTTAAGGAGCAGCAGAGCGTATGCTCGGCACGGATCGATCGGACTAGATGTCGTTCTGACGATCCTGTCCTCTGGGATGTTGTAAATAAACCTCTGTTAAGTTTTCCTCAACGCCGGTCTCTCTGCCTCGGCTTCCTGCTGTTCTGGACATCCCTGGGCCTGCGGTACGACTCCCGCCGCTCAGCTCCACGCTACCCCCTGGGTCCGCGTCGGATAACGACGCCGCTCGTAACACCAGTCATAGAATGAATGGAATCAAGGGCCATTTTTAAAGCCTACCTAGAACAAACGAACATTCTTGCTTTTTTTTTATAATCACAATACAGAAGCGATCAAGATAACTATCTGTTCATCGCCAAAAGCAGTCCCAAAAACCGTTGCATTGCAGCTGTTCCAGCAGCAGAACAAGGTTACAGCAATCCATCGCGGCGGATAATGAAAATCTTTCGTTACTCAGAAAGAAAAGAATTATTAAATTACACCCAAAATTTTCATACAAGTGCTGTTGCCTGGCTACAGCTGCAAACAAGTTGAACACTGGTCATCGTGAGGACTACTGCACTACCTGCCGCACTGCACGCGACCACGTTTTGCCCGAGGCAGCTGACGAGAGCACGTGCTCGGATGGCAACATGAACATGACCGCCTACGACGTTGCAGCTACTGCGATCAACACTTAGCATGGTACAAACAAAGGCATAACCTCCTCCGAATGGGTTTTTAAGCCATTTTCTTAATATCTCGTCCCTAGATCGCGCGCGCATGGGTGCAGCTGCACCCGCTGCAACGCATTGCTTCACTCGTGCAACGGCTGACCGAAGCGTGGGACTTTTGTTAACAGAATTGAATGTCTACACACCAGCGAAGTGCACACTGCGCGGAAATTGTCACACAGGCGCAATCTAATCGAAGCCGGTAAGAAAAAAAAAAAGTCAATAAACCGAAGCAGCGAAAGTAGCCTGCGATTCATTGGACAAAGAATTTGGACTGTTGCAGCTGCCATACTTCCAAAGCATCGCGTTAACACGTTTACGACATGCACTTTATGCAATATAGCAACAATAACGCGCCATCACGCACGATAACAAAAAAAACGCCGCTCAGAATAAACAAACACAAAAAAGTCTTGGCGCTCAAGCTGCAGCAAGAAAAAAAAAAGGTACGCCCGATGCTTGCAAACAATGACAAGTCGCAGCTCTAGGCATAGGAGAAGAGCCCACGGGAATCGCTAGCGCATACGCAGGTGAAAGAGCTAAGATTTTAGGTCGTACGCTGCGTTTATGTAATTAACTACGGCTTAAATGTAGGCAACTGACTAAGCCTAACCAATACTGCGAGAATCGGCATCGGCGATTGGCAAAACCGCGCACAGTACGGACCAGAGAGGCGCGATGCACGTTGCTCTCACCTCAGCCTTTCGTGGTAACCAGGTTGGCGTCGGCGGATTGTCACTCAAGTCGAGCACAACGCGAGAACGAGCAGCATTTTACTTCTACGGCTGCAGGTCCACACAACCGAATAAATGCCCCGAAACACAGGCTGCAGCGCGCAGGCAGCAGCCTTTCATTCCTCGCCCAGGGCGAGCGCTAGTTTCGCACCAGTGCCAGTGCTCGTGACGCTGTCCTCCTCTCCCATTGAGTTACGCCGCGACACCTGCCGAGCGAAAAAAGGCAGAGACTGCTGCGCCGCGCGGCGCACGAGATGCCCACACAGAAACGGCTGCTGCGCCGCACGGATGTGACGTCATGCACTTTTCCGGTTCGGCGCTTCGTTTGAATAATAGTATATGGTTTGAATAGTCGGGAGTGTCTAGCGTTACGTCTAGACGTAACAATAGAAGCTGTGAAAGTTACGTCCAGGCGTAAAAATGAAAAATGTACGTCCAGCGTGACTACAATACAAAACCGGCTTGTTAAACGCTCCGAACTGATCGGCAGCTGTGGCGTAGTTAGCTAGCGCAGCACATGAAGGACGGGTAAGGTCGCTGGTTCGAGCCCCTTCGCAGTTTGTTTTATTTACTTTTTTTTGGTCGCGCTACTATTGTTTTTACATTTGCGCCTCCTCATCGGCCTCCCGTCAGCCTGACTTGCTGCTGGTGGTCCTGTCCACAGGCCCTTTGATGATGACCCTCGCAGAATTGGCTATATTTATTATGATACAGTGTTTTGCGAATTAATGCTCTTAATCGGCGAGACGCAGGAGGACACGAAAAGTTCAAATGCAGCTGGCTGCATCAGTTTCTCCGGCACACGCGTCAGGAATGTTGATTTCCACGGTTTATCAAAGTTTTGATGACAAAAAGGCGGACTGCAACGTAGCCACGCCGAATATGCAACAGGAAACTTTTTTTTATGTCGCTCAACATACCGTCACCACCTGACGAGGTAACCGGCAGGCCGCTTCAAAATACTGACGTGCCAAAGTAATGCTATAGGCGATTAGCACTTGATAAACGATACCCAAGGGCAAGTGCCAACTGCATTAGCCCATCTACCTACAAAACAGCTCGTCTGCCTTGCTGAATAACACGCACGGCCTGTGAGAGTACGGGAGCATTTCCGTAGCAACGGATGAGAACGGCCGTATGTTTTCTCACTTAGCAAAACAGCCTGCAATGCAGTAGCTTTGGCCTACGGAGATCACGGGCTTCGTAAGTACACTTCGCAGACGCAGTGGGGTTTCATGCATGTGCGTCCGGACATTCACACGCGAACTGTGCAAAAGCATTTATTTCATCGTCGACCTTGCCCTTCGCGACAAGCAAAACTCGGCGGCAGGGACACTTTCACCTTCCACAACAACACGCTTGGCATTGCAATCTAGAAAATGCAGTACGTCCAACAACAATAATCCACACTTCACACTGAGAAACTTTATGGTGCACACACTCTGATGAAGCTGCGGCGCGGTGGACGGCCGCGCTAGCTCCAACCTCCAGGATCAACTGGGCATCCAGCAATCCCTCCAGGCAACGACGACACAGGGTCTTCGGTCCTCCTTGGGGGCGGCCTAGGACCAGGCCACGAATTTGCCGGAGTTTTCAATAAGGTTGTTACCACCACCACACATCGCAGCTACCATCTCTGCCACTACCTTTCGCAGCCGCAGCGCCCATGGCGCCCCCTGTATTTAAAATGCTTGTGATATGTGCTTAATTAACAAATATAGGCTAATTGACTCGTAAAACACCTGTTTAGTAATATATTTGTAAATTTAACGTATTATACAATAATAGTTTATACATTCAAATAGCTTTAAGTAATAATTTTTAAAGTGACGTCACTTCCGTGCGGCGCAGGAGCCACTTCTGTGTGGGGCTGGCTGCTGCGCCGCGCGGCGCAGGAGACGCTGCCGCGAAAAAAATGTTTCAGAGGGCTTCACTGTTTTTGTGTTTATTAAACGCAATGCTGATATTACACGCCGTTGTTGGCGTGTCAGAGTAGTAACGTTCAAGATAAAAGAAAGTTTAAGTTCAAGTTTAAGCCAGGTGTCTAAAAACAAAATATTTATTTGAAATTATTTGTAGATGTTCACTAGCGCCACGTTCTTGTTTTGTGTTTGTATTTGCAACGAATCTGTGAGGAAGCCGGGTTTCTGTGCCTAGCGGGAAAGCCGTTTTGCGAATATCTGTTGTGATTGTGCTTTGTGGGCATTTTGAAAAGGGCATATGGTTTTCTCCCACGAATCGCTCTGCGCTGCATGTGTGATGCGGCCGCATTAGTCTTGCTGTCTTCATCAGTGGCAATATTTGATGAATGGCTCTTCGTCGACCTCCTGTGACGGTGCTCAGTGCTGCTGGTGCGAGCAACGGGATCGCCGCCGCCACCTCCCAAGGCGTGAACTGGGGCAATGGTGAAAGGTCGGTGAAGAGAAAAATATGAAATACGTTACTTTGCCCGCTTAGCGGGCCTCGCTTGCGTCTTTGCTCAGCATTCTTCATGCGAATTCACTCGTTTGAACGCGTGCACACGTGCTGTCAGGAGCACAAATTCAAAATGGCTTGCCGTCGTTGGAGCCGAGCAGCAAAAGTTGGCGGGATTTTTTGTTGTTGGGCTCTTGATCGGTAGCAACGCGGCCTGCACAGGCCTGGTGGCGGCGCTCACGCAAACCGTGTCGATTTTACAGTTGCGTGCAGCGTTTCTTTTTCTTCGTTGATTACTGCGTTGCTCTTTATTCGTATTTATCGTAATTTATGTGTTATAGAGGGGCCGTTTTATTTTTATTTTCTGTAGTTTTCAGTCGTTCGTACCGGTCGACAGTACACGGTCTTCGAATTTTGCGTTCGTGAGTTGTTGAAAAGGCAGCGTACTTATTTACAAAGTTCAGAATGACGATTTGGATCTTTGGCGTGCGGATATTGGTGAAAAGGCGGCACCTGTAACCGCATCTGAACGCGCTTGAAGTTTATTTTATTACGCCGACGGCGCGTTGCCAAGTTGCGCCAGGGATCGCGAACATAGTTGTGGCGAAGAACTCGTAAATCGCTCACAACTGTTGGATTAGCGCCTTTAGAAAATGCGACCGGGAATCTTGGGCGTTAGACAGTCGATAAAGCTGTACCAAGCTACCTTAACTCTTGTCAGTGTACTACCACTTTTCTTGTGCCACTGTAGCCTTTGAAGCATGTTTTGTCTAAAGTTCACGCGTTACGTTTGAACAGTCTATTTTTTTTAGCACCGTGCCCTGCCTTTTGCGCATTTTCAACCGATTCCCAGAAAAAGCATGAACCTAAGCATAACCCGCAAATATCCTCGTTGTCATCAAAGTTCGCAAGACTAGTGGGATGCAGCAAATTATTTTTCACAAGCACCTTGCAAATAGCGTTAAGTTCAGCCTCGCATATTTTGTTTATTTTTTTATTTACAAATACCTCACATGCTCCACATTGGAGTATTATGCTGAATACCCTGGTGCTCACCTTACATCAACTACAAAAGCAAATGTCAACCGGCAAGCTGTGCCTACAGTGTGCTTTGTGTGTGTGCAGTTAGCTCTGTCTGTGGGATGCATCTGTGCATACTCCTTCTGGTGCCTGTGAGGTATATGAATGAATGCATTCATTGTAATATCTATGTTGTGTGGTCACTGTGAATAGATGGCTTGCACTGACGTCACTGAAACAGCAACGTTGGACCACCAGCATGGTGGGACGCAAACTTTGCGATGTCACGTTAATGTTATCAGTACATTGCATGCTGGTTCCTTCGTGATTCATTCACAGAGGCCCAATAACGTTCCAGCAATGTTGTTATCGCACTGAAGCAGGTTAATCACTGCATAATTATACTGCCTTGACATCAGCTGAGCCGCCATATTGTGCGTCCATGACATCACTTGCAAGCTATCTATAGGCGTATAGCCTGCAATGTGCGAAGCTCTGTCCATAATTGGGCTTTAATGGCAGTACGCACAGCGTGTTCCTTAAGCCACCTCTGCCACTACATTCCTAAGTTCTGTAGTGTTTAAACAATGTCAAACAAGTCTCAGTAGAGCAAGGTTGCCCAAATATGACACGCTGCCCACTTCATTTAGGCTAAAATTAAAGAAATGTACATTTCTTTAACATCTGTGTTGGCTGCCATTGTGAACGTGTCTTGATTAAACAGTGGAGCATTCTTGGGGCTGTCACAACAATGAATGTCACGTCTGTTTCTGCAGGACGAAAAAAGCACACCGTGGACCCTGCTCGCAGCAAAAAGAGTGCACCCGCTTCATCTCGCTCCGGTGATGGCAGTGCTCCAGTGAAACAGAAGGATGGCAAAGCGACCGCAGGCAATGCCACCAGGACTTCACCACCAGTCACAAGAAGCACTCGGATAGACGACTATTTCCCCGTTCTGGGTGCCGAAATGGCGACTGCCGAAGAGGTAGCGAGCGAGCACAGTTACTCGCGACGGCGTCCCATCAAGAGGGAGCCTCCCTGCCCACTGCAGCAGCTAGTGGAACCTGAGGTTCAAATTCCGTGCCCGGATGCGGCGGCACTTCCTGCTGGCCTGAGCCTTACGGCCACGCAGCCACCCTCGCCGCCTACTGTGGACACAAAAATGCCCGTTGTTGTGCCCAGGACCTACCAAGATAGAAGCAAAAGTGCTTCCAGAGCTGCGAACAAGCCTGCCACTCAGGTCACTGTGAAGGCTCCTGTGGCAGCAGAAGCGGAGTACGACCCCTCAAAGGTGGCAAAAAGGTAGGAAGAATTGCCGTTCACAATTCGTTGCAAGTGCTAACAAAATGCAGACTGCGGCATCTCTGTGGTGCACCTTTCACGTTACGACCAGAGGGAGCTTGCAGTGCATTCCCGTAATCGGCGGCATCAACATAGAGCACATGATTTGAGGAGGAGAATTGTTTCTTGAGAGCCTTTGTGCGCTGCCTCCTGCGTTGTTTGTGGTGCATCTGTTGATAAGCATGCAAAGGCTCTCAAAAAACAATCCTCAAGTTACGTGCTCTATGTCAGCTGCAGACTCACACCTTTCCTTCCCCTTACCTCCCCCACTGCATTCATCTCTTCAATACAAGAGGGAGAGCTCTTGTAAATTCTGTGCATCTTTCACAGCAATCATGTGGGGGTGCCCCAAGCACTCTCTTCCCCCTTTCCTTAAACACTTAATTTCTAGTGAGGAGTAGGGTTGCCACATCCCCCAGCATGCTCTAGCCAAATATTTCACTGCACCCGGAGTTAATGCATTGTCCATGTGACGAGCGTTTTGTTGAGTCTTGGTTGATGCACTCATTTTAAATGTGAGTGCCTCCAGGCTCTAACATAGTGCTCTGAATGAACCAGCCTAATATATTAGGAGTGCTCCATTTCAACCAGCTCGCAATAGTACTGCAAAGAGGCCTGCTGAATGTTCCACTGAAATGTGTTTTCCACCTTAACTGCCACATGCACTCTAAGCAAGAGCTTTCTACTCTAAATGTGTCGTGAAACAAGCATAAAGGTTTGCTGGCATAATATTGTTAATGAACTTGTGCTGACTAGAATAGATATACTATAGGACACAATGTTGCATATCACAGACAGAAATGACTAAAACGGACCTGCAGCCTTCTGTCGCACATTCCAGTACCACACTGGTACACGCAGCTTCTGGGTCATTTGATAGCAGTGCACTTACCTTTTGGAATGTTTCATGTCTTGGCACACTTCGAAGGCATGACAAGTACACATGTCAAAAGGGGCCCTTTGTTTGTCTGTTTCATTGTCAGCCACAGGCACCAAGTTGTTCCAAGTACAATTTTAATGCTCAAGGTTTGTATGGCTAGCTCCCAGAATTTTTTTTTTTTTTTTCACGGATAACCTCTCACGAGGTGGGCCTTTTGTTATGTCCAAACATTGACTAAACACTGCTATACTAACCAACAACCCTGTTGGTTAGCATGTAACATGTACCACTAAACAACAACAAAACAGTGTACATTCACGAACATAAAATGCCTGCACACTATGCCATTGCTTGTATGCAAGCTTGCATGCAATTTTTTTTTTTTTTTTACATCTAAATCGATGGTCATAATCCCTGTTATTTTCTCGAGATGCGGTGGTGGAAATTTGGAGAGTCCCACTAGGGAACAGGCAAAAGAGAAACTGAATTATCACATTCTCATAAAAAAGCATAATTTGTTGAATTCCAATGGCGGAGTCGGAGCAAGCTTTTCTGCTCCTTTTGGAGCAAGTGTGTTCCAATGGCAGAGTGAGGGCGGGAGTCAAGAGTTCCAATGGGAGAGTCGGAGTGGATTCAGAGCGGGAGTCACTCCGTGGAGCAGGAAAAGTTGCTCCGCCAAAATCGGCGGAGTCGACCGGAACTCGGCCTGACGTACTTCCTTTAACACGTTTGCCTGCTTGGGGGCGCTGCCGCTGTCGCGTGTTTTGACAGTAATGGCGGACAACATGGGCGTCTGGGCAAATCGTGCGGCATTGCTTCCGCTGATCGATAGCGACAGCTCCGAGTTTCTGCACGATCGGATAGTGACAGCGACGCTGAAACTGCCGCGTACGAGCGGGAATTCGACAGCGGAATTAGCAGAATCGAATAACTACACGCAAGGTATTTTGGGCAACTCAAGCACTTCCGCTTCCTTCTTGTTCCCATGCTTGCTCCGGCGTCGCGGATTGTGTTCCATTCGCGGATTTGGAGGCGTCGCTCTACGCCAGAGTCGAGTGCTCGCTCGCGGAGTCCATCGGCTGCTCCGACTCTGCCATTGGAATTCAACATAACTGTACTTTGGGTGGGCAGCTATTTCATTTTATCACTTTTGGGCATTGTCGACTTCTCTAGACAGGGACATTAACTTTCTTTGTAGTCAACTTGTCTCTCATATAGCAGAACTTCTTTCCATCCTCGTTACTTTAGTTTTCGCGACTCTTCATTGATCATTGCAGCAGCATTATTCTGTATAAGTGCGAAATAAAGGTTTCCATAAATGCCTGCCATCAAAAACGAATGACCTTGAGCAATAATGGCAGATCTGTGATAACTGATTGAGCCAGAGTTTTGTTTTTACTATTAGTGAACAAGTAATTGCTGGAGCAAAGCTTAATAGTAATAAAATCTTCTCTACTGTAAAGTAGAGAAGATTTGTAAAGTAGAGAAGGCCCCCCCCCCCTTTTTCTAAAGATTTGAAATGTCCGCCTCTGACCAAGCAAGCAACCCCCCTCCCCTGCCGTCCCGCCATTTTCACTGCTTCGTTCACTGTTTTTATTCGCTCGACAAGGGCTAATAACGACAGTGAATGCGTGCCTATTCAATAACGCATTTTCTTGGAAGCACACGCAGCTCTTCCGCCGCCATCTTGAATTGTATGTAATCCGTGACCAAGCAAGGCCCTCCCCACCTTCAAATCTTGTCGGATTATCTTTCACCGTAGGGGGGGCGCTTGCTCAGCATTTTACGGTAGTTGTTGAGTGTGTGATCTTTAACTCCAGTCTTGTAGCCACTTAATGTCCAGCTGCGGCTCCATCCTTGCAGGAGAACGGATGTGCCGTGCCACTCCTTGACGGAGTACTTCTCTATCCGAAGAAGTGGACGCAAGACAAAGGCCACACTTGCGGTGAGCTTCATTCAGCATTGTACAGTGACTGCAGAAAGACTCACGCAGACACATCCTCATTTCTTTTTTTTTTTCCCCTTCTCAACAGAAAGAGAGGCAGAAGGAGGTTGAAGATGCCATCCTGAACGGCATTGAAGAAGGCTTTCAGGTGATAATTTTGTGTGCATGTTGAGTAGTTTGTGCTGTAACAACCTTGCCAACTAGGAATGAGCAACCTCACTAACATAAAACTGCATTCTATATATTTTAACTTGCACCATCGTCGATTGCATTTCTTTGAGTGGACCCATGCTTTTCTTCTCTATTCTCTGTCTCTATTTATTTATTTGTTTATGGAGCAATGACTTCACATCCTGGTGGTCGATCAATGTGAGCAATGCTGCATGTGGCAGCAGGAAACTTCCAGCCACGTGCTACAGTGTGAATGAGCCTTTAGATTCTGTGGTCCTCGTCTCTTTTTTTTTTTTCCTGGTTATAGTGACTGCTCAGGTGTCATGAGCATCTGTTGATAAGCTGTCGTGCCTTGAACCTGCATTCTATAAATGTTCAAAAAAAGGACGCCTGTATTTGAGATACAGGTGAACCCCTTTATAAGAGGTGCTGGTGTAACAGATCATTGGGTATAAGAGACAACAGTGTGCCTGCATTGAAATAAGGGTTTATCAGAAAATGGTAAAGAACATTTTCAGTACACTTAATTAACGGTGATGTTCATTATTTCCCATCTACCTCTCCCAACCTTATAAAGGTCACAGAGTTTGCTGACAAGGGCCGGGGAGTGACTACGTCGCGGCCACTGAAAGCCGGGGACTTTGTGCTCGAGTATGCCGGCGAACTCATCGACGTGCAGGAGGCTAAGATGCGCGAACAGATCTATGCCACTGACTCGTCCATCGGGTGCTACATGTACTACTTCACCTGCAGGAACAAACAGTATTGGTGAGCACTTTGTCCCTTTTACACCCATCTGTGTAAGTGACAGATCTCGATAGATTACTTTAGAGGAGTGAGCCACAACTGGTCCAACTGGCCGAAATACTTGTTACGTGTTATTTCCATTGAGGAAAAATTGCCGTCCACCATGCTCAAGACAAACGTCTTGAGAGTGGCTAACGTTTTGTTGCAATGCGATTAGAATTTGAAGTTTTTTTATATATGTATATATTTCCTTATCATAAAAAACAGCGGGCAGAAAGCACTGAACGGTTCTATGTTGGCTACAACCTGCTTTTCAGCATGGAAAGAGCTGCTTATTAGCAATCTAAACTTTAGTTAGCAGGCTAACTAAGCTACTTATGCGTAGCTTATAGGGGTTCTTTTTTGCCACAAGCATGAACACAACAAGCCGCGCGTGCGAACCTGTCCCTCGTTTGGATCACACCGCACACTAGAGGAGTGTAGTTACTCGCTACTAGGTGCTATGCAGCAGCCCTAACAGTCAGAGCTGTGACCCCCTATCCCGCGGTTCGCGTTGAGTTGCGACCGCGGCGGGTTTCAGGCCAGCGGAGACAGAGACAAGTCTTTCAACTGAAGGTGTTTATTCACCTCAGATGCCAATTGCAACAATAGAGTATAGCACATCGAGTTACCACCTCAGCGGCGGAGTGTTCCGCACTACTGGGGGGTAAACAAACGTTAACAAATAGCAAGCACACGTCGAGGGAATGATAAATGCTCATCTCACTTCGCATGGCTGCTTTTGCACTCCGGTCCGGGGCGGTGGTGCTCACGGCTTGGGTCCGATTTAGTCAATCACATCTCCCAAGACCGAAGACACGGGGCAGGGCTGGGCAGAGATATACTCAGAAAAGTATTCCGGAATACAGATATCGAAATACATGAACTGGAAGCCTAAAATATAGATGAGATACATTTGCCTTTAACGTAACAGGATATTTCGGAGATACTTTTGCAATAAGACGAAAAAAGTATTCCGGAATACAGTTACAGCAATACAAATACTGGAATACTTTTTTTATTTCAAGGATGCTCATACTACGCAAAGACACTTATTAGTGCAGCATAATGTTGTAATTAAAGTTACAGCGCATCGAAAGGTTCAGTTCATTTATTTATTTATTACAGTACCCTCAGCGCCATTAAGACATTGCAGGGGAGGGGGGGGGGGGGCGGACAAAGTACATAATTAGTAATAATGACATAATTACAAGTATCAATAAAAATACACTATTTCACAGCAACAGTAACAAGGATTGGACACCGAAATTGACATACTTGGCGAACAAACTAAGCTATGCTAGAAATAGCACACTTTAAGCAAATCACTCGGATCATTAATGAACACTAGTGAATTGAGAAAAAGCACACATTTATTTTGAAGATCTGCTTTGCTGAGAAGGTTGCTGTGTAGGCTTCTCAAATAGGCTGTCTTCTAACAGTGTCGGCTCAGCCTCAGCACAAGACTCACGAAAGAAAAAAGTCTGTCTACCGCTGAAGGCGAGCACAAATTCGTGTTATAGTGAATAAATACCGCCTTCATAGCCGGATTGCCCTGTAGCGTGGCGATATCTCTTGTCGGGTCATCTAGATACCGAAACACTTCCGCCCTCACTTGGGTTCTTCTGACTGTTCAGAATCCGAAGTCGGTCCCCATCTTCGGAATCCTCAGCCGTCTGACCCTGTCGGCTTCAACGAAGCTTTCACCACCACCGACGCTACCAGCACCCATTTCAGAAAGCCGCAACATGCGAAGTCGGCTCCGGCGGTGGGGGATCCTGCTACCACAAAAGACCGTTTCACGCATGTAATGAATTAGGAACGCATCCTGACATTGGAGAGGTGGCTGAAAGCGCGTCAAAGATAGCCATCTTCTAGTCACTTCTGCCCCGACTACGGGAACTGCTTTCGGAAGTGCCGCCGCTTTGAAAACTGAACGCATGCGAAGCATTGCAAAGCCTTTTCCAAGGCGGTATCCGCGCAGGGGGTCGCGAAGTAATGGCTTGCCACCCGAAAAAAATTAGGCGTGCTGCACTGACCTTGAGAGACAGCGACTTTCGTCGGCAGAGGCCGACAACACTGTCCCCGCGATTCTGCCGTCTGCGGCGTCACGCGCTTTACCACATGGACCATTCTGTGCTTGAGGTGAAACCATCGCCTCCCTATCTGTCGGCGACCGGCGGCGCGCCTTTGCTTGTCTTGGCACAAAAAAGAAAGAAAAAACGTCATTCCGCCATTGGAAACGCGCCTCAACTCATTTGCGACACAAAAAAACAATGTAACGAGATACCCGTGTCCTGCATAGTATCGCGATACAGGCGATACATTGTAAATGTATTTCACTACTGAGATACAAATACATTTTTCAAATGTATCTCGATACAGAAATACAGATATGCAAAAGTATCTCTGAAATACTATCTCGATACTCTTGTATCGCGATACTGCCCAGCCCTGACACGGGGGGCCCTCCAAGGAAGCGACGTGCTTCCTGGGGTCTGGAGAGTAGTCTCTCCAGAAAAGGGCAAGGAGGGAAAACGGGGCATCTCGACTTCGGCCAGGGAGAGCAGGGCGCGAAGGGCAGCGGGAGCAGCACAGTGCCCTCTCCCACGCAACCCCCCTCACCACTGCGTACAAACGTAGCGCGAAGCCGAGGTGCCGCGGCGTTGAAGACAACGGGTTGCGTGTGCAACCCCACAAGCTTTAGCATTAATTGCAAGGAATACGCGAACGAATGAACAAGACTGTGACTATGGGACAAGTGCTGACGTTATGGTCATCCAGTGCTCCTTCTGATTTGTTCATTTTGCATGCTACTTACTATACATCACTTACAGCTTCACTATTTAAGTTTTTGTTTCTACACAATAACTATCCCACGTTGAGCCCGAGATACGGGCTGTTAGTTTAAGGCAGAGGGTTCCATTGGGTCTGTTGCAAGTTGCAGTACAGTTATCGTTCACATACAGCGGCAATGACGAAGCCACGAATTCCTGTTGAACAGCTATGAGAGCGCACAGCTATGAACAGCTATGAGAGCGAATAGAGCCTCGTGAAGCGAGTATTTGTGGCATGCAGTGAAGTACACATCATGCATTGTGTGAAGTATCATCAAGCCGTGCCTTTTGTGCAGTGTCGATGCCACGAAGGAAACGGGCCGGCTCGGGCGGCTCGTGAACCACAGCAAGCGGGGCAACCTGAAGACGCAGACATGCATCATCAAGGGCATACCTCACTTGGTGCTCGTGGCCCAGCGTAACATTGAGGCCGGGGAGGAACTGCTGTACGACTACGGAGACCGCAGCAAGGCGTCACTCCAGTTTCACCCCTGGTTGGCATTGTAGCCAGCTCTCCAAGGTGGCAGCTTCGTAAAGAGCCGGCACAGTAGTGATCCAGGGTGCACGCCTTTCTGCCGTTTTTTCAGTGCTTCATAGGACCTTTTCTGCCAGGGCCCTGTCGTTGTTCTAACACACGTGCCTCTTTTATACGGCTCCCAGAAGCGTTGTCGGCAGAGCAGTATCGTTTTGATAATTCGACAAACGAGGTGTAAGATGTGTTGACATACATATTAGTCTTGGACAGCATAGGCAGCTTTGTCTCGTGCTTAGTGCTGTCTCATGCTTGGTGTGTGTGTTCAGTAAAGACGCAGGAGAACAGACTGGAATGCAAAGAAAGAAAAGAGGACAGCACTCATACCATTGTCTGTGTTCAGGTATGTGGTCCTTTATCTTTGCCGAGTATTGTCCCGAGCTACTCATTTGTGAAGCTAGCTTTTCGAATGCAAGTTTACAGCTGAGGGCTATAAGCACAAGATGGCTCGGTGCCTTGGCACCTTGCCATCATTTGGACATCGACGTGTGATCGTTGAAAGCATAAAGTTAGAATTCTGCAGTGGTTAAACTATGCACATTGGTCAATAGATGCAGGAGTTGCCAGAAAAAATGAATAGTTCAGAAACCATGAGCAAGGTGCCATTATAGAAAAGTACGAAAAGGAAGATGCAACGCTGGATGTCACAAGTATGTGAAACCTTGGGGGTGCTGCTGCAGCTGCCGGCACAATGTTGGATGCACTGAACAATGCCACACTGATCACAAGCTCGCATGTGATGTAGTACTAGCCAATGAATGCTTCTCTGGTAATGCTATGACACTTTTAATGTCCTCTTTGACTCACAGCCAAGTTACAATTTAAGGCCAGCTTGTTTACAAGGGTGCTAAGCATTGTGCCTGAACGCTGTAATATTTGTGCACTGCATCACCATTTAGCTGGTCACGTGGAGGTTGCCTTACTTTCATTTTATGCAAGTTTGGCATGCGTCATCACTGTGTGAAGATCACTCGATAACAAATGTCAGTACAAGAGATAGCTATATGCAGGCATAAAAATTGCACAGGGCGAAACGTTGACCAACAGATGCAAAATGCAATCTAAGAGCGTATTACAAATGTTGCGGCCGACCTTGTGAGTGCGGTCAATAATTGGTGAACAGGCAGAAATTCTATGATGAAACATTCAAAATGTCCATCTTGTATTCCAGGAGTGATGTAAAGGACGGTTAGAAGTTAATTTCTTGCTAGTCTGTGCTCCTAGTTCTGTTATTTTTACCCACTACAGAGCAGGTTCCAAGATTTCGCCAGCTTTGCAAACTGTTGCATTAGGCCAAAAATAGGCTCACAATGACACACATCGCATACATTTCATTTTGTCTCTGTTTTTTGTTATGAACCTTCAAGGAACTGCCCATCTGGCCACCGTCCTAAAAGCTGCTTTCTAATTCTTTATTATAATTGGGTGCAGTGATGTCACAAGTGGCAAGTAAAGTGCGCTGTAGCATTCAGCAAAGGTACTCTTTGCTCATTTTGCCCATACTCTTTAGGGCTTACGGGAGGTCACTGGTTTCCTGAAGTGCTCAGCTCGCTAAGTGCAGTTCATGTTGTTGCAACTTTCATGGCATTGTTTTGTACGGCACTAATCAAATGGAAATGTCCTTGACCTGCCTTTGAAACTTAAAATGTGACGCTAAAATTGGCTCCGCACACTCAATTCTCAAGTCTCAAAATTTTAAAATGCAGCGCTTGATCTACTGTTGGCAGCTGCCATTTGTCATATTGCATGGTAGTTTATGTACTTGGAAATACTGAAGTAGTACAGACAAGATGGACACTAGAGAGCATACAGTTGCGACACTAACATTCTTGTTGGAAGTTCGCGACCTGTCTGTATGTTCCTGCGATTTTCTTGAGTCTTGCTTGGGCTAGACTAGTATTCCGATGTGGCATACAGAGAAGAACGCATCACGATCATAGCGGATGTTTGCATTGGCCAAATGTATTCAAGCAAACAAATTCGGTGCTGCCGCAAGCATTGTACCGATGTGAGCACAGAAACTTGTATTATTCTGCTATCACGCATCAGAATGAAAGTGCTAACAGCCTATTGGCTCATGCTTTGCATCATTGTGCTTTGTTAATGTCTGGCACTTGAGTAATTGATGCAAACCACTTGCGAAATAACCATAGACAACACAGCATCGGGAAGTGAATGTTCTTAGATTTTAGTTTAAGCATGTACTATGCTATGGTCACTGATCATAGCTAAATCTGCAGGAAACTATCCGCTTTGTGTACTGGTAAACAAATGCATTTTATTACTTCGCAAGAAAGCGTTCACACATGCTCTGCCAGTGATGCAACACATTGTCGGCAAGTTTGTGCAGAGTGCTCACACACTGCCACTCGAGGAAGTTTGTAGTGTTCTTGTTTTGTTGTTGCTAGTATTAGTAGTTAAACCAAACACATTGTTACTCTTTTGGTACAGTATAGAAAGGCATTTACACATGAACATGTTCCTTTACCAAGCTATACACTTGCGTGTTTCTGTGTCCAAAGTTTACATTGTTGCTTGACCTTTTTGCATTACCATTAACCTATGCCCCTGCCTTTTCAGTCTCCAACAGTGCATTTCATAGAGCCTACGTGCTGATTCATAATCCTGCGAATTCAGTTATGAAAGCGATGAAACTTATGTTCAGTGCAGCTTTAGAACGGGAACAACACTACAGTGCATGCAAGTTCCCCAATTGAACAAACTTCATCGGAAGTTTTTAGCATAGATAATGAAATGTGGAGTGGAATTTTTCGTATATCAACAGCAGATTGCTAACTTGTGTCCAAAGCGTTTTGTACGTGATATACGCCTAACTAACAGTTGACAAGAGGTCGTAGCTCTGCTCTTGTGTGCATATTAATACCCTTGTACAGATCACCTCTAGTTTCGTTCTCTTGGTTTCATGGTGGAGGCACGCCACCTATAAACCTACAATAAAGTGCACAGGTTGAGAACTACATTTATGTCGCTAATTAGTATTCACAGACTTGGCACATACTGCAAGTGTGAACCTCCTATGCTCGTTTGTTGCAATTGTACAGGCATGTGCCCTCATCATCTTCTCATGTTTTCGACGGCCACTTTGGTTGTCCTTCACCAGTATAAGTTATTTTTCAACCTCATTATTTCTCATTATCCTTATTACTGCACACAATAAATACAAGCATCTATACCATCTCTGTGTTTTGTGTTTATTTCATTGTTTTCTGCCTTAAACTTCTATATATTTGATTTTCACGCTGCATAAATTGTGCCGAAGGACGGCCCATGTAACTTATGCACGGTGGCAAGCCCCAGGTGTTGCTTGACAAGCAGTTGCAGCAGCTCTGTCACAACCAGTGACCCTTCACTGGACAACTATTAGCTACTTACAACAGACCAAAATTTTTCTCTTTCTTGCGGGACACTGGACACATTCTTCTTGGCTAAATAACACCAATAATTTGTTGGATTTTACGTCCCAAAACCACAGTATGATTATGAGAGACACCACAGTGGAGGGCTCCGGAAATTTGAACCACCTGGGGTTCTTAAACAAGTGCCTAAATCTAATTGCACAGGCCTCTGACATTTTGCCTCCATGGAAATGCAGCTGCCACAGCCGGGACTCGATCCCAAGACCTTTGGGTCAGCAGTCGGGCACCGTAACCACTAGACCACTGTGGTGGGCCTTCTTGCCTAAATGCCTTTGGTCAACAATAAAGGTTACGAGAGGCGGTGAGCAAAGTTTGCTGGATCAGAGCAGGAACACAGGAAGATGACGACTGGTCTGTAACTCTATCTCTTGAGGGCACATTCACAAGAAAAAGACGTACAGAATCTCCAGCTGCAGTGGTATCGCACAAGTATGGTAATGAAGGGGACACACGGTGTGCTCCTCTCTTTCACATCCCACAAAAACCGTAACCTGCAAAGCTGTAGGTGGCTTGAGTTGAGATGCACTTCCAATGTTGTGCCTGACATTGCCCACGAGCAACAAACTTATTACTGAAAAAGTTTCTGCAATACATCTTTTTTCGTTCTGTATATCATTATTCTGGGTATGTGTCGCACATTTCAACAAAGATTTCTTCGTGCTTCCACCAATAACGGCAGGGAAAGGAAGTCCTGTGACCATTAGTTACTTCGTGAGCCTACTTTTGTATGGAAATTCTTGTATGGTGTGATGATTTGCATTGTCCAGCTACCCAGTGTGTATAGGGACACTAAAGGTAATGCATTCCAGCTTTATCAAAATAATGCCCTTACTATGAATGGAGGCTCAGTAAACCAGAGCAGATGCAACTAAAAACGAGTGGCAATGCCACCTTGGAAGTACCTGCTCAAGCTCTGCGCAGATGGACTATGTTGTGCAGTCCTTATAAGGTAATGCATTTATAATAATGCACTCCGGACCAAAAATTTGTTATACACGTCTTTTAATGCGAAGAATGTGCATTATATGCTTTCTTGAAAAACACATATCAGACGGGGAGGCCTTTCGCGTTATTTCAGCAGTATGCAGCAGCTATTTCCCTCTCATCATCTGTTGCCACATACCATGCTGTGCTGTGAAGCTTACTAGAGCAAATTCGATGAGGAGCCTATATCCCTGCTACGCAAGCCATCCATCATATATTGAGACTCTCACCTTGTTCATTTGCCCTCCAGGGCATGTACTGCACTTTATATTTAATGCCCTGTTTGACAGCATCTCTAAAACAGTGGCATTTAATAGGCGCAGGTGGTTTCAATTACATGCAAGTGATTGCAGGCCACACACGAAGGTGCAATGAGTCAAGTTCTTCAATATATCGAATGGTGAGGTGAACAGGAGGTCAATACAAGCATTGTACAGTGTTTGCTTTTCCATGGGATTTTGAAGGGGATTTCGTAAATGTTTAAATAACAAATAATTTTACAGTCGGATCTAACTTGAGAAAACCGGAGAGGCCCTGCCCAGATGACTGACGCGCGGCAGCAGACCTCCTCCACGACTAAAGAAATAGTCCCGTTTGTGCACTCGGCAATGTTCTCTGAAGGCGGGGTCGCCAGCCATCCGGCTCGTGACGTTGGTCTGGAGTGTGTGCCCACTAGGGGGCTGGCTTGTGTGTATCCGCCTTTGAGGAGAAAACGCCACAGACTTCTAAAAGTTGTACCCGACTATACGTACTATATCGTGGTTCGATTGTATATACCTACTATTGAATATCAAGTCGTCACTGTCCGGCAGTGTTATGGGCATTTGTAATGCAACAAATCATCAACTGGGAACACCTAGATTCTGTCATTGTTCAAAGAAGTTTGACAATTACAATAATTGCTAGGGTTTTACATGCAAAAACAAAATGATTATGAGGCACAGTGTAGTGGGGGCTCCGGATCAATTTTGACCACCCCAGGTTTTTTTAACATCCACCTAAATATAAGTATGCAGGTGTTCTTGCATTTCGTCCCGTCCACATCAAAACATCACCGCTGTGGCCAGGAATGAAACCCACATCCTCGAGCTTAACAGTGCGACACTTTGCCAGCTTAGCTACCATGGCAGGCGGGCAAATTTGATTAAAGCTTGCATTGAGACTTGTTAGAAGAGCAAACATGAAATTAAAATACAGTGCCACAATGTTGAAACACACAAAACAAGCACAGACAATTAGGCACTTATACCAACCAATTTGTTTTGTTTTTTTTTAAACAATGCTAACAGTTTTCACCCCCCTTGTGTGTCTTTTAAATAAGCCAATTTAGAGAAGCGCCTCATTGTCTGCACTTATTTAATGTTTGTACGGCTTTTTTAACATTGAAGCGCTGTACTATTACAATTTCAGCTAAAATTCTGAAAGTGGTTTCTGCTGGGAAGACATTCACAATGCATGTGAAAGCTAGCGATTCGTCCAGAACATACTCCTCTAAGCTCATACATACCAACGAAGAAAAAGAACCAATTTCATGTGGCTCCTATGTGAAAGACACGAAAAGCATCAAATCAGAAAAAAATAAACAGCCTAGACGCCCGTTTACTGAAGCTTCAAGACTTTCTTGCGTGCTTCTTTGGTGTGACATCGCCATTCAGTGCAGTTGATTTCCTCTTGGATTTCGCAGGCTTTGCACTAGAGCTCGCACTGGTTGTCTGAACGCTGCCAATGAAAAGAAAAAAGGTATTGCATTGCAAGTTCTGACAAGTGCAGCAAGTTTTAAGTTGTGCATCTTTATACAAGTTTTCCTACGCACAGTTACCCATTAAAAATGCAGTGAAGACAACTGTTTAGGAAAATGCAAACCAGATAGCATTCAATGACTTAGAAATGACTTAGACTGCAAAGTAGTAGCTGCCGAGTAAATTCTTACTGCAGAAACTGAACACCAAAATGCCCCATGCCCTTTATATTTATTCTCTTAGACGTCATGATATATTACCTGCAGCTGCCTTTAAGAACATTGTAAATTTTGTCGTACTGGCTTTGCTGGGCATCACAAACGCAGTGCTTTCAGCCAGCACATTTGACCCGGCTCTGAAACTGCATGCAGTAACACCGATATTTGTACAGAAGTGACTACTAGCTGACAGCTTTTGGCATGTTGCGCTGCTTTCTGTAATTGCCGAGGTAACCAAAAAATGACTTTACACGAAGCAGAGGAGAGTGCAAAGGGAAGAGACACTAAATTAGCCTCACCGACAGAACATATCGCGTCTTGTGTTAATAGAAAATGTACAATAGGCATCTTTGCAATTTAAAAAATGCATTATGCATCATAAATCGCCAGGCTGCTAAAGACATAAAGTAAATTCATATGTGTGACACTCCTAACAAGTTATTTACAAGACACTAGCAGATGATATAAAAAAATATGTTACATGTAAATTTCCTCATATCGAATGTGCAGGTGACTCGCATATTCAACAGATGCTTAAACAAAATAAACACTAAGAACAGTAGGTAACCAATTTCTCATCTGGCTTTATATCATAACTTATAAAAAATGACCGAAAAATCTCTGAAGATTAAGTGATTTTCTTTAATGAACTTGCCCTTTACCAACTATCAAGTGTTCCTCATCAAATTCTCCAGAAAGATAACAACCATACTAAGTTCTTATGGTTAGTTATCCCCGCACATAAAGTAATGAAGATTGTTTTAAACCTGTGTTTGGATTTATGGAATAACTTATCCAACAGCTTGGTAGCCTCAATATAGATTGTTCAGCAAACAGTTCTGAACAATTCAGACGCTGGTACTGAAAGACGGCATTTGTCCTGATATCAAAGAAATGAAAAATGTAACTGGCTGGCTGGCACATTTGTCCGGATTCTCTTTTTGGTAATTTGGTAGAAGAAATAAAGGTGTCAGGTCGCAAGCTTTAACACAAAAGTTATTGAAGTTAAGGGTCTGATGAAATCTCGTCTGGTCGGCATGAAACATTGGCGAAACTTTTAGATGTGATCATAGGCGTGCGCAGGGTTACCCATTAGGGGGGGCGAAGGTTCATCGCAGCGCCCCCCTAACCTACTAAGTCAATGTATGGGGCAGATTTTGCGCCCCCCCACCCCTCTTAGGTGACTAGAAGGGTCAATGTACAGGGCAGATTTTGCGCCCCCTCTTGGGTGATTAGGGGGGGCGGCCGCCCCCCCCTGCCCCCCCTGTGCACACACCTATGGACGTGATTACGAACAAGGTCGCGAAACATCAGTAAATATATTTTTACCTGGGTCAGTATCTTTCAATGTTTTCACCAACAAAAGTTATTAACCCTTTGTGGTCCGAAACTTTTTCCCACTTTCCATCCGTTCTGGTCCAAAAGTAAAAGATTTAAAGCTCAAGTAAAAGTTTACTTACTCTTTTACAGATGGCACCTTATGTAGTGAGAAAATGCACGTGTGAATCAATTGCAAAAGACCTCGTTCAGAAGTGCACGACCATAGACCGCTGCGACGGTGTTGCGTTGTCAGACAGGGGCCAACAACGAACCACAAAGGGTTAAAACTATTACTATGCTTCACCACATTACATTGAAGTATTGCAGTGATGCTTAATAAAGCAAACACGACTAATAATGAAGTCAGTGCAAATAGGACCCTTGCTGCATGAATCATCCGTTTTTTAAGACAAATGTCTCATTAATTGCTTTTTTTCTTCTCCGCAGCACGTAATTGCCTTCAGATTCAACGTTTTATTTAACAGTGTCAACTAAAACAGGTTTGTTTTGTAAGCGTAAGTATTTCCAATCACATGAAAAGTGATTGAGGTACCACAAAGAGAAGCACACTCACAGGAGTGCAGCACAGTGCATAGCATGATATACTGAAAGTGGCAGCAAACATTTTTGCCATGCGCATAGTGCAGTGCCACACCTTTGCACGCAATGTCAAAGGGAATGCTGCAACTGTTCAATATAGTGAATAATTCGACATAGCCGGCATCGCATCTGAAGAATGCTGGAAGAACGTACCCTTTGAGAAGGGCAGCAAGCTTCCCCTTGAGTGGCTTTCTCTTGGACATTTTTGTACTCCTCAGTGATGTCAGGGACTGCTCAAGCCTGCTGTTGCCTCTAATGGGACACTGTAAATGGCAAGCAGAAAAACCAGCATGCTTAAGTTTCCCCACCTGCTTAAGAACACGGTAAAAACAAAAATGCTACGGCTGCAACCGCAGCGCAAAGGACCACAAGGACGGTGAAACAGCAAGACGGGACACAGCAGTGTGTCCCATCTTGCTTTTTTGCCATCCATGTGGTTCTTTGTGTTATTACGTGAATTATGTCCTAACTAGCCCATCAATCTATCCTTTAAGTAAAGCAGCTCATCTTGGTGTAGGTTTTTTACTAGGGGTGAGCAAATAATTAATTTTGTAACCGAATCATATACAAATTGAATTGTGATGACACCAAATCGAATACAAATACAAATCGACTACTATTCAAATAGTTTTTGAATAGCGAGGCAACCATCTTCAAAACAGCCTTAGAATTCCACAACATTTTATACTTGAAACAAATATTCAGACTTTCAGAGAGCAACATTACCATTACTTTTAACCAACAGAAAATACCGTAATTACATAAACTAAGGTAAGCCCATATACAGCAGCAACTAAAGCCTTTCAGATATTTTGTAACTGGAGGTACTCAATACTCAAGGTGGTACTTTGTCAGCAGCTACTAAATAAAACTGAAACATAAGAATTAAATGATGTTGAACCAAACACCACACGTACAGCTAAATATGTAAAAATACAGATAAACCAGATATCACAGCATGGGCCTTAGTACCAAAAGCACGTAGACATCAGTGCTGAATACTGTATCTGCAAGAGCAATTTATACAAACACAACACTTGCGTGTGTTATTATTCATGTAAATGTATATATTCCGATGTATCACCAAGAGCCCTGCCAACAAAACGACCAACCTCACGATGGTGATTGCGTATCGTTGACATATTTGCTTCGGCGACACTGGTGTTTTAAGCAAAATCACCTTCATCTCATGATCAATATAGTGTTGATAATACCGTAAAAGCTTGGGCTGCATGCATCTTGGTAATTCAAAGATTAAAGAGAAATGACCCCTCGCTGTTCCATCGTTTCATTCCATTGGGGTTTTCCCGTCAGTGTTGATTATTCGAAAAATGTTCGGTATTTTATTAAATTCAACTATTCAATTTGATTACCAAATTGAGTAGAACACTATTCAATTCATTATTCTAAATTTTTCAATATTCACACACTCCTATCTTTCACAAATGAAGGCATATGCAGGTATATGATGGGTTCATGTCACACACATCAAACCCTATAAACGCAATCGCTCAATCATACTATATGGACAACATAATGTGGTGGAAGAGCCTACAATTTCTCACTTTACAATATTTTGGCGTTTCCCCAAACCAGTATTTCAACACCTTGCTTTTTAGCTACGTTTCTCACTGTGAAGTAGAACTATAAGTAGGCCTAGGATTTTTTTGCTATCAGAATTCTTGCTTGCCTTAGTTGGGCAAATGAAATACACCTCAAGTAAGCAGACAGTATCATGGCATTTTAGATTAAAGGAGCAATCACAAAGCACGTGGAAAGCAAACTGTACAGTCACAATAAGGTGCCCTACTGACCTAAAATAACTTGCACGCAGAATGAGCAGTGTCTACTAGTGTCATTTTAGAACAAGAGCTATCTGCAGTGCTAGTGAAGCAAACAGACAAGAAAAGTGTGAACATGAAGGATTTATGAAGGACAAGACCTTACCTCCATGCCAATGTTGGAACACTGCTTGGCAACTAACAGCAACAAGTCACACAGCTCGACCAACAGGTGCTGCTTGGGCTCACTCTTCCCTGCCATGTCAGTCATGAGCTGCATGAAATTAGGTCGTAGAAGTACTATCAACATGCGAGAACTGTCTAGTGACTTGGATCATCTCATCAAGAGTAAGAGTGCCGTGCAAAGGCCAAAGTCAAGCAATGGAAGCACAGGAGGAGGAGGAGGAAAGAAGTGATGTCAATGCGGAACACGTGCGGCTGTAAAAGCAGTTCTGAGAAAATTGTCAAATTCTTTTATCTTCCCAACTGCAAGGCACTCTGTATGAGGTAACTTTTTGCAAGCGACGGATAGTACTAAAAGGAATTTAACCTTGAAAGCCAGTTTCTGCTGCCACTCAGAGAGAAACAGCATTTCAACATCATAAACGGTAGACTTGTACTGGTCAGTCACAGTACTGACAGATGGCTCACTGCTCTAAGCTTCTTCAACCTATGGCCTCTCAATTTAAATGCACTGTGATTGGTTCTGCTTGCCACCACAATGCCAATCAGGTACACAACTTGTTCACAACGCAACAAATTATAAAGTGCTTTCTGTTGCATGTACTGATATGGCACATGTTGCCACGTATGCTGTATATATTGTCACGTGGTCATGACGTCCATGAAGACGGCAGTCAGCACGTCCGAGATCAAACTGTTTATTTGGCCGAACCTGTGGCTGGGAAACTGAAAGTCAAACTACAGCAATACATTGATAGCGGCAAACAGAGCGTCGACCGTCGATCAAGTGCTCATGGCTGGGATGCGCCGTCTTTTATACATCACGCATCGAACTTTCCAGTCTTATCACTGGTTGTCGCGCAAGCACAGGAATAATTTAGACTATTCGCGTCCTGCGTGCAATCTTAACAAAACGATCTGCTACACTCGCGAAGCTTCTCAAACACTGCAGCGCGGTTAGTGTCGAGCATTGATAACCGCCATTGCTGGTCAAACCCGAATACATCAAAATAAAAGAAGAAGCGGGCGTGGCAATATAAAGCATGGCTTACCTTGATGGAGAGTTCACTGAGTGCCTCCAGTGCTGAAGCCAACTTCTCCTTTGAGCTGGCATCCACCTTGAGCAACAAAAAACAAGAGATCAACCTCACATCACAGGATTATGTTGCACAAACATAGTGCAAGCGTCTCTCTCGCATTTGTTTCCCCTTTTCTCAATAAAATTGCAGCCTGCTCGAGCAATACAGAAGATTCGAAGCTAAAGTCGGGGTTCAGGCTACACGCAAATTATGGTGAGCAAGGTGGCTTCAGGGCAATGCAAGGAACGGTGGCATTGACAGGGATGGCCAAAACTACCAAAAAGTGAGAACAAGGGAGTGGTAATAGCGACTGAAACTGAGTGAAAATAAAGTTTTTACTATCTTTCGGCATACCTAGTGTGGTCACTACTATCAGGGTGTAAAGTTAATTTGCATGATTTAAACGCGTGGTTCATATGCAAGTATCTTTTTTTAATTGTTTGAAAGGTTGTAGTTACCGGGTGCAGGTTATACGCGAAGAAATGCGGTAATCACTCCACACATAACTGATAGCTTGTAAGAATATTAATTTTCCTCCGACATCAACCATCTCCCCTTTCGTTATACACAGTCACATTTTATACGAATGCAACACACATTCAAGCTTATGTTTTTGTTTACCTGCACTATTCGTAGAGCTGCAACAAGGAGTCCAAGAATGTGAAGCCTCTTGTAGTTGCGTTCAGCACAGTCAGTTGCACGTGGCACAAGGTGCTCGATGAAGTCGAGACAGTGTTCCTACAGTTGCAAACACAGCAAAATTCAGCACTGCGCTCAAGTCCTATATAGCCCAGTACTTCAAGCATTCATTCGTTACTTACTGAAGACAAGAAGGATATAGAAATTGAGTTGCATTTACATTAGCACAATAATCAGGCAGCTACAACACTCTTAATGGATAGAAAACCACTGCCGTTAAAGAAAAACAAATCTGCATCAAACCGAGTGAGCATTACCGGAAAGTGATATAAGGTGCAGTGTCATCTGGGCTCCATCCCTTCTGATGGACCAGTGTCAGTACTGTATGTACAAATGTTAATCATACTTACAGGATGTGCCTCCATAAGCTTCACAAAGAGCTGTGGACTGATATGAGAGCTGCAAAAACAGAAACGCTGCATTACGGCTTGAATCACCACAGCCAACAGAAGTCTGCTTGCTGGTACAAAGAAAGAGCCAAGTAACATTTTAGGTATGTCATAGGCAACACTGTCTTAAAGGGTTTTCAAATTAAATAATCAATATTATCTTTTTTTTAAGTAGCTCCACTCATAACTTATTAAAAAATATCAGAAAGCCATCTGCACCCAAGCAGCAGCCAAGAAGTCGCTGTACACTGAAACACTAGCGCATTGAAATTGAATTCAAATACTCTGCTATAAGACAAAAATTTTAGTGTACAAGCACACCAGTGAATAAAGGTCGCAGAAAGATATGAAGCAATCTTGCTATAGAGTATCGTACTTCAGGTAGTACTGCAAAACAATAGTGGAGACTGGCCTCCTCCTTAGTTGGCTGCGAAATCTAAAGAAAAAAAATCATCATGTCAGCCAGCCAATGCAACACGTCACAGACTGAAAAGTTGTGGAGGGTGTTACTTGAGTCATCGTACTAAATGACTCCACGAATCAGTGGCTGACAGGCTATTTACAAAAACTGCACAAATGAGCTTTTCCACACAGCTGTCAATGTTCAGGTGTCAGCCGCACGTGAGAGAGTTAAGATATTGTCAGCTGGTTTCTATTGCCTCTGTCACTCAATAATCTCTTTATCTCTCTTTAACAGGGCTACTAGCGGAAATGTAGTCATCAGGAAAGCCCTGCAAACATTTTGCGCATCAGAAATTAGAGGGAGTACGTGACAGCTTGTGCACACGTAAGATAGGTAAGATGATTTTAAAATATCACAGCTAATCAACTGAACACATGTTTAACAGATGGTTTGAAACTAGTACACATTGTTCTGTAATAGAACTTCTGTAGTTATACATAGCCAGTACCAACTGTTTTCAGACAAAACGTTTCACGCATTATGTACTATGATTGAATCATGACCTACGAACTAAGCTGCCATCCAAAGCAGTACAAGACGCAAGCAGCTTACTTTTCATCCAAGTAGGAGTCAAGCGTCTTCATGTATAATGGCATATACCAATGCTTGTCGACTTTCTTGATGGCCTAGAAAATAAATGAAATATTCTGTTGCGGCTGTTCAACAAGCATCTCATGCATTCAAAAAAGCAAAATAGGGTTCAGAAAGAATTTTCTATGCCTGACTGTTTATTCTTCTGCACTTCCAATAAATAGTCGCCTCACAAATTTCAATGGCAGGAATACAAAGACCTCTAGGTGTTCCACTAAAGTTACAATTCTGTGAAGTTCACCACACACTGCCTACTGAAGCAGCGAAAGAGGAATGGCCGTGTAGCTTTAGTGCATTCGATAAGTTGAGGTTTCCCCAGCATTACCTCTCGATGTGCCTGTGTTAGTCCTGGCCACAAAACAAAAGCAACAGCTTCCAAAGTGCCAGCTATGCTTTTCAGCTGTGACACTTACACAAAGAACCCACCAAAAATATACATTGAAGCTTACCCCACAGTACTAATTGTGACCTTGCAGTAATTGAGCTTAACCTGTCGACAATGTGCGCATTTTTATCTGTAGAAAACTGATATACATTTTATGAGCAACATATCGCCATAAACCGTAATCATACTTTGATACATTTTTCCATAACAAAATTCTATGACGAGGGGCAAACCACTCCTACTCCACCATGGTTGAAAGAAATGCATCAGTACGTACCAATTCACTGCAAATTTTCTTGTGGCAGCGAACCTGTGAGGAAAGAAGACTTGCAGAATCAATGCGTGCAAAATATCTTGAGCATTAGATCCACTGCATTATGGTGTGGCGTGCCACTACACAGAACTACGCAATAGTTGTACAAGGCCATCTGCAAAGTAATGGCATCTTCGACAAATCGCACTGGTGCGCACTGGTGCGCACCGGGGCGCCCTGGTGCGCCGTTTCGTCCAATCGTCGTAGCGCCTGGGTGCCCCGGTGTGCACCGGTGTGATCTGTCGAAGATGGCATAAGTTACGAACTGTTTCTAAGCAAGGCATGAACATCTGACTGAAACAATGTTTATGTTACGAGGCAATAATGCATAAGCTGCTTTTAGAGATGTTAGATGTGCTTTCTGAGAAAATTTCATAGAACAGCTGAGTTCGGCATGCTAGTTTTAGTAACAGTGCATCAAACCAGGATATAACTTCTGCTAGAACGAAAGCGTGCAGTGAAACTGAATGTTTGAGTGCAGCTCTTCAGCACCCATTCATGGGTTTTCCGTCGTCCTCTTGCGTACCCAAGCAAACACAGGACACAGTGGAGACTGAACTTAAGAGAACACTTTCAGTGAAGGCTTTTGTTCAAAGATTTCGTGATTGCGGAATAAAAACCCTCTCTAGCACAACATGTGACACCAACATGGAACACTGTACACATCAGGAAAATTCTGACTTTGTAAAAATTTAATGCCAAACACGCCACATACCCGACGTGTTTTGGTGGTCACAAAGTATGGCTTCCATTGGAGTGTTCATTCACTGACCATAATTCCACTCGTCCTATCTACTTGTACACAGGTCTGTCACCAATACCGATAGGAATCTTTGGTGTCTCATAGGAACTTGGTGAACAGTGTGCTGTCTCACATTCTTTGCCTCTATATATCGTGATTTCAAAACACTTAAACAGCTGCACTCAAATTTCGCATTACAAAATATCTCATGCTCATGTCTGCTAAAATTTTTTCGGAACTTACTTTGGGGATGCCCCTCGTACACATCTTTCAATTTTGCTTTTACTAATTATGACAGCACGAGTGTCTTCCTCATAAATGTCAGACTTACCAGGAATGCACACAGGGAGCTCAATGCGTTCTTCATGCCAACATGCGACACTGAAAAGTAGAGAAAGAGCGTGATCAAATAACCAACCAAATGACATTTGGTACTAGAAGCCTATTCTCAATTTATATAACTATGCTGCAAAAGTACACCTTAAGGCTGAGATGAGTGACCTGCTGAACTCGCTTTTGCAGCGATGTCTGGCCACACAATGGCAATACCTTTCACTGTCCATAGTACCGTTCATTACCAAATAATAGCAAAAAAGATCAAGGTGCTAGCTGGTTGTGAAGAAGACCTTTACAAGGCATGCAAATGACGAACAGTTGTTCCGCTTACCAAGATTCACTTGTTCCATCACAGTGGATGTGAGGGACTCGATATCACTGCGGACATCCGAAATTGTGCCAAACTGCAGGAAAAAAAGAATGTTCGGCCTAATGAGAACCAATGGCTATTCCTACTTGACGTGGTTGTAGAGTTTTGTTACGATAGTTCACATAAAGTTTGGTTCAATATGATTCTGCAATATAGAATCCTAGTTACAGTAATGTTGTTAGTGCCTCACCTGAACCAGCACAAGGTCACTGTCACAAATTAGCGGGTTATAGAGCGCGCGCGAGGCCGCTTTCAAACTGCTACGAGACAGAACGGCGCGAACCGCTCGCCAACAAGCACGAAAGACGAAAAAACCAGCATCAAAAGACGCCGGCGCGCCGCATCCTCCTCACCCCCTCGAGCCAGACGCAGTCAACACGATCGAACGCCCGGCAAAGCCTGGATCTTTCTAGAAGGAAAGGGTGACGCATCCGAGAGCGATGCCGCCGCGATTCGAACCTACGAGAAAGCTCTCGCCCCTTCTGTAGCCTCGGCTGTACTGCACGCGGAAGAACTCTCCCGACGCTTCTAGAAACCGGGGAAGAAGGGATAAAAGCGTGCAAACGACGAGAGTCGAGTAGTGCAGTCAGCGAAGGAGTGAGCGAGTCAGTCGGCCAGGTGATGGTGAAGTTATGCGAAGTGTGGCTCCGTTAGCCAAAGAAGACGTGGTTATGATGGTGTGCGGTCGGCCGATCGTCAATTTGGAAGAATTGGATGACGACGCCGTGTGAGCCGTGACAAGTCACGACGACGGTTGAGCTACGACGATCAACGCTGGAGCTGGCGTGAGTGTTTCCTTGAAGAGAAGCATTCGATTACCGTCCAAGTATTGTGGACTGGATACGCCATTGTTTATTCAGGACTTTAACAGTCGTTGAATAGTTGTAATGCATGCGATTGCATTCATTGCGTGTGATCTGTTTGTTTAGCTCCCGTTGTGTAAACACCATCTGAGTTATATTGTGAAGCTGTAACTGGTACCAGCTGAGTGTGCACGTGTTTGTGTTATTTGTATTGCCTTAACTGAGAATATATTTCGTTTTCGTTTGTGTTATCGACTCTCGGCTCTGACTCGGTCTTTGGACCACAACCGGCGTCCGCTGGCGCACCAAAGGACCAACTCTAAATTGTCCGCGCTTTCGTGGTGCGTTTTCGGAGGGCCCTTAGAATCCGCCCGGCGATTGCCAACCCGATTAGCGGGATTAGTGACAATTATTCTGGCGTCCGCGACAGGACCTTTTTGGTGCACAGTGTGTCCAAAGTAGGGAGAAAGAGCCTTGAGACGTTGATAGTGCTCGCGAACGATTTTTGAGTGTTGCACCGCGCTCTCGCTAACCTGTGTGCAGAGAGTGTTTGGTATTCGAAGTTAGGCAGAGGTTTTGTGCACGCGGCTAGGTTATCGTTGACGGGCATCATGGATCTCGAGAAATTAGTTGCCCTTGGTGAGAAGATGGGTCTGTCTGGGGCCGAACTACGAAAGTGGGTCAGCCAAAAGGAAAAAGAAGAAAGAGAACGAGCTAAGGAAGAAAGAGAGATGAAGGAACAACAGCTGAAAGCAGAGCTTGAAAGAGAGAAGTTGGCGGTTGAGAGGGCCAACAAGGAGAGAGAAGCAGAACTAGAGAAAGAGAGGCTGGCAGCTGAGAGGGAGAAAGAAGAGCGAGAGGCGAAGGAGCGACAGTTGAAGGAAGAAAGAGAGGCGCAAGAGAGACAGATGCAAGCTGAGATGGCTGAGAGAGAAAGGCAACGGCAGCACGAATTGGAACTCGGAACGGCTCCGTTCGCAGCAGCGCATAGAGACTCCCGTGCAAGCTAGAGTGGAGAGCAGTGAAAGGGAAGATCATAGCTTCCGTTTGAACCCAAGCAAACTGCTTGTGGCGTTTGATGAAAGGAAAGATGACCTTAATGCATACTTGCACAGGTTTGAGACAATAGCTAGAAGCCAAAATTGGCCGGAGCAGCAATGGGCAACGGCTTTGAGCACTTGCTTGAGTGGCGAAGCGCTCAGTGTGTACGGTAGGCTGACACCTACCGATGCAGCTAATTACACGAAAGTGAAAGCCGCTTTGCTGAAGCGATTTCGATTCACCGTGGAAGGCTTCCGAGATCGGTTCCGTACGGGAAAGCCAGCTGATGGCGAGACGGCAACGCAATATGCTGCGCGACTCAGCCATTATTTTGACAGGTGGATCGAGCTTTCAGAGACGGCACAGGAGTACGGTGAGCTTAGAGAGCTTCTTATCAGAGAGCAATTCCTCACCAATTGCCACCCGAGCCTGTCGCTGTATCTGAAAGAGAGGAGAGCCAAATCGCTCGAGGATATGCTTGAGTTGGCCGATCAATTCTTGGAAGCACAAGGTGGCACGAATCTAGCCAAAGTAAAAAAGGAGGTTCGCGAGGAGTCGAAGAAATCGGCACCTGAAGAAAACAAGCATGCACCGGAGAGTGTTCCGCGATGCTTTCTGTGTAACCGGGTGGGCCATCGCGCTAACAGTTGTCGGACTAACTTCTCACGCCCCAGTGTGATGAAGTGTTTTAAATGTGGACAGACTGGGCACAAAGCAGACGCATGTCGAATCTATGCGAGCAAAGCCCACCAAGCAGCTTGTGCGTATGCCCCGCCAAACGAGGAAACAGAAGCGATCAAAGATGAATTGGCCGAACTGAAAAGCGGGAAGAAGATGGATTTCATTGGTGCTGCGGTGACAACAGACACAAAGAAAGAAATGCCGACAGTTAAGGGGAAAGTTGGTGGAAAGGAAGTCACGGTATTAAGAGATAGTGGATGTACCACAGTGATCGTGCGAAAGAAATTGGTCCGAGAGAGTGATTTCACAGGCAATACCCTACCGGTTCGCTTGCTTGATAGTTCCATTCGAATGCTTCCCGAAGCCAAGATTGAGGTTGAGACCCCTTACTTCAGCGGGAGAGTTACGGCCCTGTGCATGAATAACCCCCTGTTCGACCTAATCGTGGGAAACATCGACGGAGCTCGAGGGCCATACGATCCTGAACGTTTGGGAGAAGCCCCGAAGATGGAGCCCTCGTCAGTTCGGGAACCGCAACAGAAAGGAACCGCGGAATGGAATCCCATGAAGGATGCCGCCCGAGCTCGAAATGAGGCCGAGGTATCACGGAATATCAATGAGGGAGCACCAACGGTCGCTGTACCGCCTGTGACGACGCGCAGAGCAGGTGATGTTGCAACTGAGCGGCCACCATCATCTGCGGCTCAAAAGATGACGAAGGTGGTCGTCCAGGCAAAACACCACGACGCGCAGAAGTTGGCGAAGCACCGCGAACGTTCTAACGAGCACGACCACGCCTTGCCGGTGTCGAATGTGTCGACGGCAGCAGAGACGCCACCTCCGGCACCGTCAAATGGAACGGCTCGCAAGAAAAAGAAGAACAAAAAGAGAGCGAGCGAGCACCGAAAGAAGGGGCGCAAGCGCGAGTCTATTTGAACAGGACAGGGTGTTGGAATTGAATTTGTTTGAAGTGTTTTTGAGTTTGAATGTGTTTGAAGTGTTTTGAATATGTTCTATTATTATTCCCTGTGTCCTGTGTGTATGGCTAGTGAGCCCAAGTGTCGTTTGCGCAACCTTATGTGTACAATGTTATTGATATAATTGTATAATTGTTTAAGTGAAGAGCTTTGTTTGTGCGTTCGCAAATGTATGATGCTGTGTTGTACTTATGTACTTGTGTTTATATTTCGACATTGAAATGCCCTGTGAAATGTATTGAGAGTTTTATTGTGAATGGGACGTGCATTTTGTGTGGACTGAGTTATGGACTCTGTATGTGGGACATTTTTGGTTCTGTGTATGTGCGCGCTAATTTGTGTTGTTTGAATATTATATGATAATATTCTTGAAGTGGGGGGCAGTGTCACAAATTAGCGGGTTATAGAGCGCGCGCGAGGCCGCTTTCAAACTGCTACGAGACAGAACGGCGCGAACCGCTCGCCAACAAGCGCGAAAGACGAAAAAACCAGCATCAAAAGACGCCGGCGCGCCGCATCCTCCTCACCCCCTCGAGCCAGACGCAGTCAACACGATCGAACGCCCGGCAAAGCCTGGATCTTTCTAGAAGGAAAGGGTGACGCATCCGAGAGCGATGCCGCCGCGATTCGAACCTACGAGAAAGCTCTCGCCCCTTCTGTAGCCTCGGCTGTACTGCACGCGGAAGAACTCTCCCGACGCTTCTAGAAACCGGGGAAGAAGGGATAAAAGCGTGCAAACGACGAGAGTCGAGTAGTGCAGTCAGCGAAGGAGTGAGCGAGTCAGTCGGCCAGGTGATGGTGAAGTTATGCGAAGTGTGGCTCCGTTAGCCAAAGAAGACGTGGTTATGATGGTGTGCGGTCGGCCGATCGTCAATTTGGAAGAATTGGATGACGACGCCGTGTGAGCCGTGACAAGTCACGACGACGGTTGAGCTACGACGATCAACGCTGGAGCTGGCGTGAGTGTTTCCTTGAAGAGAAGCATTCGATTACCGTCCAAGTATTGTGGACTGGATACGCCATTGTTTATTCAGGACTTTAACAGTCGTTGAATAGTTGTAATGCATGCGATTGCATTCATTGCGTGTGATCTGTTTGTTTAGCTCCCGTTGTGTAAACACCATCTGAGTTATATTGTGAAGCTGTAACTGGTACCAGCTGAGTGTGCACGTGTTTGTGTTATTTGTATTGCCTTAACTGAGAATATATTTCGTTTTCGTTTGTGTTATCGACTCTCGGCTCTGACTCGGTCTTTGGACCACAACCGGCGTCCGCTGGCGCACCAAAGGACCAACTCTAAATTGTCCGCGCTTTCGTGGTGCGTTTTCGGAGGGCCTTGACGCCAGCCCTTAGAATCCGCCCGGCGATTGCCAACCCGATTAACTGGATTAGTGACAGTCACTCTGCTTGTTTCATCCTTTCTAACTACAACCATACTACCCTAACTAACCTGGCACTTGTCCCATTCACTATCTACTGCAAAGACTCCCGCCTTTCATAAGTTTTGCCGCCACTGCACTCTTCGCAATGACCTTATACTCCGGCCTCAGTACTGCTCAAGTTGCAGCGATCCCCATAATAAGGTCAGAATTGAACCGTGCTGCACTGTCTTCATTTTTTTAGGTCTTTCACTCTCCAAACATCTTGGAAACAGAAAAATCTCTCTCAAGTGTAATAGACATCACCGATGATAAACTTTTGCACAAAACATTACCTAAGACTTTATAATCAGCTGCAGCGAGCGAAGCGACCTTTGTGCTGTCCATGGCTTCAACACTAACTTTGTGATGAAAGCGCAACACGTACAAGGCTATGAGCCGTCTGCTCATCCCCTCTAAAGATATTGGCCTCGAGGCCCACCACTGGAAACGCCGGCGCCACCGTCGGCGTGACGTGCTTGGCAGGATCACGTGGTCTCAGCGGCCGCGTCGGCTGCCTGTGGCGCACTGCCGCGTGCTTTGAAAACGAGTTTCAAGTCCCACATGCGCTGCGGTCCGTTCAAATTAGGAAATTTTCTCTCATTTTCTACTCAATTGAAACCATTGTAATAGAGTGGCTGCCTCCGAAGGCGACGAACATGGGGCTCTACCGCTCGGTGCCGCAGTGCCGCGCTTACGCAAAGAAGCCCAGTGTCAGCCTGCACTGGTAACCGCTGAACAAGAAACAGCGTGAAGCATGGGTTGTAAAGCTAAGAACCGGCAAGTAGCCATCCGCTACGAGTCTTGTGTGCAACGAGCACTTCCGCGACGAAGACTTTTGTTACTGCGTCGGGCCTGCGATGTTCGGTGAGTAGCAGACAGCGCGCACTGAGACGATGGCTCGCGCGCGCTTCCCGCCGGCAAATGATGCTTATCTGCCACAGGATGCCATCTCTAGAACCTTCCAATGCGACCTCTTGATCGTTGGCCCCGTGCTCAGCGTCCACAAAATCGGCTGCAGATGCGCAAGTCATTGTTTAGACACGTTGAATTAAAAAAACGCACAGGGTCCCTTATGCATTCGTTAAAAATGACTAGAAGGCGAAAGCCATCTTCTTGTCAGTCGATGTACTAATTCTCCCGCGCCCCCCTCCAAAAGCGTTCTGCACCTAACGCGGTTTTGCACGGCCTGCGTGACCAATCACAGAGGCAATGCAAAGCGACCATGACGTGTGAATATGTCATCATGTGACGTCACATTATGTGACGTCATAATGACGCTACACATTTTGGCGATCTGTGACGTCATGATGACGTCATATGGTGACACCATCACGTGAGGATTATTTTTTGCATCACTCGTGTTGACGCCGCCGACGCGGGACGCCGACAGGCAACCTTCCCATTTGATGAGGCATGCATTGCTTCATAAGCTACATAAATTTTGCATTTCCTCCGTGATCGGCCCACCGGCCAACCCCATGTATTTTCTTGGAGCCTCATTTATTTGCGTGGGAAAGATGCCACCCTGTTGGCGTTAGACACGACACTGCTGCCAAAATTGCTGGGGTACTCGCCAAATAATTACTATCCTGTTTTGCGGCTGCTGCTTGCTGCAATAACTTCTATTTTATTCACCGCTATTTCAAGTTCATGTGGGTCCTAGTTCACAGCCGACGTTTGCAGAACAAGTCCGGCAAACGTTACTGCATTTTCTTTCTTTTCCTAGGCATCGCATGCTACTACATGCTCGGTCTCGTAGACTGGTTCTCCTTCCACCAGTAATCTCGAAGTGGTGAAGCTTTGGTCTATGAATTTGTTGATGACAGAGAGCGGCAAGTTCACTGGAATGCAAACGGAACGATAATTAAGGAGCATTAAAAAAAGGCGTCGCATTTGCTCACGTTTTGTGTGATTACCAAACGAAACGAATGCGCTGAATAAAGAAACAGAAGCAGCGGCATTTGCCGGCTGAGAAGACCGATCAATACGCAGTGCGAGACAACTTGTCAAATGACATTGAAACGTACACGAATTTAGACCGAAAAAAAAAAAAACACTGAATCGTCGGGACGGCAGATCACAAAGTTGCCATGCGCACCGAAGCCGCAGTTGTAAGGAAATGGTTTTTGAGCTACTCTGATAGCGTCCGTGCAACAGTAGTTGTTTGTTCACTCACAAATTCTCATATTTTGCGGCCTAAAGTTCACAGCGCGGTGCCAAAACGCGCTCGTAGCAAAAGCGAAACCATCAGTACGAACATACATGCAGACGCTCATACATGAAAAGGCACCGTCTGTCGTCGCGAACCCGTGCGATCGCTGGCTTGAGGCTTCTTTCTGTTATGCTCCGTTTGGTTATACAGACAGTCTACTGTAACGAGATATTCCAGATAGTTTGCACTCAGCGAGTGACTACCTTTCACGCAAGAAACCAGTTCAGGGGTCTCCAATTCGGTGACAGCGTGAAGCGGGTGCTCGGCTTTCTTTTAAGAGACGGCGACTGTAGACTATCTTGTGCTTTCAGTTCGTCGAAAATAATTATTTTGACAGTAAAGAACACAGTTCATTTCGAAAGTACTTACAGAAATGCCCTGGAGGGCTTCCGCGAGGTGTTTTTGTAGAGCGCCGACAGCAAAACCAATGGGGAGCGCGCCGGCGGTATCCTGCCTAGCACGCAATTGAGGCGCGTCCGATAGAGGGCGACTCCGTAACTCCTCGAGGCCAATACAGCGTGCACACCGTGGGTGACCACGCCTGGCCAGTCAAAGTACACACTTATTGCCAGAGCCACGCAGCCCTCCCTCCAGCACCCCTTTGTGAGTCTTTCACACAATGGAGACGGCCAGCACGTCATCTCTGGTTCAGCCGTGTTCATCGGCAGCGCTCGCGCACTTTCGCTCGCACATAGAACATACGACACACCAATTTAGACTTTATACAGAATGTGATGGCGACAGCAAAAACACACTGAGAGGGCCCATATAACTGCTATCACGATAATAATACTGTATACACAACAAATTAATTAAAGATGAATGAAAGAGGGGAATAAAAAGATGTGCCTCTGCTTTACCTTTCGGGCGCCACTAATCACGTGCAGTGTGTCAGAGATGACATTGAGGACTTCGTGGCTGCCTCTCAGCGCATTCGAGGACGACGCTTTCACCAGTGTTGCTGCCATCTGTACAAGGTGATGCAGGGGAGCCACACCGCTCTTGGCATAACCGTTCAGGAGGTTCAGGCACCTGCGTACGTCACAGCCACACAGACAGCGTCAATGAAAGGACTAAAGTGAATTAGCAGTGAGAGCGATTCACTGTTCTGTCAATGTCCTGTCAATGTCCTGTCACTGTTCTGTCAACGTTCTGGGTACACTGGCGCAGATGTTTGCTCTAAGTGAGCCACATCTCTAATGTTTTCTAGGCTAATAGCAAGTTGTTGCTGCTGTGCAATACAAGATGTTAGCATTCACTTCATGAAGAGAACCATTGCAAACAAATAGCTCGCTTTGCTAAGGCAACTTGAAAAGCTGCCGTCAGCCACAGGAACCAAGGAAAATACAGTAAAGAAGTTTTTAAAATCACTTCAAGCATTAGGTTACAAACATAATACATCACGACCCGTGGCCTAAACTGCAGTGGATTTGGTGAGAGCAGGAAATACACTAGTTTATTACACACAGCAAAAGTGAATTGGGATTTGCTGTACCATATTCCCCCAAGTCTGAGTTAGGAATGCCCACCCACAAACAGCCAGAATTTACCCCCAACCTTACACACCCATAGATTCTCCCCAACTGAGAAATTCTCAAGATTCACTTTTCCGGCACACTTCAAGTCTTGAAGCCAGAGCTCACTCAGTGTGCCCCGCCGTTCGCAGCAAAGAGAACGTCAGGTTAAGGATGCGATGTACCTGGTCTGAAAATGAATGCTGACTGTTCGTTCCTTGCTCTTCTCCTTGTTGGCAGGTCGTAGTCTGCCTCGAAATGCTTCTGCAATGGCCCCGTCCAGCTCAAACATCTGGGCATCTGTTGGCACAATGTCTTCAGCACTCTGAAAGAAAGTACGACAATGAATGCTTCTCATTTAGGGGGCTTAGTAGCAGACTAAGAAGATAAGATGAGCATGTCCACTTGCCACTACAAATTTTGCAGCTGAATGCACTGTATGTATGTCACTTCTCTGTAGACCTAACATGTAAGCCACACATGCACCACTGATTGGGGCAGCGATGCAATGGCGTATTCCACGCAACACTGTTGCATGGCATGTGCCATTGCATCACTGCCCACGACAGCAACAACAGTGCGAACACATATCCATCAAAATAAAATTCTAAAGAGCAAGGCAAACTGGAAATAAGCACCAAAAGTAGCAACATTTGCTATATTGAATGCATGCCCAAATGTGTTCATGCTTCACATCCTACAATTCCAAGGCTATCGGTTCAGATCCCACCGACAGAAAGGGTGATTTTTCGTCCACTATGATTCCTTTAAGTTTAGGTCAAAATCATTGCACTACAGTTTATACAACAACAAGTAATGTCTCCTATGCTTTCCTTGGATTAAATGTTTGTCAGTTTCATTAGTTGTGTCCTACAGCATAGTGACAGATAATAGCGGTGAAAAAGGTGTTTCGACACATTTATACCGCCAGCTTGACATTGAGGCAGCAATGCACTGCAGTGAAGCCTGCAAAAAAATGTCAATTTAGACTAGCATTTACAAAACAAAAAAGCATGAGAAACTTACTGAATCTTCCTCATCGGCAGCTGCGCTTCCCAACGCTGCCCTTAGCCTTGACCTCAGTTCCTCATCTGGATCGTTGTTCTCTTCACCTTCCATATCACTGTCTTCGTCACTTTCTTCACTTTCAGACTCCTCACCACCTTCAGCACCTAAATAGAAGAAGAGCACTACTGTGGACACACAACCATGTAAACTTGCTTCTATTCCTACAACAAGCGACATCAAAAGTTTTTAACATGCTGTCAAACATCTGCTCTTAGGATTTACAATAGTATAGTCGGTACGCAGCATGACCCACTGGAACTCCTGACCTGCACAGATAGCTGGGCTTCTATGGGAACGCATGTTCCAGCTCTCATTCAACCTCTCGTCGTTGATGTCACCTCTATAACCTGTTCATCTGCTACTCTGCTGCTGCTTGGATGGCATTAGATTCTGTCTTCTATGATGCCTGTCTTCTGTGATGGACAGCCGGCATATACGTGACTGCTTTTACAAACTTTGTAGACAGAGGCTTCAAGCTAGCTATCCTGAGCGGTCTAAGTATTCACTGTATAGTGGTTAACTAATGCATGAAGCTGTAGACTTGCGTGGGCATATATGATGCCATGTCCTCAGGCATCCATTCAAATGCAAAGAATTCCGAAATCGCTTCTCATTTCGAGGAAATTTGCATTTATGCATAATAATTACACAGTATGAGCGACATGCGCAGGCCATAACATCCCCACGACCTCTGAAGCTGACGACAGCAAACAGACGCTGACTAGCGCCACATCGCTCATACTTTCCATCCCTAGAGGCAGAAGGAATGAACTAGATCATGCGCGCTCGAGTGGGGACATCCGTGCAGGTCAGGAGTTCCAGTAGGTCGTGGTACGCAGTCTACTCTGGTATTTCAGATTCGCTTGCATATTTTCATGCCCTGACACAAGAATGCCAAATTATGTGCAACTACTAACACAGCTAAAGCAACACCATAATAACTAAATGCATGTACGGTGAATAAATTCCATGCACAAAGACCCTGAACCCTGTAGGCAGCAATGTGCCATCAACTCATGATGCTGATAATATATTTTTAAAAGACTGTGCAAACTATAGCAGGGCTTTTGATTATGATGTTGATTTACAAATTGTCCAATGCTGCAGTAGAAACACAGCTAGAATTTGCAACAGCTGCTCCTATAACACACTATGCCACGATGCTCAATAATTGTCTCCCTTTTTGAACCACACTTCATGCATCTGCAACAAGTGTCATAAACTAGATGAGTACTCATCTAATGAGAGATCAGTGTGTGCCATCAAGGACAGTTTTCACTAAAAAAAAGATTGCCACCAATTACCATCATCCATTTCTTCATCCACATCGCTATTTTCGTCTTCTTCTTCTTCCTTATCGCCACTTTTTTTCGGGGAGAATACCTGCACAGACACAGTGAAAAGAAACACGCAGCATAAGTTTGGTGATGTCGATCAGAAGCATGCAGCATAAGAAAGGTGATGTCAAGCAAGTGATAATGTTATGATTCACTGCCGTTAACTCACGTCGAGCAGCAGGCCCAATGCCTCGTCGGACAGCTGGTTGTGAAGGTGCGCAAATGCAGCTGTGGCAATGGCACGCACGTGCAGGCTTTGCATGGACAGCATGCTAAGCGCCAGGTCCACGACAAGCTGCACCCACTTGGTCTTGAGCTCTTCCTCGGCCTCGGGCATTTCGCTCAACAGATCTCGGGCAGAGCTGCACACCTCCTGTGGAGAAGAGGCGAGAGACCAGTCAGAAAGCCCAACTAAAACATCTGTGTGACCGGGCTAGTTTTACAGCCCGGTCACACACCTGATATAGCCAGGTCCCGGAACTGGCTATGTCACACAGGACAGGTGTGTGACGCAGCTATAGATTTAAAAGCAAATTGATATGAAAGTTTAGACCATGTTAAAAGCCTAGTTTCAAATAGCATAAGTACAGAGGAGGTTCTGAGTGAAATTTGACATGCGAAGTATATGAGTAGAAGCATGACGAAAGTTCGCAAGAAATGCTAGTAGCCACTTTAGAAACCAAAACTGGAAAAAAAATTATAAAAAATAAACGCTGCCATTACCTCTCGTTAGCAGTGACACATGACAAGGGCATGGCTTCGAACACACGGCATGACTTCCAAGATAAGTGGGCACTAAAACATCTCAGAGGCAGTGTGCCTGAACCTACGTCAGAGTGGCAACTACCAGCTGTACCTGTCATCTGCTTAGGTGCCGTTTGAAGGCTGCTAATGAGAAAACTACACCAATACCATCCTAACAGCCTTTCCAAGATTGCTTCACTGCAGGGGCGTAGCCAGAAATTTTTTTCGGGGGGGTTCAACCATACTTTATGTATGTTAGTGCGTGTGTTTGTATGTGTGCGTGCATATATACGCAAGCAAAACTGAAAAATTTCGGCGAGGTTTGAACCCCCCAACCCCCCCCCTTGGCTACGCCCCTGCTTCACTGGTATGTGCGCATATGTACTTACTCATTTACCCAAAAGGGAAATTTCATTGCAGTCAACCTATAAGCACTGTGCAGCAGCTAGAATGGCCAGATACACCAAAACAGCTGCAGCACTAACATCACCCTGTTAACAAAAATTCATTCTGCAGGCACAGGTTTTGAGGACTAGCTCTATTTAGACATAGCACTACGGTATGATAGTAGCATACAAAAAGACACCGCACCATATTGTTACTGCGAGCTTGATGCGAGTTTGAAATGTTGCTGCTTGCAACTTTTGGCCATGTGGGGAGCTGTTCTTGTCATAAATCGAATGCCATAAAATAATCAATACTGCACTAAAACCTCACCTGCAATGATGAAGGGTCGTCGGAGATTCCCAGTGCAGTCAAGATGGTGAGGTACAACAGGAGCACCTTGAAAGCTGTTGCCACAGATTCATCCAGGCCGGCTGCAGAGTCAATCTTTTCCAACATGTGCTTAGTCTTCTTGAGGCATTTTTTTATGTCTGTGCTTGCCCCATCTCCTAAAGAAGCTGTGGACAACCAGAAAAAGAAGTTCAGGTACACTCAAACCTCTATATAACGAACATGGATATAACAAATTACCGGTTATAACGATGTAAATGAAGAGTAGTCTTGTAATAGATACAGTGTTACAAATAAACGCTTATAACGAATTTTCTGATATAACGAAGTTATTTTCGTGGCAGATGTGACTTTGTTATAATGAGGTTTGAGTGCAGAACCAATTGGTGTTGTCTATATGTGAGAGCATCACTGCAGTTAAATGAAGACACTGTTGCTGGTAACAGCGGATTGCCTATCTGTTATATGGCAATAGCCAACACTCATAACAATAAAGCCTACACTAGCCATTATACAGTCAACATCGGAGTTCTTCAATCATACGAGTTGTGAAACTCCCCATAGGCCCCATGTGTCAAAATCTGGACACGCAATTGGCCGAAATCGCAGGGGTCTGCTGACTATCGCATCATCTGTTGACCAAAAGACATAAACTAATAAACGCCAGCACTGTGTGTGGCGTTCAGCAGGGGCACGATTCTCTATGTATCCACCTTGTAGACTATCCACTTCTGCCACCACTGATTGACTGGAGCTCGGCGAGTAGCACGCCCCCTGTTTCCAGTCCTCCTTCCGCAACGTCATTTTAACATCACGAAGGTTCCACAACTCTCGACACAAATGAGAGGGACGGAATGCGTTTCACCCCAAGAAATGCTGCCCCCAGAGATCCTCTTTTGGACGCACATCTCGGAGGCCATGCATGAACTCTAGTCACGTTAGCCCTTGAATTAGGTTTAACGCGGCCTCCCGCCTGACGTACCTGGAAGGTCGGTACACATTCCCTGCATCGTTCTCAAAAATCTGAACACATTCATACACAAGTTCAAACTTTTCAAGATCGTTTAAGTGTCCTGTTACTATACATTTCGTCCCCTTTCTTTCTCTTTACACTGGGAACGTGCTGGCGAGTTCGGTGCGTTGACATGGTCGACAACATCATGACGTCACGGCTCGCCGTTTTTTCAAGTAACTGAATGCGCTCCGCTGATGTGGATAATCCACAAGGTGGGTACATTAAGAATCATGCCCCAGCTTGCGGGAAACTCATGCAAGGACGACGCAGCGGCGATCTAGTGTTTTGTATTGCTGCTTCCAGATGGTGTGACATCTGCAGGCCTCCGCAGTTTCACAAATGGTATGATTGAAGAACTCTGGTCAATATATGGCCAGGCTATCTGCCAATAGCGAGGCAACACTAGTAAACATTACACTTTAAGGAAAACAGGAGTACCTCAGGCGTCTTTCTGCCGCACAACAATAATCGTCATCTGGCCTGGTTGCATTACCTTTCTCAAAAACTGTGTGCTCGGTACTTTCCTGTCAAGAGTGCTACGTCACGCTGATAACCACATGCCATTTGTGACTGGGAAGTACCAGGCGCGTGGTGATAATACAACTTAGAATAACAGAGAGCTGAGCTAGTTGGTACGTATTCATTATAAAAAGAGACAGGGCGTGCAAACACGGACACAAGAAAGAGATCAGGACACCACAAACGCCGGCGTTTGTGGTGTCCTGATCTCTTTCTTGTGTCCGTGTTTGCACGCCCTGTCTCTTTTTATTTTGATAATACAACGAAAGTAGATGACAACTGTTGTTGTGCGACAGAAAGACACACAAATATGCTTTTCTTTTTATGCCATTTATCTACATTTAGCCAAAAATTAGCCAACCTTATCCGATACTAGGCGTTCTTTAGCGAACACTTGCCAACACAGACCCATGCTAAGCAACAGTGGTATTAGCATGTGAGTAAATACAGTAGGGCAGTGTGCCACAGGTCACAGTAAGCCTCTCCTCCACCAATGGCACATCCCCGCAGAACAAGGAGAGGGCAGGGGGACTTAAAAAAATAATAATCCTGAGGTGTTAGATGCAAAAGTGTCGGCATGATTATGCGGCACACCCTAGTGGGGGGACTCCGGAATTAATTTTGTCTAACTAGGGACCTTTGTGTACGCCTATAAATCAATGTGCACAGGAAGTTTTGCGTTTTTCCCCCCATCACAACGCGACCGCCATCGCTGCATATTGAAACCTTGTCCCCAAGCTTCGCAGCATTACACCACAGCTACAAAACTACCAAAACAGGCTTGCTTCCATGCCAGACACGGGAGCATGCAACAACCGTCTTCATCCTTCAACTATACAAGCAGAATGCATATTCCATTAAATTCAAGTGCATTTTAAGACGAAACTGAATGCATAAGGTAGAGTGCATGCATAAAGCAGAGAATTGGCAGTCGGGTCTTTTGTTCCCAGTCTAAGTAAGCCTACTAATCTCAAGACTTATGGCTGAGCAGTCAGAATTTATCCAGGCTTCCAATCTTTTTCTTTTTAATTTATTTTACTGTTTCTCTTCTCACAGAACTGGTCAAGCTGCCATGATGCAGATTTTAACTCTGCATTTCCACCACTTTATGTGCATTATGTACACGCATTGTGAATAAACTTTAGTCTTAATATGTCTTATAGTTAGGGATGGGCAAATGGTAAATTTGAGATTCGAAGCGAACTTGATGTGAATAGTGGTTTGGACGAATAATTTCTATTCAAATATTTCGAATAGCGTATGTGATATGTTCAAGAAAAGTGAGTGTTTTTACCACCACACGACTGACTTGCACAATATTTTTAAGAATTAGGAATAAGCTTGTGCAAACATTACTTTTTTTTTTGTTCAAAGCAAATTCAAATAGTAGCAGGATTTGAATAGAAGTAGGGAGCAGTGGTGAAATACGTTATGTTTTAAAATTTGCTATACTTAGCCCATATAAGCACATAAAACATGCTTTTAATTTTTAAAAGAAGATAGAGTAATATGTAAATTTAACCTTGAAGTGCGACTTTACGGCAGTGGGGATTTCCCCTGAATAAGTGGTTTCGCAGCATAGCGGCCTCACGCTGAAATGAAACCATCTTTTCAGGGGGGAGGGGGGTACGTGCGGTAAAAATAAGTCTATTCGTTCATTTCGAGTACTTCAAAATTTCGGAAATGTTAAATTCGTGGCCAAGCGAATTCGAATACTGTAATATTCGTTAGAATACTTGAAGTGCTCGATAATCGCCCATGACAACTTATATCACCATATGCTAAATTTTATCTATAGAGCTTTCGCCCCACTTAAGACCATGCTATACAATACAGATTAAAATAAAACAAATGGTAGGTGCAGTTACCTTTGATTCGAAGCAAAAGCGATGTAAGGAAGTCCACAAATTCGGTGAGCTGGGTCTTCTTCAAAGGCACAATACTCTTGAGAACTGCACTCTGGAACAACTTCCGCACAGCTTCACCCTAGGCAGTAGTTAAGCAGAGAAAGTCAGCTTACACTGAACGGAATAAAAGGAATTGTGTATTTGACAAAACAGTCGAGAACACAGTAACGTAAGCAATAGAGGGGAAAAGAAAAAAAAAGACTGTTGCCTACTAATTCACCTTTGTTTGTATGTCTTCTGCAATTCACAACATTAAATATGTTTCAAGCACAGTAAGCCTGTTGGAATAGGACTGGCAGAAAACAGTTCACATATACCACTACGCAGTATTAAAACTAACGTCTACTTCATTACTCACTGAGAAATTGACTTGCTCACTCTCTCTCCCTTTCTCTGTTTTTTTTTCTTTCTTTCTTTTGTTCAGTTTAATCACTTTCAACATTGGGAATATCAGCTGCATTTTTTACTATTGGTTTTTACTCCAGAAATGAAACTTTCTGCCTCGTGTTCAGCAGCAGAAAGTCATGCTATAGCCGCAACGTTACAATGGTTGGGTGAGCAGTTTTACTGTTCATACTAACATTGCTGCCTCCAAGCACCTGTAGCAACGATGTGGCTCTCTACCAGATACCCACACAAGGCCTAATGATCACACATGTAAGCCTTTTAAAAGTCTAAGCTTGCATCAAAAGTGCAGGAGAGAATTACAAATTTATAACACACATAAAAAGACTATGTTTCTCACATGCCATCTTACACTTCAATAGCAATGCATTCATTCATTCATTCAAAAAGCACACAGTTACAAGGCGATGGTGTTTTGTGCGACATACTTGCGAGCTATCCTTGTTGCCAACCCTTGCAGTGTATGCATCAAGCAAGAAGTGAACAATGTCAGTCCTAAAATCCACGTCAGCAGCCATGGTTGGAAGGTGAAGCAAGTTCGAAAGCTGCACAGATAAGACAACATGCAGTGAGAGAATAGCGTAGTGCAGCAACCAACAAACAAAATGGATAAGGTTATAGGCTTTAGAACAATGCATGCAAACAAACCTGTTCAAAGGCTTCACGCTGAGGTTTCAGAAGGTGTGGTGGCCTGAAACACCAATACAATAGATAATCAGCCAGTGGAAAGCAATCAGTACAGAATGAACGGGATGTGCAAAACTAAGCCACCTCAAAAACGCATCAGTAGCATAAGCAAAAATTTGGCTGATCACACTCATGCTATTGCCCTACACTCTAAAATAAGTTGTCACTCTTAAAGGCACTATCGTTTCTTTAAACGATAATCATCATCTATCTTTTGAGCCTCCCTTCCTTTTTCATACTGCACACCCACTACTTCCAGGATACTAGCAGCGTTATCAGCATAACATAAAATCAGAAACAAGAAAGTCAGTTCAAATTTTAAAGAAAGGAAATGTAAGCAAGACATACAACAACAAATATTTGGCTATAAACTATGTCCATAAGGCTTTAAACATTTTTACAGTATAGTCGTCTTGCACGTCTAGAGCAGTGTTATAAAAAGCGGTGAGAGGAACAATGTAAAAGTTTGATATACTCATAGAAAAAAGCAAGGGGTTGAAACCGCATGTCACAATCGCATATGAAGGTAAAATAGTTGCACACTTACCCTTCCCTGTCTTCTAATCGTGCAATCCCCTTTAGGAATTCTGCATACCACAGGACGCATTCTGGCTTTGCCTGTGACAAGAAAAGCAATTTCTTCTGTGTGACCTGCAGCACTGTTTATAAGCACCACTGAGTCGCTGTGGACTCCCAGTGACACCTTGAAAATGTTTGAATGCCGGTGAGATCTATTTAACCCGTATTTTAGGCATACTGAGACGATGCCCTGAGGGCCTGGGTAAGTGAGCGAACCATTTCTGTGACAACGCAAAATATTCATATAATCTGCAGGATTCGTTCTATTTGCAATTATTTTCACTCACTGACTCACTGACTCACTCACTCACTCACTCACTCACTCACTCACTCACTCACTCACTCACTCACTCACTCACTCACACACACACATGCACGCACATCCCACACACACACACACACACTTATCATAATGTGGCGAAGGCAAAATTCTATTTCGGTGTCAAGAAAGGATAGTGCACTTGTAGTTGCATATTTTTAAATCAAATTATAGCACGCCAATATCATCTAAAGGTGAAGTTTTAGCATTCGATTTGTAATTTTTAATCTGCAGTCTAACTGTACGCTATCCGTTCACTTACCGATATAGAGAACAAGTACGTGATAATAAAGTTTTTGAGTTTGTTCCCCCGCTCTAAAATGTGAACACTGCCCGTAAGCTAGCCCACAACGATAACGAACATTTAAAATACGCGCCGAGCCGCCCTAGCGGCAAACGCGTGCAAGGAGCGGAAACCCGTTTTGGCTCAATTTAGCGTAAGCCTATTTCCGTGTCACAAACACTGGGCAGCGCGCTTCGTAAGCCTTTACGAGCGAAAAGGGCGCCTCGCAACGCGCAAAACGACGCCGCAACAAAGCCGGACTCCGACGCACGTGTTTGTCAAACAGCACCGATCGCCTTTCGGAGCGGCAGTATGGACTTTCTCGAGTTCCCAGACGTCTTCAAGGAGGATCGCGGCGCGATGACGTCGGGGCGCCTGAAGATGACCAACCAGGGAGTCGTCTTCAAGAACAGCAAGACCGGCAAAGTGGAGCAAGTGCAGGGCTCCGACATGGAGAGCATCAGTTGGCAGCGCATAGGCGCCGGCTACGGGCTGCGCATCATGATGAAGTCGGGCGGCATGTACCGCTTCGGCGGCTTCCAGGACGACGAGCAGGAGCGGCTGGCCAAGTTCTTCCAGCACCACTTCGAGCTTCCGCTGGCGTCTCGCGAGCTGTGCCTCAAGGGTTGGAACTGGGGCACGGCGCGCTTCGAAGGCAGCGTCCTGTCGTTCGACGTGGACAAGCACTCGGCCTACGAGATCCCGCTCGCAAACGTGTCGCACTGCACGACGGCCAAGAACGAGGTGACGCTCGAGTTCCACCAGAACGACGACGCGGCCGTGTCCCTCATGGAGCTGCGCTTCCACATCCCGACCGACCCGAACTCGGACACGGACCCAATCCAGGCCTTCCGAAACAACGTGCTCTCCAAGGCCAGCATCATCCAGGCCACCGGAGACGCCATGGTCACCTTCAAGGAGCTCCAGTGCCTCACGCCTCGCGGTCGATACGACATCAAGATCTTTCCCTCGTTCATACAGCTTCACGGTAAGACGTTTGACTACAAGATCCCACTCACGACGGTGCTGCGACTGTTCCTGCTGCCGCACAAGGACAACCGTCAGGTCTTCTTTGTGCTCAGCCTGGATCCGCCGATCAAGCAGGGTCAGACGCGTTACCACTTTCTCATACTTCTGTTCAACAAGGAGGAAGACACGAGCATCGAGCTGGCTCTCTCGGACGCCGACATTCAAGAGAAGTTCGAGGACAAGCTCCAGAAGAACATGTCGGGCCCCACGTTCGAGGTGATCAGCCGCGTCATGAAGGCCGTAGTGCAGCGCAAGATCACCGTGCCGGGCAACTTCAAGGGTCACGGTGGTACCAACTGCATCACCTGTTCGTACAGGGCGGGCAACGGACTGCTCTACCCGCTCGAGCGAGGATTCATATACATCCACAAGCCACCCGTGCACATCCGCTTTGACGAAATATCCTGCGTCAACTTTGCGCGTAGTGGTGGAAGCACGCGGTCGTTTGACTTTGAGGTGGAGGCCAAGAGTGGCCTTGTTCACACGTTTAGCAGCATAGAGAAGGAAGAGTACGGGAGGCTCTTTGACTACGTCAGCGAAAAGAAGCTGCGAATCAAGAACCGCGGAACGCTCGGGGGCACGAAGGAAAAGCCAAACTACAACGACGACGAGCTCATCGACTCCGACGCGGAGGATGCCCCCGATGCTTACTTGGCCCGTGTCAAAGACGAAGGCCGCCAGAGAGACGAAGGGGATTCGGACGAATCGTCGGACGAATCGTTCAACCCCGGCGAGTCCGGCAGCGAGGTGGCCGAAGAGTTTGACAGCAACGTGGAATCCAGCTCGGACAGCGATGCCGGCAGTGGCGGAGGCAAGGGGGGCAGTGGTAGCGATAGCGGCAGTGAAAAGCGCGAGAAACCGAAGAAAGAAAAGAAGGAGAAGAAGTCGAGAAGTGCCAAAACCGTCAAAGAACCCGGCATGCGGAAGCCACGTCGCCCGAAGAAGGAGCGAGACGCCAACAAGCCCAAGCGGCCGCCGAGTGCCTACTTCCTCTGGTTGGCCGAAAACCGTGATAAGATCAAGAAGGACAACCCTGGTTTCAGCATCACCGACGTCACCAAGCGAGCCGGCGAGCTCTGGAAAGAGGTCACAGACAAGACGAAGTGGGAGGAACAGGCCGCCGAGGCTGCCGCCAAGTACAAGGAAGCCATGGCTGCCTATCAGGCTAGTCAGAAGGACCGGCCACAGGAGAGCGGTGACGAGAAAGAACAGAAGAAGGCCGTCAAGAAGAGCAAACCATCGAGCACTCCGAAACCCAAGCCCACGTCGTCGCCCATTAAGGGAAATTTCAAGAGCAAGGAGTACATAAGTAGCTCGGGCAGCAGCGACGACGACGACGAGAAAGGCACAAAGGTCAAGAAGGAATCCACTGAATCTCCCAAAAGTTCACCTGCCCGCGTTAAGTCTGAGGACGAAGAAGAGGCGTCAGCAAGCACCCCTGCTTCTTCCGGAGACGAGAACATGTCGGGAAGTGGCGATGATGATTGAGCCTTCCATGTGTTTTCCCCTTGACATTCTTTCATTCCTTGAAGTAATGTTTTTGCAGACAGCTCCTGTTGCACATCGTTTTGTATGTATAATTGTATATAAACATTTATCGATACCTACTGAGTAAGTTTCTGAGACCATGCGTGTCACATACATTTGTGACCCACTTTTTTTTATGTTAACCACTTGAAGCCATGTGCTTAATGAAGTGTAACAACAAAGTCAAGAGTCGGAGCCAGTTGGAACATGGCCCAACTCTCACTGGCTTTTCATCTTTAACTGTCTTTTAAGCCAAATGGGGAATTAATTTAAGTAATGAGATAGAATGTGACAGAAAGCTTGCTGCCTGCAGGAGCACAGTCCACAACACCTGTATGACATGTGCAACGTTCTACAAATTATGTAGTGTGATGGCTGCCCTCCCATGCACTTATTTGGTATGTTCGTGTAGTTTACTAACCTGGCCCTAAACATTCGAATGATCAACCGCACAATGGAGCAGCCACTTTCTCGTGTTTGACACAATGACAGTAGCTTCACAGTGAGTGGAATCGAAAGCACTTTGGTCAAGAGAAACAGAATTACCTCTTTTTTTTGGTGTCACAGGTTGGTTACTATCAACTAAACAGCTTGCTTTGCCTGATACAGCTCTTTTTTGTGATACAAGCTACTTTTTAAAATGTTTTTTTTACAAAGCAGTAATAATGCTCCTGAGTGTCTTTCTTTTTTTTCCGTATGTGTGTGCCCATAAAACAGGACAGCAAGTCTAGTCACTCGTTTATTTTTTCAGAATTATTTTTGTACTTATTTAAACATAAATTGGTCTGTTACCCAAGCTATAATAGCAACGATGTTGACTGGTCAATGTCACAAACTTTGTGTTCTCGGCAAAGTGAGATCCTTTTAGTGCATAAAACATTGCAACAGCTGCTAGTTTGCATTGCTTACTTTCAAATTCAATGTAGTTCACTTTCATTAACAAAAAAACCAGCTTTTGCCAGGCACTTCTAAAATACAATTGAAGTAGCCAGTGCAAGAGCTTCTGTGATTTCACCGGTGCCATTCAGGAAAAGGTAATGTGCTGGGGCAGCACAATGACCATAAGTTAGCAGTTCATATTCATTTAGAGCAAAGATAAACTTGGTTTAAACTATCAGCAGAGAATAAACCAGACATTGCACGTGGTGCTGCCACAACTTCATGCTGTAAACTTGCCGAGAGGACCCAGTAGGCAGACACTTGATGGAGTGAGTCTAAAAAAAGACTATGCCTAGGGTACACCCTTTGGTTCTGTGTCTATTTTTTGCAATGTGTAAGCTTTTCACTGGGTTGGTGGTTTTATGTGTGTCTTGAGCACTGAATTTTTCCCCCTTTTTTGGTGGTGATTCAACTCTCTTGGCCCCATATTAGCATTAGCCTATCCCCTTCAGTGGCGATGGCTACGTTTGTGTACGCAACTTGTTTAAGCTAGTTGTGTCAACTTGTGGTCAAGAGAGAGCAAGATACATTGGTCATTAGCCAAACTGAACCTTCTGCATAGTCTTGACTTGACCTCAGTGTGCTGCATACGACTGTAGCCGATCACTTTGGTGAAGACACTACGATGTTCGACGTGCCGCGTTCTAGAACCAACGTCAAAAGTACTACTTTTCTTTTCTCAGAGTGAACGCACTCAAAAAATAATTGCGCAAGCATTTGGAGCCTATGATTTCATTCTTTTTATGTCAAAATGGAGCATGACTGCAGAATAATGAAGTATTTAATTGCGTGCTAATTACAATTAATTACTAAAACTCACACAAAACAACGCAATACTCCATTTTCTTTCTTGGAATGTAGTACTGAGTGCCTTGGAACGTGAATTTGACATATTCGCAGACAGTGCATCATAATTCGTGACTGAAGAAGATATAGTCACTTTGGGAAGCTTCTGTACTTGTGCTGCTGTAGACTGCACACTGTGAGCAAAGATTGGAGGATATTTCTCTTGTTAAAGGGGTACTGACACGAATATTTTCAGTTGTCCTTTTTTTTTCCTCAAATGAAAGGTCAAGCCCTCAAGAGCTTAAAAAAGGTAGTGCTAAGTGCGAGTACACCCTGAAAAAGTCATTACAGTATGTTTTTAAAAGCTAGTTTCGGTTCCTACTGTACCCTCACAACACGGTATGAGCTTCTCGTCACGTGCTCGCACAATATACTATAATGACGTTTCCACGGCCGCTCCACACCATGGCTCTGTTGGTGACGCACAAGCGGCCATTTTGCAAGTTTTGAAGACGCACAAGCGGCCGTCTTGGAAGTTTCAGTACCTAACGTCGTCACAACTAGCCAAACTGCTGCGTGAAGTCACCAGAATTTGTACTGTAGCCTGACGTCAAGCTCGTGTTGAAGTCAGTAGGTGCGCCATGGCAAAATTGGCTTTAATATCAAATTAAGATATCCTATGAGCATTTGCTGAGCTTCACACTTGCTCGGAGCTGTCTCTGCATACAGGCGATTTGTATGGCAGAGTAAACTAGCCTTCGAAAAAAGGTGTCAGTACCCCTTTAAAGCAGTTGGCATCATTTCCTTCGTCACAACTTGTGAACATGTGAGGTCCATTTGATTTGCCTCCACTTGCTTATTTAATTCAGAGGGTGTGCCTCACGATTGGTTTCACCTGAGGAGCAAATTACTAAAAGCATTTCCTACCCTTGTGGGAGTGGCAGTAAGGGCTGGTCATTGCATGAGTACGAAATTGGTATTTAACTGCAAAGAACTGCCAGTTAATGAAGTGAATGGCAAATCAAATGGACCTTTGATCTAGAAACCCACAAAGCACTAGCAAGTTCCCACAACTAGTATTACTCTAAAACATCCCAAGTCCCGGAGCACAGTGAGCACTATTGCAGCAAGGTTTGCAGAGGCCTGTAGACCCAACTGCTAATAGGTCTCGCTGGGGGCCAAGGCATGACACGCTTCATAAACAAGAATAGAAACTGCACTTACTGTGATCAGGATATCGTGGATGATTTTCATTTTTGTTATGTGGTCGATCAGAATGGTGCCAGGCCTGAAAGGCAACAGGTCGTCCAAATCTCGCACTTCCAAAAAGCTGCGTAATACGGCTGAACACACTCACGGCTGCACGAAGAAGCCCAGGATGGCCACTTGAATCTGTGCATCCTCCGATTTCTTTGCAAACTCGACTAAGAACTGTGCCTGAAGTGAAACAAGGACAATTTCCTTAGTCGTCGACACTTCATACAAGTAAAGCTGTGCCTTAGGCAACAGCGCAAAATAGACAGGATCAAAGAGAAGGCAGACAGGACTTCTGCGCTGTTCCCAAAGTCTAATATGCCTTAGCAACTGGCCCAAAATAGGTATCACTCTTCTAAAGCTGTAAGAAAGCGATATCTCAAAACAAGTCCAAGATTGAAAAGATCTTGATACATGATGTTGAGTGCATGGAGCGGCAAGAAAATGTAGCGTTTATATTGACTATACCCAAGGTTCGGTCAACTTGGCTAGTACACTGCACATGTTCCAGCCAGTTCAAGAAGAAGGTGGTCAAGTGGCAATTGACAGAAACTATGTTAGTAAGTTTGAGATCAAGGAAGAGAACGAAAAAGAAGCAGAGTATTCAAAGCTATGACAGCACTGCTTTCAAGTGCAAGTGTATGTGCAGTTGACACTTTTCAGTTCACAAATACTGTGATCACAAGTTGTAACATGCACATTTTCTTAATTCTTTGAGGCACATTGGGTTAACATGTATGCTACCATGACTGACATGGTTCTGTATCAAATCAAGTGTAATAGTGCCACAGCAACACTGCGGGTCGATTTGCACACACTAACAGTTTATAGTAACAGAACTGTAAGAACTCTAGAATAGTGGATGTTTTGACTTTTCTAATGCTGCAAACACAAACTATAATAAAATGATGAATTCGTTTGATTCAGCACATTCAGGAAGGTACAGCCAGGAGCAACTTACCAGATTGCAACTTATGGAATGCAAAACATGCCAGTTATTGGACAGGGCATGAATCACTTGTTTCCTCAACTCTGGTGACAGAACTACTTCCACCTGATGGGCAGAAAGAAAAGCATCAACACAACATTAATAATCAGACACCACAACGGAAGTACATTTGGAAAACGTTTGAGCATATCTTGTGGTTCTATACAAAATATTTTCTCAAACTTTCCTAACCTAGCCTGTCCAATCATAGCAGGGCACTCTTTGCACGCATTGTTAGTCTGCCCTGTTGTCACTGTAATGGCTTTGCTGGTCAAGTCGTCACAGAATTTGTAACACCCTGCGAAGCAAACGCCTGTCATTTAGAGCGCAGTGCCGAGTCAGAAATTTGTTCTACACCCATTTATCCCTCTCCACAGATGCCTGGAAGTACCAGGTCAAACTAACTACTTATCACCAAAACCGTAAAGCCTACAAATTACGTCCGCTCTCCATTGGCCACAAAAGCTGTCATTGGTGATGTATGCGGCACTCGTATGACATCTACACTTACATGTTCCAACCTGAATCATGAATTTTCGTCATCAGTTAAATATACTTCAAAAACGTGATCAGAACACATAAGGTATCTGGAAATCCTGCATGCCAAAGAATAACACCTAGGTACTACAAAACACTTATACTCTACGCAAGTACCGGTGCTGTATGGGGTGACACAACGATGAAAAGGCGCAAGTCTGCCTAGTCACGATCGTTCCGATACGCTACGAAGCTGAAACTTGCCGCACCACAAAAAATTGCTGAAAGCCAGCGATGCTGTAACACGAATGACTTGTACCTTATCGATGGTAGTGAGCTGAGGCAGGCACCACTTCACAAGCTGCACAGCCAGGAAGACATGCTCGTCCCGACGTGAAGCGAGGAGGCCCTCTGAAAGAACACAGAGATGCAACTGAAACTCAAGATCACAGGTAAATGAGAAAGGCCAGAGTCATTTACGAGGCTTCCAATCTACTATAAGCATCATGAGAATCCATCATTACAGTTTTTTTCGCCATTCTAACTAGAAAATGTTGCATTATGAGCGGACTGCATTTCATTTAGGCAAGCCAGATTGTACCGTTCCAGAATGATGCAAAGCACTACCATGACCTACGATGAACTCCCCTGAGCTGCTGCTCAGTAATCGATTGCAGACACATCTTTTTGTTTCACTCTGTCTTCACCTCATCGGTACACTCAAGAAGAATTGACGGCTGCACGACCCATAACACTCACACCATGTATTACACAAAATGGCTGCCACAGCCAATTCTTCGAACTCGACATGTGTATGATCTTCATCGGAAGTAAAAACCAAGATGGTAAGTTGGGTGAGTTGGTTGAAGCTCATTTCATCGAAACAGCGCATTACAAGATGAGGGACAACAAGAGGGGTCCACAGGACATGTCCTGTGCATCCTTCTTCTTGTCTCTTGTCTTGTAACGCGCTGTTTCAGTGAAATGAATGTATAAACATTAACTACCAAGATGTAGCACCATGATTGCAAAAGAAAAAAAAAAGAAAGAGGTCCTAAGGCAAAGGCAGCGTGCTCTAGTGCAACTCCAAGCTTGACATTGTACCATTAAGTTTTTTGCAGAGTCACTGTTCAATGCAGAGCGACCTGTTTATACTGCCTGATTAGAAAGCAGCAAAGAATTCACATCTCACCATCCATGAGGCTCTTCCAGAACTTCTTGAAGCCCTTTGTGCTTACGACAGCTTGCAGGATCAATGTGCACACAGGATGGACGTTCGGATGGACAGCTGTTGATTTCTGCAATCCACGAAAAATGAATGAATACGCAGATGTCACAGTTATGCACGAACACGCGTGAACCCTACAATCTTATGCACACAAGTTTGCCTACTAGTGAATCAACCTTAGCTTGGTTATGACACTACACTCCTACAGGCATGGTTCAGAAACGCAAAACTGCTGACAAGTAATCCTGGAGTCATGTGGTTATGAATTTTCGCATCCACACCATATCTCTGACTGATAACGATTAAACTGAATGTTTCTCAATTCAGGAATACTTTAATGCATACAGGGATTATTCAGCTTGTTAGAGAAATTTAAGCCCTATAAGGGTAACACGTGGAGCTCTTTCCTAGTGGCTGGCAAATTAAGATCCCATATTCTACAGGGCACTCAACAAAACAACCAGCCCAAAGCTCACAGGTAAATTTGAGTTCATGTTTAGACTATTTCAAATTATTACTTACTCAGGAAGAGTTATTTTAAATGGCATGTTAGACCGTGTCACACGTTGATGTCTAACAGCCATGCAGTGGATTTAAACAATATTGCCATTTTTCTATAGCTGTTAAAATACAGAAGGCACAGGATGATAGCAAGAGACACTCGTGCTAAGCAGCAGGTATAATATGACGTAATTAGGTCATGTGATCTCACTATTAATGTGCAGCAAGGAAGCATCATATGACTAGCAGGATGCAGCTAGTATCTGTGATTATTAAAGGGAAGCTGAAATGGTTGTAGAATTCGGTAAAACTTTGTTGTTAACAAAAACCAACATTACTGTCGATGATGGCATAATTTTTTTCGCTCTTGTGGGAGAAGGACCTTTAAGATACGCGAAAGAAAAGTTCGTCTTGCTCCGCCCATGCGAACCTGCCGAAAGTGTGGGCGTGGAAACGAACTAACCAGAACTGCGTCATAGTTGGGGAGCCGCGAAGCACTGTCGTATCTCCAACGGTGGCCTCCGTAACTAGTTCCGGCTGCGCGCGTTGAGACTGATTGCGAAGGCCTTGCTTTGATGTTGCCGATGACGCGCACATCGAAGATGACGTCACCGTATTCGCTTAGAATCTCAAAAAGCCCCGCGGCTGCAGCCGCTGTTTTTTGCCAAGAAATGCTATTTGCATTCACTTCTGTGAACTCTTACATTGGTTTTCAAATTCAGCAGGGATCAAACTATGATTACACACTCGAAGGTCATTTTTTTTAAAAAGTGCTTCACCTTCCCTTTAAAGGCGACCCGCAGTAGAAGTTTCTGATGATTTGAGCAGCTTACCTGAAGTATCTGCACGATGTGTGTGTAGTTGGCCTTGTCCAGAATACTATCACAACCCCAATTCTCTTGGAGAAAAGCTCCATCCACCATACCCTACAATAGAAAATAAAAAATAGGGCGCCAAAGATGACAGCATTTGAGATTCTTACAATGATGACACCTGTGCGGTGTCAGCGAAGGTGCAGTTACCCTGATACAAAGTGTAACACTTTGCGGTTACTGCATGCAGCAAGGACATCGTCAAGTGCGTTTAGCAATACATACAATAAAGCTGATGTTTTAGGTTTTTAACCCATGTCATTAGCATACCAGACAGGTTTAAAACATAAATAGACGCTAAGCACGTTACAGTTTCTAATGGATACAGCACAAATTTGATCGATACTATATAAACCCCAGTTGAAGCATTTCGAAAGGCCCTTCACCAGGTGCCACTGCCAATTGTGTTTTCATACTCGAAATTCTAAAGCACCATCTCGGAAGCGTCTTACAGAAAGAAGATTTCATGTTTTTTGTTTTTTTTGGAAGCGTTACAAGAAGATGAATAGAGGGGTCATCGACCGTGCAGTTTATGATGCCAGTCTAGAATGTGCACTCAGTGGTGCAGGCTTTTGTGCAACCACCTTTGAGGTGAAACTGCTGCCCCTTTCTAACGTTGCACCCGACTATAGAGCTCTCCACATTGGGACATTCAAAGAAGTGCCTCTAGCGAAGGGCATGTGACTTTCACTCTCTCTCAAAAAAGAGCTCCCTTGAAAAGAAAGGTGAGCAGCCTTCTGCTTGAAATTTTTGGCCAATTTGCACTCCACACGGGTGTTTATTACTCTGCGGACATAATGACTACCGAGTGGCCTATATGCCACACTGGTTTGTTTGCAATGCATGAACCCGGTGAGGGGTTCTTTGAGTTGTGATATTGAAGCAAGGTTTGTGTGAAACGTGATAAGCCATTTTAACTGGGCTCACCGGGAATCTGGATGCTGCTTGGACCAGGACGTAGAGCTTGAGCGGCGTGCAGTCCTCCCAACCGCACGACAGCATTTCCTGCAACTCGGGCCACACCTTTTTCTTGAACTTCTTTTCATTCACCTGAAACGCAAAAGAGTGATCAATGCAGAGAAGCACTGCCAAGGAGCACTTGAGAAGGGCACTTCTTAATCATACAGAGCCCCCAAAATGGATGTAAACGTCTACAGAAAGAAGGCCTATCACATGCTATATGTTTACTTCAATGTGCCGCGATATTAAAATGCATTGGAGCTTTCCTGCTCGATTCAATGAAACTAACAAGCCATCTACGTCCCTTTCTACAGTCGGTTTAATTGATCTAGCATGTTTCATCGACAAGCTGGCGTGCCACCTTTGTCCTCAAAAACATTACATAACTCTCAACTGAATTTTCTCGTGGAAAGAATGGTGCTATTGCTAATGAGAAAAGCTAGCCGACTAACGCTAATAATAATTATATCTGGGATTTAACATCCCAAAACCCCGATATGATTATGAGAGATGCTGTAGTGGAAGGCTCCGGAAATTTCTACCACCTGGGGTTCTTTAACGTGCACCTAAATCTAAGTACACGAGCCTCAAACATTTTTGCCTCCATCGAAAATGCAGCCGCCGCGGCCGGGATTCGGTCCCGCGACCTTCGTGTCAGCAGCCGAGCGCCATAACCGCTAGACCACCGTGGCGGGGCAACCGACTAACGCTGGAAAAACCGTTTTTGTTTTCAGTATTTTTTTCAGAAAAAGACCGATTCTTAGTTTGTCTTGTCATATACCACGCCTAATACATCATGAACGCCTAACATTTACACTCGAGTATACGTTAAGATTATCTTCCACTTGTACATTAAAACGGCACGGTTTGCAAAACAGAAATAATAGTTTGAAAGAGCAAAGATTACTAAATGTATCACCTGGTTGAGGAGTTCCTTAAAGATGTCACATGCCATGAGCTGTAGATGACTGTAGCGCATGCCGAGATCCAGCACTTCCTTTGCAACACTGCCCGCTACTTCGACTGCCTTCCCAGAACGGACGAGGGCAGCGAGCGCGAGGCCGCGTGCCAGGATAACATGATTCTGTCCTAGAAAAATGACAGACACGGATACATTCTCATCAAATTCAGGTATTTGTAGACAGAGCACACAAGTCTACTAAACACTTACGGTGACCAGACCTAAAACGCTATTGTCTTTGGAAAGCAGACTGAGTTTTTGTGTGAATAGGAACATTATACTGCTACACCTATGGTGCAATGAAGGTGACTATGCAAATGTAGATCTGCTTTTAAGGAAGGCATAAAGAGAACGAACCGGCCTCTAGCATGCCGTATTAAATCCCAAACTCGGTAGTGCTCCTTCCGAACAGTGCTTTTCAGCATGCGTTTTTGACATTGCGACAACATACACAACTATCAGACAGTGTTTTGAGAGTGTTTATGAGCTTTGTTATGCTTGTAGCCACATTAAAAAAAAAAAGAGGCTCTTACTTTTTCATCATAAAGCAAGATAAAATCATTATATGTAACTTTGGTATTGCGTGTTATAATGTAATTACTTCAGCACAAGTGTTAATTAAGAATTAAACTGTTGCGAAAAACGAACAATAACTGGAGCAAGTGTTTGTCAGGGACACATCTCTGAATAATTAAGAAGTCATACCTCCTTCGTGTCTTCAGGGAGGTATTTCAGGATGCAAGCTTGCACTTGTTCCGCAGTGGCACCGGGGAAAGCCCTGAGAACCTAGGTATCACAAAAAAAAAAAAGACGAACAGGGAGTTTGAAGTAAATCAGGACTCACAAACATCGGGTGCTTTGTTTTCGTTTTTATTCCTTCAAGAAGAGCGCTGCCCAACACAAAGCCAGATGTGCCGTTAGAAGAATATGTTCCAAAGTTGACGGGGTGAACTAAAAACCGGAGTTTCGTGTCGCGCCGTTACTTGTAACGGAAATGTGTCATCTTACCTCCACGAGTGTTGCGGCAAATCCAACGCGGGCACATTTGCGAGTCGACGGAAGGCCCTTGATCAGTCGATCGATCGTGTACTGCAGTTTATCGGAAGAGTCAGACTGAAAATGAAATAAAGCGTAAGTGCTTATGAGTGCTTGTCAGGCTGGTCAAATTGAAAGCATCGAGCTCGCGCGCCATCGTCCTCGCAAGTATGCAAGAGCGATCGTACGGCTGCCAGCAGTTTTGTTTATATCGAGAGTGCCAAAGAAAGGTGCAGTGTTTCTCTAGTCACGAACTCTAGTAACCAGAGACGCAGCACTTCTAAGATGCGAACCGGTATACCTCTTCCGATGACTTGACCAACTCTTTGATGACGGTTTCAGCACCGCTAACGCGACATTCTAACGTTGTATCAGCTAGTTTGTAGAAAGCGTCGAGAAAGCGACTCTTGTGTTGCCTTTCAGCGTCGTTCCCGACAGCTTCAGAATCATTCCCGTGCATTTCGCGGCTGTTTTACACACACCGCAACAAAAAACACGTGCAACTGGCTGCCTGTCTGCTAGCGTCGTAGTGTGTTTGTCCAGAGGGCTCTGCAGTCGCTACGCATGCGCCAGTGCTGGCCTTTTTGTGAACTAAACAAAGGTTTTCACAAATTTATTCCCATGACCTACGTTTCTTATAATTTCCTCAAGGTTTCTCAGTAGTTATAAAAACCGATTTCAAGCCAGAATGCTCCTGATGGGTTGTTCAGATGATGGTATGGTTATCGCGCGAATTTCGAAAGCTTCGTGTAGTGGTTCTCTTTTTGTGTCCTTGGCACACACTGTCCGAGTGTTTGTGAGCACCGTCATGGCTCCGAGAAAGTTCCAGGTCTTCGACTTCAGCGACTCGAACACGAATATACAAGCACTGACGAAGAGCTCATCGCCATCCTACAAACCAGATACCTCTGCACATCCCCTATCGGTGAATACCCAGACATCGAAGGGGATGAAATGACGATCTGAACCGGCCCATTACGTAAACGAACTACAGGCAGAACTTGCTATCATGCGCAAGAATACAGCCCCCGGTCATTACAACTCGGGCTCTTTACAGCCCATGCTCCAGCAAGTAGCCGACTATTTCAACTCGTGGCAATGGGTACAATGATGGGGAAAAAATCCCAGTAATGTTCCTCCCTAAACCAGACAAGGTCTTAACTCCCGAAAATTTAGAACCAATATCACTAATTACGTCTTGTCTTGGGAAGCTTTTTGAACGACTAATCAATACACGCCCACGCGGTTACCTCGATCATACTCACCAGCTCCTTCACAAGCAGTACGGCTCCCAAGCCCGCCTAAGCACAGCCTACATACTCCTGCAGCGTTATCATAACATATCTACCTTCACCCCGACAAGACCCAGCCTAGAGTCATCACATCTTAGAGTTGCACTTGATAATGTCCTTCATTCGGCCATACTCGATCATCGCCCTGGTAGACGCTAATAACTGCGACACGCGTGCCTTCAATTACATTCGGACAGGCCGAATCAAATTCCAGGAATTCGCCACGCTTTATGCACGGACGATGTAAGGATCTTGTCCATTGCTGATGCCAGATGTCGAATACAACCTCCAGACGGCTATCGACACAGTGCATTCCTTTGTGGCATCAAGGGGGCTAGAATGCCTGCCAGGCTGCCTCAGACAAGTCTACATATGCGTGTTTGTGCCACATTCCTGGAGAGGCACAAGCCTTTCTTGTACCCGTACGTGGTTACAAGTGGACATTCTTCCCATCCCTATCCGGAAGGAAATCCGCATTCCCAGGTTTCATTTATGCAGTACCACATGCAACAGAACAACCGTAAGAAGCAGGCTGCTAACAGCTGTCACACAAATATGACCCGCGTGACCAAGCGAGTACTTCCAGTAACCATGGGCTGAGAGAACTCGAAACCATACGACTTGTAGAAGCCTTTATATGCTCCAAATATGCATGCGTGCTCCCATTCGTCCCACTCAAACGCACTAGAAGAAGATCGTCTGGATTCCGTAAATCTTACACGCTCGCCTTGAGCCTCCCACTCTCTACTGCAAACGACCGACTGCAGACTCTGCAAATCTACACTACTACACAGGAAATCATACACGCGTAGAGAGTCGCCCGTAAAGTCCAACTCTAGCACCCCCGCAGGAAGAGACAACGTTACCCGCCTCAGCATTTTGCCACCGGTGACAGTGCAAGACCGCCATGATATCCCACATGACACGCTCCCACATCATAGTCAGCTCTCTCCCGAGACACATGCACCTGACTCACGATCAAGACGGGCGCGCTCTTCGAGCTGAATATAGTTATCAAGAACATGGGTTCGCCAGCGAGATACTCTCTATATGTTTCGCAGCTGGAACACGTCGGGACCCCTTCACAAGTTTGTACTCCTAATGACCAGGAAACACTAACAGCCCCAATCAAAGTCGTAGAAGTCACTATGGCAGAAGAGGCTGCCAACTTGCCATTGCCTTTGCCATCTCCGCCCACACCCTCACGGACTCGCAGGAGGCCTGTTGGAACTGCATGCGTGGTCGAACATGCAAACAGGCCCAATTCATATCATGAATATATATACTACATACACACATGAAAATAGGTAGGGACTCTCTGAATGGAAACCATATATTTCCAGCCACATCTCCAGCTGCAAGAACCATGCCAGGTTCACTAATTAAGAGAACACATGTGCCTAAAGAACCTAAGAGAACCTAGAGACCCTAGGTTCACTAAGAGAACCTCCCAGGTTCACTAAGGTAGTGTGGGCTTATATTTGGAGTCAGGGGCGTAGCCAGAAATTTTTTTCGGGCACCTCCGTTGCTTTGAAGTGGGGTTCGGGCAGGGGGATGTGGTCGAGTGCCATGGCAAAAAAAAAAAATTTCGGGGGGGGGGGGGGGGCACGGGCCCGGTGTGCCCCCCCCCCTAGCTACGCCCCTGTTTGGAGTTCACCGTTTAAGTGTAACCTATACTGGCGAGGCACTCGTAACAAGCTGTTTTAAATGGCCCCTAAACCACCTCCGATGATGTTTTTAACATTTCAAGTGAAGCGCGCATCGAGTTGATATTGCCGTCACGATCAACAATGCCAAGCGCGGCAGCGCTACGAGCAACGGGCGCCCCACAAATTCCAAGAAGCAATCCCTTCTCCTCTCCGGGCCTTTCGGCAATGCTCAGCTCTGAGGTAGGGCACTGGGCTCCCACGCAGAGGCCCCAGGTTCGAACCTCGTTCCATCCTGAAAATGTTTTCTTATTTCGTTTTTTTTTTATTTCGAGCGATAGTGGTTACGGACACCGGCGGCGGCGGCGGACAACCACGGCGTCAAAAACGGCCCTTGTTGTGATCTCATAACAGCTTTTTCTGTAAAAAATTTCTGCCTACGCCACTGCTCTCAAGTAGTTTTGGCTGCTTACGCCAGGAATGCTTTTCTTTTTCCTGAGGAGGACACACTCAAAGCACTCACATCGTTTCATTCTTCACCGCGCGCTGGTGAGTGAGTGAGTGAAACAACTTTATTCGGTCCACAATAGACGCGTTCAGCGTCACCGAAGCTCGAGTGCACGTGGGCTCAGGCACTCCCCCGCTGTGGGGCGCTAGTTTCTTAACGATTTTAGGCGGGCGTTTTGAAGTGACGCTAAAGTTGGTCCCAATTAACGACGCCAACATTAATTACACGATACGTTAGAGAATTTACGATTCAATTTCGGCATTACCAGACACAAGGCTACAAATTATGGTAAAAAAAAAGTCACAAACAAAAACTTCGCTGTCAGCGCTGCAATTTGTACCAGTCGAGTTTACTGCCGTGGAAAATAAAGAACGCACAAGGAGTATCTAGGAATGGCAGTGGACAATTTATTCAGCGGAAATTTACGACACACCAGAACATGTCGTCAAAAGGAGAAACAATGTTATTTAAATAAACACTCTGTTTGGTCACTGCTGGCAGAGCACCTCTTCCAGCGCATTACTACTGGAGATTGCTCTCGAACAACAGCTCCAGAATGCCACAGCTAATAAAACGGTAAACTGCATGGGAAAACAAATTAATAGACTTGTTCGAATATTCTATCGAACATTACGATTTCTGGCATTCGATTCGGCTTGAATTTTAGTATTCGATGCATTCCAAACAGAAGGACGTTCCTCGTGTAGCCCGCCTGTAAATGTGGTTTCACGGCAACAATAGCCGTACTGCCGTGAAACCCTACTTTCAGGCAGAATTCTCAATGCCGTGAAGCAGCACCTTAAAGGGACACTAAAGACAAATATTAAGTCGACGTTGTTTGTTGAAATAACAGTCCAGAAACCTCGTAGCGCTGCTTTTGTGCCAAGGAAGTGCTTATTTTGAAATAAAATCACGTTTTTAGTGGTCCGCATCGCGTTAGCGCGCTTCAAATCTCCCGCCTGAAAATACGACTCTCATACGTCACTGCTGCCATGCCCAACGTTGCCCGCTTTTACTGCGCGGCCGCCGACACAAGTAGCAGCCGAGCGGAAGTAGCGGGACCCACAGTAGCAACAACGGCGCTGCGGCAAAGACTTGCTCGGATGGGCACATTCAAAGCCGTCATCAAGTTGCGGTTGGTCTCGTAATCCTCAGTACGAAAGTGCAGCGAGCACACACGCAGAGGTTTTGACTGTTTAGCACACTGGCGCAATGGCATGACACTAAGCCACTTCGAGCATAGAGTTAATATACTGACTCTAGAGGAAAAGCTGGGCCGCGAGACCTATAACCACAAGAACGCTGACATCTTGGAACGTTGTCATTCTTGCCATCGCATATCAATCCTAAAGAAGCATCTGCACAATTAAAAACTTGCGGATATTGTTTTGTGTTTATTTTGAATACTTCTACGAAATGATACGACGGCTATTTATGCAATTTACTGCGCGCGGAAGGAGCGTTTGCAGGCTGGTTAACTAGATGGCACCACCATATCAACACTCGCGAGTACGCGAGTGTGTGCTTGCGGCCGATTGCGCCGGTTTGCGCGTCATGTTAAAGCCCCTGAAACTTCGTTCGCGTCGTGTATCTCGTAGTTGTCATAGTGTCCGTTGTGTGTGTTTTCTGTCGCCGCATACCACTCGACTTCATGTGACAGCCCTTTTTTCTGTCGAGCTGGAAACTTCAGTGCATCAGAGCAAACCAGGACGGACGGCAAAGAAGAGATGAGACAAGCCCTGAAGGTTATGTACGAACTAGTCGCAACCGATTTTTTTAATACTTTTTAACGGCGATAAAGCTTCGTGGGCCGTGTAACTTTAGTTTCGATTGAAGCTTTCGGGAGATGTTTCACTCACATTCGCCGCTGCATGCTGCAATCGACATTTTTCTGCTTTACGGCTCTCTGCGCTGAAGTACGGCAGCAATGAGCTGAAAAAGAACATGGATACAGGTGTCTCGCCATTGCAAGTCGAATCAGCGCGCGACCACGGCCTACGGGCTTTGCTTCGAGCTGCGAATCTGCCGAGTGACCTTTGTGCCAGCGAACGGAGAAACTTTGGTAGGGAGTGCCTAGTAAAAACCATGCACAAACAGGTGGAAATTTTAACTGTTATCAACCGGACCAGCCGCACAGACAACCGTACACTAACACACGGCTTCACGCATCAAAACACAGCTGATTTTCTCTGAACAGCGCGTAGCTGGCTTAGGTTGATAGATTAAAACTGATTACTACCGTCAAATATAGCGAGCGTCTCAGGGTCTGGCAACGCTGGCAACGATCGTTTTGTTCCATCATGGCGGAACCCATGCGGTTATAGGTTTCAATGCATGGGTCCTATGGGGAGCTTTTCCTCTAGAGTCAGTATATTAACTCTATGACTTCGAGCGTAAGGGTTCATTCCGCGGCACCCAGTGAAAAGTCACACCGGTTTCCTTGCTGCAGCACTGGCGTTGTGCACTATTCGGGCGTCCGGCATTATCACACGCATGCGGCATTTTGTCGAATTTTCTGTCAGAGCGACCTTCACGAGCGCGCAAAACACGCACGGCAGTACGCGATCCCGAAACTACCACTGAGACGGGCAAGGCACAGTTCGGCGAAAACGGAACCTTTGAACCACGCGCGCCGTTCCCCATGGCAACGCCACGGAGGTTTTGTTTTCCATGAATCAAGCGAAAACGAACAAACAGCATTTTATTACGTCTTTTGATGCTCGGAATGTTCTTTTTTTACTGCTGTTAGTTTGATTACTAGCGATTTATTGTAGGCCGACTTCCCTACGTCATCGGGATCACTTCGAAAATGTCCCACTCGTGGCGCTCGTGATGTAATACATTTAGCTTAATTTCTCGGTAAGTAGGGCACTGCTGTTGATAATATTGCCGTTTTAGAAGTTGTCATACATTGGGCTTTCACTCTGACATAAATTGTTATTTGCCTTTAGTGTCCCTTTAAAGCATATTATTACCCGCGTTCCTGTTTAAATTTAAAAAGCTGCGGGCACACGGTGTAGTGATTCTTGAAACGTACCGCATTTTTTCGTCTATAACTCGCGGAAATAACTGCACAGTAGAGGTACGCACGTTTGCCAATATGCGCCTCACTCGGTTTTTCTGGATGCTCCTCGCCCCAGGGGCGGATACAGGACATTATTCACAGAGCTCAATGCTGCCTTTATCGCTTCGGTGATAGGTCGAGAACCCGCGTTTTCAGCGTGGTATGCATCGATGGTGGTTTTATTTCACGCATGGCGGACGTACATGAAGATGGCATTACTCCCGAAGACCCCAGATGTCAGCATTCGACTGGGTTGTACCCCTAACTCTGGCTCCCAATGGTAAGGTCATTTTTGGTCTCCTTGGAGCCTGCACGGTCGTTACGAATTTCGGTGGCAGCATAGGCGTGCGCAGGGTTCCCCATCAGGGGGGGGGGGGCAAAGGTTCATCGCAGCGCCCCCCCCCCCACCCTACTAACTCAATGTATGGGGCAGATGTTGCGCCCCCCCTTCTTCTTAGGTGACTAGAAGGGTCAATGTACGCGGCAGATTTCGCGCCCCCCTCTTAAGTGATTAGGGGGGGCCGCCCCCCTGCCCCCCCTTGTGCGCACGCCTATAGGCACCGTGCATACGTTAGGAGCCGCCACAGTCGCGCGCGGCCTCCAGCGCCACAGCGGCCACGGCCGCAAACTTGACGGGATATGGGAGCAGACGACGCAAGCGGCAGCAAGCCTCTGCGCCGTGCTCTGCTGCTTCGCTCGACGCGTTTTCGTTTCCGTTCGCTTTCAAAAGACGTTAAATTGTTAGCAGCTGCCACAGACCCATGATGTTAGAGGGTATGCTTCTTTTCGCCAGACCTCGTGCAGGGGAACGCGGCAGCATAAAATGCATGAGCAAGGGAAGACGACACGGAGGCTACGGGCTCGTTGAGCGAAACTGCGCGCCGCTTCGTTCACTAAACGATCACAGCTTGTCACCCTCAGGCTAATGTGGCAGCAGACTTGGCGGCTGCTTGAAAGAGGCGACAATACCGGCGATTGCATTGCGTTCACAGCACCGATTTCAACCAGTGCAGCCGAGCGGTCGTCACAGCGGCTGTTAGCTAGCCATGGCACTGCAAAGCGTGTCAATTATTATTACATTTGGGTTCAGAGAGCTACGTGCTATAGATGGTTTCTTCCAAGGAGCTAATCTAAATAAGGGCAGAGATCTCGATTGAAGCGAGGCTGGCGAGGCATGTTCACGGCTTCGTGGAAGAGACGTTGCACGGCGGATCGTCAGTCACGGGGAAGTGCGCACCACAGATGCGAATGAACGCGCCGGGAAGATCCGTGAAAATCGAGGTATGTCGCTTAAGTTTGCTCTTTCTTAGTTACAGGTCATGTAATGGTTTCTTATCACTTAAAGCAGGGACATCCGTGCGGCCAACTGGGAGTGCCGTGCCGGAGTCGCAGGAAAGCATAAAACCGCCGCGGCAGTTCCATTGTGCCTGAATGAAATTACTTGCGCATCGAAGACAAGCAAACCGCGATAATGGGGATTTCCTTTAATTAAAAACGTCTACCCGAAACACTCAACTGTGGCAATCACAAAAAAAAAAAGAAAAAAGAGCGATTTTTTTTTCTTCTTCTCTCCTTTTGTCAGCTTCATTACAAATAATCTGGAGGAACTTCTGCCTCTACAGTTAGGGCAAAGAGCATCAACGTCGAGCACGTGCTGAGGTTTTTCGGCAGCACTGAGTGCACTTTGTCTGACGTGCTCCGGGCAGAGGCCAGCGACGCGGCATCGCAGTCCCACCTCATGCTTCCTGCCTCTACTCAAGCGCTGAGCTTGTTTGTTTTGAAACGGACTATTTGCTCATTTTTATGTAGGCTCTCAGGCAAGCAGCTGAGTTTATACAAGCAGTATGTCGAAGTGCCACATCAGGAAGTGGCCGAACTGTCACCACGCATGTTATTAAACAGAAATGCTTTGGCAAATGAGCGTTTCTGCATGATTACTGCGACAAAGGTGTGAAGTAATACCTTTTGACACTTCGTCTTGGCAATGAGTCTGCTCTGCGATGTACATTTAGTGCACTTATTTAGGCCGGCACATTTTTTTTCTTTTTTGTATCTCTAAGGCACACAGGGTAATTGACATGCTAGGCAAACGTGCAGATTGCGTATGGTGTCTGATAGGAAACCAGTAAAATCGCGTACCTGGAGAATTTCTGTAGGTGTTACTGCACCCAACAACGCAGCAATTATTCTTAGAGTTTGGCATAACCGACACAAAACGAACCGCCCGCGAGAAGGCCGCGCGCCGTCATCGCGGAACCGTTGAGCGAGCAGGGCGAGCGGGTGAGAGTATCCCGTCAAGTCTGCGCTTGTTGCCGCTAGGGGAGCATTCATTGGCGGCGGAGTTACGTCTGCACGGAGCCTATGGGTGGCAGACTTGCGCGTAGCCGCATGGCTAGCCCTAACGTTAGGCCTAACCGCAAGGGACGCAAACAGAGAAAAATGGGACAGCACACTAGGGCGGTGCGCTGTCGCAACAGTAAATGTAAGCGTATACGTGACAGCGGACGGCATATATTGTTGTGGGATGTGTGCCTCTCGTAAGTAATAGAGCCAATTGCAAGACATCATGCGCGCGGTTTGGGCGGAGGAGTGCAAAAACGGTGAGCGGGCTGACCAAGTTTACCTGCGACGCACTTGCAGAACGGAAAGGGTTTAGCACACACCCAGAAGGAAAGCATAGCGTAACGCGGCATAAACTGTTTGCGTCATGCAGTTAAAAGGGACACTAAAGTGAAACGATGAATGAGTTTAGGCTTAACAGAACTGCAAATTGGGCTAGTTGGTGAGGATTCATTGTGGTCGTAGCGCGACAAACGTAGACAAAAGAGCAGAGAACCACACAGGACAAGCGCTAAATTTCAACTGTTTTTTTTTTAATCACAAAAAACAGAGAAATCACAGGCTGATAAATCGCACTCTGAGAACTCTAATGTCGCTAATATCACCATCACAAGTTCACTAATAGAGGAAAATGAAGGTCAACGATTCATTTTTAAATTTCGCGCCGAAATCTACGCACGTGACGTCCCGGATTTCATAGTATTTTTCGCATTTTGGCGACATTGGCTCAGCGAAATTTCCTGAAATTTGGTACGTTGCGTCTATGGCCCTCTCAGAGGTCAATGTACTTTAATTTACGATTAGGAACTGCGTATGACCTAGTACATGCCGTCAATACCTATGACGTCGCGGCGTTTGGTGCGGGAATTCCAAGGTGGCGTCGCCACAGGAATTTTCCTTTTCCGCGTTTCCTCGCTTACCAGGCGTCTTCTCGCGTCAAGCGTGGTCATTCTGGAATAGTGAAAGAGTAATTTACTAATATGAGAAAAATCGTTTTTCTCTTTAGTGTCCCTTCAAGATCGGACTTCACAGCATCACGACATATCGCATGGCGAGTGAATACGAAACGCTATACCGCTACCGCAAGCGGGCCGGCCGCAAGGTTCAATCCCTCCAGAATTAGACGTACAATTGAGTGAGCAAGAGCTGTAAGCGAATTTTCTGTGCTGCTACATTTCAGTTATGAGAAATGTTCAACATGCATTCCTGCATGAAAATATCTCGATAACAGAAATAGATGGACTCCACTGAAATGACTCTTTTCATTTTTGGCAAGTAAATAACCACCTTCTTTAAGATTTATCAACACATGGCCCTTATGTCCAAAGTTTCATGCAAATCTCACTATCCAAACTATTTGCTTTGACCTCGATTCAAGCCAAAAAAGTGACATTCACACAAGCTTGGTAAAAAGCAAAAAAGGCTTTTCAGAATAGTGAGACATCGATGGCCCATGATAGCGTTTGTGTAGTCTTGATCTCTTCTCTCGTGTGTGTGTTTGCACGCCTACCTTCTTTTGTCAAGCTTCTACCAGATAGCCCAATTTTCTGTCGTCGTAAGCTACGATAGTGTTTGCAGAATAGTAAGGTAATCTTTTAAGTGATAAATTTAAATAATGGAATGACACGAGTTACGCATTCAACGGGAAGAAAGGTAATAAAATATGAACTTGAGGCCAGGATTTTACCTTTGCATCTTTTTGCGAGTGGATTATATTGGCAATGTCAGCTGTTCTCTGGCATTTACATCTTGCGACTATGTGAGGAATCCTGTAACAGTGCGGTCAAACTTTAACAAGTTTCATGTGCTTGGTGCGACTGTCATGCCCATGACTACCAAGAGTGTAGCCATGCTTTTATTCTGGGTGTAGAAGGTGTAAGCCCTTCCTCTATGTACGTGCATGTGTGCATATGTGTGTTCTATATGCACATACAAACTAAATATTCAGGGGAGGGGGGTGAGTTTGAACACCCTTCCCCCAAAACAACATATTTAGATTGCTTGAAGGATAACAAAACTGCTGCTGTAAAATGTCTGGTTTTCACAGATTCTAGTTCATGCATCTGTTTGCACTGTTAGTGAATATGAATACGATGGATGCTTAAAAAAAGACAAATGCATATAAAAAGCATCGGTGTTAAATTTTTTTTTTAGTACAAAGCCTGTGCAACAGAACACCACGGTGACAAAAAACTGAACACAACAGCAGCAGTAGCTGCTGTGTTTTTCTGCATATGACAACCAAGTTGTTTTGCTGCTTTATTCCCATCAATTTGCATGTTGTACAATAATGCTTTGAAATTTAGCATAAGCAAAACATAGGAGGTCAAACAAAGCTGAACTTCTCAATTTACTTGGCATGTACATTTCTTTCAGTGCTTTCTTGTCCACTGCTTTATTTCTACAGAAAAAAATTCTCACTCAGTCGCTTACTTTTGATATGTGTGCAGAAAACAAGCAAGACTGTATGTAAGGAATGTATCCAGTTTTTGAGGTAAACGCAGCAGTACGCTCTTTTAGCTCGTACCACTTCAACCGAAGATACTGGACTAATAAATACAACACACACACACTCACACACATATGTATACCCTGGTAAAAGAACATTCCAGAATTAGTACACAGAAGATGCAGGCTCTTTACAAAGTGAAGTAGTCATGAACAATGCAAGTGCGCACTGATCATTGATGTGCCAAACACGTCATATAAGAGCCTTCGATAAAGCTGCCACTGTTCCAACATTTTCTTTCAGGATACATCAGCCACTGTCTCAAAAGCGGAGGACAAGGAGACAGAGGAATAAAAATAAAGCAGAAAGCGTCGTGTAGATTGTTTTGCGCTTCAATGTATTGCGATGCACTGTAAAGTAAAACGAAAAGGAAAGCACGTTTCGCCACTGCCACCATTTATACTTTGACACGACCATCACCAGAGGCGTCGCAGGCACAACCAACACGAGAATCGAACAAGTTTTCAAATCACCGGCAAATCACATCTACGCACTTGAATTCACAAAGACATGCGGAAAGCAGGCAGAGCGAACAGCTCCTAGAATGTGACTGCAAACGAGACAGTGGTGCACGCACTTCACCATGTGCTTTACACACAATCTAAAACATGTGCACACAGGCATAAAGAACTAAATACTGCCAAACTCGACAAAATACGGATCCGTGGTGAACAACGCAGCCCACAGGGATTGGCAGCATTAAAGAGACACCAAAGAGAGGCACGGAGCTCTCCCAAAATTCTGTTTGCATTTTCCTCAGCATCAAAAGGTATGAAAGCCCCGACCTCACTTTTTAAATTCAGTGCACAAACTGTGGTGTCAGCAACTAACGTTGTCGTCACTTTCCGCGTTTGGGTCGTATTGCTGCAGAAGCCCCCATACTTTGTAGGGTCGGGCCTTCACTCACTCACAGTAACAACACAATCGCTCTGTGTGGATAAACAACTAACCAGGGCGATGCAGACACTGTCGAAATTCACAACATCACGGGGGAGGTGGTGCAAACGTCTTTTTGAGAAGACCTCTCCACATGTAGTCTTTTGTATTTCTCGCCTGTTGAGCCTCCACCTAAAACAAACTGACAAATCTGCGTACATAACAACACTAAAGAAAAAAGAAAGAGAAAGAAAAGGGCAACGCTTTTATTTGCAGGCCGACAGGAGGAAGCATACGGTTGCCTCATAGCATCTCGTCTCTCCATGAGCTTGCGGCAAACGGGAACAGAGAGAAAACTTGTAACAGCGTTGTATGTATTTGGCAATTAAAAGCTGCTAATTAGCAAGTAAAGGTCTCCTCATACCACTTCAACATAAACATTATACTAAGGGGCCCTCGTCTGTATTTCACTGAGCTCGTTGGTGCATACCAAAAGGTTTAGCGAAGGATAATGTTCCACACAGACAATGGACGTGCGTCTTCTGCTCTCGCCCTTTTCCTTCCCTTGCTGTCGTCTCTGTCTCAACAATACACAAGCCGAACCTGTCTGCTCAAGATACATGGCATCTTTGCAGCAATATCTAGTGTGCCGCTAACAAGATCCAGTGAAGTTGAAAAAAAAGGTAAGCGGAGATGGGACGAGCATGGCTGGGTGCTTTGGCTCCGTGAATGTCTATGCATGTGTGCTATCCTGTATGCGAAACTTACTCAGCTTTTGTTAATGTTTCTCCATAGTGTCTCTTTAATGGGAAACTTTGCACAAAGGAAACCAGAATTCAGCTGAACTGAACATGACGCGCTGAATTTTTCCTAAAACCTGACCCCCTCAGCAGCAGGTTTTTACATTCTTAAATAACAGATAGCAGAAAAAGAAAGTGATGATAAAAAAAACCAAGGAAGCTTGTACAAGTACTTGTCTAAAGGCATTTGAAGATGTTCTCAAGGGGGGATGAAGTTCCCATCCAGCTTAATTCACTAAGCTAATTGCTTGGCCATTATATCTGACTGAAGCAGAAGTGCCACCCGCCATGGTGGTCTAGTGGTTATAGTGCTCGACTGCTGACCCGAAGGTCGCGGTATCGAATACCAGCCGCGGGGGCCGCATTTTCGATGGAGGCGAAAATGCTTGAGGCCTGTGGGCTTAGATTTAGGTGCACGTTAAAAAACCCCAGGTGGCTGAAATTTCCGGAGCCCTCCACGACGGCATCTCTCATAATCATATCGTGGTTTTGGGACGTTAAACCCCAACAATTATTATTATAATTACTAAGCAGATTTAGTGACCCCATGGTTAGAGGAAATAAAGGGTCACTTAAGGTCAGACAAGAAAAAAAAAAAAAGATTTCACTAAGGTAGCAAAATCAGAAGTGCTAGAATATTGCAAAAATGAAACGTATTAGTGTAACAGCGACAAAGGCGAACATGTTAGCAAATAAGTGTTGACACAAGGTGTGATGCTTACCTATGACAAAACCAAGTGGATACTGTTTCGCAACTTAGTCGACAACGTTACGCAAGTGTCCTTAGCCACACGTTTTTAGCTCGCAAAATACTGACAAAACCTATGGTCCTGAAAGTGTAGGAAACGATAGCTAGACTAGATGCTTTCATCTTACGAAACAACAAAGTCATTCCATTTCCCAAGAAAATGGAATAACCGATCCATTCCTAGACCCTATCCTACCAAAATCATGCAATGTTGGCAGCTACAGTGTGTTGTGCATCATTCTGCAGTTGCACACAGCTGTAGCAGCACAAAACCACGGTTGCAGGGGCGATGTCACTCTGCTGCGGAAAGTCTGCCTTAGACAGATGAATGGCCTTTGGCTTTAACTCATTTCTTTATAATATTTTCAATATATCTGCAAACGAGGAGTCACACAGTGTTTGATTGCTTCAATACTGTACAGAAAAAAAAAAAGATGTCACGGTGTCAATCATCATTCACAACAGCTCCATAGGAGTTCCCAACTTCCAAGAATAGATGCTCTCTTCACTGTACAGTGCTCCTCGTAATGTCATTACATTTAAGACAATGTGGCATGCTTCAATTAGGAAAAAATCTGCAGTCGCAAGTATTCATGCATTTCCCCAAATGTCTGTGCCAGGCAAGCCAGTGGTGGACAGTTCATAACTTGGACCTTGACTACATGAATCAGTAGCCACGAGTTTCTGAAATCACTTCTTCGACGGCAACTGTAGTACAAGTAATGAAAATGTGCATGTAGAGAAAAAAAAAGAGCTTTGAGTGATTGAAACATGGAAGCTTGTTTAGATATTTAGGAAAAATCAGTTTCATACACTATGAGAAAAAAAGTGGTGGTAATACCATAATACATGAAACATGCAGCTGAACTCAACCTAACATAACGTACAAGAAGCAATTTTGAAGAACGATGCCGAAAGATCTACCTAGTACACTTTTCAATGCTGTCAGTTTTCAACTTTCTTTAAAAGAAGCTATTTGGCTCAGTGAAAATGCTCGGTCAGTGATGCAGGGTGTGACATAGAAATTCACATTATTCCTTGCTAATACTGTGCCCTTTGGGAAAGTGGTATCACAGAGTAATGTTTATCGCAAACTGCATTCCTAATATAAAACAAGAAAGGTCTGTCTGCACAGACATATTTTGACACTGAATTTTTTTTTGCAAACCTCCCATAATAGGTACCCAGAACGTGGTGCAGAATACCAAATATGAGCTGTAACGTACAACAAAATTCAATAATGTATGATGCCACATAAAAAGAATGCCTTTATATTTTCTTTAGAAAGCTCTCATTTGTCCCCACTAATAAAGCAAGGACCAGTGCCGCGAGCATTGTGCTAGCACAGATTAGCTCAGAATATATGAGTAGTGGCTGAAGTTCATCGCAGCAATGTCATAAACGAATAAATGTAATCTGACTACAAATATAGTGCAAGGCGTTGACACTCACTGTGCAACAAGCAAGAGAGATAACCACACCGCAAGTGCTCACTGGAAACCCTATGATGTGCTGCTGTACTTTTGTCCTTGTTTGTCCTTTTACCCCAAATTCCTGATGAATCCTTATCAACTAGCCCAAATGTAAATGTTGCAGAACATGACTAATCAAATAGCAAATCATAATTAGTATGCAAGTGCTCAATGCAAAATGCAAACAAAGTTAGCAGGATTGTACTACAATGTTTTGTGCATCATAGCTGCATGATCTGCTGCAGTAATGCGGGCAACTTGGCAGGATACCTCCACAAAGGTCTGAGCTGCGAAGGCACTCAGTGTGGCAGGGAATCATGCGTTGCACTCTAAAGAAGTAACCAGATCGAATGGGATGTGCTGTACTAACGAACATGGCACATGCACATGTGTAGGGAAGCTGCATTGCTCGGTTGCCTGGCCACTAAGCTTGCGGCAATTTGAAGCGTGAAGTTGGAAGAACGCACTTCCAAATACCATGCTAGAAGCATTCCCAAGCTGTTAATTACACGAAAGAAAATTTACTGCATTGAAGCAGGCTTGTGCTTTTTGATGGATAAAGTGCAGTGCACAAATTCTGCTTGCGACTTGAAATTGTACATCTGCAATCACCCGTTACGGAAATGCGAGACATGTACAACTTAATGCCTTGGCGACCATTAGGATGATTAGCACAAGTGGTACAAAAGGACAATTAACTTTAGACCCAGGCACCAACATTCCAGAGTTATAGAATTATAAGGCAGCAACAACATGCAACGCAGTTCTCATGCATTATTGACAAGATGTCATCAGGTGCTGGCATAGCGTTGGTGTAGTAACTCCATGGTTACGCCAAATGAAACGCATGTCACAGAGTAGCATCTGCTTTGACTTGCAACCAAGTGGACTTCATTGCAGCTGCAGTTTTTATGCAGTCACCACTCAGTGCAAAATGAGCATGTTGAAACCTGGTGATGTCGTGTTAATGTGCCAGAAGTGCATTACACATTGTTGCTGCTGCTGTCATCACACCAAAAGAAAGCTCAGACGGTGAGCATCAATTTTCTAGTGCACCAAATGCAGCTAGGCACTGGTAACTGATGCAGTGCTGTGGGTATGTCGCTGATGAAGTGCCTAGGTAATTTCTTCCCACGAGTGTACCGTACATCTTTGCTTCTAGTGATGGGAGCTTAACTTGTGGTCTTTCCATTGGCAAAATGAACATTCATGCAGCATGATGCCATCCAAACTGCAATACCACAGTGCTGAAGTCTGTGACAGGAGATGCAATGTTAAATCATCTTTTTATCATGATCAGCATCAAAACGAGCAACTTGCTTACATGGGGAAGTCAGGGAGAGGTCTGCATTTTCTACCACTGGCTGGCTTTATGGTCATGCTTTATGGCATAGCAAAAAATTTCACAAATAGCCTGTACAGTCACGTTAGCAGCCGTGGAAACCACAGTTATTATATATAAGCAAGTAGCCCCAACCTCTGCACTTCTTGGAAACCACAGGCTGAAGTATTATATTCCACAGCAGCCCCTTCAAGCCCAAAGCACTCATAACATTTGGATATTGCATTTTTAAAAGAAACAAAAAAAAAGTTAATTAACGATTTCAAATATATAACAGCAAAGGAGGAAAAGCAAACAGGGTGCGAGAAAGCACCGTTGTTGCTGTGCCATCATCATAGCTCTTAAACACATTCCCCCCAAGGCAGTCTACGCTGCACGGCAGCACTACAGCTTTAAGCACTTGCAGTCGTTGTGCATTGCGTGGTAGTGAAACAGTAGTCTCGATAAATGTTGCACTACAACTGCACACCACAACAAGCAAACAAATAACTTGCACTCTTTCATATGGCGCTTTCTCTCGAGTTTCAAGAGCGAGTGCATCAGCAGCCTTAATTGAAGCCTTTATCTCCACACGGTTGCAGAAACAAAGACCATTGGCTGCATCTCGCAGCAGGCTGTTGTGTCACAGTGCCAGTTTGCGAAACTTGCTCCCGAACGAAGGGTGTCTCAAACTTGAAATAGGCATCGGGCGGCGCAAATTACACACAGCCAGTTCAAGTTTAGGAGAGAGGTGACAGAGTCTGTGCACGACTTACACAAGTTAAAGCAAGGGAATACCATACTTCGAAGTGTCTCATGTCTCAGATACTAGGATATGGCCCGCAGGTCGCCCGTTTCGAACCATTGCGTTAAAGTGACAACAGCCGAGATGTACCACTGCCCACATAGTATTGCCTTCAATGATGTGGCACAAGTGTGGAAGTTTCCAACAAGGCTGGGAAAGTGGGCTGCTTTGTACTGCTTTGCTGTTGTAGCAGTTAACTGAAAGTTGCATTGCCAACACAGCATTTCTGTGCTAAAGCCAGTGCCAGTAGTTTGTAAATGTGCTTGGTAAAAAAACACAGCTGCTTTCTTGGTGCACGACACAGAAAAAATTGGTTGGTTGCGAGGATCACAAGCATTACATCAAAGGAATGAAGCTGCAAAATATTCAGAAAGAGAACTGGACCAAATGTCCCAGGTCGCTCTCTGGCAGGCCTCCATTATCTACACCATTGCAAAAATGTTTACATGAAATGGCTGCTGCACCTTGGCTTTGCAAAGAGTAAGGAAATATGATAACAGGAAATCGCTTTTCCACTAACAAACAATAGCACTCCACACTCTTGAATACAAGTAGCAGTGCTACCTCTGACAATGGGAAACTGGAGCACAGCTGCTCATTTTTCACCTTTCTATCACAGCACGCCAAATTTCTGCTCACAAATTTACTTGGTCCGCAATCACAGGTGACAGTTGTTGCTCTAAACCCTTCACCCGCCGAAGAAAGCCCTGTATGTCAGTGTTCATCAATTAGATTTCAGACTTGCTCGCACTCCACTTGATTCTGCTTGCAATAAATACACACTTAAAAACCCTGCCAATCAGCAGCATAGTGAGAGCCACCACAAGAAAAAACGAAAAAGTCTTTACTTGCCCATCAGGGAAGGTTGCAAAATGTTCTCTGGTGTCCCAACACCTTTTGGTTGGCACAGCTCCTTCACCTTAATGCACAAGTTTCGGGGCAGAACGCTTTTGTACAATGCCTCCATTACAATGCACGAGTGTGGCTTGTGCTCAGTGTTGTACATTATGTGGAACCATGAATATGTTACAATTTGCAACGTGATTCCCAAGGCAAGTTGGTTCAGTTGCAACGGGTGCGCTTCGGTAGCTTGCTAAAATGCTGCAGTCTTTGAAGCCACCACTAACTCTTGTTCTGCACGCTTTATGTGCATCCCGTTTCTGTGCACATACTAACGACATTACGGTCATCAAATCGAAATTTTCTTCAACAATGAAAGCAAGCGAAAGGGCATCCAAGGCACTGCCCTGGACGTCAGCCCCTCCACTTATGCTCGAACTTCTTTGGGCTGTTACCGAACAAACAAAACGAGGCTTTTTCTTAATTTATCTCAACACACATTCGAGAACACACTCGCATACGAAGAAAAGCATAAAAACAGCGAAAGAGAAGACTAAAGAGGCGGGGAGGGCCAGCTGGGGAGGGCACGGGGATGAGCACGCTGCCAACAAAGCAGGGCAAAGTCCCAGCACAGCTTCGAGCACGGATGACAGGTAACGAATGGCGAGTCTCTACTTCTCAGTCATGGAAAGCTGAAGGATGCGTTCGAGCATCTCGTCTTCTTCTCGTCGGCGTCGGTCCTCTTCCTCCTTGGCCTGTTGTGAGAGGCGCAGTGCCATGGCCAAGTCGGTGCCACCGCTGGCACCCAGTGCCCACTCGTTGCTCTCTTGCTGCTGCTCTTGCGGCTGTGGCTGCGGCTGCTGTTGGATCACACCACCTACCGTGAGCCCTCCATCCGCAACACCCGCCGACTTCTGGTAGCTGGCTAGGCTCTCCTGGATGGCCCTGAGGACAAATGCGGCACACAACCGTGCTGAACTTGAACTAGGCATCAAATGGTGCAAATTACCCTTGTGGGTCATGCTGCTACATGTACAGGTGAGGAAGTTTGTGCAGGCCTTGCACAAATTAAAAGGAGTCCAAAACTTTAAAAGTCCCTGTCTTGCATAAACAGGTATGTCTTGGCTCATAGGTCACCACCCATGTCAGATCTCTGCATTAAACTGACAAGAGAGAGCTACTACAGCCTCCAATAATGTGGCACAGGTCTGGAAGTTTTTGACATGCCAGGAAAAGAGGGCTGCTTTGCACTGCTTTGCTATTGTAGCAGTTCCAGCTGCATTCAGGCATGTTTTCATGCTTGTTTACACAAGAAAGTGTAGTACAAGTGCATTAGGTACTAGCTAAGGAAAGTACTTAGCTGTAGTTCTGATGCATACCTCTGCAACTGCAGTAAAGCATCAATGTTAAAATCCATGTTTAACTGTAAATGAATCATGCAGTTTAAGCAAGTAATGCAGAAACAGTGATGTAGCGCACACTACTGGTGAGACAAGGTAACAATTGTGCAATACGTTTTGTCAGGGCTGTAACTAGGGGGGAATAAGGGGGTTCTGACGCCCCCTGAAACTTTTTCATGCTTTAACTTTTCAGGTGATACTAAAATATTTACATGCTTTCACAGCGACCACCAGTTGCCAAAGTTAGCCGTTCTACACACAACCACCCCCTGAAAAAAATTCCTGGGTACGGCCCTGTGTTTTGTTCAGTACAAACAGCATACATTCATGGTGGGCATATACAGAAGTTGTTCCTAACATTTCTAGGTTGCTGCATCAGTTGCTGAACTGCCGTGCGACCCATGACCCCCTTCAGTTTTCCTGCTGCACCTGGCATTCATTAAGATCTCCCTGGATTTCTCCTTTGCAAGGCACATACACCTTCTTAGTCACTGCTATATCTGCATCATATGAAACTACAGTTTTTACGTGGTCTAATGTTCTGCTGCATTCGGTTTCTAACCTCTGAATATCATACCTCTGCAAGGCGTGGTCCTCTTCCAGCTCTGGTGCAATTCCGGTCTGGTCAGTTGTCAGCGCTTCCCAAACAGTGACCTGAAACAGCAGAGATGGCGCGAAGCTAAAGACCTGTAGCCACCAAAGCCGCTTCTCAACTCTCCAACAGTACCCGCTGCGTACAGATTATTAAATGCAATACATGTTGAGGTCAAGCGTATTAGACTGTCCAGTGCGGGTATGGTGTGATGGCACTCTTGGACACTCACTTCTGATCCCCTGAAGAACTTCAACATGTGCTTTAAACAAACGTGCGTCTTTCCATTTCACTTTTATTTAAAAGCAACTACCAAAGCTAGCATATGCAAAATGTAGCATTTATATGTGGCCCTCATAAAACAAACAATGTCATCAAGGTAATAAAGAATCATCGATGCTGTTTCGTTTTATGAGCCAAGACATTCACGAACTGTCGGAACATAAGCAGGAACACCTGCAAGAAGGCACACTAAGGCCGGAAGGGAAGTAAGGTTCTCAAGCAAAATCTCACGCCATGTCAACAGGTAATTGGAATTAACATATCTAACAGCGCAATCTCCTCATCGACACATCTTGTTTTGGTAGCATTATTTAGATGATTGAACTTAACTGCCGTGGCTGTATGCAACAGGAAAGTGCTTTCTGATTCATCTCACCGCACTGACGGCAGGAACACCTTTTACAAGATATCAGATATAGTCAATATCAGTCTCAGAAAAATGCTTTGTTCCAGTGTCTTATAGCTAACACATGAAATAGTCCATAGTTTAAGAAACAAGTCAATGAATCAAATTGTGGCTTTGTGCTAAAAACAGGTGGTTATCAATTTTTCATTTCGTGAATCAACTCAGGTTCAGAGAAATGTAGTATGACATTACTAACACTATTTTATATTATACTATTAACACTACCAACACTACTACATATATTACTAACACTACTAACATTACATTAGTAAATGAACTCAATGAAGCAGAAGGTCTCCAATGCAGTCAAACAACTTTATGAAAAAACATTCTCAATCTATGAATCTACTGTCATACAGGTCATTCAGCTTTAACAACTGCGCACCATAAATCTTGCCAGGAAAACTTTCTCTAACATGAATTTAAGAGATACTAACCGAAAGAAGTCAATTTTCTTCAGCACACTTTAATGTTTTCTTCATTTATGCAAACAGTGCAAAAGAACAATACAGATGTTTTTATTTCCTCTTCAACTATGAAAACGAATAACACCACTCTCAAGAGCACCTGATTAGGCAAGTGACAGCTCGTAGAAAAATTTTTGGCTCTAGACATTTTTTTTAGTTTTGCTTGTCTCTGTTACTTTCACTACTGCATTGGTTTTAAGTCGTTTCACAGATGTACCCAATCAGTACGTGAGCACATGCGTGACGAGCCAATCATCATTGTGATTTAAAGTTTTCGCACCTGATTCTCTTCTCCGCTTGCCTCCACGAACGACTGCTCGATGGCATACTGGAGGAGTTCGTCGTCCTCGTCGTTGTTGACGTTGAACTGTCGCAGTTTGTTTGCACCTGCGCCAAAAAAAAGCAGAGAGAAAATGGTGCTCCCACTGAATGCTCGCACACAGTTCTGCAATACAGACAATGAGTTCGGCTTAAGACGCCAGTACAACTACTTAAAGTGACAATTCTGCACGTTTTCTCAAAACATCTCGACGAATGCCACTGACACATCTGTCTGTAAAGAAAGCCAGATTGATAGAAAAAGAGAGAAAGAAAAATATAATCTCACTAGGCAGTTCTTTAGATATGCACTCAGTAACTATTGGGGTACTTAAAAAATACACTGTTATAAGCACTACATATTAAAGCGGTGACTCGCAAATGTGAGTTAAATTCATTACAAAACAAATGTTCACCAGGTTAGCGGAAGTTAACGGTGGCATAAGTAATGGCATTTTAAAATGTAACTGGCCCAAATACATAAAACATTCAAGAAAAGATTATGTACTTCTTGTGAGCTTAAAAGCAGCCATGATATGTAACTGCCTAGGCATAACACATGTACAATTAACTTACATTATAGGTAGATTAGTTGTTTGTCACTTCAAGAAAAAAAAATGTTCGATAAGATGGACCAACTACTGATGCTATTTTAATAAGGTGAACTTCTGCAGCAGAACGTTCACCACAGAAGCTTCACCTGTTCAGTTACTTTCCCTATTTCGAGAAAGCATTTCTGAAAAGGATTTCCAAGCTAAAACCTCTGATCTACAGCTTACAAAGGCATGTAAAGCAGGAAAAAAAGTGGAGCTTGGCATAGTGGCACCCATGGTACCCAATACCGGCGTAAATCAAATAAGTTTATATCTATGCCTAAGCAGAAACATAGATATGTATGTTGCAGAATCAATAAAGATTAAATAACTGAAATATGTCAGGAAAAAAAAAAAAGGCATACTAGAAAGATAACAATTGCTGTGTTCTACTGAGACACACAAGGAAAAATGCAAGGATAACACTGGCACAAGCAGGACTATCGTGAACAGAGTGTCCTGTTCATGCAAGTGTTATCCTTGCATTTTTTTCTTGTGTGTTTCAGTAGCGTGCTGAAATCAACAGCTATGCACAACCAACTAGCAACTACCTCGGCTCCACTTGAAAAAAATGACAGATGAGTATTTATATGATCAGCAATAAAAGTGGCTGCAACATACAAAATAAAAGCAGCGTTAAACATGAATTAAAACAAAATATAATTATTACACAAAATTTCCGTAAAATACAATATAAAGGTCTGCAAGATGACCATGAAATATGCATACAGGGTCCCACAATACAAAAAGAAAATAGATTTTTTTTAATCTCAGAAAGGAAAAGCTCACAAAAACATGAAAACTAGAACTCTAGATGAAACATTGTACTAAACACAGTGAACATGGCATGATGATGGCGACACCATCAACGCAATGTCATTCGACCTTATGTGAAGTACCAAGGCACTCAAAGATTTTATGAGGCTTTTGGAATAAATTTACAATAATTTTGGTACTTGCTTTTGGTTTTCTGCATTGATGAGAGTTAGCAGCATTGATGAGAGTTAGCAATATTGATACTAGAATAGTCAAAGGAAACTAAATTTTGCGTCTCGTCAGCTGAAGTAGTTCTGAATATTTTAGTTCGTAATGATAATTTACCGAGTATAAACCTGACAAAGCATGACTTAGCCTTAGCGCATGAGTATGTTGGTCTATGCGACTGCGTGCCAGCCCTTACTTGTGATCAACAGCTAATGCCATAACTGGAGGAACCTAATGGTGAACAAAAATTATGTAGCATATCTTCCAGCACACTGTATGCACTGAAAAAAATGTTTTTAAAATGTACATGGAAGAAAGCCAATAACAAAACATTAGACATTAGGCATGCAAGGAAAAAAAAACATTAAGTGTACATAAACCAGCCCGCAAAGCTAATGCTGAAAAAAAAAAATATCAGTCACATCCACTGCTTCAAATGCTGACTAAGAGATTTGTGGAAAAGCTTGCAGTAGGTTTCCTAACTCATCGCCTACGACTGCTGCTTATGCTTTATAAACACGTCATAGTTATAAAATTATGCAGTGTTACACTTGACCTACACTCCAAACCTCATGATACAAGTAAAGATTGACAAAAGTGTCAACTCAGCTCCTGTGTTATACAAGTCCTGTCTTTGAAGCTGCCACAATAACAAACATTTCACTTCGGGAATGGCAGACAGCCGAGCCAAGTGCCCATACCTTTCTATGTTGGGAATAAAGCAGCTAATTTAAACTTCCGGAATGCTGCTTGAATATGTGGTATAGGGAACACTTATGTGCTGTTTATAGCGAGCTTTTGGCAGATTTACTCTTGATATCTGCACTGCTAGAGAGCAGAATTTATTGTGTCAGCTGTGCTCCTGGTTGGGCAGCTTCTGGGGATTCGCAATGACACAGCGACAAACACGTGCATGCGTGGCAAGTGGTGCTAGCTTTGTAACTTCTTTTTTCTCTCAATCGTGCCTCCACTTAACCCAATCTTTTCACCAAAACAGTTATTGGTTATTTATTGTTTTCTTTTACCAAAAGGTTATTGGTTCCACTTGCAAGCTTTTCAGTGTCTTGAAAGAAGGCACAACCGTACAGCGGAAATTCCTTATAGGATAGAATGCCAACTAAGCGTAAGAGAGAACAGCAATCTTTCAAGCTTCCCTGCATAGTATCCATTATCAGGTGCAGGATCAGGCCACCCATCGTGGCTCATTTCAAGCAAGCAAACCTGTATGCCTGATGAAGGGCACGATACTGGTTAGAGAGCCACAGATTTAGAAACGCTGCTGCTCGAGAGCAGTGAATCTTCCCTCTAGCAGGATCCTCCAGTGTTCTTGGTGTACGCACTTGCAATAAACAGGGACTGCTAAAGCAAACAGTTAGAAACTTAAAGGCTTTTGGTGCAAGCAGAAGCATCAGCCAGTGCCATGAGTCACAGCAAAAACAGCGAAAACTGCTGTCATGCTCTTGGTGTGCGACGTTCGTCGGTTCAGATCAGCTGCTTCTGCCGCAAGCGCTCCTGGCGGCCTGCCATGCTTTGCCTGTGCATTCTCCTGCTTGCGTCATGCACGTGCGCGCCTAGTATGCCAGTGCTGCTGCAGGACGAGGCGTGGACCTATGCCGCCAGTGTACGTCAACGCACCTGCAGAGGGACACCCTCGCGCTTCACCAACCTCGTCGAGTGGGCCGCGCAGATTTGTTTTCTACACTGTTGGAAAGGAGGGGCAAGAGAAGAAGCGATTAATTCTGCAACTCCTGGGGTTGGAGCACGAGTTCCGAGGCCCCCGAAGCGAAACACTGCTGTCGGGTCTGTCAATGGCTTCAATAAAGATTAGCGTATTATATCGGCGGCCCACGACAACAGCGGCAATCAAGAGAAACAGCACTTTGCCGTGCAGACAAAAACGATTGCTGAAGAATAATGAGGTGGCGTTAAACGAAGCTCCAAATAAGTGCAATAGCCTGCAGATTCACCGAACAACACTTGCATCCCATTCCAGTGGCAATGGATTGCAATGAAGTGAATTTGCGAGGTTACTAAACTCTGGGGGCAATGTCATAAGGATATAGTGCATCGTAACAGCTGTGAAAGAGCGAGACTTTGCATTGTGCTCAGGGCAATCACTTACTTGCAACTTAAGTAACTGCTGCTTTTTCATCACACGATGGAATCGATAACTGACAACTTGCAAATGTAGTCAGTGCATCCTGCAAATTATGATGAAATTCTTCGCAGCTGCATCGTTACCTACAGTTCTGTTAAACTTGCACAAATACCAAGCCCAAGGAAAAAAGGAGGAAGAAGACTGCAGTTAAAACAGAAAAATAGTATCGAACTGAAGATGGATCCAGAAACAAAACAAAAAAGAGCATATCCCTGGTCTGACTTGGGAACATCACGTCTTGCAGTAATGCGAACATTGAACACATGGAAGCCCTTGCTACAGCGATTCAACACAATGGAAACAAATCAACAGAAGAAAACTGCACCACTACACATAATCAAAATTCAACATGTAGTCCCCTGATATACAGCAAGGAAGCTTAGCACTGTTCATAGGTCTTTCACGAAAAGGTAAAGAAACAGTGCATGAGCAAGGAAAGCCTTATGTGCCAAATGATGAGCATTTATGAGGACAGAGTAGTTTCAAACTGAAAAGCAGCACCTCTTTTCACTTGGTGCCTTGGTGTTTCTTGTTTCTTAACCACAATCCCATACTTTCAGCTCATCCATGCATCCTGTACAATATGTATTGGCAAATATGATAGGGAAGATCACAAAGAATGCGATGCCACAGGCGTTCTACTGGCAGCAGCTGCTGCTGTTGCTGCTGCTGCTACAGTGAAGCCAGTTTGCCCATCGCATACAATATATCCTTACAGTAAGCTCTGTGTATCCTCCCAAAACATTCCTCACAGGACTACTAACTTTACATTGCTGTCATGTCAAAAAATCAACACGAGGTGTCAGGACATCACTACTGCCATAGCAGTTGGGAAAAAGTAACTAGTGGCAACATAATGGTGGTGTTCGGCCCAGATAAACATGAGATCCTTGAGGTACTGTCAGGTCCTCTGCCATATGGAAAGTTAAACAAAAGCTGGTTTTGTCTTGCCAACATTTTACGACACAAAATCGAAGACAGCACAAAAAGAAAGCAGAGTGCCCAAAGAAATCTGCCACATTCCTTTGACCATTCTATCACCTGCTCCCATGTGTTGCACTGCATGAGAGCGGAAGCAAAATGCCAAGTTTTGGCCACTATAAGCTGTGCTATAAAACAAATATAACGAAGCAAGAAACTTGCTTAGCAGTGTCAATCTACTGCCTTACTTTAGTGAACCTTGCAGCTAGTGTGACTTATCTCATCTATACGAATCGATATGCAGTAAATAGTAAATCAGCTTAGTAAAAGGAAAGAAGGTGAAACTGGCTTCTCTACTGTCCATTTAACAGCAATGTCTTGACATTCAAATGAATCTAAAGAACAAAAGAAAAAGGTTACAGTTAATGCTCAAGTCTCTACAGCATTCCAAAAAAAGTCTAAAGGCTGACTGCATCCTGTCCATCGAAGTCAATGCAAAGTTTCATGTTTCCAGGCAGAGTATGGCAAGAGTTTTCTCCCGAGCCACAAGTATGACTTGGCACAGAACTATGGGACAGAATTATTGCAAGCTGCTGGATATCAGAATTTCATACATCGGATATCCGCTTTTGATGTGAAAACGTCCTCCTTAGTCCCGAATGAGATACGTGGGAGCTATAAAAGGCCATGAATTTGGAGCATGCAGGTAAAGAGATCCTAACTATGTATACACCTCGTATTACTGTGTTCATCTAACATTTTCAGTAAGACGAAGTGAGCACTCTTACATGACAGTTATAAATGGACATAATAGCTCCATTAAGGCTTGAACCATCTGTCATGCAAGGATTTTGCTGTCGGGCACTGTTAAACAGTTCTTTCAGGTACAGGACTCTAGTACTTGCCCGTTTTTCTTTCACGTGCGTTGAAGCAGCAGCGTGCACACCTTTGGATTTCATACCCACCACAACGCTAATGCATAACCAACCCCAAAAACTGCTGCAAACTTCAGATGGTAGAATAAAAGGCAGTGTTGTTTCCGTATAAAAAGCCCCGCCCAAGGCGCCCCACGTGAAGCCAAAGAAGTCGGAGGAGGCAGAGAGAGAGAGGCGAAAAACACGAGACGAGGAAACAGGCCTGCTGTGCGCACAGTGCCCACGAAAACAATAACTCTGCAATAAACAGCGTACTGTAGCTGCCACTGCTATGATAACTAAATGCTGCTGCTATAGATTATTGTCTGTTATTTACCGGCGGCTGTGGGCCCTTTGGCATGGCCGGGGGTTGCTGCAACCCTCCTTGAGTGTATTTTGCGTACACCTCCTGCCGGCGCTTCTCCCTACGTTTGCGTCTACTCTCGGGGCTCAGCGGTGCACGACGGCGGGGAGCGCGGCGGGCACTCAGGCCGTCTGCCGGCAGAGCGGGAGGAAAGAAAAACACACAATACGCACACAACAGTGTAGATAGAGCCAAAGTGACCTGGATTTTTCAGAACCCACACCTAGATCACAGTCTACTGTTAGCTCAACCTTGTGCAGAGCCATACCTCCTCTGCTTTGAGTACCTCCTTATAATAAAATGCCTTCATTCTCGCTCCAGTGAAGATCTTATTTCATTCGTTTGATATACAACGTACTGCTATGTTCAGTTTGAGGTAAGACGCAAGAGCGGTGAAAAAAAAGCAGAAAGGAATTCACCATTCCAGCAATTCGCGTACCCCAATCTTTCTTATTGGAGTGATAATACACTGGCCCTCCAAGCAGTAAGGATGGTCTTTAGCCCTAGCTCAGCTTGTTTCATCATAGCAGACTATCATCTTAACTTTGTAACTGTTTTTTTTTTTGTGTATGTGTGATGGAACGATAGCTGCTCGGTGGTCCAGCACAGACACATGACAGAAAGCAGGAGGTATGCATGTTGCCAGAGTGGTGAAACATTCTCCGCTTTTTTTCCCAGGAGCACCACTCCAGACACCTCATGTGTTGCAATTCATAACGCAAGTGATCATGGATATATTATGATTACATTACCTTTTAAGTATCTAGTACGTAAATTTACTCACGATGCCATGCTTCACAGTACATTGTGACATTGCAGTCACAGTGAGAAAACCAAGCACAGCCAAACAGCAAGTAAAGAATAGCTTTTTTTTTTGGGCAACCGGATGCATGACAGTTTCATTTTATATGATTTCATTAAAACAAGGTTCAAAGATCTAATTAGATTCTGTTATTTCTGTACGACTTATTGTGCGTCACGGCCTCATTGTTACCCCATTTGTACTTAAGTATAGTACATTTCCGATCAAGCTTTAAACTGCATATCTATATTACAATAAACAAATCGATCACGGTAAAGAAGGGTATGATACTTCTCGTGTGATTATCACTACATAGTGCTATCCGCTGACCAAGATTCTTTGATATGGCCTTAATTAAACAGATTTGGCTATATGTAAAAGTCATTGTACAAGAACTGAAAGCACCGGATATTTTTTGAGATGGTCAGAGTTAGCAACGTCTCCCAGTGCTGCCCCTTTATTAGCTTTTACCTGTAAAATAAAGTATGATATTCATTCCTTTTATTTATACAGGGTGGCCCAGCTATTTCTAGCCAGAGTTTAAAGATATGCCGAAGTGCTCTATGACGCCGCGACCAAATGCATATTGCTGAGTATTGCATGGAGTAAGTCGCACTATTTTTGTGTTCTGCTTAATTGCTTAATTAGGCAAGCTTAATTAATTAACTTTTGAAGCAACAAAGCAGGACCAAGAATTTCAATGAGAAAGCTGTAGATCAGTTTGCAAAACATCCGAGTGGGCAATTTCTAACTTTACATCTACTAAGTACAGTCAACTGCCGATTTTTCGGACCCCCTAGGGACCGCGAAATCGTCCGAAAATTCGGGCAGTCCGAAAAACTAAATTCATGCTTTTTTATTCCGCTTAAGCGGTCAAATCGCCACAGCCACGTCCGAAATAGCTTTAATGCCTCCCAGTACAATTATCAGGCATTTTAGTGCGCGCCCAGGCTCTCGCAAATACATTCGGTACCTGCCGCGAGCCCCGCTTAACTACGTACGTGCCTACCGCCACTTTTACATCTCGTGATGAGCGCCGCTGATAACAGCAAAGCGCGGAATAGATTACGGCTATCTCGCATGAAGCGTTTCTAAACGATGACGCGGAACACAAAGACTGTGGCGGAAGAGCGGACGACTCGTCCGGCATTCCCCGATGCGTGTGCGCATATGCGCACACACATCGCCGAATCGCCGCTGATACGCAGCATTTGCTGCCGTATCAAGCCGATCGTTTCTAGTTGTGTGCAGTACATCGCCAACTAAACTGACGCCGTCACTTTACTGTTGCTGTATCGTACGCACGCATTTATCATGAAAGGGTTCGGGATGCGCACTTAGTTCTTGACCGCACACGGGCGCGGCAATGGCGAGCTGGTTTCGTCCGCGAAGGCAACGCGTCTATGCGGCGCACTTAGCGGTCTCGCACAAAGAGGCAGCAGGAATGGCGGCGCGGCGCATTTGGGCTCTCACCTATTAAATGCGTGCAGTACGCATGCACCGCAGCTTGCTGTTGCGAATTTCTGTTATTGCTAGATTCCAGAATGTTGTGTATACCCTCGTCAGATCTTGTGTTCTGTTGCCGCCACCGCCTCTGTCTGATGTAAAGGGGGGTGAGAACGTAGTCAAGCGGACAGTCGCTTTTATTCTCACCCCCTCCATCAACTTTGTATTGGTGGAAATAAACGTTATTATTATAACTGCGCTAGGCCACGTGCACTACCGAGCAGTTAACTGAAGATGCTTATCGTAAGGGTTGTCAGCGATTAAGTCGTACCGGCGCGTTTGCCAGCTGCCGCCATCACGCCTCCGTGTATTTCCGCTGCTTATCCATAACATCGCCGCACGGCGCCGCGATAGCGGCCCCTTTGAATTTTTGGTCTGCTTCACCCCATAACGCTTCGGCATTGCGGCAAAGCTGACTTTCGGACTCTGCTACTGTCGCACACAGATCGACTCGCGTACGCGCTGGTTCAAACCTAAGAGATGATTGACGCGGCAGAGGTGAGGGCTCCAATTAATGCCTTTCGGACCCACAATTCGGGCAGAAAGTCCGAAAAATCGGACACCAAAGAATTTCAGCGTCCGAAATTTCGGACGTTCTTATACATTGACGTCTATGGGGCTGGTGACGGTGCCGCGATAGTGTCCGAATTTTCGAGCATGTCCGGAAAATCGGGCGTCCGAAAAATCGGCAGTTGACTGTATTGGTGTTTTCCCGCTTGCTAACGATGCCCGCGAAATACAAAAATATAACACGTGACATGCCCGCTGCAATGCAAGTATGCATTGACTCTCCGTGAAGCATGAAAGAGCTGGATTGCTGACCACATATAAAAAAAGCTCTTTGACTCATGTGAAGGAATATTGTTTACAATAAGGAACAATTAGGAAATGAATATTCAAGCACAAGATGGGTAAGCTGGCGCAAAACGGGAACAATTGGAGATCACATGAGATAGGACCACACCTTGCAGCCTACATAAATAGACAATGTTTGTGAGTTTATTCAAATATCTTATTACAGTTAATATAAACCAGGATGACACTACCAATTATTGAAGCCTACCAGCCATGAAAGGGGTCCATGATTGTGGTTCATCACACGCTTCAAGTGCTAGCTACAAGTGAGCCGGAATTGGCTGGGAGCTGCTTACTTGCATTAAATTGAGTGCTCAAGTGAACAGATAAATGGCAAGTGTGATGCGGATCAAAGAAAATAACATTTTTGTTTGGTGCCTCACCTTTCTGCTGCAGGCAAGCCCCCCAAAATTTGTGGCGTTTAGTATGATTGGGAAATTTCGACACCAATGTGGGTCACGATGGCTGTACTGGCCTGTTGTTTAGCCTATATTTGCTTGTCAGCGTCATCCATATATACTGAGCTTGCAAATACAGACGCTTGACTTGGGACACGGAAGCTTGGTAGACCATCGCACTGCTACATTAAAACCACTTGGGAGTGTGCGATATGCAGCAGGAGTTCGGTTACGAGGAATCGGGGTTCGTCTTACTGCCTCCACGTGGCATGGGGATAAAGTGTGCTGCCGGGCCTGTTTTTTGTCTTGACCTGCAACGAGCGACTCACCGAGCCGTGCATAGCTGCTGGGGGCCTCGAAGCAGCTCTCGTCGATCTTGCACATCACAGTTCCCTGCTCCCGCATAGTAGTCACCCCTGGGACGGGCTCGTCGAAGGCGTTGATGTTGCCGAAGGTGATTCGGGCGTTGAGCACGTGGAACAGGGGAATCTCTGCAAGCGGGACAAAGAGGAAAAAGACGGAGAGGGAAAGAGCACGAAATCACAAATTCTGTGAATCTACTACAACAAGCAAGCAAGCAAAGAAAAAAACATCACATCAGAAACAAGGCCAGGACTAAAGGCCCAGCGCGAAACGCGAGTTCTACTTCTGAGAGCTACATTTCTCATCCTGGCTATATCTGCGCTATGCTCTCGCAACCTGCAATGAATGAGCTGACCAACGAAAGAGAGTCCCTATTCCACAAATGAAGACAAACGTTTTGGATCTGCAGTGCTTTTATGCACAATCGTTACACTCGGCAAACACAAATGCAAAATGCATCATAGATCTGTCTCAGGAACTTGTTGAGATTGCGTAGGACCTGACCAATATTATTTACCATGAATGTGAAAACCAGTTCCGCATGTGCAGACAAAACTTAGTTATAAGAATGTAGCATCTGTGGGGTCTTGAAAGAGCTGCGCTCATGGGACAAAGGGACGCAGTACGCACCGTAGTGGCAGCTTTTACATAATGGCAAGCCCACCAGCCGTATCTTACAAATAACTGCAGTAACATGCCAGATGTAACACACACAAGGAACATAACGCACACAATGTACCGCCAAGGCGGCATCCCTGATGTTCGCTCACCATGGGAGGCCATGGGAACAAGCCGCGGTATCATCCCCATGGACCTTCCACTAGAGACTACCATCCACGGCCCCACCAAGCCCCAAAGAGAGCCACTGTTGTTCTTCATAAGCCCGCCTAACCCCACCGACAGGGTGGTACCACCTTGGGAACAGCGCCATCCCTCAAAAAGCAGCTAGTGCGCTAACTATACTGACCAGTTGTATGCGTGTGCACCATAAGGCGAAAACTTGACAAGGGCTGATAGCACCCCCCCCCCCCCATCTACTACCAAAATACTTTCATTGCAAGAATATATTCATAATTCATATGTAACCTATGTAAAAAACCCACTCCTGCGATAGCCCGAATTTGGCTGCTGTATGTAAAGATAAATAAATTTTTGCTATATCAAGGAGACCCAAATACAAGCACATTTAAAAAAAAATTATGGCATATCAAATTTACTTCAAGGATTACACATGTGGGTAAAAGTTTCACGGGGGAGGGTTGAAGTGTTGGTCTTAAAAGATTATAAAACTAAAATGAAGCTATAAACTCCCTTGACCAGCTCTTCAGGGCCCCAGTATGTGAGATATCATAATACTTCTTTTGTCTCTCTAGATTTTTTTTTTTCAACTCTTCATTTGCCACTCCTATTCTTCTCGACTATGCTAACTTCATACGCAGGGCAGGCCACTGTCTCCTCTTCAAAACAACTGCCCCCTGCTGATAAACACTGGCACTTGAAACATGGCACGACCTTTGCTATCGCATTCTTTTTACTACTAGCTTTGTCATGGTCTTGCACTACAGCACAGCCACATGTTGTGACTGCCAAAGATTACTACAGCAAACAGTGACTGAAACACAATATTTGCAAGTGGCCTTTCCCATGCAGAACAAGGAACTTTGAAGTCCCAATGAAACCTTAAGGAACTAGGAAAACAGTATGTTAAATTTGACAGGAGTCTCGTTTACTAAGAAAGGTGCATAGGGGTGCAGCACTCAAATATAAAACCAACCGAATTAGGTGCAGTTTTTCTGTTTAAGCAGTAATACCACTTAGGCGATTTCCATTTAACAAGATTTTACTACAGTGGCAACACTTCCCGTCCTTTCTTTTTTCTTGTACTTAGTTTGCGCTAGTACTCAAGCTTAAGTTTTTAAAAAAGCATTTTTAGTGTATCGTCTACTCGATTCCCAGAATCTTCAGCCTTAGAAAACGGCAAACATTGGCCATGAAGCTTTGAAAGTGTACCACTACCAACCAAGCACTTTCACTTGTTACTAGCTCACAGACAGACCCAGCGAAAAGCAATTAACTGCAAGAGCCAACTACTGGTGCTTCCTATATGCACAACACAAGGGCGAAAAGCTGGGCTAGTTGCTTCAGCTTGAGACTAAACATTTTTCTAGCCGAGAAACAGAGAAAAGTGACATTAGGATGACAGGAAACCTGGTAGGCTATCCACCGGTGGTTTATTTAACCCTTTGTATCCTGCACATGAGCTAAGAGCATCCACACGTTTTGCAAACCCACTACCGAAGAGGTCAGGGGTAAGGTCCGAGTGAATGCTAGCTCTTAATGTTTGCCACATGCAAAAGAGACACCCAGTTGAAAATCAACATTGTGTCTAGTCGTCACCTTTTTGCTAGTCCTTGCCTCTTCTGCTAGAACTATTTCGTCCAAATGATCTTTTCAAGTTATATGAAAGTTGCTCAGAAAGAAGCATTTGAGACCTCTAACAGCTCATTTATGGTCGTACCGGTAACTCCTTGAGATATCACATAATAAAGGGCTCCTAAACCACTTAGCGGTTGAAATTTACTTGTGGTACTGCAGTTGTGGACGAGCCTTCAACGAACATGCAGCCTCGAGAATTTTTTGAGACTGTGCTGTAACAGCGGAGTTACAAGTGTTTGATGATCCGAAAGCAGCCCCCGCTAGCTCTGCTATTTCCTTCACTAAGTTCCGTTCATCGGCTCGTCTTTGCTCCTGGTCGGGTGCTCGCACAGCGAGGAGGAAGTGTGGCAAGCGCGCATGAGCAGACAAACAGGTTCTTTTTGTGTATGACACAACCAGGCGCAAATGGTGACATTACGGCCAATGCCGGGGATACTGAGAGGCCCGGAGAGGGCAAGGGATTGTTTCCTGGAATTTGTGGCGTTCCCGCGGCTCGCAACGCTGCTGTGTATTGTTGATTGTGATGGCGTTCTGAACTCAATGCGCGTGTTTACTTGAAGTGTTACAAAATTATCGGAGGAGGTTTACGTGTATATGTATGTATATATGCCAAATGAGAAACATTTGAGCAAAACATCGAGAACATGCAATAGCAGTGACAACGAGCAAGCAAAAGTACCTATATTATAACTTTTGATAATAAATGAACATGCATGAAAACCAAGCAGAGCACTCGTACCAATTTTGACCGGGAAGCCCGCTGGCAGTTGGAGGGTGATGAAGTCCCGTAGTCTGGCAAAGTGGTTGCTGTTGATTGACATAAGGTCTACAATTGGAAGAATCTGGGGAGCCGAAAACAGAGAAACCACCAATCAGCTTTCAAGAGGTGTCTGGGTGTATCTTCCACAGCTAACAGGTACACCATTAGCAATCTCGGAACAAAGGTGAGCACTGCTACATCGTACTGGCACGACATTATGGGTAATGCTGAGTCCTATAAAATGTGAAATTATGGGGCAAATTCTCAGCTGATCATTGTAAAAGGTGCAACCTTTCATGCACAATTACTTAGCACCAGATGCACGGGCATCTACAAGCGTCAGAAATCCTTGCACAGAACCAAGTACACTGCTGTCTAGAGATGCACCGGTAACACTAAATGCACCAATATCATCCTGTTAACACTGGAAACATCTGGTGCTGTGTTGCAACCGTAACAGCTGATGCTACACAGGAGAAATCTCATGAAAGTGATTCTATCCTTTAAAGTGGTCAGCAAAGAATGAAGAATGAAGCTTCACTCATCAGTTTGGGCTATCGTTTAGTTTCGGTGCAAAAAAAATGCGCATTCATTTTCTTGCCAACCAATGACAAGTCCAACTAATGAGGACACACACATTTGAAGAACTAGACTTATCACTGCACAAAGTTACAACGGCCGAATAATACAAAACGACGGCAAGTGTTCTGTTCGACGGGCATTCCGCGTGTCAGTTTTCTGGCAAAATGACATCCCCAATGATGTGAAACAGAAGAGCTGTTCAACGTATTGAAATACAGTGCGAAAGAGAGCCTCATTACACAGGCGAAATAATAAACAAAAGGCGGGACAAGGTGTGGGTTCAAGCTAGTTCGTACGCCAGAATCAACACTTCTTGCACAAAATTTCTTAGACAAAAAGGCAGGATTTTTACGCAGAAGCTTTCACCAGAAAAATTCAGGCAAACATGGCTTCTCTTTGCACCGAGAGGGCCGAAAAAGACACACGTTCTACAAGCACAGACAAATTGCAGAGAAGTTGCATCAACTATGACGAGAAGCAAGAAGACGTCTGACCTGCTGAGGTAAGGACAGTGGATAGTCCTCGCAGAGCCATAGATTGGCACGAAACTTTTGGGTGCGTACTGTCGCCTCTCGAGGTCGCCCAATATCTCGGCCTCCCAAATCCACTTTGGCGTTGAAATATTCTTCTGGACGAATGTGGCAAGGGTTGCCCCGCCACTCCGTCACATCCTGCGAGAGAGACAAAAGGAATGAGACAACATATCTTAAAACACAGGATACCATAAAAGGAACTGCTTCACACTGCACGTCAGTCCCGTGGTTTTCTGCATTTACCGCAAAATCCCGAGCAAGTGCCTCTACTCGTTGCACCAAGTTAATAACCCAAGGACCTCATGACCTGAACTCTACAGCAATAAGGAAGTTAAAAGTGCTGCCTGCAAAGGTGTTAGAGGGTTACAAGGGTTATTAGAAGGCCGGGGGAGCTCATGTTAAGGGGGGGACGTGCCTTTCGGAACGAACTTACTTGTTTCTGGTTAGATCTTGATGAAAATTGGCACAAAGACTAAGAATGACCTTATAATGCTTCCATAAAAATTTCAAGATGATATCACGAAAACTTCCCGAAAAACAAACAATTTCATTACTGGACCCCGTGGAGCGGCTGGAGAGTTTAGAAAATGACATAAAAAGTTGGTAAACACTGTGTGCAGAGGCGAATGTATGCTAAAGGGGGCTGCGTTTTCAAAATAATTTTTTTGCAACACTAAAAATTGTAGTTCATGTTTTCTTCACTGATACTTCAATGAGCACATTTGCACTACAAACAAGAAACCCTACCAAAAATTTTTAAAAGAAAAAAAAAAATAAGAATGCAGCCCCCTGAAGCACAGTTCAAGGAACATTACAAAAAAAAAAAAATGGAATCAAAATCTGTCAAGTAGTTGCGAAGATATCTGTTCCGAAAGCTGTGCAACATGCCAAAAAAACAGTATTGAGAAAACGAGGTTCAAAGTTTTGCGTCACGTTTACATGCCTGGTCCTTAGGGTCCTTTGCAGTGCGGCATCGCTTGGCCATCTGACCTTTAGCCTGATGAGCTTTCGCAGCCTTTTTTTTTCCGCATGGCATCTTTTTCGGCTGCTCTACGAAGTGCATGGCGTCCAGGTTGGAGACCAAGAGATCTGCAAAGTTGGCTGTAGGCATGGAGGTCTTGTGGTCAATTTTTCTATGTGATATATTCATCACAGACCAAAAATTGCTGAGCGCAGCTGATCCCTTTCCAGTCGTTTTTATAGCTTGCATGGCCCGAATATTGACTTCAAATGACTTGCTGTTTCCTATTCGTGGCGACGACCACGCATTTTTCGCGTCTACACCGCAAGCAGTGCAGGTGAGCACCATCTTTACCGCTAAACCATGCGTAGTTCCGTGCTTCATCTTGAGTCCCGGTTCTTTGCAGTGCGGGCACAGGGCACTGCCAAACAGACCATTCAGGGATGCGCATTGTACGAGGAAAAACTCATCTTCGTCTTCCGTTTCGATGTCACTCTTGTCCCCTTGGTCCATCAGTGATATCTTGCGCTCCATCACAGACATTGCTCTTAGGGACACCTGAACAGCCACGGCGCATTCGCGACATGCCTCCGCTGACACGAAACGAGGCTCTAATCGGGCCCGAATCGTGCTACTGGTGGTGCTGGTAGACGACCTCGCACCCTCGCGCGAAGTACTTGGCTGAGCATCCGCGATGTCTACATCCTCGCGCGAAGTGCTTGGCTGAGCATCCGCAATGCCTGCAGCCTGCGCGGAACGACGAACGGATGTTTCCTCTGACGGCACAAAGCACTGCTCCAAAGGCATATGAACAGTTTCGTCGATGCTCGCGGACGATGCTCCGTGCGTGCTTGTGCTCGGCTGCGAGTCCTCGTCGTGCCGCACGCCGTCGTGGCTGGTCGCAGAAGTCGCCGAACTGAATTTCTTTTTCATGATCGGCGGCTTCGGCTTACGAGCACCAAATCGCTGCGCAGTCTTGCGTTTCTTCTTGAACGATCGCCGGTCCATGATCGCATGCGGCAACCAATCTCAAAACTGCGATGCGCCAAACTGGACAACAACGTTTTTCTCCTTTCACGCGCGCCGGTCTTATCGCAGCGCGATGCGATCTCGAAACCACGCCGCGACAAGTTGAAAACACACACAGTAAGCGGCCCGTCAGCGCTGTCAGCACATAGAGCAGACGACCTTTGCGCCGATTGCTACAAGCGACCGCACGGGCGACCAATGTGGCACCGCCGTAACGTCACGTGACGCGCGTCGCCAATCAGAAACTGTCGTGATACCTTTAAACTTTGGCTTGCCGTGGGCTTGCTCTTGCCTGGTACAGGCGGCCGAGTCGGCACATTTGAAATGGAAGAATCGCGCTATCCATAGAGACAAAGATGGCGGCGCTAGGTTACGTGGATGCGGAGATATCGCGGCTTGAAAAACGCCGTTTTTTTCGCAATTTCCGTGAAATTCATCGCCACCCTAGCTTCGATAAAAAATTTTTACGTCATTGTTACGCCGTTTTCAGGAATGAAACTTCGAAATTAGATAGAAAAGGGGTCACAGAATGTGAAAATGAGATTTTCAAAAAATCGATTTTTTGGCCAAATTTCGCTATGCCAAAGCCGCGTCCCCCCTTAACCCTTTTGCCACCGTTGACGAGTATAGGTAGTCATCATGAGATTTTCTAACAAAATGACTGATGATGACTATGCTCATCATACTTGTGTTTCTTGATGCTAGATGGCCACACTTGTCCATGTTGAGACACTTATGTCTCGGCTTTCATTTTATTGCGATTTTTCATTGTACTGCCTTGCAGTGAAGCCACCTTCAAGTTACCTTTTTCTACGCGATTAGTGAAATTAAGGAACCCCATTGAATTGAAAGAATAGTACCGTTTTATTAAAAAAAAAAAAAAAAAGCTCCACAAACTGAGCGAAAAAATTTTTTCGGTAATTTTGGCACGTTTTTCTTTTTTTTGGTCGCGAACGGGTTAACCGTCACCATGATTGGCTGGTGATAGGGAAAAAAAAAACAAACAAATGCCAGCGCTGACTAAAGATGTAGGTATGGGCGAGAACAAGTGACATATAGGAATGCCCTTTTAGAAGGTTGGTGAGCGAAGAATGTGCTGAAACGCAAAGAGAAAAGAACACTGACCCCGTTTGGCGTTTCCAGAGCGGCACCCTCTTCGACCTCGACTGTGCCCAAGAAAGACTGCAACGGTGACCGTGCAGCCTTGTGACGAGCCTTGTCTGCTTCCGAAAGGTGCTCCACTCTTGTCTTGGTCACGAGTTCCACATTTGTCGCACTGAATACCTGCACGGGTGACAAGTCTAGGCATGAAATTTCCCACTTCTGCAACTAAGCCGTCCAAAACAACCTTAGCATACATGTAAACCGGAAGAACGGAAACAGACGGTCTCAATTTTAATTAGTCGCCATCTTCCGAAGACGGATGTCCGCAAAATAAGTGAAACAATGTGCGAGTGGCAGCGTGTGCACCTATTTCATTGATATCACGGAATGCCAACAAAGCAAAGCTGACCTTAGCTTTTTTTTAACAATGAGGAGGGCTGCTTAAAACATTGCCTGAGAAGATTTTTCAAAGAGTACTAACACAGAAGGTTCCAACCCTTTCTCCAACTGACAGCAAGTTGTCTTTTCATCCACTTTTATCTCCCATTATTTCGTTATTATTTTTAGACTGATAAAACACAATTACTTTCCCTATACTTTCCTTGTGCTTCATTGTATGCTGCTTCACATGGTCATTGTAAAAGCATGACAGAGCCTTCGAAGCAAGGCATGAATCGAATCACAAGATGGTTTGCAAATTAAAAGGCCAGAAACTGTGCCACACATTCACAAGGTAACCAGTAATGTCAATAAAACAGTGACTAGGTATGTGATACCCCTGCCACTTTCTTTGTGTCTAATTACGGTCCTGCAACATGCATTAATACCTCTGTTCTCATAATATCGCAGAGCTGGCAGTTCTATTGCGATTGCCTGTGTCTTTTCTGCAACACTTCTAAAACACATCAAGTTTTCTTTTTGCACCAAACTACAGAATGTTATGAGCTGCACTGCAGCAGAGGGCTCAAGATTTGTTTTGACCACCTGGGTTTATTTAACCTGCACCCAAAAGCACTGCACATAAGTGTTTTTTTACATTCCAGCCCTTTTGTAACACTGCTACTATGTTTGTGAATCAAACCCACAATATTTTGCACAGTTGTTTGCACATTTTGTGCAAGCAACTGTGGGTAGCCGCAGTTGTATTCCGGCTACAGCAGATAGCTGACTACATACGTAGTACTAAATTGCCCCTGTAGCAATTCATTCTCAGGATTAGTGTGCTCACTTTGCAGTTGTGGCCATTGATCGTTTCGCTCTTGTCACTCTTCCAGCCGAGGATTCCAGACTTGTTCCTGCGTGCAAGTAAAGCAAACGAAAATTTGCTGACAATGTAAAGCCCAACATGCCAAGCAAATAGCTCAAAGTGTTTGAAATTTGACAAACACGTGCATTTGTGTCTAGACAAGCATGCACACATACTTAGAGTTCTCGTTTTTCCGTAGCAATGACATTTTGTGGTCAAGCTTAACACAGTCATCAAAAGAAAGACGGAGGGAGGAAATATATCTAAAAAACTTCCACACTCAGTGTGATGCTCATGTGAGACAAAAAAATAATTTCTTCAGAATGTCAGAAGTGTTAAACTATTGCACTATTTTCATGATGCTGAAGTGCCAAACTCTTCAGTGAAGGATCTCAGTGATGGCTTAGATTGCTTGCTATGAATTTGTACACAAGATCTAGATCCATGCTTATAAAGATTACTCTATTCAGCACATATGAAAAACACCGTAGAAAATCTGTTCCCTATCATACACTTGTTTACTGGCTCATTATTCCATAAGCACCACTGCCATACTCAGCCATTTTCCTTCCCTTAGCACTATTCTTAATAGCGAACATGTGTTAGACTGATACACGGTCTCACCACACGGTCTACTGATAAACAAGTCGCTAGAAGAGTGAAGACTAAAAGAAAAAGCTCTTGGCCACGACTGAGGTTAACAAAACCAATCATATCCATGCTACCACTATATCCTTTCTTGAAATCACACATTTTGTTTTTGTTGTTGTTGCTCACTGCAAGTTTTGCCACCACAGGAAGTATACAAATGTGGGGTGTATAAATAATACAGAAAAAGGTAATTAAAGACGTATGAGAGAATCCCTTGTCACACAGAGGTCTTCAATATGACAAAGGTTAGCAGGCCAACTGATGCAAGACAACAAACACATGTTTACCATGCTGCCTTTACTGTTTTAGTTATGTTGAATTCCAATGGCGGAGTCGAAGCAAGGTTTTCTGCTCCTTTTGGAGCAAGTGTGTTCCAATGACAGAGTGAGGGTGGGAGTCAAGCATTCCAATGGAAGAGTCGGAGTGGATTCGGAGCGGGAGTCACTCCATGGAGCAGGAAAAGTTGCTCTGCCAAAATCAGTGGAGTCAACCAGAGCTCGGCATGATGTACTTCTTTTAACATGTTTACCTGCTTGGGGTGCAGGTTTTGACAGTAATGGCGGACGACATGGGCGTCTGGGCAAATCGTGTGGCATTGCTTCCGGTGATCGATAGCGACTCCCCTCCCCTCCCCCCTAGTCAGAAAACTTCACTTTCTGCACGAGCGATTCATCGGATAGTGACAGCGACACTGAAACTGCGGCATACGAGCGGGAATTCGACAGAGGAATTAGCAGAATGGAATAACTACACGCAAGGTATTCTGGGCAACTCAAGCGCCTCCGCTTCCTTCTTGCTCCCATGCTTGCTCCGGCGGTGCAGATTGTGTTCCAATTGTGGGTTTGGAGGTGTTGCTCTACGCCAGAGTCGAGTGCTCGCTCGCAGAGTCCATCGGATGCTCCGACTCTGCCACTAGAATTCACCATTAGATAAACAGATTCCCTGCATCTCCAGATATTTGTGGCCTATTGAAGCTATGGTGAGGCAAACAAAAGATTATCAGAGACTAGCAAGCATGGGAATGTCCTGGCCACAAAAAGAAATCCTGCGGTAAAAGAAACCTATTTAGAAAATCAAGTAAGAGCAGCCACGAGTCTACCAACAAGGAGCAGTGCTGTCCTTTTTACCGTTCAAAGCTGATCTTGTCGGTGTCTATGTACGTGGCCACAATGGGAGAGGTGAGGCGTGCTGAGATGGCTTCCTGTGAGGGCCGCAAGCTCCCCGTGAGGTCGACGTACTCGGGCGGCAACACCTGCATCTGTTCTACGTGAACCTGGCAGCTGTCATGGTCCACCTCCATCATCAGTGCAAGATCCTCTGCACATCCGGGAAGGAGGGAAAAAAAAAGAAAAAAAGGAAAGGTGCGCTTTATGTTAAGACTGCACACAGGAAATGCATCCATCGATGGAGAGCTCAAGAGTAGAGAACACGTACAACACGCTTTCTTTTTTTTTTTGCACTCCTAATTTTGTTTGAGAGTGAAAGGAGTCATGTGCCAATTAAATCTCGATTTGCACAAAAATACCTTTTATTTATTTTTTAATCTCCCTTTTACCTGGACAAGATTTCATTAGGTATCATATGACAAGTTTTTACAGAGTGTATTGAGATGAAGATAGCAAGTTCAGCTGTAACGTATGGCAACCGCATTACGATCAGAGCAAAACTCTACAAACATGCACATAATAATTAACACGCGCATTAGAAAATCCAATTGGCTAAAATCAATCTGAATCCCCCTTCCAGCTGTGGCATCCCTCAAAGCCAAGTGGTGCCTTTGGAACACTCCATCAATAAGATTCAGGTCTTCATTGAGGTTTTGTTGTACAGATGGGACCTCTCAGGAATGTCGTGGAGCTCGGAGACTGACCTTGTCCCTTGAATATGTAGCTCCTACGGCCACGCTGCCAGTTGGACTGGTCAAATCCAAGCAGAGTGGTGTCTATCCGTACATTAGCTCCTAGAACAGTAAAAAACATCATTGTGTTAGTACAGTACACTGTACGATGCCAGTCCTAATAAACCCTTGCGAGCACGGATGCTGAAAGAAATGAAGCCATGAAGCTCAAGGAAATTTATTTATTTATTTATTTATTTATTTATTTTCAATACTGCCAGTCTCTTTCCGAGACCATAGCAGGTGGGCATACAGGTTAGACATGCAAGTGCAAGTGCAAATCAATGCAAGTGCAAATCAATTACATGAGGCTGCTCCACCTTTCATGGTGAAATCGGTTAATTGGTAAGTTGATCTCTTTGATAATCAGACACACACGGTGCGCTCCGTGTGTCTTTTTTGTGTTCCCTGTCTACGTCTTTCACGTGCAACAGTTTACGAGGATAATCAGATGCTGAGCTGTCACACAATTGCATGGAAAATGGTTGTTATCTTTTCAAGCTTTAAGATTTTTATATGGCCTGCGCACCAAGTGTCTCAAATGCAAACAAATAAAGTGGGCATGGACTCACCACTCTTGTAGACCTTGTAGGTGTCGCTTGGACACATCCTGGACAGAAGAGGTACTGGAAGAAACAAAAGCACATACAATAAGAAAGATGTACACAGTAGGCATGGTGCACTCGTAACAAAATAAGCAGTGCCTACCAGACCTCTGCAAAGAAGAAATAGCATGTTGAACAAACTCTTGCACCTCTCATGTAAACAGCATACAAAATCTTATCTCATTGGTCCATAATTTTGTTCTCACTTTCCAGGGGTAATGCTAGGACCAGCCATAAATGCCACAGTGCAGATAAGCAATTATTAGGGATGGGCGAATAGTAAATTTGAGGTTCGAAGCGAATCTGAAGCGAATAGTGATTTGGTTGAATAATTTCGAATCAAATAGTTCAAATAGTATATTGCGCATATTATTATGAAAAATGGGCGTTCTTGTCATGACCCTTGCACAATGTTTTTAAGAATTGGAACTAGGTATGAGTGAATGTCACTTTTTTGGTTTGAAATGAAGTGGAAGCAGCCTTGAATAGTATCAAGATTTGAATAGCAGTAGGGTGCAAGTTATAAGTGGTACAATACGTTACAATTTAAAAATTATTATACTTAGCGCATATAAGCCCATATAACATGCTTTTAAACTCAAAAAAATATGTTCATTTAACCTTGAAAGTGTGGCTTCGCGGCAGTGCAGATTTCCCCTGGATGAGTGCTTTCACGGTACAGCAACTCAACGCTGCAGTTAAACCACCTTTACAGAGGGTTATGTGCGGTCATACATATATTCGTTCATTTCGAATACTTCGAAATTTCGAATAATCTAAATTCGTATCGAAGCGAATTTGAATACTTTAATATTCGTTCAAATATTTGAAACGCCCGAATATTCGCCCATCCCTAGCAATTATCGAAATAATTTTCGTGACAGTCTAATTCTCAAGCCACCGATAATTTTTTATCATTCTTTGCAGTAAAGCAATACAATGCTTTGAATTATTCTGAATTACATTTTATGAAACAGCATTTAGATGAATACACAGTGGCAATCTATAGTGTTATAATCCTATGATGCCATTAAAAGAGACTGGAGGGTGGTTGGGCCCAGTTGGCTGGACATCATTTCAGTCACAAAGCACAAAAATAAAACCGTCAAGTGATTTTTAAATTACACTATGTTCATTCATCTGGTTCGTGTTTGACATTCCCTGTGCAATGTGGCTTACAAGGCTTTTCTACCAAAAGGCTGACATGCACAACACATTTTTCACAACCACAAGAGTCAGCATCATTCAAATGAAGTGTTCAGTGTGAACCTACACGATGCCTTGTTGGCACAGGATTATGCCCAGGCCAGAAAAAAAAAAGAAATTTGCATGGAGAATGGCACACTTTTGTTCAGAGTTGATACCATATTTTCCCGCGTGCAACCCACCCCCCTTCCCCTGTATAATACCCACACCCTCTCAACTACAACCTGCGAAAAAATTAAACAAAGATTCCTGTGTATTGCAGTAAAGCCACCTTGCACACTAAAATTCGTGTACAGTAAGACCTCGGTGATACGATCACGGCTCGTACGAATTTCGGGGTAATACGAATTATTCTGTGGTCCCGGCCAAGGCCCATTAGCCTGCAGTGTATTGGAGTACGGTTGTTGCGAACCGATTTGCTCCCCGCGACGTTTGATACGAACGTACGCTAGCGCACAGGTACAAACAGGTGCTGCCCGTGCTGTCGCGGAAGACGCTGCAGTCACGCGCGGGCGCAGGCATGCGCGCTGCGCGACCATCAACGGTGCGTTGTTGCCTCCGAGATAGTGCGCGCGAATCTTGGAGGCCTTTATGCGGCTTCGCTTTTAGAATACAGATGACGTTGACGTCGCCTTTTTTTTTCAACGCGTTGACGCGTGCTCATGTGCTCGAGGCAGCAGCGTTTTTGCACTGTGTTAACACGTGCCTGCCACGTCGATGCAAGCCATGTCCCCGCAATCAGACGTTCTATGAAACAAGACTGAAACTTGGGCTGAGGGTCCGTTATGAAGTCCCACGAAACGTGGACGAAGACCTCAAGAGACAAAGCAGATGGTCTTGGCGAAGGAGCTTGACCTCGAGCTATCGCGTGCGAAGCGCTTCTTAAGTCACTTTCGCCGCAGCACTCTAGTGTCATGTGAAAAAGCGTACTAAGATTAGGAAGGGGCTACTAGCAGTCACGGGGCGCAACACATCTGGTTCAACAATTACACGCGCACTTGCACCGTATATTTACGAGTACAAGTATGATCGTTGACATCTAAAAATTTTAGTGGCAATCATTCAGAGCTGTTCATGACGCCGCTGCGGCCCTGCAAAACACTAAATCAAAACGTATGTCAACTTTCTTTTGTCGCATACTAATTTTCAATTGCTTTCCGGTGATACGAATTTCGGATGATACGAATATTTTTGGTAACATCGAGAGATTCGTATCACCGAGGTTTTACTGTATAATGTGCACTCAGATGTTAGCTCCAAATTTTCTGCAGTTTTTTGTGTGGCTTATCCACAAGCAAATACGGTACTTATGTGCACGATATCATGGTAACCTCTACACACCAGAATGCAAATGTATTTGCATAAGCAGCCGAGAATTTCACAGGTGGCTGTGGCCACTGACTAAAACTGAAAATGGCCTACAGAACCCTCTGCTATTGAACAAGTGTCGCTCACAGTCTTTGCGCCGTTGGTGCGTGGATGCTATGCTTCAAGCCAGCACGCCAAGGTCTTCCTACGAAGTAGATAAGTTCTCTTACATATTAACATAACGAGTGCAAGGCATGAAAGATATACATGCAGCACTTTGCCGACTGCCCAGCTCGTGGCTGTCACAATAATTAAAGCCATAAAATTTTTTTATACTTCTAGGTCAGCATGCAACATAAGAAAATTAATTTTTGTATAAGCACTGACAGATACGCTGCAACAGCGACTGATGCAATGTGTTGTCTCTGAGTCATCATTCAAAACTTCACATTTCTAAGTGTGCTTTCACGAACAGTCTTCTTCACAGGTCTTTCATGGGACTGTACAAGTAAAACCCGGATGATGGGCAGAACAGTTTCACATTCTGAGCATGCTGCTAGTGTCACTGAAATCAGGCTTTAGCAGCATTACAAGCAAGGTAATCTATTAGCTTATAATGCAATGTTTTTTAGCTTAAAGATATGTTTGCATGGCTGAGGAATCCGCTGTTGTCAGTGTGCGTAAAAAATTTCGCAACCGCCACTGCAGAAACACTAGCCTGTAGTAATAGCGGCAAACTACAGTAATACCCCTGTTACACGGGGCAACTTAAATGCACTTTGAGAAAGTGCACTTCACCGCCAGTGTCATTCGCACGCTGTCACATGGGAACACTTAGTGACACTCACTGCAAAATGCACTTGCCGGTGAGTGCGTTCACCGAACTCACTTCACTGCAACAGAGTGTCTAGCCTCGGTAGCAGTGGCTCGGGAATAAATAAGGCATTACCCGAAGCAGAGTTCATAGCATTTTTTAAACTATCGTTTTCATTATTAGGAATATTCTTATGCCATTAAAACATACTATACAACAAAAAAACTATTCTGCTATTGCTCTCGGGCAGTTTACAGCCACGCGCACGTGCCGTGCAATGGCCGCAGTCGTTGCACTCGTACATGAAGTTTATTTTAAGAGCTTTATAGCTGTAACACATTATTACTTAAAAAACATCGCCTGAAATAACAAATATCTGTTGTGTACTTAGGTACCCATCACCATTACCATAATTTCCAAAGTACACTTCCCTTTCTCGTGTAGCAGCGCACCACCAAAGTGACATTCTGGGGGCCTAAGTGCACTCGCTCAAGATGACACTAAATTTGTCAGTGTGACTGGGGTTAACAATCTTTGATTGTTGGTTCAAAAGTACCTAATGCGAATGGGAAAGCCCCCAAAACCGGGGCAATCTGAAGATGCTTATACTATACAATTTGCCAAATGGGAAGCCACAATTTTCATTCTGAGGTTCCATTTTTACTAGGGGTGTGTGAATATTCAAACTTTCGAATATTTTTCGAATAGTGTTTGCTATTCGATTTGATTCACACCGAAATTTTACTATATTCGAAGTATTCGAACTTCCGGAAAATAAATGTAACGGTTTATAATAACGGAAAATAAATATAAAGACGATAAATGGGCGTGCAGCGTGCTTGGTCTTGCGTTTCGGGGCGCCGACGTGCGAAACTGCTAGCTGCTTTTATCGATGCTCTGAGCGGACGAACTTGCTGGGGGGTCCGCTGCCGATGCGTAAAATGCCCATCTACGGTTCCGAGGAACCAGTGGACGATGCAATTCATTGCTTGCGACGAAACACAATGCGGCTTCTTCACTTTCGCATGTCCGCAGCGCGATGTTCTTGCACGCAAAGTTCGGATTCGTATCGTACATTGGCGCCGTGAGCAGAGTTAGGCCTAGCCACGACTCCGAGCAGTAAGCTCGGTCACGATGTGCGTGGCCACGGTGCCCGATGTTTCAAAGTACGTCATGCTCGATTGTGAGTACGAAGAGTCGTCCCGCAATGGTCTGTGTCAGTAAGTGCAAAATCCTGATAAGCAGAACAGTTTGTCCGAGATGCACATCTGCGATGTTCGCGACGAGCGGGGCGCACTATCGTAATCTGATGCTTCAGCTTCCGCTCGCAGCTGCCAAACTAAAGCGTAATTATATTCTAAGTGATCGTTGAAAAGTAGCGCGTTTTGAGACAGCCGTGACCTCGCGACGTGCAAGCAGCAGACGACGCTATCCCAGAGCAAGGATCGGACCAATGGCGAGGCAAGCTGGAGCAACATGGCGAATGCAGCCGATCAAAGGCCTCGAAACGAACTTCAAACATTCGCTTTCTGTACGCCTTTTTCCGCATGGAGGACCTAGCTGAAGCAGGAAATATAAAGACGAAGAAATGCTCTTTCTGACGAGCCCAAGATGGTGGCACCCGGTTGCGCCATTGCAGAACAATTTTTTAAAATTTTCTTTTTCCTTTCTTGTTGCGATTTCCGCAGTAATTTTCGCCATCTCGGCAAGCACAACAAATTTTTTACCGCACTTCTACGTAGTTTTCAGTGACGATATTTTGGAATCAGAAAAAAAGACTACAGAAACTGAAAATGTGATTTCCGAAAATCGATTTAAATATTTTTTTGCTATACAAAAGCCGCATCCCCCCTTAAGAATAAATCTGTTCTTTGACCATGTTTGTGTCTTGTAATTTTTCCCGTCTCGTAAGAACATACTTAGGGATTCTCTGCAGCTCTTTTCTGTAATTTCACTAGGAAGTATTAGAAAAATACTTGAGAAATATTAGAAAATTATTTGATTTGATTCGCCCTCAATCTTCATTATTCGAATTCGCTTCGCACCCACAATCTTGCTATTCGCACAGCTCTAATTTTTACTACAGGAAACTCTGCACACAGTATGCTTTGTCCGACTTACCCCAGCTTGTAAACTCCCACTTCATCTCCACATAGAAGTCCGGGGTCTGAAGAAGAAGAAAAAACGAGAAGGGGGAAGGGTCAGCCTAGGCTTAGCACAACAGCCTAGAAGTTGCTCTGCAACCAACATAATCTCACCTAAGCTAGGCTAATCATCACTGTCATGAGAAACAATAACAACTACAGAAATGTTTCTTCTTTTTCTCCTTAGAACCTTTAAAGGTGTAATAACCCAACATGTCCAACACGGAAAAAAAAAAGAGTTACTATGTGAAGCATTTTATGGAAGGTAAACTGGGGTTTCAGAAGTGGTTTTCGGGGTTCACATAAAAAACCCCATTTTTGTGGCTGTAATTTGCCGGAAAAAAATAAATAAAACACTTGTAAAGTATAATTAATAATTAGGGAACAGGGAGTGACCCGGGGCCCCGAGTAACATTCCCAGCTTATTTATTATTTTTCATCACTTCGAGCCTCAATCAATACTTAAACTTTTGTCTTGGTGAAGTAAGGTAAAACAGAAAAATCATCATACACGTGATGGCTATAAGCAAGATGAAACAAACTAGAACGTTAAATCTAGAGGAATATTTTAGCTTTTTTTTTTTCAAAGACGATAATCTTTCTTGGGGTACTTAAAGGCAGAAATTTTAGTCCTCCTGTCTGTCTGTCACACGATTCAGCCACCCAGCCAAAAGTTTAAGCACTTGCTAAACGCCCAGCCATCTTGAACTGCTAGCTGCGTTCATACTCATGAACATTGTCGATCAAAAAGCAAACATTACGCATATCTGTGGCACAACATCAATACGTAAGCATTAGGAGGTGTGTTCCTTTACTAGAAAATACATAGATATGTAATTCTGAAGACCGTAGTGTTTCTTAGGCTGCGCTGAAACAGCACAGAAACGGACGGCAGAAGACTATCGTCTTTCAGCGTAGCATGCAGACATGCAGCCAATTTTTTTTTAGGCAGCAGAATGCCAGTGACACTGTCACATCCAGATTTAATCATAATTTATATTTAAATACAAGGACAGACCACGAAATTTAAATATTTATGCTACTGGTTAGACATTACTGTATAGTTACTTTTCTGTTTCTTCCTTTCCCGTGTCTGTTGACACTGCCCTATTTTTGAGAATATGCACAATATCCAAAGATTTGCCCACTAGTGTTCAAATATATGACTGGCGGTCGAGTAAAAATTCAATTTTGTGGTTTCAGAACATGCCAGAACTAGAAAGGACAGCGTTCCCAGAATCCTTAGAGGGCCAGGTGTGAACAGTGATTAGCGAAAGGCCTGCATGCAGCCAACACTCACGTCCCGGATGCGTTTCAAGAGATCAGGGATACCCCCGACAGATGTGCTGTAGCGTTGGAGGTCTCGCTGGGTCAAAACTTCCGCCAGAAGCTCAGGGTCGCCCGTGCTCACTGCTTCGTGCACCACTGTTAACGAAAATTGACAGATAAGTTGTAAAGAACAAGACACGCATCCTTCAAGCAACATCAACAACACTAAGCACATGCTGCTGGCTACCGGTGTCTCGTGATACTGTGCCATGCCACCTCCTTATCACAAATTGTAGCTTCCTTGTCAGATCCCACTGCCGATAAACCTCTTATCAATTCATAGAAATAATAAAGCAGTGGGCGTCTGAAAAGCACCACGCGGGTCACCACCATATCCACGTATAAGTATCCATACCTGTAGCTTATCTTAACAATGTGCACAACCACAAAGAAAAAAGTTTAAAGGGACACTAAAGGCAAATAACATTTTATGTCAGAGTGAATGGTAAATGCTCGAGAGCGTGAAAAACTTCAATATCATACACAACACTTTTGCAATCGTTAAATGAAGTTAAATGTAAGACTCGATTTGGGCCACCACTGGGACACACAAACCCAATGATGTACTAGGCCCTTAGTAAAACTAATCCCAAATACTCAAACTACCCCCCATGACAAAAAAGAACATTTCACTGCACTGCAAGATGGATTTTGCATTTCAGTATGATTCATGCAAAACAGAACTAGACGTAACCCTTGAGAATGACACCAGTTCCGTTTTTGCTGAGCTGTGCTCTGCTAAAGCCCCTTGCTCTCCTGCACCGGCTGTTGGGCAGTGAGGCATTGTGAATGCTATTCTTGAATACCGTTCCCGAAGATGTGAGAATTGTGAGAATGCCGTTCCCGAAGATGGGGGATTTGAACTCTGTTAAAGGCATGCGGACAACTAAAACGTGATTTACTTTTAAGCTAAGCATTTCCTCGGCACTAAATAAGCACTATAAGGTTTCTGGATGCTATTTTAACCACCCATGTCAATTTAATATTTGCCTTTAATGTCCCCTTAAGCTAAGCATTAAGAAATCTCCTTGAATATGTAGGGCACAAAAGGCTAATTACCAGTATAAGAGAAGCAACATCCTTATTATTTATTTATTTATTTTCCTTCCCCCCTTCAGGCCCAAGGTGCACTGCTGTTGTCTTCGGCGTGACACTACACACATGAATGTAACACTTCCCATTATGTGGGTGCTTTCTGCAAACAAAAAATGCCCTGCTTGGCTACTGCTATCTCCACTTCAAAGTGTATCTATTCACCAAGCCCATATTTATCTAACAAAGAGTTTCTTATTTTCCCGTTCGCTGTCACTCACAACTCCCCCCTCCCTTTCCCTCCCCTGCCTTTTGCCGCAGCCATGGGGCAACACTCAATCAGTGACAAGCTGCTGTTTGCAATGTACTTGTTAACTCAATGTGTCTAATCTGTTTGCAGTCACTACGAATGCGGCAGATGGTCACATAAAACAAAGTCACTGAAACTAGGCTCTCTGCCTTTTGATAATTTTAACCACACAAAATATTCAATCGAATGTCAAAGGCTCCCCTACTAGTTCCTCAACAAAAAAAGGAAGGAAGAGGGAGAGAAAATTGTGATTATCTATGTGAAGTGTCATCCAGGGAACATTTTATTGCAATTAAAAATACACAAAGTAAAATGTTGCAAGGCCATAGCATGAGTATATGAGCTGCTACCCCATGCGCACGCATGCACACACATATACAAGCAAACACAAGATGCTCTCTCCCACAATCTTTATTAGCAGCCAGAAGCAACATGCCTCTAGTGCCCTTCCTTCACATCAGAATTGAGGGCCTACAGTATTGTAATAACCCCTGCCTTCTTTACTAGTAGTACTTGCAGTAAACCTCTTGCTAATTGCCTTTAGCTATTATTACCTGCCCTTTCCTTTATTTGCCTCCATTGCACAGCGCATTTCCATTGGCATTTCTGTGCCTTACATTTCACACAGAATACACAAAACTCTTCAGGCGGGCTTTCTCACACACCTGACATGTTGCAACCAATCATGAGTGCATGTTTTCAACTGCAGGAAACACCATAACATCACGGCGATAAGAGCCTGAAGCCAGGTCATGTGGAACAGCATGTGTTTCTGCATGACAATTTGTAGTCTTGCGGTGGCAGTCAGTGACCGCGTTACGTGCTCGAGGACATGAGCAGATTTCATTTCTTTGTTCTTTCTTTCAATTTTCAATAAAATATTTTGTATTCGGTATTTGATTCAATAGTCACTATTTCTGGCCACTATTTGGCACTATCCGATTCAAATTCGATTCGAGATCTAATTTCACTATTCGTACACCCTTAGAATATTGTCTATCCCTAAGCTGCTCGTACTGTTTCTGGCTATTTGCATGCAGCAGGCGGTATGCTACTATGCGTGTGATGTCAACACTAGTGGGGCGAGAGGCGAAGATTGCCTGGCGAGCCTTCTACATATTTAGTTGTACTCGTACTACACGTCACCATCATATACCACAGATTGCCTCATATGTGCATGTCTGTCTACAGTTCCCACGCCTAGCGAGCAGCCCTTCAGGAACAAAATTTGAAAAGCAGAACCTGTGTAGCCGTCGTTGTTCTCCACGTTGACGTTGGCGCCATGGTTGAGAAGTATCTTCGACACTTCGAGATGTCCCAGGGTGACAGCCAGCATCAGAGCTGTCCGCCCACGGCAGTCGCGCTGCTCAATGTTCTCCTGCAAACAGCAACAGAACAAAACTTGGCTTTCAGGGACCATTACTCACGCAAACAAGATTGCTGCAGTGCATTGTGTGGAGCAATGCCGTGAAAGGTTTACTTGCCGTGCCGCCCTTCAGTTTTCCTACAGAGGGAGCCTAAAATGACGACATAAAGAGGAGAAGGTGCAGTAGCGTTAGCAATGTGCCCACTTAGGAATGCACGCCCAGGGAAGCTAGCGAAAAACAGACGTGTTGTGTCTCTGCACACTTTTTAAGACTAGCAAGGGTATGGCTAAGGTTACAATTTATCCTTTCATATGTTATATGGGCAACTGTGTACACTGTAAGCCTGCAACTTTATCTCCCAGAGTGCTATAGCTGCTGCTGATTATGCAGTTGCAGAAAAATTCCCCGCTCTTCTTTTGTAGGCTTCTCGCAAAAACTTGAAGGGGCAGTGCATCAGGATACCTTTATGAGGTCATTTTCTCTTACTGTTGAACTTTCTGACTTGGTAACTTAAAGGGGTCATGAAGCACCCCTTGGGCTGATTGAAAAAACACATCCTGCGGAAAGCTGACACGGCTATGAACTGCTCTGCCAAATATTACAGTCGTGCGCGCCGCGTAATGGCCACAAGCGGAGCGCGAAGTTGCCGTTTCCCCAGGCACCCTCTTTTCAAACAGAGGCCGGTTCTCACTCTCGTCGGTGGGCGGGGCGTCTATCCGCTGTACGTCGCAAGAGACACAGCATGCTTATTGGCCGATAGCCGACGTAAATCGAGAGCGGCGTTCGGATCAGATGCGCTTCTTGCCGCGGGGTGCCGCCACTTGCCGGCGCCGCACTCCTCAGTACACGGTAGCCGCACTCGCGCAAGCGAATCACAGCGGGAGAGCGATCGCGTTTCATGACGCGCGCTGGCGTAACTTCTTTCCCCCATGCCATCCCTCCCTGTCTAGCTTCCAGTGCGCTCGTCGGCACGAGAAAAGAGAGAAAGCGCTGGGAGCGTGCGCCAAACCCCCGTAACTCCGCTGATTCTTGACGGATTCGAGAAATTTTTGCGGCAATCGATTCGGGAGGCAGTACACTCCGATACTGAGGCCATTAGATCATTACTTGGAAAAGTGGTTCATGACCCCTTTAACAGCAAGTATTGCTGATGTGAAATTTTCAACTTGTCAAGCTCACTGGGCGTGCATATGAGGGTTCCTCAGAGTTTTCCGTTTCACTGAAGGTACTGCATGAATGGACATGTGTTCAACAATGGCTTTAATTTCTAATGGAGAAAATGGCAGTGTAACCATTGGGACTGTCACTTCTGTGGCTTTGCAAAGTTGCATTCAAAGACAGACAAGAATTGCATTCTCAGCTGCCATTTTTTCAGCTAAACTAAATTTGGTGTGAAAAACTAATAAATTTGCATGAAGAAAACACAAAAAGATGAGGATGAGGTGTGTTAATTTTTTGGGCTAAATTTTAACGACATTCTGAAGTAGATTTCTTCAGCAGTGGAGAAATTTGGTTTGACTATGACTGGCTCGTTACCAAGCAAATACCTTTCATTTCCCTTTTCTCTCACTTGGAAAAAATTTGTCAAAGCCTCTGCAAGTTCACATACATCAGTATCATGGGCTATCGTTCAATATTGTGCAGAACCCTATTATGGTACAAAAACAGACCCAAAGTTGCATATTTATTTTACATGACAGAGACCTACAAGTGCCATAACAAGATTGGTTACAATAACGAATCCACAAAGAATGATACAGCAACGAACATCAACACAGATCCTAAAACAAGACTATACATTAGAGCAACACAGCATTGCAGTGTGCAGTTAAGAAATGAAATGTGAAGAGAAAGAAGACGCACACTACCAAGTAAAACATTCCAAACATAAATTGTGCTGAGATAAAATCTCCATTTAAATATATTAATGCACGAGTAGAAAGGTCTCAGGTTAAGCTTGTGGTAGCTTTTGGGAGAAGTCCTTTAGGAAATGTTAAGTGCATACAGCTTGATAATCTATACGAAGAATTCATGATATTATTTAAACTTTTGGAAAGTCCATGCCATGCCAGGAGTGGCATTAAGTTTAAGGAAGAAAAAGCAGCAGAATGAAAAGTAGCGATTGCATCAGTGGCATACAGTTGTAAACCACGCAGACTTTTTCTACGAGGAATTGATTTTATTAACAACGCGCCTGTTAAAAGGCCACAAAAAAAGTAGAGAGGCATGCTCAACTATAGGTCAGATCAGCATTTTATACAGCAGAGCAGTGCATTTCTTGGTGTTAAACACTTACACGAACAAGAGCACTACATTTAGTGAAAAGAAAAGGTACACCCTGCCATTTATGAACGCATGAACTCTGGCAACAACATTCATTCTGGAAATCAAGAACTAATTTTGCGTTATTTTATTTGCCAGCACTACTACTAAAAAATGTCACCATAAAAGGCTATTGCTGCTTTGGCCAACAAGCGAAAAGGCAAACAAGGCTGGCAGAATAATAAGAACTTGGTGCTGGGAGAGCTGGGAGAATACTTGAAGACATATTCGTCTTGGTGCTAAAAAAGACCAACACATGAGAGACGTCAGGAAGCGCTTGTGTTTTCATCTCTTATGTTTTCGTCTTAGCGCTAACGAATCATCAAGGCTGTCAGAGAAAGTACATATTTTGCTGCAATATCACAGATGACAGTTTCCGATGTCATGAATCTTTGGTAACAATGAGACAAGGCACTGCGTAAGTTTTGTAAAAAACAAGAAAGCCTTTCACACACACACTTTAAGTAAAAGTAACAGCCTCTCCCAAATCTCCACCATGCTCTGGAAGACCTAATGTCTTCCTCCGGGCTTGCATCCCACCCTTGCAGGTAATGACAGTGTGCAGAATGAAATATCATTAGGCAGTACAGCACCACATGCTAAACAATCCTTGTACTGATATTTGGCTCCCTGTCTGATATTCCCTGTCACATATAATGAAAGCACAAACTATGGCTACCTCAAAGTAAAACTGGTCAACGCATTTCAATGCGACAATCACAGACCTGCTCATCTACTACAAGGTAAATCGCACAAGTCACGAGGATAACAATCTCTGAGCGTCCTGCGTAGCTTCCTGACCGCTGAGTTTTATCTTGGAAAGCTGAGATTCACTGGCTACAATGTTTACCAATTCGTTTAGCGTTGCAGCGGCTCTCTAAAACGCGCATTTTGAGCAGCTGCTTGCAGAAAATTCTCTCGCGTTATAGATCTCCGAGTCTTGAAAATTTTGGTCGGGAAGAATGAGTGTCTGACTTCGCTAGCGGGGAGACGAAGTTAGCTTCGGACGATGCTCCAAGGAAAGAAGCATGGTTTCTTAAATTCTTGACGGCCAAGGAGCTCTGGAACAAGACCTAGAAAGTTTGAAGTTCAACCCCTAATCTTTTATCTTTGAGCTGCTCAAATGAGGTGCTATCGAGGGCACGACATACAGATAACATCTTCAACGTTAGCAGGAAAATCTATTTATCAAAACAAGAAACGCCAATACAGGGCACATTAAACTTCCATAGGAAGTTGCGCAGCCACTCCGCGACGAAGTAGATTGCCCTGAAGGACGCGTACGTAATAAGATACGCCACAGCTAACGAGTATCGTTACTCCGAAAGTAATTTGACAGCTGTTTCTCACGACTGGTAAGCGAGGCTCTCGACTGCAGAAACGTCAACGGTAAACGTACGAAGCGTGTATTCTGCGCACGGCCGCGCTATCTAACGCCGGAGGCGAGATAACTATAAAATGTATTTCTTATGTGTTAGTTACTTAGGCGAAGTTCCGAAACTGCAACGCCCAACGAAATTTCCGAGTGCGACTACGTCAACACACAGCAAGGCTCCTCCGCGTGACCATTCGCAGCGATGTGGCATATCTCATGGCTCGATTGCTCTGTTAAACCTCTGTTCGACGAGTCAAAAGCCAGAACCACTTACCGTGCTCTTTTCGAGGAGTGCTTTTAGGGCCTCGTAGTCGTTATGCCAAGCGAGCCAATGGAGCGGATACTCCTCTTGTAACGCCGCTTTCAGTTTGTCCGACATACTTGTGTTATGTAGAGTTTCGGTGACTAGGTACAATATTAAGGCGATGAGTCATTGCATCCGCTACGAAGCAACCACGAATTGTTCTCTCTCACCGGCACAGCATCCTCACATCAGAGACGAATCTCCATTATGGCGTTCAAAGAAATAAACGAGAACTCCGTCACTCCGTATCGTGTGGACAAATGCAAGGCCCTGCACGACACACGCGATAGGAGGGGCAACTAGCGCCAGGAGTGTATAAGGATGGATTCTATGAGCATCCCTTTTGTGATGTCCTCACGTGAGTTCCTCATTTACCCCATGTGGGCGCCAAACTTTTCCAAAACAATGTGGAGCGCTTTAGTATGTTTTTCATGTCTCATATTTAAGAAAAAAAAATGTCATGCATTCGTTAGCGTCACAGGCTGCATGCACTTTGAATGCACTCTAGCGATGTGCCCGTTATTTCGAGACTCTCCCCCACTCGCCTCTGATTGGTTGAACTGATTGAACTCAACGCGAGGCGTTTGTTTTGAAAATGGTCAGTTCGGTTCATCCTCTTCAGAGCGCAGAAAAACAAACCGTGAAAGCATTGAAGGGTAAGTTTTGCAACTTTGATGGGTCAGCTTTGTCCCGTTTGAGAAGATACATCGCTGTTACAGCAGTGTTACATCGCTGTTACAGCAGCTACATGATACTGCTGGCTCCAGCTGTGGAAAGTGAACAAGCCTACCGAGCGTTTCGAGCTTCAAACAAATATTTAGAGACCGAAGAACCGCATCCTTGTAGTGGGTCGTAGTGGGTTGTTGAATCTTCTGAGACGTGGCAACGCAATTTACACGGGTGCGCAATGATGCTCTGGAGCAACAACTCATTATTCAGTTATAAATATGTCTTTGCAGCGCCAGTACACGGAGTACGAGGTGGCAACGCAAAATCCATAGGAGCCGTGCCCAACGCTACTCTGGAACAACAATTCGTTATTCAGCTATAAATAATTCCTTTTCCTGTCAGTATAATTGGCTATCTTAAACATCCTTTATGCATGCCCAACAAATATTTAGAGGTGGCAGCACCACTTCCTTGTTGTGCATTCTTGAATCCATCAAATTGGCACTGCAAGTGCCACAGGTGCCCAATGTTGCTCTGGAGTAACACCCCATTATTCAGCTTTGACTATATTTTTTTTTCTGACAGAATTGGCATATTTCATCTGTCCTTTATTCATGGCAGAGTGTCTTCAATGCTGTGCATTGAAATGAAATTTTGTGCATCATAGGGCTGAAGTTGGTTTTTCTATAAATAAATACATTTGGTGTTGCTGGCTATGGGTTGAAAATTTCGATGCTCTAGCAAATTTCGTGGGAGATTCTGAGACGAGTACTCAGCCGAATAAAATATTTTGGACAGAAACGACGGACTATCATTTTTCGATATGCCTAGTATTTACATTAGCAGAGAGTAAGTACTTTCAGTTCGAACAAAAACGAGCTGGCACTATTCTCATACCGGGGGGAAGGGAAGGCTTACCATTGGTTCTAGGGTGGAGCCTATATTTGTTTCTTAGGTTGTGACAGACCATAGTATGTTTGTGTCTAACAGAGCAACTGCTGTTTTTCCTCGCCCATGGCCGATTGACAGGATTTACCAATATACTGCAGCAATACACTTACAAGGAAGCTTGGCTAACAAAAAAATAATTCATCAAATGGCCAGTCATTGCACTAACGGGCTTGACTCATCGGCAGCATGCCACAAGCCGGGTACGAAACTGCAGCGCTTTGCGGGAGAACTTATCGAAAGTAAAGAGGCCGCTATGGATGGAACAATAGACAGCCTACTGTTACATCCTACTATAGCTACTCACCAAACAGTTCAGTTTTGTATGGGACGCACTGTTGTTTCTGTAAGTGTTGGAGAACACTGAAGTTGATGCAGACCATGTACTCTGTAATCTGTTTGCCATTTGAGCAGCAGGATTTCTTCTCTGTAGGATGGTAATTTGGGCCAGTTGGTTAATTAATGCTCATGTTGAAGTTTTCTAAAGTGCAACAACCGAAACAGTAGGGTAAAGCAGATAGATACAAAGTGGAACATGTGCTTTGCTAATGACTGAAAGTATTTAAATTTTATAAAGGAAACTTCAACTGTGAAACATGGGCATAGCCAGGAAGTGGCATTCTGGGCACATGCACCTTCAGTAATTTCTGTCCATCATAGCATGGTGGCTGGAAGGGTAATCATAGGATACCTGGCATATCCACACTTGAGAACACGTGCCTGCCCGATGCCCTCTTCATGATCAAAGGTGCATCTACTCCAAAAAAATAAACTTTGTGGTTTCACTACTGCTGCTGTGGTTTCACCACTACTGCTGCTGTGAACCAGCATCTGTGCATGTGTGTGTATGTGTGTGCACGCCGAAAGAGGGTATTCTGAGTGGGTGGAATGCTTCCTCTTACATAATTTGTCAATACTATTGAGCAGCTTGTTTCATTACAAGTGCCTGTATGCCTGATATAGGTGCCAGACTGAAACTAATGAAATGTTTGCTTACTTCTTCAGCAACTGAAGGAATGTTGGAGGAGCCAGTCAAAGTTGCTGTCAGGTTGCGACCACCATTCCCAGAACAGGACCATGAATTTATGAGCCCCATTGAGGTGGTGCCCGAAAACTCACAACTCATCGTGGCCGGTGAACATGGTTTCACCTTTGATTATGTGTTTGATGCAAGCACCTCTCAAGAAGAGCTGTACACACGATGTGTTGCAGACCTTATTGGCAAGGTCACCACTGGTAAGTTACTTGATGCTATGAATGATGTAATGTTTTACGGCTTCTCCTGTTTTCATTTCGTATTTGACATTGGCATAGCATCTGGTCATTGTGTACATGAGAAAAATGGGTGCTGCATCTAATGAACTTGTTTAGGCTGTCCCACAAAACAAGAAACGTTTAGGGGTTGAAACTACACTATTTGCGGCAACCAGATAATGTCACGCTGTTGCCAAGCCACTTCATGCTAGCGCCATCTGGTGGTCAACGAGGGAAATGCTGTTTCGGTTGCCAAGAGAACTGGTTGCTTGTGTTGCTCCCGTTCAGTGGCAGACACGAAGTGGTGATGCGGGACGCGTTCAGCCGTGTGCATTTCCCACTTGGAGAATGCATACTTGACAAGTTCTATTGACGCACTTTCACCAACTTTTTTAGCACTGGTATAGCCCATACAGGTGGTGGTTGGAAAGATACTGTCATCCGCTCAAAAGCGCCACCGAATAGAGTGCATGCGTGGGTGTGGTCACTTGGCTGTTCTCTCTTTCCCACTTTTTTTATTTAAAAAATTTTTAATGATTTTTTTTTCGCTGTACCATGTCTGTTGCTCCGCGCTGCAAGGTACGCCACTGCATGTGTCTCTGTTGGCACGTGCCATTGTTTTGCCATTATCTGGTTGCCCGCGCACACCCTTAGCAACAAGAGTTTTACTTCCTAGATATTCTTGTTTCATTGCCTTGCCAAAATAGTACATCGGAACCCCCCATGGTAGCTGAGCGGCTAATTAGCCCAAAGTTCATTACTGAGGTGTGCCTCTTAGTTATGTCGGGGTTATGGCAGGCAAGGCTGCACAATTTAGTCTAAAAGTAGTTGTCATGTTTGCACTCTTGTGAAACAACTTTAAAACTAATCCCACATGAAACTGACTATTAGGCTTGATAGTTAAAGCGTACATTGAAATCAAAGTACAAGAGGAAATTGCAGAAGCACACCATCCAATAAATTGCATGTATGCTGCTCATTATGTATTCTGTTGCTGCAAGGTGCAGGTGCCTTGCTGAAATCAAATGTGCGAGGACAGCACCTTTAAACATTTTGAGCTCTTTAGAACAACATGATCGTATGCAAATCATCAGAGGGTTGATGAGAGAAAAAAACACAATAGTTCTCTTCTCGGTGGGTGTGCGCTTCTATGACGGCATCGCCACGTCAGGGTCGGACAACGGTATGGTTAAAGTTTTCTTTTTCTCAGATTGCCAGCTGTCAGCTTCTCAGTCTGAGCTTGTCTCCTATTCTGAGGCGTGAGAGCCACCATTGCTCCAATAAACAGTTGAAGGTTCCATGTGTTCAGCCATACCTGAAAGAGGCCGTGCAAGGAGAGCAGCAAGTGAAAGAAGTATTGTAGCGGGACAGTTATCGAAGCACAGGCATGAGGGCAGAACAAAATTATTCTCGAACCTGTTGAAAAACAGCGCAACCGTGACGCAGACAAAGAAAAAGAAGAGACAAACCGCAGCACTGACTCACAACTGAATATTTATTGAAGCACATGACAGAAAAGATTACCATAAAATCCCGAGCAAGCGCCCCCCCCCTCCCTTTTTTGGAATATTTCAAATATACGCCAATGATCGAGCAAGCGCTCCCGCTCCCCCTCCCGCCATTTTCACAGTTTCATTCACTATTTTTATTAGCCTGACAAGGGCGAATATAAACAGTGAATGCATACGCACTCAATAAAGTTTTTCATTAGAAGCACAGGTGTGCATTCTTAGAGGCTGTTCCATCGCAATCTTGAATTTTGGTCAGTGACCGAGCAAGGGCCCCCCCTCCAAATCTTGTCGGATTATCTTTCACCGTTGGGGGCTGCGCTTGCTCAGGATTTTATGGTATTATCACCCTCACACCCATGTGACCACTTTAGCGTAAAAAAATGGCAAACCAGCTTACATCTTGAATACTAAAATCAAATGCGAAAAAGACCACGTCGTGGTCGCGCTGTTTTTCAATGTGTTCAAGAACTGTCGCCAACTAGCCAAGCTTTCAATTCTTCAGGAACCAAATTACTCCAGTTAAAGTGCGCCTTAACTCATGTTTGGATTCGCCATATTTCAGCCACTTGCACTTGACAGTGTATATATATTTTTCACCTCTCACCTTCCTCATTACAATGTGTTAGTCAGAAACACGCAAGAAAAGTGGCGACGGATGGGTTTTGGTGCTGCCACATTGGGCTTTTATCTTTGCCGTTCTGTATCTTTAACAACTAAACAAACGCTGGTATAGTAGACACATATGCGTGAAAGTTTTCACGACCTTAATCATTCACGTCACAACATAAAAAAATTTTAAAAATGTTCGTTTAACAGCCCAAGATGGCGGCGCCCAGGTGTCGAAAGTAAAATTGTATGTAGCCTGAATATTTAAATGGGGAATCCTGCTGCAGACAAAGTGCACCTTTAACTGCTGCATTGGAAAAAATGTAAGATTATTGTAATGATTTAAAGTTATTCGAGGGCTGGCACTGGCTTTCTGTAATGCCTGTAATGGTGACTGCACCTACCAAAATCCCAAAATTAGTAAAAAAAAATTTCTGTTTGCTGTCAATTTCTTGCTACTTGACAAATGTGGCACAGAGGTATGTTTTATGCTTGGCAAATCGGTCCTGCGAGGGCATGCAACATAGAGGGATGTTTGTGAAAGAAGAGAAGAATTGCTGTTTTCTAACTTCGTTTTTTTTTTCCTCCTCTCCCCTACTCCCTTAGCCGCCTCCCCCTGATTCTCTCTCCTGTCTTCTTTTGCTGTTCTGTTTTCATGTTCCTACCTTTTCCATCCTAAAGCCAGCATGCGTTTTCCGACTCTTCAAGGTAGTTGCCGGCTAACTGTTTTATTTTTGCTATTTGAGACTATCGCTAGATACTAGGGATCTGCGAATAGTAAATTTTAGGTTCAAAGCGAATAGTGATTTGGTAGAATAATTTCGAATCGAATGGTTCAAATAGTATATATAACATGTTATAAAGAAAATTGAGAATGTATGTCATGACCCAAGTAACCTCCACAATATTTTTTAAAATTGGAACAAGGCATGCGCAAATGTCATTCTTTTTTGTTCGAAGTGAAGTGGAAGCAACTTTGAATAGCAGCAGGATCTGAATTTCAGTAGCATGCCAGTGATATGTAGTAAAATATGTTACGTTTTAAAGCTTACTATACATGCTTAGAGCAAATAAGCCCGTATAACAAGCTTTTAAACATAAAACATGATGTAATTGATGTGAGGGTAAGTTCATTTAAGCTTGAAATGGGGCTTCGCGGCAGTGTGGATTTTTCCTGGATAGGTGTTTTCATGGCATAGCATTCCTACACTGCAGTGAAACCACCGTTACTGGGGTGTTACACACAGTCTAATCTATGCTTATTCGTTTATTTCGAATACTTTGAAATTTCTAATAATTTAAGTTCGTGTCAAAGCGAATTTGAATACTGTAATATTTGCTCGAATATTTGATCGAATATTCGCACATGCCTACTAGATACACAAAACCAAATGACCTAACTGTGTCTTTTTTTTCCTTCAGGCTGCAACTGCTGTGTCCTGATGTACGGCCAGACGGGCTCCGGGAAGACGTACACCATGGGCACCAATTACGGTCAGAGTGAAGTGCCAGCGGCCAATGAGGGCATCATTCCACGGGCTCTGCGGGACCTGTTTGACTGTCTGACAAGACTGCAAGATGGTTGCTGGACGACAAAGGTGTCTTTTTTGGAAATCTACAATGAGAACGTCTTTGACTTGCTGGCAAGTCCAAAGGAGAGGGAGGCCATCCCCATCCGGGAAGTGGGCAAAGTCCTTGTGGTGAGCTGAACCCCTCCTTTTCTTTTCCTTTCGCACACTTTGCTTTTCTGACGACACTTGCATTGTAAAACATTTGAATAAGCATTACAAGTTTGTACTGGGGTATGCTTGCACATCTTCATGACTGTGTCTTTACATCATCAATTTCTCCACACATTGAGCTTCTGCCCGCAGCAGTATGGCACTGCAGGAGCTTCGATTTTATGTGCATTACATAAATTACCGCATTTCGTGCAAACCTGTTGTTTCTCTTTTTCTCTTTCTTTGTTACTCTGTCATCTTTTTCTGCTGCATATGTGTTGCTGTATCAGTGTATGCTGGATCCCACCCAGCTAGGAGAATACTGGTGGCTTTGCCGCAACATCCATTGCATTGAGTGCTAGCTGTGTGCTTGCCACTTTATACCATTGCAAGCCTTTATCAGACAGCTGTGTGAAGAAGGGGCAAATATTGCATAATAGAGCAGCAAGCAAAAAAACATAACTTTGTACACTATAGTAGTGATGGGATTTATGTCACGTGGTTGTTTCGGTAACATAAGCTGAGACTTTCTCTGTTCAGCTTGTAATGTAGTGTAATCTTGGTGCCGTGGTGCTAACATTAACCATAATAGCGGTGCTTATGCAAAAGTTGTACATCAGTGAAGAGAGAATCGGGGAAGGTTTTGTGTTGTAGCAGTTAAGTTCGTATCAGAAAGTTAAACTTATTTTCAAGCTGTGAGACTCGCGGAGCAAAGTGATTGTTGGGACGCCGCACTCAAGTGAAGGGAAATGTAGGTTGGTATGACAGAGAACAAGGTGATGTAACAGAATTGGACAATTTGCAGGCATGCAATGCCATCAGCTGAATGAAGACAAAGGGTGGGGGGTAGGTGATTGGTGCTGTGGGTGCACTATCACCCCCTGTAAAGTAATTATTGCCACAGTGTGCCTGCGCACCGCAGTTAGCATAGTCAGCTTCGCCGCCGAGCGAGAGATGGCACTGTGGTCGTGCAGTGGCACCATTAGTGCTGCCTGGCAGGGAGCGAGGTTACGTGGGCGCTTGAGGAAGAACTTTTTCTCTATTTTGCGGTTTGGCGGCGTTCGTGGACTGGCGTCTCCCGCGCGGTGTCCGTGAGGGCTATTCTGCAGCTCGGTTCCACGGACCCATGCGGGGAGTCGAACATCGGTGACGCCACATTCGTGGTACATTGGACATGTTATGTTGATTGTGTGTTTTATTGGTATTATGTTGGTTGATTTGGGCATGTTACTAGTTATTTTTAAGATTCAGCTGGCGAGCTCGCCATTATATAAAGACTTTTAATAAATGTCCACGTGTTCATTTGCTCGGCGGCAGACTACTGCATCCGTGTGTTCCGAGAGCAGCTCTCGTCGAGACCCCACAGTGTTTGTTGGGAGAGGCCTTTATCCTGCAATGGATAAGAATTAGGCCAATGATGAATATCCGTAATGAACCCAGCTGAAAGGCCTGGTGCACCAGGCTGTGGAGAGTCCCGAGGAGGCCCTGAGGTGTTTGGAGCAAGGCTGCCGCAACAGGAGCACAGGTGCCACTCTGCTCAACAGCTGCTCAAGCCGCTCACATGCAATCTTCACCATTCACCTGCAGGGACAGGTAGAAGGGTGAGTCAGCAGCAGCCTTTGTGTCACATAGACTGCTGAAGCACCAGCGAGGAGTGTGCTTTACTCAACCGATGAGTCACAAGTCAAAACAGGCACCTCGATAGAGTCCTGTTGCCTTGTTCATTTATAGCAAGAGTCTCGGCTGCCAAAGGCCTTTAGCTAGCACGCAGTGGTCTATTAGTCAGCTGCCGCCTCGTAAAGTTCACACACTGCACGACGCCATCGAGCAGAAAGAATGTTCCACATTCACCAACATGGCCACAAGTTGTACTTGCCAACACTTTTAGTTTTTTTGTCCACTTTCATTTCCATTTATCTTATAATTGCACTGCTGTTAAAAACTACAAATAACGCCCTACGTGGTTTCCTTGGCTTCATACAGTTATGTCTAATAAAAACAGGTCCATTAATTGATTCCCGTTATTTCATTCATTTTATTCATTAGTACTACCATTACAGCACCCTCCTGAAACTGAAGATGTTGCCAACAGCGAAAATGATGCACTTGTGCTACAAATGGCTCTAAAACGCACCTTTCAGTTTAATTTCAGTGCTCACAGGGAGGTAGGGCTTGTCCGCATTATATTTTTACTCTCGTGCAGGGCAATGTACACATCGAAGCTCCAGCTGGTCGACTTGGCTGGCTCGGAGGGCATTGGAAAGACACTGAGCGTAGGAGACCGGAGGAAAGAAGGTACAAGCTTGAGAGCAGAGCATGCTTTCTCTCCTTTGTTGGGGGAGATCTACGCTTGACAGTCTTTTCTAAAAGCTCCGATGACACTACTTACCGTAAATCGTGTGCTGGGTTTTCTTTTGAGCACGCCTGGGGGCTCCACACAACCACACCTTTAACTCTCTAGAGCTGTGGGGCGACAACTGTTTTGTCGTAACCCTGGCATTCACACCAGCAGAAGCATCAGTCTCCCTCACAGTGGCTGTGGGCCTTTTTAGTAGATGACCATATGGCTTGTGACCTGTGTGCTATGCATAAAGGGATTAGCAGTTGCCCACTTTTGGTGGGACTTGCATCTTGGTGCTAGAAGTGATTTGTTTTGTTCTCCTCTAACTCCGTTGGTCAGTGCGCCAATATGGTATGCAACTGTAAGCATTTATCATCATGCTGCACCTTATTATACTACAGTAGACTCTTTAAATGGAACCAGAAAGGACCAGAAAAATATGTTCCGTTTAACAGGGGTTCAGTTTATGGAGAGATGAATACCGGTGCAGAATTCAAGTATGGCACCAGAGGCAGTTTCATTTAAGCAGCAATTCTTTTTAAGAGATTTCTGTTTACTGACAGTTTACTGTACTGCATGGACAGGGCAGCTCTGTCGATACCATAAAAGGAAAAGTTGGGCAATTTTGTGTTCTTGGTTTTGATGGTGCTGCCTTGTCTGACAAATGCATGGGAAAGCACAGCATAATATATTCATACAATTGTTAGTCAGCGCAGTGCCTGTCTGTGCTTTCCTATCTTGTGCTGTATATATAGAGCTGGTATTCTGCATTCCTGACGTGGTTAGCCAGCTAGTTATTTCTTGACAATAACAATAGTTGCTTAATCTGATGCTGTGGGTAATCAAACTGGTCAGCACATTAGTCTAATTGCATCACAGTTGTTGAAGACTTTCACAAGGTGTCCATCTCTCCTTTCAGGTGTCTCCATCAACCTTGGCCTTCTTGCTCTGGGCAATGTCATCAACTCGCTGTGCTCACACAATGGGAAGCCACAATTCATTTCTTACAGGGACTCTTCGCTGACACGGCTCCTGAGAGGTAAGCATAGGCTGTTGACGGCATCTTCACAATGCAGTGAAGACTGATTTGTGGTGTTTCAAGTGCACTTTTAAGAACACGAGCATACACCAAGTTAAGCTGTGGAATTGCTGCAACTTCACAGGAGGGTAGTGCTTAAAGGTGTCATGAACCACACCTCAGGCTTGGTAGGAAAACACATCCTGCGGATAGCAGACACTGCTATGAACAGCTCAGCCAAATCTTGCAGTAGCGCGTGGCAAAGAGAGTTTAGAATTGCAGCACAAAGTTGCCATGTTCTTAGGCACCACCTTTTCATACAGAGGCCTGTGCTCACTCTCTTTGGAGCTGCCGGCACCTGCTGTTTGACGTCGAACAGCAGATAGCATGCTAATAGGCTAATAGCTGACATAAATCAAGAGTGACGTTTGGATCAGATGCACTTCTTGCCACGGGATACCGCCATGTGCCAGCACTGCAGTCCGTAGTCTGCTAACATTACACAGTGAGCCACACTCGCACACAGGAATCATGATGGGAGAGAGTGATTGCGTTTCATCACGCGCTCAAGGTCATGACTAGAGACTGGATTTTAGACAAATGCCTATTTTGTTCCTTGCGCTCCTATCGTGCCATTTTGATATATCAGCATGAATTAGAGGTTAGGAAGGGCTTTTATAGTGTTTTTATAGTGCCTATAAATGCCTATTTCTGGCATTTGTGCCTAAATGCTTAAAAATGCCTATTTTCAAAATTAGCACTTATATTAACATTATTTAGCCTCAAGTTTCGCTCCTAGGAGTAGTTTGAGACCATTATCCATGTTTCCGCGCAACATTTACTGTTCGGAACCATAGGGTTCAACCTGGTCCTCTAGTTCAACCAACTCCCGGAAACAACGGCTAGCAGCCGTGAAGTGGGACACGCCGGTGAGCATTCGCCGCAGAGAAACGGCGCTAGTGGTTGGCGAATGAGAGACCGTGGATAGCCGTCAGCGGAAAGGAGGGTGAAGAGCAAAAAAAGAAAGAAAAATGTGATGTGTATATGGCTTTTTTTTTTTAATTTACTTTTAAGGTGTTCATTGCATTAGCATAGCCAGAAATTTGTTTCGGAAGGTGGGGGGAGGGGAGGTTCAACCGTACTTTATTATGTATGTTCGTGCGTGCATTGGTATCTGCGTGTATATGTACACATGCAAAACTGAAAAGGTTCGGGGGGGAGGAGGGAGGGGAGTTCCTTTAGTACAGTGTTGTAAAAGACTCATGCGCAAGCATTCCACGGAGATATTCCCCATGTCGGTACACTCAAGTGCATAGGTTGGCAAAAAAGTTGCTCACTCAAGAAATATATTTTGCTCTGAGGGCTCACTCGGACTCAGACTCACCAAAATTTTCGTTAATCGGACTCACTCAGACTCGCCAGATGGTTTTGCAATCGGACTAACTTGGACTGAAACTCACCAACATACCGTAAAAACCGGAATATAGGTCGAACGCCCCACTTCCAACTACTGAAAATTGAAAAAAAAAAAGTCGAAAAAAGAAGCACATGGAATGGCTAAAGCATAAGAAGGCGCCTTTACTGTGAAACAAATGCAATTTCAAATGGTGCACAGTGAAAATGCCATTTATTTACGCGTGTGTTTACATGTAAGTTCCTCATGGCAGAAAGCCAAAAGATGGGCTCAAGCATTATCCTTGTGAAACGTCGCAACCGTCTTGACAGCATGATAATTTGGATGTACTTTGAGGTCCCCGATAGCAATCTCTACGCGACCGTGGCTCTCGGTCAAACTGTGCAACCTCTGTCTCCAGTTCTAGATACGCTGCGGTCTGGCACTGAAACAAAGTTTTCTCCTGATCGCTGCGTGTCGTGATGTGATCCTTCAGCGGCCGCCAGTAGTGAATGCTTCTGTGGTGCACTCGATCTGCCCGCTGATCATAGCCATACGTGCCGTGTCGCTGTAACCAGAGCTGCCGGCATCGCAGGAAGCAACAAAGAAACAGTATCTGGTGAGATTGGAGCAGCGAGAACACCCGTTCGAAGATAAACTTTCAGTTATTGTTTGTGACTCACGGCTCCTGCTCGCGTTCACGTGCGCTAGCATCCCAACACACCTTTCACACACTTCAGAGCAGATTTCTTCGTGCCTTCGCGAACTCGATCGCTGCTTTCTTGAACACTACGGTGAACTGTTATCGGCCACCGGTCGAGAACAAGAAATAAAGCACCTCGGAGCCCAAATAGATTCACAAGACAACAACAAAAGCGCAAGACGAGATCGCCCTCGGCACAAGGCTGGTAGTAAACAAAGCAACGCCGATGATTGCAATGGCGATGGAGGCGGTTGAGGAGCTGCCCATAGTGGCCAGACTTGCGAAGTTTTTCTGTCAATGACCGGTACATAAGTCGGGGGTCGACTTTTTAGGGCTGTTTTTTGAAAGAAAATTCAACCTATATTCTGGTTTTTACGATATTATTCAGCCGGACTGACTCAGACTCACGCCTTCACCTGAGCCTGAGTGAGCCTGAGTGAGTCGGCTCATGAGTCCATTGGCGTAAAACTAGCTTTTTCGATCATGGTGTCAATCCTCTTTAAAGCCAAAGTCTTGCATAATCGGTGATCTACGATACGCCTTTTGATCTTGTACCTTCAAATACGAGTTACCCATCACATATCATATATCATCATTATCATATCAATCCAGTTTTTATGAAATTTTTATGAAATATGTGACTCATACGAACTATCTTTATAAAGAACTTCCCATGAAAGAGTGTGCGGGGGGGGAGGTCATGGCACCCTTCCCCTAACTCACGCCTCCTCTGATGACTAAATATTGAGATGGTGTATGAACGCTAGTGCTTTGAATTATGTGTGAGTACACGTGAGTATAAATGTGAGTCATCATAAGGCTGAAGTTGAGTAGATAGGACCATAGGCCGGCAAAAAAACTGTGGAGCTCACTCAGACTCACTCATGAAATATATTTTGCCCTTAGGGCTCACTCGGACTCAGACTCGCCAAAATTTTCCCCATTCAGACTCACTCGGACTCAGACTCGCGAAAATATTACTCCGCCTGACTCACTCAGACTCATGGCTCGATCTGAGTCTCTGTGAGCCTGAGTGAGTCGACTCATGAGTGAGTTTGCTGGCCTATGCTCACGAGTGAGTTTGCCGACCTATGCTTAAGTGTAACAAGTACAGTATTGTGTCAGAGACCCCCAAGTCCAACTGCATCCAACTGCTTTGCATTCATTGCAGATTCGCTAAACGGTGACAGTGTCACGGTGATGATTGCCTGCATTAGTCCGGCTATCTGCGACATCCCGGAAACAAACAACACCCTCCGCTACGCAGACAGGGCTCGACAGATCAAGACAAAGCCTGTAATCAAGAGGGTCAACACAGGTACCATTTCTAAACCTCCATGGTTAATCGCTGCATGGTCAACTTCATTTGATTTTACCTGACTAACCAGGTGGAAGCTGGTTCAGACTACTGTATTTTCTTGCGTACAACCCACACAATATAGTAGAGAAAATCCTTAGCTGAAGTCATGGTGTGGGTTATAGTACATGAATTTCAGTGCAGAAGTTGGCTTCATGGCATTGCTGCACGATAGCACAGAAAAGGTGGCTTGACTGCAATACGTGGAGATCTTTCTCTTGTTTTAATATTTGGCGTAGGGGGATGGGGTTATGGTGCGAGAAAATATTGTATACTATCTGAAACTCAAGGTAATGATGTGCTGAAATGGCATGGTGCTGAAATGGCATGAGAGCTTTTGAGACTTTCGAATATCACCTACCCAAAGAGACAGGTAAGTTAACCGCTGTCGTTTTGGCAAAAGCACACACGTATGTTGTTCAAAGGGTCTGGTTAGTATTTTTTTAGCTGATTTTGCTTTAAAATCGCATGATTATTAAATAAGCCTGACTGTAAATGGGTCTCATACTATATCAAATTAACAAAAAAAAATGTCTTCAGCTCTTCGGTCCAGATTGGGATTTCTAAAAATCTGTTGCTTGCTCACCACTTACGTTGTAAAATAGTAGTATTGCAAGTAAGCAGGATCACTGGTAACTGTGCGGGAAATTGATACATTTTTTTTGTTGCACAGTAAAAGCTCGTTAATTCACATCTTATTAGTTCAATTTTTTTCGATAATTTGATCTGAGTTGCACGGGCTGACCAAGCTCCATAGAACTCCATGTATTAAAGTGACAGGTGTCATTTATGGTGTCCACATTTTCTACTTTGCGACATTGCGGGTGCATATGTCTGAAGAATGGAGCAAGACTTGATACAGCGTCATAAGTTTCAATTGCCGCTGTGCATTGGCTCTATAAAAGTCACATAATTCAGCTTTGTCATTGAAAATCCACATAACTTTATAGAGCTTGTAGCGGTGTGGCTGGCGCGTGCTAGCAGCTCAAAAATAAATAAATAAATGAATAAATAAATAAATAGAAAGGTCAGCTGCCTAAAATTTGTAACAACATTGTCCTTACTTAAAAAGACATTTGCAGTAAAGGCACCTATTAGTTCTATTTTTTTAGGAATTTATCCCATTCTTCATAGAGTCCAGAATAGCTTCTTTCCAAAATTTAAATCATGGAGCGTGAGCTTTGTGGTATCGCAAAGCAGGTGGTGGCTTTCTTTTTCTCACCGATCGAGATCACTTGCAAGATATATATATATAATTTCATTCTTAAAGGGACACTAAAGACAAATATTAAGTCGACGTTGATAGTTGAAATAGCGGTCCAGAAACCTCGTAGTGCTGCTTTTGTGAGAAGGAAGTGCTTATTTTGAAATAAAATCACCTTTTTAGTGGTACGCATCGCGTTAGCGCGCTTCAAATCTCCCGCCTGAAAATACGACTTTCATACGTCACTGCTGCCATGCCCAACGTTGCCCGCTTTTACTGCGCGGCCGCCGACACTAGTAGCAGCCGAGCGGAAGTAGCGGGACCCACAGTAGCAACAACGGCGCTGCGGCAAAGACTTACTCGGATGGGCACATTCAAAGCCTTCACCAAGTTGCGGTTGGTCTCATAATCCTCAGTACGAAAGTGCAGTGAGCACACATGGAGAGGTTTTGACTGTTTAGCACACTGGCGCAATGGCATGACACTAAGCCACTTCGAGCGTAAGGGTTCATTCCGCAGCACCCAGTGAAAAGACACACCGGTCTCCTTGCTGCAGCACTGGCGTTGTGCACCATTCGGGCATCCGGCAATATCACACGCATGCGGCATTTTGTGGAACTTTCTGTCAGAGCGACTTTCACGAGCGCGCTAAACACGCACGGCAGTACGCGATCCCGAAACTACCACTGAGACGGGCGAGGCGCAGTTCGGCGAAAACGGAACCTTTGAACCACGCGCGCCGTTCCCCATGGCAACGCCACGGAGGTTTTGTTTTCCATGAATCAAGCGGAAACGAACAAACAGCATTTTATTACGTCTTTTAATGTTCGGAATGTTCTTTTTTTACTGCTGCTAGTTTGATTACTAGTGATTTATTGTAGGCTGACTTCCATACGTCATCGGGATCACTTCGAAAATGTCCCACTCGTGGCGCTCATCATGTGATACATTTAGCTTAATTTCTCGGAAAGTGGGGCACTGCTGTTGATAATATTGCCGTTTTAGAAGTTGTCATACATTGGGCTTTCACTCTGATATAAATTGTTATTTGCCTTTAGTGTCCCTTTAAGGCTGCGCTAAGTAGACACTATAATTTAAAAAACACACAGAAGGCAAGGATGATGGACAAGATGTTTACCGCAGTAGCACTCATCTCGTCTGTCATCCTCGTCTTCTGTTCCTTTATGTCTTTAATTATAGTGTCGACTTAGCACAGTGTTAAGAATAAATGAACACCAACTAACCCACCTTCTAGCTTTACTCAATGTCATACTGGTGTTGTCGGTGACATCCGTTAACTCAAAGGGTCCCTGAAATGGTTTTGACAATTTGGCATAAGCACATTGAACTGGTTGAGCGAGTCTTTAGGGTCATTAGCAGAGCAATTAGAGCTCTCTGTGTAAGGTGTGTAATTTATTATAAGGATATAAATTTTTGAATCGCTACAGTTAGTACCACCACTGTTTTCAGCTGCTCCTGCCCGTGGGTGAGTGATGTCAGATGTCTGGCAAAAGAAAACTGGCATGCATATTTATTTGTTTCTCAGGGCCGTAGCAACAACGTAGACAGCTCCGAATAATTGCTAGTAAAGTTCCTAGACGTCAGCGATCATACCGGTGCTCATTATTATACAACACATGCATGCATGTGTAATTAAGCGACAGATATGCCATGTGCTGAGACAGCTCGGCGCTCCTTCCCAATCTTAGTACGCTCTTTCGCATGACAGTAGTGTACTGCAGCGAAAGTGACTTAAACATTCCACACACAATAGATCAAGTCCAGTCCGTCTTCTTTTTTTCTTCCTCAGTCAACATGCGATTGTTGGTGCAGGCAGTTTGGTTAGTTTGGCTGCTTTGATGCGTGTAAGCAGGCGTGTAATCCGTTTGATTTAAACGTTGAGTTAGAAGTGACAAAGGCAGCAGATATTTTCAGGCATGGACAAGCAAAAGGTATGAATTTGCTGAATTAATGTACAGGGGCAGTGTGAATGAAGTGGCTTTTAAGGGGAGATGCGGGTCGAAAAACGCGAGTTTCCTAAAAAATTATCGATTTTTTGTTTTCACCTGTTTTGTTAAGATTAGTACCTCTACTATTCTGAAAAAAAAAATGAATATCGAGACTCAACTGGAAATGCTTTAAAATTGCGTCTAAAGAGCACAAGGTGGCTGTCAAAAGGCCGAAAGTGTGTCATCTTCGAGCACCTTGCCGCTGATAATGCGCCGCCGCTCACCATTGTCGACCGCATGAGGCGAAGAGCCGAGCCTCACTCTTCAAATAACGACGGCTTCCCGCGCTGCTGCAGCGCACGAAATAATAAAGAGAAGCATGCTTTTGCCGCCTTTTTCGAGCGCCGCGACTGGCTTTAAATCACGTGGTACGGATCGGGAGCCGCCATTGGCCGCTGTGCGCCTGTGTGTGCTGTGAAGCCTACTTGCAGGATCCGTGTCTCGTTGAGCAGCGCAGCTGAACAACGCTTTTCTCGAGTGCTTATCCGTTATGGATGAAGAAAGCCGTAGAAAGCGCGGTCACCGGCCTGTAAAGTTTGACACGGCGCACATATTTCGAGGACGCGGGCGGAAATCAAAGCCGAACACTCAAACCACGAAAAGATTGTCTGCTGCCACAAGGCGTAGTGGCAGTGACGCCGATGCGTCCGACGAGTTTGCTGCGGCATTCGAATGTGTGAGTGCCTGCGAGAAAAAGATCGGACTCTTCGAAGACAAAGAAAAATCACAGGACGACGAGTCTTCATTGGTTGCTGATATGACAGCACTGAACATGTTGGTTTAATCGAGGGCACTCCAGTTTTGAACGTGTTCTGGAAGAACTTGGCGTGCTCCCGCCTCATGATCTGGTTGCTCTTGGCATATCATGGGACAGCATACGCCAGAAAAAAATGTCTCAAAAACTAACAGGAGAAGCAAGGGCTTGACGGCGTGTGCTGCAGAAAAAATCTCTTGTCGAGGAGTCAGCTCGAAAGAGCCGTGAGGGCCAAACCTATGGTGCTGGCGCATTTTAATGGCAGTGGCCACTACAAGGAGGATTGTTCTTTCTTTTGTACAAATTTCGTCGCATTCAATGACATCTTTGATAAATAAACATGCAATTTTGACTTTAAAACTCTTTTTTCTCAAAACACAAATTTTGCCATTTTTGTCAATGTGCCCCTCCTTTTTCGGCTACTTCTGGTGCTCAGATCTGCATGAAATTTTTCCCAAATTTTTTCCAAAGTACGAGACATGCAGTTATCTTGTTTAAGTTTCAATATTCTTATTATATAATAAAAAAAAGTTATGTAAACTTTTACTAGGGTAGGAGAAATATGAACTTCCCACATTAAAATTTTTCACGGCTAGTGCATATTTTGTATGGACTTCCTAATTAGTTATTTGCATTACACACTTTATTTGAAACATTATGAGCTATCAATTGTAAAAAATTATTGAAGTTTAGGTCTGAAAAGAGGGGGGGCAAAAGGCTTGTTTTTCACTTTGTCATATTGCAGAACAAAAAGTATGCAACTTGCTAGAAAACTAATTATATATTTGAAATCAGCATAAAAAGTTCTATAAGCAGCTCAAGTTTCATTGCTCTAGGGTGAATATTAAAGAAAAAGTGTCTTCGAGTAGCATCTCCCCTTAAATGCACTGAAAACATGGCGGGTCAAATTTGAAATTCGTTTGAATTATCACAAGTCTACTCATTAGAGAATTTCATTATATTGAAGTTAAGTACGTCAAGGTTTTATTGTATTAGCAAAGAGATGACTTTCTGTCAGGTGCTCAAATTGTCATTTTGTCCTTCCGTGTGTGCAGAGAGCACTCCGTATCGCCGGCACCTGGATTTCCCGCCACCCTTTGCACCTTCCCACCGGCAGGCGACTCTTCAGACGCCTCTACGTACTCCCTTGCGTACCAAGGTAGCTGGGAGTTCCGTGAAACGAAAACCTAACGTGGCAGCTGTGCAGCTAGAGAGCACACGAATAGACACGCCCACAGAGGACGACAGTTTGGTTTCGTCCGACGCCTCCTTCGCAACAGCAAAAGGCTTGTCGCCTGTGCGCGAGTGTCCAACTCTGGCCTTGACGTAAGTGATCGCAACATTTCCTAGCGACAACCCACGTTGTGGCAGAGGTTCATTAACAGATCTCCCCCAGTTTGCTTAGCAATGCGTTAAAGGCCAACTCCGGCGATTTTTTGGCCATGTCAAAAAAATGGTGCTTTTATGTTCCTGAGACGCTCCTGTTACGGGCCCGATAGCAGAAATACTCGGCAAATTGGAGAATAATTTTAAATAAGCAAAAAAGCGCAACACCGAAACCCAACCGAGTGTACTGTCTACGTATGACGTAGACGTTGTTACGAACGAACCGGAAGTCGCGCAAGGCATGCTGGTCACGCCTTTTTGCTCTCTGCTGGCAGATTATGACTGATGGTGCCCATGTACTCTGTGTCAGGACTACAGCAGGCAGTACAGATTTGACTGGTGGAAAACACCGTTACACATTGAGGCTGAGACATACAGGGGCAGCAAGGGTTGTATTAAAAATGTCATGCAATAGATGAAATCTGGATTCCAAGGGATGGCAAAGAACTAGAAGACTGCTCATTAAGCATAACATGCCACTGTGAAGGCAGGTAAAGTGCATTTGGAGCATTGGTTTCAAAGATGAATGGGGCAACAATGGAAAAACATAAAGTATGCATAGAAAAGAAAGCTCATGTGCAAAAAGTGTTTCACAGTAGCTGAAAGGAAAGCACACCTTTCTTTTAGCTGGGTAGGCTTACTAAGAACCTGAATTTATAAAATATTTACCTGTAAAGACTGCGTGTAGTGGTACACACAAATTGTGACAGACGCTGTGGGCTGCCAGCACTTCAGCTAGTAAACCAGAAATCCCTCTTCATGTAATAAAATATTCGCCTAGTAAAATCATATAAAAATTCATGTTGTTAGTGTTACGTTTGTCTAGCCCGCTCTTCGTCTTTGTTTTTTTCTCTGTCTTCTTTTAAGTTTTTTTATTCCCTCCCCCCTCCCCCTCCAGATACATAATACAGTCGAACATGGATATATCGAACTCGAAGGGGATCGCGAATTAGTTCGATATATGAAAAATTCTATATAAAAAAATACAGGCCCCGAGACCTCACCATTGGCGGACGATCACCTACAGTCGGCGCATTCAAGAATAACAACTAATTCCACACACACGATGCAACAGAATGTTTTATTTGCGCGAAAAAAAATTGCTTATCTTGGCCTGCTTTTTAGTCTTCGAAATGAAGTTGAAGACGTTGGCCTCGATCTTATCGAGGCTGTCCAGGTGCAACTGCCCGGTTCACTACATGTCGCCGTAAAAACAGCGAATCGAGCCGAACGCTGCCGCCACTTCAGCGGCGGAGTACGCGCGTATAGCCGCCGCCTCTTCCAGACGACCTTCGTCGCCACTTGAGCTGTTGGCTTGGGCATCCTGGGTCCCTGCGACTGCAGCTACAATGTCCTCATCAGCGAGGCTCGCAACAGCCTGAACATTGCAGTCCGCTTCCTCAAAAATCGTCCGCAGACACTCTGGGTGGAACGGCAGCCGGGAAGAGGGACGACAACTCGTGAAATGTGTCGTCTATGCGTTTGTCGTCGCCGTCTTCACTGGTTTCCGCAAGTTCCGCCGTCACGAAGCCTGCCTTCCGGAAGCAGTTGGCCACTGTGTTCGTCTTCACGTCTCACCAGGCGCCCGTCACCATTTGATTGGCACCAAGCAGGTTAACCTTAAGCTTACCTTGAAGGACTTGATGATGCCCTAGTTGAGCAGTTGCAGCTTTGCTGTCGTGTTGGCCAGCAGAAACTTCAGCTCGATGTTCTTGAGCTCACAGGGGAGCACGCACGCAAAAGAGGAATGCGGTGGTATGCGACAACTCACGGAAGTGAACTTTGCCAACAAAGCGCTCGCAATCAGTCGTGATGGCGGCGATGGCTACCCGGGCACCCGGGCTACCTGCAAGGGCAGCAGCGATGTACGAAAGGTGCGAGCAGTGGTTGGCTGAGCAAATACGAAAGGGGCGGGCAGTGGTTGGCTGATCAAAACTCACAAAACAGCAAAAAAAAGAAAGCGAATGGAGGAGGTCGTCGGCTCCTTCGTTACTGCTTTCCGAGCCAACGGTAACACGGACAGCGTAGGAGAGAGAGAAAAAAAAAAGAAAAAGAAAAGCCATTCTACAAGTTGGAGAACGCGCCCAGCAGGAATACAGTCCGAGCCCACTTGCCCTCACGTTTTTCAAGCGTTTCGGGTGTTGGCTGAGGCGCGGTGGTGCGAACTTCACGGGGCTCAGCGCGTGCCGAAGTGCGCCTTCCAGCTCGCGCGGTGTTCGATATATCCGATGGCGGGTAAAATTATTGTTCGTAATAGACGTGCGAATTTCTATACTTTTACAAAGGATTTTCAAGGGGATAATTTACGAGTTCTATATAGCTGAAAATTCGGTATATGTGGGTTCGATATATCCGTGTTCGACTGTACTAACATGCCTAACATTTGGTTCTTTTAGTCAGAAGTCATATGCAATGAAAAGAGAGGGAAGCCCAAAGATAGTGCAAGGAACACCTACATTTATTATTTCAAGGACCATGCCCAGGGTCTCAGTAGTGTTCTCAGTTTTGTATGCACAGTACTTGTTACGAGTGTAGCCGAACAGTTCCAAGAAGGCGGACTGCCCCTGTAGTCTCCATCAACGGTTGCGCCCGAGGAACTGACACCAACGACATGAACCTTTCGCGCGATTGCACGCTCGGGATCGTACACGAACACCGATCCCGTGTTGTTTATTGTTCTGCCATTACAGGGTGGCGCTACTGGCCACACTGGCGTCAGTTCCTTGGGCGTAACCATTGACAACGACCGCTGTACTCTCGAGCAGATGTCTTGGATATAGAATGCTCTAACAGCCGCGTCCATTCGCATGCCTCAGGCCACTTGTGGAAAGACTTTGCCAACGGCTCGGGCCATCGCTGCGCCAGGACATCCAGAAGAAGATGGACAGCTTCATGGCTCAGTCGTTTTTGGAGACCACATCCGCCACTGTTAGGGAGCGCACATTGACTGAGGAGCAACAGGCACTGGTGGACACACTGGACACCACACTGCAGGAGCGGAAGCGCAAGACTATGGACCACACACCCCTGCAAGGTACAATGTTGACAGAAAACTGACAAACAATTAGAAGCACTTCCCCTTTTTGGAATACGGGGCAAGTGAAACTTGGCATGTGCGTGCCTGACCTTCTTTCTTTCTTTCTTTCTGTCTCTCTCTCTCTATTGTATTGCGCAATGCTCCCTCCTAACTAGTATTTCGTTCCTCCATGCCGGGGATTGGCTCTTCAGTCACATAGCGGAGCAACTCTTCTTCCAAATTGGGTAACTTGCACTGCTTTCCTCGGAAAGCGCAGTTATTGCTGTTGGTGTTCCGCAAGGCTTCTTTTTGAGCACACCAGTGTCGAACACACTTCTCGTAAACATGGAATTTTCTGCCACCGGCACGTTTCCCATGCTCGAGAGCATACTCGATCACCTTCAATTTATAGCCAGCCGTGTAGCTATTCAGGTGTTTGCTCATCTTGCCAAAACATGAACGCCGTGTAGAAAACAAGCCAGCATGAAGGTCATCGAACAGTGGGGAAAACTACAGCAAATGGCTGGCTGAGCTGCACATGCACAAACCGAACAACACGAATGCCATGCCAAAGTTGGTGATGCTAATGCTGATATAGATAGCGCCGATAGCGCGTTTGTATTGAAGTATGAGAAGCTAAAAATAAAATCCTGCTTTAACCTTTAGTTGGCAGTGTATGAACACTGATGAAAAAGTTTAAAATTTTTAGCCCACTCCATGAACATCTTAACACGAAGAAAAAAAAAAAAATTGATTCTAGTGATGATGATGATGATGGTTGCGTTCCCTTGCGCCATCTATCGATTACGCCTAGAAGCTCTCATGCGCGCGTGCATTTTGAATACGTATTGGTTGAGGAAAGTGTGGGTGTGGCCTTTACGCGGATCTTTTTTAACACGAAAGTGTTTTATGCCGGGGTCCACCAAGTACATCCGTCACGGATATGACGTTGATAAAATGGACGCCAACGGGAGAGAAAGAAAAAAACCAAGAAAAGATACCCCGCTGGGAATCGAACCCACGACGTTGTGGCCGCGACGGCAAGCGCCCGACACCCTACAGACTAGGCTAACTCGGGAGTTGCTAGACACGGCGTGAACGCGCCTTATATCTTTCACACATTCTCTTTCGCGGCGGGCGGAGCGGGGCGGTGCCGCCGTCTGTGAGACGTGAAAAGAAGTAATGCTTCACGGTCGACACTTACTAGCGCTTACTCCGAGATTGCACGCTATATCGGAGGTCATGGTTAAAGCGTCTCGATACCAGAGAGGTAGGCTGGCCACGCTGGCGTCGCCGAGGCACCCTTGACACAGTTACGTTCTTTGCCTTTGGCTTCGTGTTAGCGTGCGTCGGCTCATTGGAGTAGGGCAGCTTCCACGTGCACCAACGGGATTTCTCTGCCGCCGACTGCTTCAATTGCGAGAGCACCAACTAACAAAACTGCTGCAGAATGTGTTGCAGAAAGGACGCGATTTCAACGGGCGAATGTCGTTGATGTCGTGCCTGGGTGGAGCGAGAGCAGCGCCTGAGAGACAGAGGCCAGCGGGACGCACGCGTTTGCGGCTCAGGCTACGAACCTCTACCTCCCGTGTTGCTGAAGCGCAGTGTGTGTTATGTATGCATGAGCACAGGCGTCGGCTACCCATTACTAGAAAGCGCAGACCGTGCCGTTCTCTCCTTAACTGACGACGCTTTGAAGAAGTGCATACCGGGTACCAGTGTTGATCATGAGCTTGTTGATATCATCCTTACGCGGGATTCACGATTCGCTGTGTCCAAATATATGTTCACATCGTCAGCTACCACACCGGTTTAATCATGATCATGGGCGTTAGTCATCGCGATAGAGACATGCTGTCAACATGGGTGCATCCACGTCAAACGGTGCTTTAGCTGCCAAACACGAATAGACATTGTACAAGCTCTCATATATCACTACACAATAAGCACTACTTCTGTGAAGACACGTTGCACTTTCGTGTTATACCGATTCCTATGACGGAGGGATCAGCCATGTTTTTTAGAATATGCACTTCTAAAAAACTGGGCGTGGCCCTTACGCGCATTTATACGGTATGCATTTGACCGGCGCACCTTTGAGGGTTGCATTTCTGTACGCTTGCCAGCATCAGGTTTTTCGCAAACTATGCTGCCACCGCCACCGAAATTTGTAACTCGTACAAGCTTTGGAGGAACATGGCACTTAAAAAAAATTATTTCTTGATTGAATTGCTCAGTTTATGTATATTTGTATGCTGATTTCAAATTAAATTATTTTTGTAGTATGATGCATAGTTTTTAAAATAAAAAATATTTCATGTGCCCTTTGGGGAGCAAGATTTTTTCCAAACTAAGAGTTACAAGGTAAATTAGCATACGACAATAATCTGAAATCAGAACTGTGTGCAGTGCAGCAAAAATGGATGTTCTACACCCATTATAACAAAAGTTACAAAATGTTGAACATTCACGAGTGAAATCCCAGCTTGAAATTGACTCACTTGGGAATGTTCAAAATACCATAACTTCTATTAAAATGGGTTTAGAACACTAATTTTTGTTGCACTGCATGAAGTTCTGATTCCAGGTTATTGTGCTGACTTACTTTGTAACTCTCTCAGTTTAGAAAAAAATCTTGCTCCCTAAAGGGCACATGAAATATTTTGTATTTTAAAAACTACACATTTATACTAGAAAAATAATTGCATATTTGAAATCAGCACACAAATATACATAAACTCGCCAGGTTTCATCAAATTAGATCAAGAAATTAGGGGTGTGCGAATATTCGAAATTTCGAATATTTTTCTAATAGTGTTCGCTATTCGATTTGATTCGCACTGGAATTTTACTATTCGAACTATTCGAACTTCCCAAAAACAAATACAGTCAACGTCCAATTGAAAGTGACCCCTTCAGATTTGCAATATGCTTCACCTCATTACACTCTCGTATTGCGGCAAAGCTGCCTTTCAAGCTCCATTATGGTCTAACTTTGCCAAGACACAGTCAACGTCCGATTGGAAGTGGTTCCTAGATTTTCAATATTCTTCATCTCATCACACTCCTGTATTGCGGCAAAGCTGTCTTTCAAGCTCCGTTACGGTCGCAAACGTATTAACTCAAGAAAACGCTGGTTCCAACATGGAGATGAAAGATGTGGCAGAGGTGGGGGCTCAATTAATGCTGTTTTGGACCTGAAATTTGAGCAGGAAGTCCGAAAAATCGGAAGCCAAAGCTTTTTAGCATCCAAAATTTCAGATGTTCTTATATATCGACGTCTACGAGGCAGATTTGGAACTCCGGACTTGAAGGGAACACACCTTGTCTGCCACGTCAGTTGGGCTTCCACAGCAGTTGAAAGAGGAGGAGAGGCTGAGGAAATGGCATCTTTGCCTATCACATGTAAAATGTTGTCGGCAACGCTTTGGTTGCACCAAATCATGTAAATAAATACAATTTGGCCTCTACATTGCCTCATTCTTGATAAGACAACTATGAAACACCACCCTGCCAGTGCTTCATCAACCTAGCGAAAAGAAACACTTTCATGTTGCTATCTCATAAGAATATGCTTAGGAATCCCCTCTAACTTTTTTTCTGCAATTTCGCTTAGAAATATTCGAAAAATATTTTAGAAATATTCGAGAAATATTCGAAAAATATTTGATTCGCACTCACACTTCAATATTCGAATTCGCTTCGCACCCAAAATTTTGCTATTAGCACAGCTCTGCAAGAAATAAAAAGTTTTTTTAAAGAGCAGTGTCCCCCTTTAAAAACCAAAGCAATCTGGACTTATAGGCACTGAATCCTAAGCTGTAAGCATGCCAATAGTGTATATACACTAGGAGGTCCAGGGCTTCTCAGCATGGGCAGCACAGGAAATACGGCCAGCCCATACGCTCTACTGTACTGCACTTTTGTAGTGAGAGCTGTTACAGGACTAGTATTTGGATTCTGCATTTTTGGCAGTAGAAACGGTAAATGCATTAGTTCCATTGTACGCTTGCCTACACCGTTATCCTACACCTGCCTCATAATAACTTAAACTTCAGTGATAAATTCAAAGAAGCTCAATTTGGGTGAATCAAAGTTTCGGGTGTTCTTTGCATTTCTGTGGCAGTTCAAAACCTCCTTTAGTGTCATTTTAATTGCCTTCACGGAATCGTCATAGAATGTTAAAAAAAAAGTTGCACCAGGCACTGTGCTTTCCTTGTTTCAGCACATTAAGTTGCCATGGCTTACCATTGGCGATGTTGTTTATTAACTGTAGGCATCTCGCCTGTTCTTTCCTCTTGATCTGATATATTTTACGTCACTTCTTATCCTGACCAGACACAACAAATACACCGACGACAGTAAAAAAAAGGAAGCTTTCCGGGTCTGGCTCCAAAGCCCGAAGATGCTCATGGAAATCGTCACCCGAGCTCCAAAAACCAAATCTTCGAAAGAGCCCTCAGTCGCAGAAGGAAAACGACTCCGTGCTTCGTGGGGCATCTCTTGACCATGTGGTGGGAGAAATGACCGGTAAGCTTCAAGTCGGGATTAGTCTGGTCGGTGACCTCTTTTGAATGTGCTATTACTTTTTCTATGCAAATGATTGGCGATTTTGGGACCTTTGTTTGCATAATAGCTATAATTAATTCTTTTGTTGAACTTATATTAATAAACTGAACTGGAAGAACAAGAGTTCACGATTAGCAGCCAGATCTTAGAATTTCTGAGAGAGTAGGTATGTATACCTACGTCAGTTACAGGCGAACCTCGCTACAACGAAGTAGCATCAGGACCGTTAGTTAGTTTGTTACTTCCGATATTCGTTGTAACACTAGAGACAAAAATCTGCTCTAGCAATTTGGCCATGTGGCTCACGCAAAAATCCTAGATACAAAAATGCATTATTCTAGGCTTAAATCCCACTATAAATGAGGTAATCTTTAGCCGTCTCCTCGTGGCATTTCAAACTAAATAGACCAGAATGTGAGAAGGTGAAATTACAACAAAAAAAATGTTCAACATTTTTTAAAATGTGGTTGTGTATTTTCTTTCGATATTTTTTTAATTTTTGAAAGTCTGCCTGTGCGAACCAAATATTTCTTCGTTACATCCGGTATCACGGCGGCTCTCGCTTTTTTGGTTTCGTTATAAAAAGAGTAAATGTCACCGAAACAAAGCGTGACCAACCAGACTTCGTAGTTAGTTTGCTATAACCGATAATGCTATATCGCTTTAACTGTGCTAACAAAGGAGCCTAAGAATATAAGGATGGACTGGAGCGAATACAGCAGAAATTCCCAAATCATGACAGGCAACCTGCCTCTGTCCCTAAAGTTAAATGCATACAATCACTGCATATTATTGTCAGTTCTAAAATATGGATGGGTTTCGATGGAGGCGAAAATGTTTGAGGCCCGTGTACTTAGATTTAGGTGCACGTTAAAGAACCCCAGGTGGTCGAAATTTCCGGAGCCCTCCACTACGGCGTCTCTCATAATCATATCGTGGTTTTGGGACGTTAAACCCCAGATATTATTATATTAATTAAAATATGGATGGGATCAAACTTGGAGGATGACAGAGAAACTAGAGAAAGAGTTAAGGATCACCCAGCATGCAGTGGAATGGAAAATGCTAGGCATTACATTAAGAGATCGGAAGAAGCAGAATGGGTCAGAGAACAAATGGGGGCAGCAGATATTCTAGTCGACATTAAGCGAAAGGAATGGACCTGGATGGGCCACATAATGTGTCGGAAAGAAGACCAGTGGTCAGTTAGAGCAATGGAGTGAATACCAAGATGGGAAACGCAGCCAAGGGAGGCAGCGGGTTAGGTCACGGGATGAAATCAAGAAGACCTCTAGCAAAGCATCCCTATTAACTCGCTCTGATGTTTTGGAGCTTTAGTACCCAGCATAGGTCGGCAAACTCACTCAGACTCACTCGAGACTCAGATCGGGCCGCGAGTCTGAGTCCGGGTGAGTAATATTTTGGTGAGTTTGAGTCCGAGTGAGGCCGGTTGAAGAAAATTTTAGTGAGTCTGAGTCCGGGTGAGTCCAGTTGAGGAAAATATTGGTGAGTCTGATTCCGAGTGAGCCCTAAGCACAAGATATATTTCTTGAGTGAGCCTGAGTGAGCTCCACCTTTTGTTGCCGACTTATGGTCCTACCTACTCATCTTCAGCATTACTATCAGCCTTATATCGCCTTACGTTCATAATCAAGTGTAGTCACACATATCTCGCCACACTAGCATTCATGCGCCATCTCAATATTGATGAGAGGCGTGAGTTAGGGGAAGGGGTGCCATGACCTCCCCCCGCAAATGGTCTCATGGGAAGTTCTCGATAAAAATATCTCGTGTGAGTTGCACATTTCATAAAAATGTCCTTACTGGATCGATATATGATGATGATGATATATGGTATATGATGATAACTCATATTTGAAGGTACAAGATCAAAAGGTGTATCGTAGAGCACTGATTATGGGAGATACTGGCGTTGAAGAGGATTGACACCATGATTGAAAAAGCTAATTTTACGCCAACGGACTCATGAGTCGACTCACTCAGGCTCACTCAGACTCAGGTGAAGCCCTGAGTCTGAGTGAGTCTGGCTGAGTAATATGTTGGTGAGTTTCAGTCTGAGCGAGTCGGGCTGAGAAAAAGTTTAGTGAGTCTGAGTTCGAGTGAGCCCTCAGAGCAAAATATATTTCTTGAGTGAGTCTGAGTCAGCTTCAATATATATTTGCCGAACTATGGTACCCAGAATTAAAATTTTCTGTAACCACAGTTTTCACTGCATCCACTCTGTTTTGTTGCGCACATAATACAAAACGGTGTTTGCCTCCTGGAATGCTTCTAGGGAACATTTTTGTCAACTGACGTCAAGAAAAGCTACTTTTTCTTTTTCGCGCAGCCCGTGTGTCAGATGTTCACAACAAGGGGTCCCCAGTGGCCACTGAAGCCATGACGCCGCGGCGGAGAAACTCTGTCTTTGTGGTACCAAAGACGCCACAGTCTTGCATTGCCTCCCGGACACGGCGTAGGACGACCGTGTTCAATCAGAGACCTGCAGACGTATTGACGCCTGCACCAAAAGTGGCCACCAGAAAGAGTACTTGCCGTACATGTCGTGAGTGCCCTTTATTTTGTTTTTCTTTTTTTTTATGTGTGTGCGTTTTTCCGTATGTGTAGTTGACAACCTTGTGCGCTTCTTGTGCCGTTCAAATGTGATGCAGCCACTACCAAAACACTCAACTGGTTGCAGTGTATGCTTTGGGTGCTGAGACAGGGATGCGGCCCACATAACGATCACCGGATGAATTGGCTCATGGGCTAGTTCGTACATGTTCTCGAGTACTAGGTTTGTGCAGCATGAATAAATGGAAACAAGAGAACACCAAAATGACAATCCTCCTTGTCTACGTTTATTGGCACTGTGCAAACTTAGTACATAATTCAATACATACCAACTATTTTTGTGAGTGAACTCTTTCATCACCGTAGCACTTTTTTTTTTTGTATTCCTCCTTGTTTCTGTTTGTTTCACGAGAATACAGTAGACTCTCGTTAAATGGAACCTGAAGGGACCAGGAAAACGTGTGCGATTTAACAGGAGATCCATTTACTGTGAGATGAACGGGAATGCACAATTCAAGTACGGTACCAAACATAATAGAAGCAGTTGTTCCATTTAATCAGCAGTTCCGTTTAAGCGATTTCAGTTTACTGAGAGTCTACTACATATACCAGCTAAATTTGTGACTGGATTATGTCAGCCAGCTCCACGCCACGTCATTTTTGTATGCCTTGTCTCTGTTTACTTGCGCTACACCAACTTAGTTCTCAAGAGCAATCGCATCTCGGCAGTGTGAACTTGCCGAACAAGAAAAGGGTGCTGTTGGATTACAGTACTCTGACATGCTTACATACTCCCTAAGGATAGTGGAGGCTGTGCACACATAAATGTGCATTTAAGCTTGCCAGCTCTGGTCAACGGTATGGTGGTCAACAAAGGGTCAACAGTACTCCGGTCTCTACCACAGCAGGATGGGCGTGGCTTTGAGTGAAGGCACCAGCCAACTGCATTCACATGACCCTCTCACTGCAGTTCTGTTGAATCATCTTGCAGATCACATTCCGCTGTGTATGTAGAGGTGTGTTGTTAAAAGTCCTCCCTTGCATTGTATTATGCTTGTACATGGCTCGCCACCACGGTGACCCGGTGGTTATGGTGCTTGGCTGCTAACCCAAAAGACGTGGGTTCAATCTTGGCCGTGGTGGTCGCATTTCGATGGAGGCGAAATGCTAGACGCTCGCGTACTGTGCGGAGTCGGTGCACGTTAAACCTCAGATGGTCGAGATTATCCAGAGCCCCCCATTATGACATGCCTCACGTTATGGTTCTGGCATGTAAAAACCCCCACAAATTGCTGTGTAGCTACGTGTAACGACTGTGGCATGGTACTCCAAGCTGCATGTATGGAAAGTGCAAACCTCTAAGCAGATGAGTTTCACTTGTGTGCTGCAGGCAAGAAACCGACAGCATCGGGACCTATGTCTACTCCCAGAAGTGCGCAAACTGCACACAACAAGACCGTACTGAAGCTCCTCAACTCAGCTTCCGAGAAGGACCTCCAGTTGCTGGCTAAAGTTGGTCCCAAGAGGGCACGAGTAAGCAGACCCTAAGTCTTTTTTGATGTCGTGCGTAGGTTGTCTGGTAACCTTCATACCTAGACAAATTTCCTTCTTAATTTACTTCTCATTGCCCTATTCCCATTTCATATCGCTATTGCATTTCTCGTGTGACTTTGTACAATGCAGTTAATGCCAGATTGAGACTTTCTACGGACGAAAAAATTAAAATTAAAAGCGAATACATGCTTTTCTTACTGCCTTCAAGGGCTCAAACAGCCACGAAAATGTCAAAAAGAGCTTGCCAGCATACTGTTAGACCTGTTAGGCATCCTCATGCTTGACTGATGGGAGACTTGTGAGATAGATTGGCGGGGAAACACACACACAGCTCATGCGCAAGATATCAATGGCTAATATAGCCTAGAACCTATTTCAAATCAAATTTAAAGTGTGTGCCGCACGACTGTATCTAAAATGGAGCACCTAGCAACATCGACATCAACTTGGTTTGGATGTAAACAACCGACAACCATCTACGGCAGTGGTCTCACAACCTGTACAATCGGATTAAGGAGGACAATGATGCTTGCGAGAAACCTAGGTGTTGACTATGTTCCACTGAACATGTTCCACTGAACTATGTTCCATTGAACTATGTTCCACTGAACTGAATGCTTGATTATTGTTTAACATTAACCTGGCTTCGTATCTTCAGTTTATGGGGCAGCATGGAAGCTTAAAGCGATTGCTCCAGGCCCTCATAAACACTCTGGAAGACTCCTGGTGACCTCTAGACTAAAGATGCAACCCTTCAGGCAGCAGATTACACGTCTACATATACAGTCGCTAACTGACCAGCGCTTACCTGCTGCTGTGGTGATATCATATGTGTAAAGGTCTTTTGTGAGAAAGCTGTCAAAAGGCTGGGCAGAATGAAAGTTTGTGGAACAGTCAATATCTTAAAATCGGTGCATGATAGGCAAAAAATAATTGCATATTTGTTCTCAGCAGTCAAAATTACATACTGTTACGTGATTCACTTAGAAATTCTAAAAACTATGAGTAGTTTTGAGATGAGTAGTTTTGAGACCGGTGTCACCTATGGTGTAGCACTGGTAAGCAGCAACTTGAGTTCAATTCCCAGCCATGGATATATGTATAATACCATATGGTATTACCATTTTTGAAACTACTTTTTCTGGTTATCGACTATAAAGTCAGTGACCTTTTTTGCCAAGCTTGAGTGAACTTTAGGGGGCTTGAAAGCATTGATTTCTTCTAAAATTTTTCGTTGATGTGCCTGTACTATCTCATATTTAAGGTGTACTTTCCCGGTCTTTTGTTACAGATGCTGCACTTGCACAGGAGCCTGCGTGGTCCGTTTGAGACCTTTGAGGACTTGCGAAAAGTTGAGGGCCTTGGAGGAGAAAATTTCTTCAGTGCTTTCATGTCGGCAAACATCTTAACATAATCTGAAAGCCTTCATGACAATTTTTTTTTAAATATTTTAGTCTGTCCAGTTTTTCCATGTTTTTAAGACTAGCTTTACATGATAGCTCTACATGCAGACAAAAGCCTTCCTGACGGTTTTTTTTAAATATTTTAGTGTGTTCAGTTTTTCCATGTTTTTAAGACTGCTATCTTTATGTGATAGCTCTACATGCAGACAAAAGCCTTCCTGACGGTTTTTTTAAAATATTTTAGTGTGTTCAGTTTTGCCATGTTTTTAAGACTGCTATCTTTATATGTTAGCTCTACACGCAGACAATGCATAAAGGGCGAGCTTTTTTATGATATATGACACGCCGATGTGCAGCTTCATATATATACGAAAAAGGAAAATGAATGCTAGAACGTGTATAAATGTTAAGTCCATTTGAAGCACAAAGACTTGGACCAAAATGTACTTCAAGTTGGAGTAAGCTATTTGCACCCTGAAGGGGTCCTGCAACACTGTTTGGATACGTGTAGTCAGAAAATGCTGCCAATCTGTAGTCAAGGGCCCTTGCAAACATGTGAGCCAAGAGAGTGCTACCGCACTGCATGCAGGAGTTTACTATGTCATGTAAAAAACAACCAATAGTCGCTTGTTCTATCTTCAGTGAGGACATTATAAACAGTGCTGCCTGTGGGTGCAACTGGTATTCACTGAAACCCTAACAATTATGTATTATCTTTTGTGTTCTTAGTGACTAATGGAGAGAGACAGCGGTCATTCTGTGTGATGACTCTGCTTACACTTTGACAAATTGGAATTGGCAGCTAGAGATTCGTGCAATAGTAAGGTCATCTTGTAACTTATAAGGATGTTGCAAGGCCCCTTTTTAGGAAAGCTGGATGGTAAGGCGTCAAGTTTTACCGAGCCACATTTCTTGTCATTCATACATTGAAAAAAAAAAAAAAAGGAAGATACAGTAGACTCTCAGTAAACGGAAATCTGTTAAACGGAACTGCTGCTTAAATGGAACAACTGCATCTAATATAATTGGTTTCGTACTTGGATTCTGCACTCCTTTTCATCTCTCAGTAAACGGAACTCCTGGTAAATGAAACACATTTTTCTGGTCTCTTCAGGTTCCGTTTAACGAGAGTCTACTGTAGAAGCAAGAAAATGTAAGACAATACAAATTGTGTAATTTCTTTGTTTTACTTTGTTACTTGGGCCCGCTGCTCTCTTGTGGTTGTACATATTTCCGGGTGCCAGAGTTTATTATTCATAAGCATGCCAGTAGACCAACCAAAGGCCACTTTTTATTAGCCTTTTTGGCTGCATCTCTTTCGTCCTTGCTTTTCTTTTTTTTTATATGTACTTAATGCAAAACTTTTTGCTACCCTGATGAATTAATCATTCACACTTCTGATTGTTTACATTCATATTTGCGTTGGCACTTGCATGCTGGCTGTAGTTAGATGGAAAGACCGTATTTTATGTGCTTTTCGCTGCGTCTCATCAGAACCTTTCTTCTGTGTTTTGCATATTTATGACATTTTATATGCCTTACGTTAAAATTTTGTAACTTGTATATACGTATTCATCTGTCGTATAATATTCATTGTTTGAAAACCATATGTGTGCGCTGATGTGTCATTGACGGCTGAATGGCTGAGACTTGTATGTAACGAATTACGTGCAAATGATCCTGCAGTGTCTGTATATCAAAAATATGGGCCACGCCCATGGCTGTGCATGGTTGCCCTGAACTAAGTGGAAAGCGGACTGCTCAACCACTGCCCCTTTTCTATGGGTACCTACCTGTGTCCAAGTGTACCAAAGTGTGTTTTTTTATGTAAAATTCCAAGGCCTGAGACACTAATGGAAATTGGTGTCCCTGCATATGCTCTATGGGACGCTAGTGAAAATAAGCTTTATTTTTAATAAAAAGAATTCTAATTTTAAAAGTCCGTCCTTATTATTGTAACAATAACCCTTGGGTATGACACGAAACTGGGAACTGTGCCCTTCTGCTGATTTAAATATTTGTGCAACTGTTTGCACAGATTTCTGATAGTTCGTTGCCGTATTAATTAGTGATGACAACTGATAGTCTTAGGTCTGCCAATGTGATGGTGTGCCCCTGGCACTCTGAAAAAACTACTTTTCAGGTGTAGCTAGCCCTCCTGCATAGTTCATATTCTGTAATTCCTAGCCTCAGGAAGTCGACACCGATATTAACTGCAAGGCAGCACAGGTATGCGTACTGCATTTGGCTTAGGTCAATCGATGCACGGTATGAAATTCCCAATTTGTAATTTTTCATATTGAGGTATCAGGTATGGAAAACCCTATTTAAAAAAAATGCTGACAAAGCTTAAAGCATCATGAATAATTTGACCAAAGAACTTTTACCAAATAGTCTAACAACCACTGAGTTGTTTATATAGGCAAGAATACACAAAGTAAAATGCTTCATTGCGATTGCCTTAATGTAAACGAGTGACAAAAACCATTGTGCTTCTTATGCAAGCTGCTACATAAAAAACGAGGATGCTTCAAGCTTTAATGCTCCTTGTTTTGGAGCGTGACAAGTCTATCGTGGTCGACATAGTTACAAGTGGTTACATAGAAGGTAATGTAATGAGGTTGTAGCAAAAACCTTTACTGAACCATAAGCTGACAGTCTGTAGCCTCCAAGCCGTATGCAATAGATGAAGAAACGAGCCAGTGGCACTGATCCTCTCTTGAGGCTGGGCCTGAAAGTATATACGATTGTTTTGGAAAGTAATATCTACCCCTGCCTTGTAATATGCCCGCTGTAGGTTGGCGATTGTGGCACTTGGACAAGGCATACCGAATTTGTTAGGATAGATGTACAAAATTCATTCATCTTCTAAAGCTTTGTCAGACGTTACTTCTCACAGTTGGCGGCAAAATCCTGGACAGCAGAACGTTATGTTACACCATTGTTGTGCACGTAAAAGAAGAAAGTTGCACTACTATTGTGTGAGAGACTACTGCGATGGTGGGGGTGGGGGGCCGGAGCCTTTAACTGTTTATGTATGTTTGTGTGTGTATGTGTGTGCATATACAGTCAACTGCCGATTTTTCGGACGCCCGATTTTTCGGACATGCTCGAAAATTCGGACGCTCTCGCGGCACCGTCACCAGCCCCATAGACTTCAATGTATTAGAACGTCCAAAATTTCGGACGCTGAAGCTATTGCGCGTCCGATTTTTCGGACTTTCTGCCCAAATTGCAGGTCAGAAAGGCATTATTTGAAGCCCCCACCTCTTCCGCGCCTATCATCTCGTAGGTTCGAACCAGCGCTTTCGCGAGTCGATCTGTTTGAGACAGTAGCAGAGCCCGAAAGTCAGCTTTGCCGCAATGCCGACGCGTTATGGGGTGAAGCAGACCAGAAATTCAAAGGGGCCGCTATCGCGGCGCCGTGCGGCGATGTTACGAATAAGCAGCGGAAATGCACGGAGGCGTGATGGCAGCAGCTGGCAAACGCGCCAGTACGGCTTAATCGCTGATAACCCTTACGATAAGCATCTACAGCTAACTGCTCGGTAGTGCACGTGGCCTAGCGCAGTTTCATGCGTACTGCACTCATTTAATAGGCGAGAACCCAAATGAGCCGCGCCGCCATTCTTGCTGCCTCTTTCTGCGAGACCGCCAAGTGCGCCGCGTAGACGCGTTGCCTTCGCGGATGAAACCAGCTCGCCATTGCCGCGCCCGTGTGCGGTCAGGAACTAAGTGCGCATCACGAACCCTTTCATGATAAATGCGTGCGTACGATACAGCAACAGTAAAGTGACGGCGTCAGCTTAGTTGGCGATGTGCTGCACACAACTAGAAACGATCGGCTTGACACGGCAGCGAATGCTGCGTATCGGCGGCGATTCGGCGATGTGTGTGCGCATGTTTGCATGCGCACACGCATCGGGGAAAGCCGGTCGAGGCGTCCGTTCTTCCGCCACAGTCTTTGTCTTCCGCGTCATCGTTTACAAACGCTTCATGCGAGATAGCCGTAATGTATTCCGCGCTTTGCTGTTATCAGCGGCGCTCATCACGAGATGCAAAAGTGGCGGTTGGCACGTACGTAGTTAAGCGGGGTTCGCGGCAGGTAGCTAATGTATTTGTGAGAGCCTGGGCGCGCACCAAAATGCCTACGTGGCTGTGGCAATTTGACCACTTGAGCAGAATAAAAAAGCATGGATTTGTTTTTTCGGACTGCCCGATTTTTCGGACGATTTCGCGGTCCCTAGGGAGTCCGAAAAATCGGCAGTTGACTGTATATACTCATACAAAATGTAAAAATTTCGGGTGGGAGGGGGGTCAGAACAGCTCCCCTGGACATGCCACTGTCAGAGACTGCACAAAGCAAAGAAACAGTTCTTGCAAATCTTCAAGCAGGTCATGTTCAAGTGACCGATGTGCAGATGCAAGACACCGAATGTGAAAAAGCGATCCCCTGGCTGGTCTGTTCCATCCATTTGGACGACGGGGATTGAAGACTGAATATTTTTTCTCAACTGCCGTTGAACACTGAGGGTACACTTCCACCAATTCCATATGAATAAAAATCTTTCTCTCTCTTAAGCTCTCAAGTTTACACGCACTGCTCAATCAAAAATGTAATTTGATGCATGCAAATTCAATTAAACGTGTGCATTAATTGCAGAGTTCAGCCATCGTTCAATTAGGATAATACCAAAAATGGAGTTGATCACATGTAGTAAATGGTATGTACTTTGTTGCGCGATGTTGATAAACGGGGCACACATCGTACTTTTTGATACACGAGGTTTTCATTACGATGGCAGTTCCTTGATGCGGACATTCCGTCATGGAAGCGACCATCAACGATGCACGTGGCTGCCGAGAAAGGCATTAAATGAACTCTACAAGAAACCTTCTATGTGTGCGTTCCATTTGGGCGAAATTGTCAGGTCACAAGAGATCCATGGTAGGATCCCTTTTACCTCTTTTTCCCCTGGTCATTTGCATGACACTCGAGCATGCCAGTTTAATTATTGTTCAGCACATCTGAACCATGCCAAGGAGGCTTTGACCGTTCAAAGAATCTTCTCCGGCCGTAGGGTTGGAGAGCTGTAGTTATTTATAGAGAAGCAACTGTGGACTTCTCTTGAAAATTGCCCAATGTAATCTTACCAACACCAGCTTAAAACAGAAACTGAAACTGTACATAACACATTTTGTCCTTTTGCCTGAAGAATCTGGCGCTGGGCTGGTTCGTATACATTGCTTGGAAAATGGACAAACCCTGCCTTGAAGGACGCGTACACAAGAGGAAAAAATTTGACGAACACAAAGTTCGTTAATCTGTTGCTAGTCCCAGCGTGTGTGTGCGCCTCTTGTGTACGCGTCCTTCTACAAGCCTGGGTTCGTCAGTTTTCTGACATTTGCGTAACACTCGCGCCCGCCAGTTTATTGTTCAGCGCATTTTAAGCATGCCAAGGAGGTTTTGACAATACAGGACTGTTCAAGGAACCTTCTCTGTTGCGTTGGAGAGCTGTAGTTATTTATAGAGAAGCAACTGTGGACTTCTCATGAAAATTGCCCAATATAATCTTACCAAGAACCAGCTTAAAACGAAAACCGAAACTGCCCGTGACACACGACCCATTCTCGCTAGGAAGATTGATATAATTTTTGCTTTACAAAAGAATAAAGAAATATGCCTGTTTCATTTTATTGTTTGATGTTGTATTGCGTGCAGCGATGTGATTTCGAAACTGACAGTCGAGCCAAGCCAGGCCAAGCGTCATCGTCGTCTTCCTCGAAACGTTCGGGGCGCCCTCGCACGCTCTGTCCTGTTTTGAAGCGCTGCGTATTTTGCGTGTTTTACGGGATTGACCCGTATTTGCCAAGAAACACAGTGCACACTAAAGGATAATAAAGTTTCAAGCCCAGTGCCAATATCTGACGCCTCCGGTGAGTTCCTTTTACGGTGTCGCGCAGCCTGAAACGCACGGATGCTGGTTGTCTGGCCTGCAAGTGCGGCTCCATCCTAGGCCTGACGCTCATTAAAAAAACCGAACAAAATTGCCTCTTTCGCTTTGCTCTTGCTAATTGGCTGTGTTAGATTTGTACAGATTGATTGCTGTGCGCCAACTCTAATTGGGCAGCATGTCGCCATTAGTAATGTGGCCCGCATCGGCTTTTTTTTCTTTATTTTTTGTTGTTGGGGTCTTCATGGTCAACTCGGCGCGGTGTTGATCTGCGTCCGAGCGCCTTTCTGATCTCTTGTCTCGAAGTAGCGTCTGTATTTCACATGCCACTTTGTGTCTGGGAAGCATACGTGAAGAGAACAAGAAGTGATCGTTTTGTACTTGGGCCCGCCTGCGTATGTAGCGCGTTTAGAAGCGAAGCCCGTCGCAACGCCATGAAAATTAAACCAAAAAAATTGTAACTCTCGTGTGGCTTTTTTTCACTCGAAAGCGGGTCCTTGAATCCAAGCTTTCTCGCTTCCTAGAACTGACAAAGAGGATCTAAGCCTACGCTCGACGAAAGCAGTGTAACATTTGAAGTTGTCCTGGCATTGCCATCCTTGAAGCCATAAGCTGCAGTTGCGTCAAACGTTGCATTGACAAAAGAGAGCTTGGCTATTCACCTGTTCATTTATCTGCAAACTTAGGGGTTTTCCAAGGCATGGCAAGTCTAGTCTTACACTGATTTGTCGTGTTCTTATTAAAGGAGTGCATGGATAGCCGTTTATAATTTGCTTGTGGAAGAGCATAACTGTCAGTACAGATGAAGTTTTTTGACAGTTGTATGTTGGATTGTAAAGTTACACGAACACAGGCATTGATCACTGATAATTCGCATGCACTGTTAGTCGCTGTTGAGTCATACAGTGTGCATGACACCGCTTTATTACCATGCTCTTAGAGCGTATTTTGTTTATTTTCTCCCCATTACATATTGCCTATGTGATTTGCTAGCCTATGACACAAAATGCCCAACTGAGCTCTCTTTCTTTAAGAGGGCATGCGAGGCTTTTCTCCAAAACTGAAGAAATAATTCATTTGCTGAACATGAGCAATAAGGGAGTTAATAATTACCCCGCCTTAAGGGGCCTCTAAAACACCCAGAGGTCGAAATTTAGTTGTGGTGTTGCAGTTGTGCACGAGTCTTCAACAAACACGTGGCCATGAGCATTTTTTGAAATGGTGCCATAATAGCGGAGTTACATGCGTTTGATGATCCAAAAGCAAGCCCCGCTCGCTTCGCTCTTTCTTTTGCTATGCTCCGTTCATGGGCTTGTCTCTCCTCCTGGCTGAGTGCTCCTCCTCGCATGGCGAAGAGGAAGAGAGGCGAGTGCACGTACCTGCGAGCAGACAAACAGGTCCTTTTTGTTGGTGACATGACCACACGTGAATGGTGACGTCACGACCAACACTGGGGATACCGAAAGGCCAGTAGGGGACAAGGGATTGTTTCTTCGAATTTGTGGCGCGCCTGCGGCTCGTAGTGCTGCCGCGTTTGGCACTGTTCATCATGACGGCATTCTGAGCTCGACGCGTGAGTTTACTTGAAATGTTAAAAAATTATCGGAAGTGGTTTGGGGCTCTATAAATAAAGCAAGCAATACATTGTAATTGCCATAATTTCTCAGTCTAAGGTGTTGTTACTCTGCGGCGGCTGCATTTTCGATGGAGGCGAAGATGTTTGAGGCCCGTGTGCTTAGATTTAGAGGTGCACGTTAAAGAACCCCAGGTGGTCGAAATTTCAGGAGCCCTCCACTACCACATCTCTCATAATCATATCGTGGTTTTGGGACGTTAAACCCCAGATATTATTATTATTATTATTATTATTATTATTATTATTATTATTATTATTATTATTATTATTATTATTAAAGTGTTGTTACTGTGGAGCAGTAGTCTGACAAGTGAGCATTATGTTTTACAACTTGTATTAGAAGTGTGATTTGTTATATGTTAGTGGTTTGCTTGTGGCAATCCATCACCAAGCAAGTTTTTATAAAGACTGAAAAATTGATCTGATGTGTGTGTGTGTTGTGCGTGATAACAATGATTGTTACAGTAAAGGAATGTTCTCACTACTGAAGTCTCAGAAGCATTGTTTGTAGGTAAACTGCAACTTCGTTTTGAGGTGCCATTTTCGTGCTTTTTTCTTTCTCACATTTTAAACGTGCAATAATTGGTAGCTTTTGCTTTAGCTGTATTTCCCTCGGAGTGTAGAGAGCCATCAGTTTTTGTCTTGACAACTTGCCATGCGTAATTGCTTTTTCTCTGACAGGCGGCCGAGGAAAGTATGTAAAGCTCACCCATAACGAATAGCTTGCTTTCGTTTATTTATTACATAAAATTATTTATAATGATGCAGGTGGCACATGTGGACACTTAGGTAATCTTTTACTATTGTTACACTGCTGTGTGTTGTATACTAAGGCACATGATCATTGTTTCTTTCTTGCAATTTGCAGTGATTATTTTTGTTTCATGTTAATGTTGGCACCCCTTTGTTTTTGTACCCTTTTAAACCTCGGCTTATGCGGGGAAATAATTTCGTGAGTGTCCTTAATTTTGTCATCCTCTATTACCACAAACCACTAGCATTTATTTGTTCTTGTTCAATGCACGTCATGTCAATGTTGCGTTCTGAATACAGGTCCCTGCCTCCGGCCATGGCAGACTTCTTGGAGAGCGAGGCCGAGGAGTCGGAGGATGAGGAGGTGACTGGAAAACGTCCATTGGTGGATGATGACGATGAAGAAGAGGAGGAAGAAGAGGATGGTATGTGCTTTGTTAGACTTGCAGATAGGTCACAAAGGTATCCTTTGCGCTCGGGTTTCTTTGCAAACGAGGCATCTTTCGCGTAAGATGCATACAATGTGTTAACAGAACCTACCTTTCGATGTATCTATATGGAGTGCCATGTTTTAATAGTTCTTCAGTCAAACCTAGACATAACAAGGTCATACCTGCAGCATAGAGCTTTATTATATCGCAGATTTTGTTAAGTCAAGGTGTAAAATCCCCTCATATGTTTATAAATGGTCCATGCATCTCATTGGTAAGCATATCGAATTGTGGCAGCCGTAGAACTAAGCAGAGTAGTGTGACTGGCCGTTGCGAGAGCCATGAAAAAATTTAAAGGGTAGCAAGGTTCCATCTCTCTCGCATGCAGAGCGCACAGTGAAAATATAAAGGAGCATGTCAAAACTATGACAGGGAAGGGGGGGCACAGTAGACGACTCGTTGGCTTTCCCAGATGTGTAATTTCCGTAACCGCAGTCGCGGCGAGTCAACCAGTTATGGTCTTGGTAACAGAAAGGCACAGTGTAGCATTGGCCACGCTTAGAGTTGAAGACTTCACTTAACTTTTACGCCAGAAAAACTGATAATATGGTGGTGTGTTTCATTCCATTTACCTGATTTCTTTGCTTATATGCCAAAGTAATCACTGGCCAGCTAACCTTTGCAATTGAAAATGCCAATCTTTTGAGGCATAGCATGAGATCGGCCATACTGAGAATTGAGAGGTGCTGTTAAGTTGCACAAATCCAAAAGCAACAGCACTATGGTGCGTTACATTCTGTTTGCTTGTTGGCTTTTTTTTTGTTAGCTCGATGGATTTCTTGCTGCTTGTCAGCATAACTTGTTCTCCAGAGGTCGCGTGGAAAAGATCGAGCAATGTTTACCGACATTTCATTTGTCATTGAGGGACCATGCGCACGTATGCTGTTCGCGAGTATTTGTTTAATTGAAGCAGCGGCACAAAGTTACTTCTCTAAATCACAAAAACGAATACGTAGTTTTCAATGGACCTGAGATTGGCAAATGAAAAGAGTTTGTTACGTGACAGATTTTCTTAAAGTGAGCCTTGTTATGTGAAATTTTGACTGCAGTTGTTGTATAGCACAGTGAAATTTTTGTGGCAAGTGCTTGTAATGGCCTCTCCAAGACACTTCTGCAGTGTTTGCAATAATGCACATGTTTATTACGTGTGTTTAAACTATATTTAAAAATATTCACATAATTTTGCAGAGGAGGATTTTTTTTCTGTGCATATGTAATTTTGAAAGTGCTGGTCTAGACAGGAGCATCAGGAATGTTTGTAATACAAACAAAAAATGTATGAAACAGTGCCCAAGGTATGCACATTCCCTAAGCATATGTTTTCATTTTGTATTGCTTCCATTGGATGACCAGGAGGTATGATACCTTTCTGCTACTTCTATCATCACAGTGATCGTTATTATTAAACATATCCAGCCTACACGAGGTTAGAAGCCTCTTATAAGCCCAAGTACCTATTAAATTCATAACCTAGTTATTTCATGAAATTATCGGTCAATTGCAGCATCATCTCTCTTCATTCCTTCCATGAACCACTTAAACCATCAGTCACCTGTTTTGCAGACTGCCCGATTTCAAATCTTACTTTTTGCCTTAAACATCGTTTAGGTATCCGTTAACTTGTAATTCTTGGCTTCTTCTTAGGTTTGTGAGCCTCAAAGCTACGACCTTTTGGTTCATCTTTTGCCTAAGGAATCATTCCTTTTTAATAATTGTACCTGGGTCCCTTTGTTCATTTTAAATTTCTTAAATTTTAAAATTGATAACCTAGTTGTGTTAAAAGTTCTTTCAAAATTGAGATGCATACACACACATATCTTCTTATCACACGTTGACATGTTTATGTTTTCTGCATGTTTTTTTAGATGATGAGAGGCTGAGAGAGGAGATGAAGGATCTCATCAATGATGAAGAGGAAGAAGTTGAAGAAGACTCGGATGAAGACGTAGGGGGCAAAAAGAAACGGCGGCATCACGGTATGACTGAGCCATTTCAACATAGATCGCTGTTTTGCATTTGCGTGCATAAACAGGTAACAACATAACTTTTCCGGGTTTTCAGATGACTTTGATGACAATCTAGAAGATGAAGATTACGACCTTATAGAGGAGAACTTGGGAGTCAAAGTACAGAGGGTAAGTTGTCATTGAGGCAGAGATTTTTTTTTCTTTCAAATTGTGAAACTTGATACCCAAAGCCTTTAGTGTCTGTTACGGTGTTTGATGTCTTTGTTCTTGCTCGTGGCTCTAACATTATGTACCGTGGTTTTAGCAGTGCTCAACGAACAGTTTATTGAGTTTTAGGTCATTTGCATGCCTCGCATATTACTGCACGTGAGGCTGCAGTCTGCCCTAGGTGTACTACAGTGTCTGTATATTCGTTAATATGTGCCACGAGAAGAACTTGCAATGTTGTTCTCACGTGGGTATCGTTTGTCCACCGCTGTGCATGTGAGTCCTGTGTGTTTCGCTGTATAGTGGATTTTTTTGTTTAATGCCTGTGCTGTTGATTGCACATTCCCTTTGCAGAAAAAGAAGTTCAAGCGTGTGAGGAGAATAGAGGACGAAGAAAGCGACAACGAAGAGAGTAAGGACAGCACCAATCGTGATGCCATTGCCACCGAGCTGTTCGAAGGATCTGATGCGGTAAGTTGGGCGGGAGAAGGAAAAGACTAGTAAATGTCCTGTACCGTACCTTATGATGAATTCTGGATGTACTAAGTGGCGGTTGCGCGTGATCCAATTTAATGTGTGTTTTCAGGAGGCACCCGCAGACCAGGAAGAAGAGAGAGGAGAAGGAGAAGAGGAAGAAAGGGAAGGCTCAGGTTCTGAGCTTGAGTCTGGTATGCATATTTTTCACGCTTGCATTTTTCATAGTAGATGGGTACATTGATTATTGTGCCACCAGAACCTTGAAGTGATGCATTGACATGTATGCCTCGCTCATTTTTAGTAGCGGTAGGTTTCGTTTGGCTGTAGTGGTAAAGCAGCGTGTTCGGTTAGATGTCAGCTACAATACCTAATCACAGCCTTCTTGCAGGGCTGAATCGTTAGCAAGTTTATGGGGTGTGTTTGGCTGTGTCATGGTTGCCAGATGCCATACAATTGTAGTTCTGCATCAGCCAAATGCATTGCAGGGATATTAGTGCTGAAAGATGCAACTGATCTAAGTTTATGCATGACGCGCAGTAATAATGAATGCATACATAATCTGTGGAGCAGGCTCACACCGGCTAATTCATCTTCGTACATAGCATTTTCAGCCTCTGTTATCATTGGCATCAATGATGGCAGCTGTGTCAGTTGCGTGTCAGTGGGATTGGGTTTCGGCACATTTCAACGCCTAACTCCGACAGCTTTCAGAGCAAGGATGAAATTTTGTGACATCCTTGCACGCATCCTCTGAACAAACAGTGCAGTGTTTACTTCTCCGTACAGTAATCTGGGCGTCCTTAAATTCCTGGCCTTGTGGCAAGATTGCTAACAAGCTTAACTTTCCTGAAATACGCATATGTGCTCCATAAATAGGTGCATTCATGAAGGGCACCTGTTAAATAATGCAAATAGTCAAAAACTATTTTCTGCCCTCCGTCACCTCTACAGTTTGTCTCTTACCCTAGACTTAGCTTCAGGACATTGGGAAAGGTCAGTTGTATCCTCAATGAGATTGTTAAAGGCTGCTTTTTGTCTGTGCTCAATTAGATCCGGATGACTTCATCGTTGACGATGATGGCCAGCCTATCACAAAAAGCAAGAAGAAGAGGCACATCAAGTACACCGATCAGTGAGTATAGTTTCAAGAAAGTCCGCTTGTACATCCAATCCGAATATGCTGGTGTCAGTCACACATGGTGTCAGTCACACAGTCACTCTTGAGTGTGATTGTGTCAAGTCTGGATTAAACGTGATCAGGACCGAGCGCTACTACACGGTGCCTTTTAATCGCGATCAGACCCGGTCCAGATAAAGACCATTTGTTGTGATCAAGCTCCTTTATCATAACCTAGCTGACTCCTACACCCTCTAGCTCACTGGGCTAGAAAGTGCTAAACAACAAGAAAGGTAAACATAGCTTAATCAAAACCTCTACAAATGCTTTTTTTATAAGCAAGAGTATGTGCTAAGTTTGAAACATATACAAAATTACGCATATATTACAAATTGGCCTTTGTAGCCCAATTTCACGCAGTTTTGGGTGTAGCGCACGTTTGGCAGAGGATAATTGTTTGCTTGTAGTGATCAATAATGGCAGCCAATATAATTTCTTCAAATAAAGGGGATTTATAACACACTTTCTACAGCATGTAAATTTGATAGGTGCTATAACTCCACTAACACCCTCTGATGCGTTTGAGTTTGGCCGAGCCCTATCTTGATGGACAGTATAGCAGGGATCATCATTAACAGTGATTGAGAAATTTGATCTGGATCTGGCCCATTGTGATCAAAAGTGACCGTGTGGTACTACTATAAGAATCATGCTTGACATTTTACAATTGTTTCATGTTCACTTGCTACTGAAGCTCGCACACTGAAGTTGGGTGTTGCCAATTTTCTAGTGCCCTGCAAGAAGCTCAGGACATCTTCGGTGTTGATTTTGACTTTGATGAGTTCTCCAAGTACCAGGACGATTATGATGAAGAAATGGAAGAGGAAGAGGTGAGTCTCTCTTGCCTTTGTTGAGGACCTAAACTGCTGCAGAAAGATTGTGTTTGATGCATGCTTGTAAAGATCTTTAAGAAAGGTCTCGCCTGTGTGCAAAGCTGATACATTCGGAGAGTATTGTCACTGCTGCATATTTTCAAACTCTCGGAGAGCTTGAAGTCCAGAAGTGTGGGTTGTTAAAGTGTCATTACAGCAACATATAATTGTCTCATTATCTAAAACATGTTCCTGTAAATAATTTTGAAATGTATACTTGGCTCTTGTTTTTCTTATCTTATCACAATGAATGTTGTAATTGCTCTCTAGGAGTGCTGGACCCTGTTGCCCAGAGGTTCTGGTCAAACACATTAATTTGTCTTAGCACTAGCCGTTTTAGTTCTTTATTCACATAATTTAGTGTTTGATCACCTCTGCTCCGCTGCTTCGTTTTCTGGATGGACAATATTCTAGAGGATTACGTAACGAAATGTAGGCTAACCCAAGGAAGGGGTAAGCAGTAGGGATAGGCGAATATTTGGGCGTTTCGAATATTTGAATGAATATTAATGTATTCGAATTTGCTTCGATACGAATTTAGATTATTCGAAATTTCGAAATCGAAATGAACGAATATATCAGGGATGGGTGAATAGTGAATTTGAGGTTCGAAGCGAATCCGAAGCGAATAGTGATTTGGTTGAATAATTTCGAATCTAATAGTTCGAATAGTATTTACCACATATTATTAAGAAAAATGAGCATTTTTGTCATGACCCTTGCACAATATTTTTAAGGATTGGAACTAGGTATGAGTGAATGTCACTTTTTTGGTTTGAAATGAAGTGGAAGCAGCCTTGAATAGTATCAAGATTTGAATAGCAGTAGGGTGCAAGTTATAAGTGGTGCAATACGTTACAATTTAAAAATGTCTATACTTATCGCGTGTAAGCCCATGTAACACGCTTTTAAACTTAAAAAAATATGTACATTTAACCTTGAAGTATGGCTTTGCGGCAGTTCAGATTTTCCCTGGATGGGTTGTTTCACGGCACAGCAACCAGACGCCGCAGTGAACCCACCTTTACAGGGGGTTATGTGCGTTCAAATGTATACATATATTCCTTCATTTCGAATACTTCGAAATTTCGAATAATCTAAATTCGTATCGAAGCGAATTTGAATACTGTAATATTCGTTCGAATATTCGAAATGCCTGAATATTCGCCCATCCCTACAATATATGTATACATTTGACCGCACACAACCCCCTGTAAAGGTGGTTTCACTGACGCGTCTGGTTGCTGTGCCGTGAAACAACCCATCCAGGGGAAATCTGCACTGCCGCGAAGCCACACTTCGAGGTTAAATGTACATATTTTTTAAAGTGTAGAAGCATGTTATATGGGCTTATATGCGCTAAGTATAGTCATTTTTAAAGGGACACTAAAGGCAAATAACAATTTATGTCAGAGTGAAATCTCAATGTATGACAACGTCTAAAACAGCAATGTTATCAACAGCAGTGCCCTACTTACGGAGAAATTAAGCTAAATGTATCGCATGATGAGCGCCACGAGTGGGACATTTTCGAAGTGATATCGATGACGTATGAGAGTCTGCCTACAATAAATCACTAGTAATCAAACTAGCAGCAATAAAAAAAGAACCTTCCATGCATCAAAAGACGTAATAAAATGCTGTTTGTTCGTTTCCGTTTGATTCATGGAAAAAAGAACCTCTCTGGCGTTGCCATGGGGAACGGCGCGCGTGGTTCAAAGGTTGCGTTTTCGCTGAACTGCGCTTCGCCCGGCGCCCTGCTTCGCTCACGCAGTCGCGTCTCAGTGGTAGTTTCGGTATCGCGTACTGCCGTGTGTGTTTTGCATGCTCATGAAAGTCGCTTTGACAGAAAGTTCGACAAAATGCCGCGTGCATGTAATGTTGCCGGATGCCCGAATGGTGCACAACGCCAGTGCTGCAGCAAGGAAACCGACGTGTCTTTTCACTGGGTGCTGCGGAATGAACCTTACTGAATTGGAGCCCAGCATCGCTAGCCAATGTCTCGTTGTCAAGTTCTCCGTCCACATCCATTGCGGCGATTGCGGCAAGCTTCGATGGCTTCGATGGCCGTTGTTGCTGCTGTGGGTCCCGCTACTTTCGCTATGCTGCTACTAGTGTCGGCGGCCACACAGTGAAGGCGGGCAACGTTGGGCACGGCAGCAGTGGCGTATGAAAGTCTGATTTCAGGCGGGTGATTTGAAGTGCGCTAACGCGATGCGGACCACTAAAATGTGATTTTATTTCAAAATAAGCACTTCCTTGGCATAAAAGTAGCACTTCAAGGTTTCTGGACCGCTATTTCAACAATCAACGTGGGCTTAATATTTGCCTTTAGTGTGCCTTTAAATTGTAACGTATTGCACCACTTATAACTTGCACCCTACTGCTATTCAAATCTTGATACTATTCAAGGCTGCTTCCACTTCATTTCAAACCAAAAAAGTGACATTCACTCATACCTAGTTCGAATCCTTAAACATATGGTGCAAGGGTCATGACAAAAATGCTCATTTTTCTTAACAATACGTGGTAAATACTATTCGAACTATTCGCTTCGGATTCGCTTCGAACCTCAAATTTACTATTCGCCCATCCCTAGTAAGCAGATATGGGAAGGTGACCTGAATGCTTGCCCTGCTGACTTGTCTGAACTTACTCAAGTTCTTGCATCTTGCCATACACCTGGCAACGAGCTTAAACTGATTTATGAGCATGCACTTGAAACTGAAGGAATGAGCAAGAAAAAGAAACGGTCTGAATGGTATGCATCCATCTTCAAAACTTCTTATTAGGCAGACCAAAAATATCCTATCTTATTATTTGTAGGGGTTTGTGTTTTGTTGCACAAGTTTTGAAGATGGAAGGATAAGGTTTCGCATGAATTATTTTCTGTGTCCTGCCTTGTTGGGCCAAGCTGGCCAAGACTTTCAAACATTTTTGTTTTTTTCCCCCCATAGTACGAGGACGAAGAGGAGGAAGGGGAGACCCGGCCACGCCCCAAGAAGACGTCGCGCAAGCGCCAGACGAAGAAGAGCATATTTGAGGTGTACGAGCCAGTGGAGCTGGAGCGAGGCCACTTCACTGACCGGGACAACGAAATTCGGACGACGGACATACCGGAGCGGTTCCAACTGCGGGCCGTGCCAGTAACATCTGCACCCGAGGACGAGATTGCGCGGGAGGCCGAGTGGATCTACAAGCAGGCATTTGGGAACCCGACAATCTCGGTGCAGTCGACTGTCGACGAAGGGGCCAAGGGGTCTTCCGCCGCTTCCAACTTGGCAGGTCGACACCAACCTCCTGCGGGCCGCAAGAGCGTGACGGCTGTGGCCAAGATTGCCGAGGCGCTGAAGTTCATGAGAAATCAACTTTTCGAGGTTTGTCTCTTTTTGTAAAGTGTGGATGAGCACCCCTCTTGAAAGGTGTTTTAGGTGTTGGATTACGACAGGTGTCATGAAATGGAAAAAAGTTGTGATCCACTCGCTTTTGTAGCCTAAGGCTACGAAGAAAATCTGTTCCGGTTGCTTATAATGAAAGCTTCCTAGTTGACGAAAAATCCTGACCCGAAATGTGAATCCTGTACCGATGGCTTTCTGGACCAGCGCCTTTGTTTCTAATAAATCTACACGGATTTCCTTTAAAAGCATCGTGTTACGAAACAGTGGAATCGCAATTTTTTCTCTTTCATAAACCTTAAACCTTCCTCGATCTTCCAGGCTTCTCTGCAGGACATATTTGCCATATGACAAATGTCATGAAGTGGGGTGGCTGTTTAGACTAGAAGTTCACGTGGTGTCTGTTGTTTTAAAGTGCAGTGCTGTCTTGAGTAGAAAGCAGCTTTGTTGCGCATGTGTGGAAAGACGCATGTAGTTGGTGTGTCACACTGATTTTAACGTCAAAACTAAGTCCGTACACATTTGAAATCAGCACATAAAACTCAATGACTATACCTAATTTTATCGAGATCTGCGAGTGAAAAAAAAAAATGCTGAGCTTTCTAAATGGATAGCAGTGTGGCAGATATCTTTTCTAGGAACTGAAACATTGCATGTTTTCTCTTATTAGCTTGAGTGACTGTAAAACTTCTTAAAGGGGCCCTGCAACACTTTTTCAGCATGGTCAGAAAAACGCTGCCGATCGGTAGTAGAGGCTCCCGAGAACACGCGAGCCAAACATTGTAGCGCAGCACGCGGCCTGGAATTTACAGTAATTTCCCATTCAACTAAAAATCGCTTCCTCTCCTTTCGATAAACGATGCTATTTGCTCAAAATTCCTGCGTCATTGACTCAAGTTCCACGTCATTGGCTGATTTGAGCATGGTGGGCTCGGTAGTTACTGCTGCTGCCGTGAGAGGCCGCCATGTGCCCAAACGCGCGCATGCAATCACACTGAAAGTAAGCCGTGCATTCAAAGAAAAAAAGAAGAAAAAGTGCTCAAGGTCACGAGGCGCACGTGCCCTGCTTAACTTCTAGCGCTTTTATCCGGAAGCAGTTGCAGCATGCGACAAATCTTTGTAACTCCACTCGTACTGGACGGATTCTAAAAATATTTGCGGCGGTCAATTCGTGAGGCAATAAGCTCCTTTAGTGAAGCCGTTCCATGGCTACTTGGACAAGTGTTGCAGGGCCCCTTTATTTGTTTTGCGGCTATGTGTAACAGAGTAACCGATAAAGCAACCTTGAAAGCTGGCTCATTCTTGTAATTGCTGCAGGTTCCATTCATCGCCTTCTACCGGAAAGAATACGTGGAGCCTGACCTCAACATTAATGATCTCTGGACAGTCTACAAGTGGGACGAAAAGGTGAAGTCCGCTACTTTCCTTCACCTGCTTTGTAATCTCATAGCTCTTTAGTGCTTCTTCGTCCAGTTTGCTCTCTCCTAGTGGTGGCCTTACGACTGATGGCAAATGGTAATGCTCGGCAGAGCACAATATTTAGGGTTGTGTATCATAGGCCATTTCATATTGTATCAGTCTCATTGCTGGTGACTTGAGTTGCAACTGAAATGGAGAAGGGGAGGGTGAAAAGCATGTCTTGGATGAAGATTGTGGGATTGACGACTCGCTCTCAGGAAAAATGGACACAGCACGCCGTCGAGCAAACACGTGGACATTTATTAACTGCTTTTACATAAAGGCGAGCTTGCCAGCCGAATCTAACAAATAACTGGTAACAGGACAAATAATTCAGTATAATGCCAATAAAACACGCAGAGAGCGTAACACATACAAAACAACGTATCACATGCAATGTACCGTGAATGCGGTGTCGCCGACGTCCAACTCACCACACGAGTCCATGAACCCGAGCCGCGGAATCGTTCCCACGGACCTCCCCGAGTGCCATCCGTTGCCGACCATGCCAAGCAAAAGAGAAAAAAACCGCACCTCCCCAAAGGGGATCGTGAGGAAATGCGAATGCATTTGGGTGCACCCGATGAGTGTGCGATTAATTAATGAAGAAAGACGAGAGTGTGCACGTAGAGGCGTAATGCTCGAGTTGCACTGTGTTACATTTCGTCCTAGTGGTATCGTTGCCGCGAGAGATTCGACTTCACCGACTTCCATCGCTATCAAGACACCAAAGCGCGCGCTCCCTGCATGATATATATAGGTCCGAGCGCGGAGAGGAGGAGCGCCCGAGCTCTCTCTCCGCCGAGTGAGCTCCGCGATGCGAGCGCCCTCACCAGGTACACTCCTTCTCTCCCTTACCCTCCGCTGCTCCGCGATGCGAGCGCCATCACACGCCCGCGCGCTTCTCCTCTCCCTTACCCTCCGCCGCTCACGACCTGCTCCGGTTGCTAGGTGCGGCGCAGCTGTTGCTAGGGGCGAGGAGGAGCGCGCGCGGAGAAAAAACACCTGTGCGCACGCCGGCCAGGGACGCAGGACAATCCCTGACTATGAAATGCATTCGCATTTAAAAAGTGCCCTTCCTCATGCGCCTGCGTAACCGCGCTACCGCCAGGTGGTGCTACCGCGCAAGCACAGCGCCACCTCTCGCTCGGCGGCGTTTAATAACTACAACTAATCTACTGTACACATGTGCGCCATGAGGCGAAATCGACATTACAGGGGGTGATAGTACCCCAACAAGCTACACATCTTAACAAGGCGACCACATTACAAGATTGGGAACAGGATTTGCAATACATTCATTAAATAAACGTGTGTTGGTGCAATAGGTATTTGTTTAGTGTTTTCTTGATACCCGTGGTGATTCGACATTTGGTTAATCTGGCCATTTCTTTTGGTCCCATGAAATCTGAATTAATGAGATTTTACTTTATGAAAAAAAAAAGGAGCATTATGAGTGATTATGTGCCTCTCTTTTGTTTGAAAAATGGGACAAAAAAACTTTATGCAAATTAAAACAACTTCAGAACAAGCTTTTCAATCCTAGCATAGTAATATGATTAGGCACGTGACTGGAAATTTCATGGAGGCCACATACTGGTTGCCGTTGCATTGAAGTGTGAAATCACGTGATTTGGTGTTCTAGCATCCCTTTAAAGGGAGTGAATGTATATTGGAGAGGGGTACACGACATAAAAGTACATTGTGTAACGAAGCTTGTCATGCTACTTCTTTGCGTGTGCTAGTTGCTTCACCCAAAAGCTCTCTTCTTTTTATCCCACGGTAATGCAGTGGTGCCAGCTACAGCAGCGTAAGAAGAACCTGCAGCAGCTGTTCCAGCGTATGCAGGAGTTCCAGTGTGATCAGATATTGCAAGAGGACCCGGACAAGCCACTGCCTGAGAACGTGCGCCCCATTGACGAAAATGACTTCCAGAGGTACTTTTTCCTCTCGGCCACTCTTCCAGCTGGTTGTATTTCTAAGGAGCTTCTCTTCTAAAGGGACGCTAAAGAGAAAAATGATTTTTCTTGTATGGTAGTAAATTGCTCTTTCACAATAGCGAAATCGCCAAGCATGGCTCGAGAAGATGCCTGGTAAGCGAGGAAACGTGCAAAAAGAAAATGCAGGTGGCCACGCCACCTTGAAGTTCCCCTACCAATCGCTGTGACGTCATAGTTTTTGACAGTGTCTGCTAGGGCCAACGTAGTTCCTAATTGCCAAATATGAATTACAGTCAACTGCTGATTTTTCGGACCCCCTAGGGACCGCGAAATCGTCCGAAAAATCGGGGAGTCCGAAAAAACAAATTCATGCTTTTTTATTTAGCTGAAGCAGTCAAATCGCCACAGCCACGTCCGAAATAGCTTTGATGCCTCCCAGTACAATTATCAGGCATTTTGGTGCGCGCCCAGGCTCTCGTAAATACATTCGGTACCTGCCGCGAACCCCGCTTAACTACGTACGTGCCAACCGCCACTTTTGCATCTCGTGATGAGCGCCGCTGATAACAGCAAAGCGCGGAATAGATTACGGCTATCTCGCATGAAGCGTTTGTAAACGATGACTCAGAACACAAAGACTGTGGCGGAAGAGCGGACCACTCGTCCGGCTTTCCCCGATGCGTGTGCGCATATGCGCTCACACATCGCCGAATCGCCGCCGATACGCAGCATTTGCTGCCGTGTCAAGCCGATCGTTTCTAGTTGTGTGCAGTACATGGCCAACTAAGCTGACGCCGTCACTTTACTGTTGCTGTATCGTATGCACGCATTTATCATGAAAGGGTTCGTGATGCGCACTTAGTTCTTGACCGCACACGGGCGCGGCAATGGCGAGCTGGCTTCGTCCGCGAAGGCAACGCGTCTATGCGACGCACTTAGCGGTCTCGCACAAAGAGGCAGCAGAAATGGCGGCGCGGCGCATTTGGGTTCTCGCCTATTAAATGCGTGCAGTACGCATGCAACTGCGCTAGGCCGCATGCACTACCGAGCAGTTAACTGAAGATGCTTATCGTAAGGGTTGTCAGCAATTAAGTCGTACTGGCGCGTTTGCCAGCTGCCGCCATCACGCGTCCGTGCATTTCCGCTGCTTATCCGTAACATCGCCGCACAGCGCCGCAATAGCGGCCCCTTTGAATTTCTGGTCTGCTTCACCCCATAACGCTTTGGCATTGCGGCAAAGCTGACTTTCGGACTCTGCTACTGTCTCAAACAGATCGACTCGCGAAAGCGCTGGTTCGAACCTGCGAGATGATAGACGCGGCAGAGGGAAAGGGCTTCAAATAATGCCTTTCGGACCTGCAATTTGGGCAGAAAGTCCGAAAAATCGGATGTGGAATAGCTTCAGCGTCCGAAATTTTGGACGTTCTAATACATTGAAGTCTACGGGGCTGGTGACGGTGCCACGAAAGCGTCCCAATTTTCGAGCATGTCCGGAAAATCGGGCGTCCGAAAAATCGGCAGTTGACTGTACATCGTCTTTGTAGGGGGCCAGAGACTTAGCATAATAAGTTTCAGAAAATTTGGCTGAGGCAATGGAGCTAAAATACGAATAAAACATTTTGAAATCCGTGGTTTCACGTGCGGAGATTTCGGTGTGAAGTTTAAAAATGAAACTTTGACCCTTGATTTTCTCTTCTGTTAATGAACCGATGATGGTGAAATTAACAACAAGAGAGTTTTCAGAAGGTAAAAAACTGGTAAGCGCAAATAAACAAGACAGGGACACAGGAAGAATGAACATGGACAGCGCCTGTCCATGTTCATTCTTCCTGTGTCCCTGTCTTGTTTATTTGCGCTTACCAGTTTTTACCTTCAAGTGGGGACCAACTCGCCCAGTTACAAGTTTTATAGAGTTTTCAGAGTCTAAGTTATCTGTCTAAACTGATTTATTGTTTCATTTTAGTGTCCCTTTAACATGAGCTTCTCAATTGGCCCTTCGTAAAAGTTTTAGACAGATAAGGACATACCGGAGTTATCATCCAGCTGCATTCTACGACACTTCCATTTTATTTAGTACCAAAAGAGCAAATCAGGATGGTCTGTTTCGCGATTACACTTGCACCTAGGAAGGCATCCTCGCCGCTGCACTGAAGTTTATTTCGCATCAAATGAAGCGCATTTCTTGTTTCGACTGATGTCGACATCTCTCCAAACGTTGTATTGACAGTGCTGCTTTCACCATGTGCAGGCTTCAATACCATGTTGTCTTGCTTCATAAAACGATCAAATCGGACGCAGTAACAGGTGAAGTCAGTGTAGCCCATTCACAAGTCTAGAGCATCTGCATTCTCCACCATTGTTGTGGTGACTGGAAGGCTCGCTGCTCTCGAGTCTCGTATGATGCGGCCACACCCTGATCTCCGCTTCCACTTGCTTGAGAGGCTGTGCAGAAATCTGTCAAGCACATTCTGTTTGTTTTTTACCACCTATAAAAGCGTTTGCAAAGAATGCCCAATTATAGGTTGATGGTCAATGTCGTCCAGCCTCACTTTCCCCACCTCTTCGATTAGGGGTAGTTTTTCAGCATCTGTGACTCGCTTTCCTTTGGCTGTCACTGCACTATGCAGCCAAAGAAATTTTTGCGGCTTGCATTGTGTAAATAAAATAAAAGCAGTAATTGCATATTTTACGAATGTCAAAGTGAACTGCACCAAATTGTTATGTCGCCAAGTTTCAACTTCACATTCGGAGACGGCATTCACTTTTTCTTAGACACGGTAGCCTTGCGCGAAGTTTGCGAGACTTTCCAGCGACGAAGTTTTTGTTCTTCTCTCAATTGATATTTTGAGATACCTGAAATTTGGCTGGAAAATACTTCAACATAGAGGGCAATAAGTATGTGGCATGGGGAGTTCGGGGCAGTGAAATCTTCTGACAGCCAATTTTTCGAGGTAAGTGAGATTGAGTTAATGAGGTATTAATGTACTTAGATTTAAGGGCATCATAGGAAACCCCAGGTGGTCAAAATAAACCTGGAGTTCCCTACTACTGTATGCCTTATAATCATATCATGGTTTTGGCATGTAAAACATTGGCATTTATACGAAAATTTTGTCATTGTGTCATTATGATCCTCTGCTGTCCTCTTTGTTTGAATTAGGGGTGTGCGAATATTCGAAATTTTGAATATTTTTTTATTAGTGTTTGCTATTCGATTCGATTCGCACTGGAATTTTACTTTTCGAGCTATGCAAACTTCCCAAAAACAAATACAGTCAACGTCCGATTGAAAGTGACCCCTTTATATTTTCAATATGCTTCACCTCATTACACTCTAGTATTGTGGCAAAGCTGCCTTTCAAGCACCGTTACGGTCGAACTCTGCCAAGGCACAGTCAACATCCGATTGGAAGTGGTCCCTAGATTTTCAATATGCTTCACCTCACCATGCCCCGGTATTGTGGCAAAGCTGCATTTCAAGCTCTGCTACGGTCGCAAATGTACTAACTCAAGAAAACGCTGGTTCCAACATGGAGATGAAAGATGTGGCAGAGGTGGGGGCTCAATTAATGCTGTTTTGGACCTGAAATTTGGTCAGGAAGTCCGAAAAATCGGAAGCTGAAGCTTTTTAGCATCCAAAATTTCAGATGTTCTTATATATCGACGTCTATGAGGCAGATTTGGAACTCTAGACTTGAAGGGAGCACACCCTTGTCCGCCACATCAGTTGGGCTTCCACAGAAGTTCCACAGAAAGAGGAGGAGAGGCTGAGGAAATGGCATCTTTGCCTATCACGTGTAAAGTGTTGTTGGCAACACTTTGGTTGCACCAAATTATGTACCTAAATCGAATTCGGCCTCTACGTTGCCTCCTTCTTGATAAGACAACTATGAAACACCACCCTGCCAGTGCTTCATCAACCTAGCGAAAAGAAACACTTTCATGTTGCGATCTCATAAAAATATGCTTCGTATTCCTCTCTTTTTTTTTCTGCAATTTAGCTTGGAAGTATTCGAAAAATATTTGAGAAATATTCGAAAAATATTTTATTCGATTCGCACTCACACTTCAATATTCGAATTCGCTTCGCACCCAAAATTTTGCTATTCGCACAGCTCTAGTTTGAATTGAACAGAGCTGCAATCGCATGCCTTAGTAAACTTATTATTTCTGCTGTTTAGTTAGCCAGCAATCAGCTGTCCTCCTCTGTGTTGAATGAGTTGCCAGTTTCTTGACAGGTGCGCCTTTCTCGCAGGTTAAAGGAGGTTCAGACGCCCGAGGAACTGCGCGATGTGTACCAGTTCTTCCTGCTGTACTATGCACAAGACATACCCGAGATGCAGGAGACGATGCGCAAGCGCAAAAGGAAAGAGGCCGAAGCCGAAAACGGGGAAAACGATGAGAACGCACCGGCCAAGGAAGCCGACGACATGGACGATGAGAACCAGCGGTTGAAGCATCCTGTCCGCAAGCGACTGTTCGACATTTGTCGCGACATGGGTCTTGGTAGGTGCATTTGCAGTCTCCTTGTGGTTTGCTTTGAAAGGAAAAAGAACATGCATAGTTTTGTGAACTTGTGACATGGTAGCTTGGTGCCTGTGGCATCATGCTGATAAGTGCAAAGGTGTGGGTTTGATTCCCACCCACAATGGCTGCATTTTGATGAAGGCGAAATGGCAAGAACTTCCGCGTACTTCAATGTGTATGCACACTAAAAAACCCCAGGTGATCTAAATTAGTTCGTAGTCCCCTTCCCACCAAAATGCACTTCATACTTGTATGTTTTGCCTGTGAAACCACACTATTAAAATTTTTACAAACCTGGCAGATTAGAGTACCTGTGTACACTACTGGCTTTTTAAAATGTGATCCTTGCATGTTTTCCAGTTTTAACAGTTTTCGAAAGTCCCTTTGCATAGTGTAACAAGTGGAGCTTCTCTCGCTCATTTTGCAGACGGCCTTGCCAAGAAATTTGGCTTGACGCCTGAGCAGTTTGGTGAGAATCTCCGAGACAACTATCAGCGGCACGAGGTTGACCAATTTCCAGTGGAACCCCTGGTGGCTGCTACTGATTTTGTCAGCAAGTGAGTTCTTTCTTTTGTGCTACACTGTTGTACATCAGCGGGCCTTTGTAGGGGCTGATACTGTACACGTGCGTGCAAGTCTTTCAAGCTTGCGCCATATATTGCAAGGATGTGTCGCACTGCTTATATTTGCCCATGGCCACATTTCTGGAAATCACTCCTGCCGTCTCCTTGACCACCCACCGCTTTGCTCCAATAATTGCGGCCGAGAATTCCATGTCCAATAGGTGTTGCCGTTTGATATAAAGGAGACATAGTTATGTGTGCGCAAGCACTTACACCTACTGCTTACACCTGCAGAAGTGTCGGGCATTGAGCACTTCTGCTTGGATTAAGCACGTTGTAATTAGCGCAACAAAATTGTCTGCTGTTGTTGAAGCCACAAGGCAGGCTAGCGCTTGCGCAAGCATGCATCAATATTAAGGGGGGACGCGGCTTTCGTATCGCGAAAAATGGCAAAAAAATCGATTTTTTGAAAATCACATTTTCAGTTTCTGTAGCCCTTTTTATATCCGATTCCAAAATATCTTCACCGAAAACCGCGTAGAAGTGCTATAAAAAAATTGTTGCGCCTGCCGAGGTGGCGAAAATTATTGGGGAAATCGCAAAAAAAACACTGATTTTCAAAAAATCATAGCTTCGCAACGACGCCACCGGGCGCCGATATCTTGGGCTCATCGGAAAGCGCATTTCTCCGTCTTCAAATTCCCCGCCGCAGCTGGCTCCTCCCTTCGAAAACAAGTGCACAAAAAGCAAATGTTCGAAGGTTGTTTCGAGCCCTCCGATTGGCCGCGTAAGCCATGTTGCCCCAGCGCGCCACGCCATTGGTCCGATGCTCGCTCCGGGAGATCGTCGTCTGCAGCTCGTGCGTCTCGAGCTCACGGCTGTCGAAAGTCGCGCTACTTCGTTGCGTGTTCGCAATCGCTCTGTGTTCATGGCTCGACAATAACTTTGAACAAGAACTACGTTTTAGTTTGGAGCTACCAGCGGAAGCTCGGTGGGATTACGATGGCGCGCCGCACTCGTAGCGAACATCGCAAACGCGCGTCTCGGACCGACTCTCTAGCGTTGACTCGTCGGATCCGTGGTTGGAGGTTCTGCTTATGCGCACTTCGGACGTCGTGACGAAGAGAAGCAGGACGACTCTTTGTACTCGCGACCACGCATTACGTACTTTGAAACATCGGGCACCGCGGCCGGCGCGTCTACTGCTCGGAGTCGTCACTAGGCCTAACTCCGCTCACGGCGTCGGCACGCGAGATGAACCTCGAACTTTGCGGGCAAGAGCTACGCGTTAGCGGACTCGCGGCAGTGTGCTTCTTCGCAAGGAACGAAGCGCTTCTCCCGCCGGCTTCTCGGTACAGCGGATGGTCATTTTACGCATCGGCAGCGGACCCCACGGCCAAGCTCGTCGCGCAGCGGGCGCGCGTCGGCGTCCCGCAATGCGAGGCCAAACACGTTGCGCGCCTATTTTTCGTCGCCGCACCTAGGCATATTGCGCATCGTCACCGAATGCCGCCACCCAGCACATCGCGTGCCGACTTCCCGGACTACGAGGCCGAGCCTCGTAGCACTGGTGATGCAATTTAGGCGCGCTTGGGGCCGTGCTTGGTATCGCCGTAAGCGCTCATGAATCATCTGAAAAAATAAAAGCCTCGCAGAAAACCGTGTCCGCGACCGGGTGAATGATGAAGCGCATCGCAGGCGAGGTTTACAAATTAGCTTGACGAGTGAAACAGGGAGATGAATTCATATCTGCCCAGTTCGCGTCTTGAATAAACTTCTAAGGAATTCCTATTCCACTAATGTCTTGGCCACAACTGCCTGTTATTTAGGAGGAAGGGATAGGTTGCCATGATGAGAGCCGCTCTTAGTATCCTATAAAAATGATTCAATGATCAATTGCAATCAAGACTGTTAATTATGTTAATGAGAGCATGAATACAAGAGAGCTGGCAAACCATCATAGTACGTGACCTACTTGCATTACAATACCTTGTTGTAATACAATACATGACAATACCTTGTCATGTCTATTACACCACTTCATAACTTCTTTTAAAATTCGTGCTACGTGTTCTTTGTATATCAGAGAAGGATTTTAAGAAAAAAGAAAGAAAACAAAGGCACAACCTATGAAAGGCCACATGTGCAGGAGGTCCAACCTTATAAAACACCTTAAAGATCACAATCTTCTTGTGTTTTAGAGAAGCAAGGCACCTCAAACTAAAGACAGGGCACTCAAGAAAGTGCACATTACGAAGGACTCAAAAGATTACGATCCCAGTGCCTTTTGATGAAGTAATATCGTTGGTACAACTTTAAAAGCCGTTTTCTCAAAACGACTTTTCTTGCTTCCTGCTTCGCTTGTTCCGCTGATTTCTCACTGACCGCTGGGTCTATTTCAGTTCCGTTTTTTGTTCTATATTCCTTGAAGCACAGTTCAGGGCGTGACATTCTTGCTTTTTCAGTATGGCGTTCTGATAATTAGCTATTTGACGAGTTGCACAAAGCCTCGATGCCTGTTGCACAGTCACCTCATGAAAAATGAAAACTAAAAAAAATTTTGTTGCAAATAAAAAAATCTAAGAATGTCATGCCCGCAATCAGACATCTTAGAATGCATAGCACTTTGAACGAGTTTCCTATCTCATTTTTTAAGCGAGTCAGACTCGGAACAAGAGCAGAAGGTGAAATATATTGTAAATCAAAAAGTTGTAAAGATATATTCATGAAATTTCTACAGTAGCATTAAAAAAACATTTCAAATAAGTGTGCCAATTTTCATCAAAATCCATGAAGAAATAAGAAAGTTGGTACCGAAAGCCACGTCCCCCCTTAAGTAAAAGCATAAAGTCTCAAGAAGCCCATATGGAGGAGATAAAATATGTTCTGTTCTTTCTTTGTTTTCATAAATGCACATAACATGAGCAGTAGTATCCACTGTGTGTATTTCGACACATCACTCTGTGAACCTAAGGGACATGTTTAGGAGTTAGATTCTGCATGCTTGAATGAAAGAAGGGGAATTTTTTCTAAGGGGCTCATTTATATGTTAGACACAACGAAATGAATCGAACAATTAGGCCAGGAATAACATAGAGGACGTTAATCGTTTTCTTTAACTGTAGTGTACTAATCGTGGCATAAATTGAAATGAATTGGACAGAAGGAAAATCACTCACCGACGGAAAGGGTCATTTTTCGTCTACTTCAGTTCATTTCAATTTACGTCACAATTAGTACACTGCAGTTAAAGGCAACATTTAACGTCCTCTACGCTTTCCCTGGCCTAATTGTCTGTTCGATTCTGCCTGCTTGGTGCACCTCATTTTGCAGTGGAAGGAGAGTTGGGCTTAGTGCCATTTTTATTATTGTTTCTTCCCCCCCCCCCCCCCCCCCATTTTGCAGGCGCTTCACAACAGCCGAGGAGGCGCTAAAGGCAGCGCGGTACATGGTGGCAGTAATGATTGCCATGGACCCTCTGGTACGAAGGTGCATACGTGAGACCTTCTTCGAGAGGGCCAAGATCAGCATTTCACCCACAAAGAAGGGCCTCAAGGCAAGCTGCCCTATTCACATTACATACACGAGTTCACCTCCCTCTTGCCGGTAGAGCAGTATGGAATAGACCGTTTGTAACAAAAGTAACCAGAGTTGTGAACATCCGCACCATAATCGGTCCAACACTTTGAACAAAATGCATTTCAAAGCCTGCTGACTGAACAGCCCCGCACGTGCGAGAATCGAAGCATGCGACCAGGACGTTTGTATTAGGCTTGTGCGAATAGTAAACTTTAGGTTTGAAGTGAATTTAAAACGAATAGTGATTTGGTTGAATAATTTCGAATCGAATTTGAGTGGTATATATCGCATATTATAAAGAAAAATGAGCATATTTGTCATGAGCCAACTAACCTGCACAATATTTTTTTGAAATTGAAACAAAGCATGTGCAAATGTCATTTTTTTTTGTTCAAAGGGAAGTAAAAGCAACTTTAAGTAGTAGCAGGATTTGACTTTCTCTAGACGAAAGTCATAACCTGTCAAATACGTTACGTTTTAAAATTTACTATACTCAGAGCATATGAGCCGTTATAATGAGCTTTTAAACTTAAAAAATAATGAGTTGATGTGAGGGTAATATGTTCATTTAACCTTGAAGTGGGGCTTTCGGCAGTGTGGATTTTTTCCTGGAAAGGTGTATTCACGATATAGCACCCCTCCACTGCAGTGAAACCATCTTTACAGGGGGGGTTACATGTGGACTAATATACACCTATTTGTTCATTTTGAATACTTTGAAATTTCCAATAATTTCAATTCGAATACTGTAATATTCGTTCGTATATTTGAAGTGCTCAAACATTCGCACAAGCCTAGTTTGTATCTATTTGAGTTTGCAGACATTGGAAGATTAACGCCCGAGTAATTGTGGTGTTTGTACGAGGCATACAGATGAACATGGTCAGAAAAATAATGCTGTAGAAGAAAGTCACCAACTAATTTTTAAAAAATTCCTGCTTGATTAATTGCACTGTGGAACGGAGGCTGAAACTCTGCACGCCGCACAATCCCTCATTCGATTTTTCAAACTTATCCGCACTTGTGATTTTGTGAATGTAGTGGCCGCAAATAAAGTAAGTTTTCGCCGTGTTCGTTCACTCTGCAGCCACTCATCAAAATCTTTGTTGTACTCCCCTTGGCTGGTGCAACTCTTTGCTACCTCGCTTTTGTTGTGGGATTTTGTAGCGTGAGCTACACTGGCCTAGCCGAGCCGGTTTTGCGCGCCTCCTCAAGAGCCATGCTGCACATGTGCGAGGATCAGTGATGCCTTGCAGCTGGCCCACCGGAGCCTGCACCTCCTGTGCACTCTGCCGCCGCCGCCGCCGGTCTGCGCATTCTAAAGACAGTGACGTCATAGCCGTGGCAGACACACTGGCGCCGACGCGCGCGCAGCTATTCGCCTTCGCTGTGCAGTCGCAGTCTGACACTGCGCTGGAGCCGCTTGATGGCACCTCTGACTGGCGTTTGCCAGTGTGGTTTAGCCATGGAGAAGGAGAGCGCAAATGCTGCTCATCGGCGCAGAAGAGCGGAGAAGCTTAACTCATTGGATCCCGAAGTAGTTGCCTGGCAATTAGCGGTTGAGCGTAGGAAGAATGAACAGAAGAAGGCTAAACGTGCTGCGGAGACACGAAAAGCTAAGAATAGTCAGCTGAACCTTTGCTAATGCTACGCATATCCTGGCATAGCCGAGCTAAGCCACTGCAACATTTTTTCAGTAGCTGCGTTATAAGTGGTATGTCATCTCGCACAGTTGTACAGTGAGTGGTACGTGTAATATGGAGTTCTACGCGAGTTTAAAATGGCAGTCTGAAAAGACCACGACCTTGGACTTATAATTTCTTGTTGCCTTTCGTAGGAAATTGACGAGACCCACCCATGCTATCCAGTCAAGTACCTGAAGAACAAGCCTGTTCGAGATTTGGTCGGGGCACAGTTTCTCAACATGACGCAGGTGATTTTTGTTTCTGCTTTTTCACAACCTAGTTACTGCTCTGAGAAATAACTTGATGTCTAAACATTCACTGCTGTGCTTGCCAGGCTGAAAATGAGAAGCTGCTCAAGATCACAATTTCCATGGATGGAAGCACCCAGTCGAATCCTGGAGTTTACCTTGATGAGATCAAGCAGCTCTACTATAGGGTATGTATATTCTTGACATTGGATGATAAGTAGATTCAGCCATTGGTTTGTGCTTCTTTTTCTGTGCGCTGTGTGCACAAATGGACTTTGGATGGGAGCCTGTCTTGTTCATTCTTGCCCCTATTCGCTGCAATTGACAAAAGTACCGAAGAGAACTAATTTGAGTCTATTAGTTTGATAGTATGATACCGAAAAGCCACTGTTATTGTAAGAAGAGGCTAGGTAAAGCAGAGCAGATTGGTAGAAATAGTTAAATTATTGAATTGGGGGATTAAAGACGGCATTGCATTTTTTAAAGGCCCAAGAAGACCTTCAAATACACAAAAATACATTGTCTGAGAAAAAAAAAAGTTAAAAAATGTCTTGAAAGTTCCTGCCTCAGCTCACTGAGTTCTCATTAATTTTGGTGGTGTTTGCTCATGTCTGGTTGATTTATTTCACGATAAAGATGTTCTGTGAAGTATTCTAAGATGTCAAACAGAACATTACAAATTTCAGGAACTTTATTGCCTGTCTCGGTAGTCACATGCAGTATTTTGATGCCTGTAGTTGGCATTTAGTTTCGTCCTGCTTTCACTTGGTAGGCCGACGCATTTGCTGTTTCCTGTTCAGTTGGGAACGGTACTTGAGGGATCGATGCTCGCATATTTGTAGTGCTCTGCATGGTCTGTCGTGAATTTCTCTGTGACGTGCACTGCCCTTCTTGCAATGCAGGACGAGTTCAGCAACAACGTCCAGGAGTGGAACAACCAGCGCAGCGAGGCTCTCAGCTTTGCCCTGAGCAAATTTCTTTACCCGAGCTTCGAGAAGGAGCTCAAGGCACAGCTGCTCGTTGAGGCGCAGGAAGGCATCATCAAGGTGAGGTGGTTCACCACGATGTGCACACGTTTGGGCTGCGTTTATGTGCCATGTCTTGATCGCCACTGCACTACTATTCCTTCCGTTGATCCGGATTGTGGGTGATCAAGGATTGCGCTGATGGGTGTCTCTTGTTGGTGTACCAGTATATCTGACTACCGTATCTTGCAGCGTACACAAAATGCAGGAGATTCGGAGCTAGGTTTTGTAGGGTAGGTTATATGCGAATTTTTGTTTGCAAGGTGGCTTTGCGGCACCTTGAAATCTTCGAGCATAGTTAGTGGGGTCATTTCTCTCAAAGTACAAAATTCGTTTGCATGTATGGCTTGGTGGACTAGTTGGTATTGCATCTTAAAGAATACAGCGCACAAAGACGGGGACAACAGAAGACGGGGACAACGGGGACAATCGTTTGCATGATTGAAATGTGTGGGGAATGGACGGGGATCTTTTAAAAAAATTTTTTTGCTGGTGTTAGTTGCTTGTTATATGCAGGGGCAGGTTACATGTGGGAAAATATGGTGTGCGTGTGGTTATACACTGTCATGCATTCGAGGTACTTTATGCTTGGTTGTGCGTTCATTTGACTCTTGTACGCTTCACTGTCGCACTAGTGCGAAGCGAGCGTTTTTATCGGGCCACTATCTCGTCTTTTATGCTGCAAGCATTTTTCGATACGACCAGTTTCAGCACTACACTCTTTTCTACACCGAAGCTGTAAATGGGTTGGGCATTACGTCTGTGTGCGTGCAAAAACCCCTAGCTAACATATGTGCCACAGACATTAGGTATACCCCACTACTCAGCACTGGCTCACTAAAAATGAAAAAAGAACACACGGGTGGCAAACACCAATTAAGATTGTGTGCGAAACACTAAATGCATGCAGTAGTAGGCCAGACAAAACGGTGCACGTCGCGAAACATAGAAGGCTACAAAAGGATGCATGCTGCTCAAGTGGCTCCCCAAGATAGTGCAAGAAATGCTGAGTGCATGTGGCAAGCCAGACAAGAGTAGGCAGGTCACGGCAAAAGGACATATGCATATGCTAAATTTAGTTCGAAATTCTGTGTCGCCTCTGTGTTTTGTGCTAAACTGCTTTGCTGGTCATCAACCTTCATAGATTGGAATGACTCCTCAATTTTTATTTCTAATAACAAAGCTTTGACGGCATAAATTCAGGGGAAGCTGGAAGCTTGAAGAGGCTTGAAGAGATGAAAAAGTCATGAACAAAGTGGGTCGCTGGAGCTGACGCTTTGTCATGCGGACTTGCCTTCTTCAAGGCTGCAACTGTTGCAGCCTTGAAGAAGAGAAGTCCACTTATTGAAACGTCGGCTCCAGCGACAGACTGTGTTCATGAATGTTTCATCTCTTGATGACATAAAGCAACTATTGTTAGTAGAGGTGCATTATAACACAGGATTGAGCTCGTTTGCGTGCTAAACCCAGTGTGCAGCAAGTGCTTGTGCAGTGTGATACAATGAGATCATATTCTTTAGGCACGCAACATTACTGCAACTACTATTGGTAACTGCTCACTGGGAAAAGTATCCCGCCAAGAGCTATGGGTCATAGCCATAACAACAACCGTGTTCGAGCATGTGAATGTTTCCAACAGTTCATTGATGGTTGCCGATTGCTTGCTCGAAACACATCTTTTACGCTTGCTAATTGTTTCGGACATATGTTCCCAGGCTTGCTGCCGCAAGCTGTACAACTGGCTCAAGGTGGCCCCCTACCAGGTGGACGCCCAAATGGAGGAGGACGAGGACTTCGACACTCGTGATGGCATTCGGGTGTTTGCCATTGCCTACGAGAACAATTGGTGAGGAGTACCCGTGTGGGGCAGGTGAATACATAGTGGCACAAGCTGTTGAATTGTAACAGTGCACTCCTACCTCAACATTTCCTACCTCACTTCACCAGGCTTTTTTGTGCTGTGACATTTTAGAATGAGCCTCGTTGTGTCAGGAACTGTGTGTTTCCTCCTTTGAAAATTTCCTGGGGCAACTTCTCTAATTAGGCTGCAATACTAAGGGTGCAAGTTAAAGAAGCGTAAGTGGATGAAATTGAATAAGCATTCAAGTGGCTATTGTAATGTGCTGGAGTGCAAGTCAAAAATATAAAGGGACACTAAGGCAAATAATTTAGGCTACTTTGATAGATTAATACTTGGGAACATTTAAAATGTCAATGTTATCAACAATAGCTATACCAGTGGGACATCCTAGTACTGCATTGTATAGTTGCACCAATTCCGAGCTGACGCGTAATCCAGACATGAACTTCTTTGCCCAGGGAGGTTCCTGCCTTTGGTGCCCTTATAGACGGTACCGGTGAAATGATGGAGTACATCAGGCTTCCCCATTTGCTCAAGAGGAAAAACGCCTGGCGGGAGAGGGAACGTGAGCTCAAGGTGAAGTATATAATCGGGAAATACAAAGGCACTGTTCATTGAGAATGTTCACCTGACTTTTCTCCGGAGCATAGGAACTTTTGGTTGTTGCTACATTAAAGTCTTAGAGATTTTGAAGCACTGAAAAAGCCCTTTCTTGATTTTACTAAGTTTCTGGCTTAGTGAAATATTTTGAGTGCCATCATAACTTTGCTAAATTAAATTTCAACTGTGTAGCACAACATATTTTTTACTGCAGGATGAAATCGGGAAAGCTGTGTGACTGGGGCTACTTTTTAAAATGTTCTTGCATTTTTACTCGTGTGCCAGTTTGCTTTTCATTGAAGTGACAGAAATAGCTGTAAGGATCCTAGCTACTCAGGTATGGTGACTCTGCCACTGTTTTACTTTGTATGCAGATCTCAACTTCTTTGAAATGATGAATGTGACAATTAGTATTTCGTTCTGTGTCTTTGACAAAAGGATAGTACGTCTCAAGCTAGCAAATCTGTCTCGGCATTCTCAGTAACCATTTGCACTTTGATGAAGCAGAACGCTAAACACCAAATGAGGCTTTCAAAAATGCTGAGCATAGTCTCTGGATGGAAGATGTGTTCATTTTCCTCATCAACTGCGTTTCCAGGAACTTGATCTCAAGGTCCTCAGGAAGTTCATTCGCAACAAGAAACCTCACGTAATCTGCGTAGGAGCACAATCCAGGTGATGATGTGTTACTACATATTTGAAACATAATTTTACCTTTTCTGTGCCTTGTGCGTGACTTAGTTATTGCAGTTTTTTTACTCAACGTAGTTTTGACAGAGGCAAACTTCCGATCTCCACATGGTGGCTGTTTGGCTGTTTATAGAGGACCGTGCGTTCAACTATATTCATTTATAAGTGACTGTGCATATGGGAGTACGTATTCCATGCATACTCCTATCTTTTATTTTTCTCGGCAGAATACTTGCTAGGACATCTTGAACAAGCATTGGAATTAATTGTTGATTGACTTTGTGCCTTGACCCCGTAAGCTGTGCACAGTATGTCGTGTACGGGGATTATTGATTGAAGCCTGCTGTAGTGACTCAATGGCTATGGTGTTCGTTGTAGCGTGGCGAAGCAGCCAGACACAGGGCCTATGGAACGATGTCTAGCGGCCAAGGCGCGGAGCACCACTATAAAAACAGAACTGTCTGTTCCTTAGAGGATCATCCACCAAATAATTCATTCCTCTATAGAGTGAAGGACAAAGGGTTAAGTGCGTGCATAAGCCTTGTCTGTTGCAGATACAACAATGATGCGACAATGCAGGCCGAGTGCAGCCCGAGTATAAATGTTGTAGGTTTGACCCTTGGCTCTGGAGGCTATGATGTTTTAGCGGTGGCAGAATGCAAAAATGCTTATTTGTTTTTAAGTTTAGGTGCTCCTTAATCTTCCAGGGGGTAAAAATTTATCTCGAACTGTCGACTGTGGTGTGTCTTGGAGCCTGAAGTTAGTTTTGCAAGATTATTAGCCTCCGCCAGTCACTTGCTTTTCAAGTATTTCCGTCGGTGTGACGTAATTTCTTTTACCGTATTTACTCGAATCTAGGCCGCCCTCGATTGTAGGCCGACCCCCGAAATTTGCAAGGCCAGAAAAAAAAAAACTTAATCATTGTACTCAAATCTAAGCCGACCCCCCCACTTTCGCACATCGTTCTTTCGAAAAAAAAAAAAAAACGTCGACTTAGATTCGAGTAAATACGGTATTTTGATTTTTTTTGTGAATGAGGGGGTCCTCTGTTCCTGAGGCGCAATTCTTGTGATTGCATTGCAGAGAGGCACTCATGGTTGTCGAGGACATCAAAGGCGTAGTAGCTGATCTAGCAGAGAACGAACAGATGCCCCTGATCAATGTTGAGCTGCAGGACAACGACCTGGCAATGGTCTACATGAACTCCAAGAAAGCTGAGGTGCGTAGCCTCCTGCACGTTTTAGTTTGCCTTGTGCATATGTTGCGTAGTTTGAGCACGCATCTGGCCAAGCAGCAATGTGACTGGGCTTCACGCATGCACTTTGTACTCTGTAGAACGACTTCCGAGACTACCCGCTGCTGCTGCGGCAAGCCATCTCGCTGGCCAGGCGGATGCAGGATCCCTTGGTTGAGTTCTCACAGCTCTGTACACCAGACGAGGAGATTTTCTGTCTCAAGTATCACCCTCTGCAGGTGAGTACGAGAAATGTGGCTTGTTCATTTCATGTGCATTTTCTGGCCTTGAGGAATAAGAGCAGTTTCTCTTTCCATCAATGTGCAATGTATAGAATCGGAACATAATCTTGTGTGCAATTATTTAGATAGCTGAAACATCGCTGTAGAATGTGTGGCACGTGCATAATAATTTGATGTGTTTATTCCCCCATTTTACACCTTTGTTGCTGGTCATATGCTCTTCATTTTGTACAGGTTCCGACAAATGGTCCCTTTCAGAATTGATACCTTAGAGGGCCCTGCAACACTTCTTCAAGTAATCATTGAATGACTTCATTACAGGGGTTTTATTGCCTCACGAATCGACTGCCACAAGGATGTTTATAATCTGTCAAGTACGAGCGGAGTTACAGGGATCTGTCGCATGCTGAAAGCTACACAGGGGGCGATGACAAGGGGGAAAAAAAGTTACGTCCGTTCGTCAGCGTGCATCATGACCTTGAGCACTTTTTTTTTCTTTTTTTATTGCGATAGCAATTATATAGACACTCTCGGCTGGTTTTTGCCGTCGCTGTCTGTCGACGCCGTCATGTCCCGGATATGTATATGTATGTATATATAAATAATAGCCACAAATAAAATTAAATCGGAAGAAAAACATTTCCAAAGCGTACAACCGGGATTCGAACCTTCGAACCCTCTGGCTCCGCAGCGTGCTGCTTTAAACAACTCAGCCATGCGCCACCGGCTGTTTAGCACAACAACGGCGAGCTATTTATATACACCATTTAACGCTAACGGCACCCAGAGCTCGGAGGTGCTTCAGTATGTGTAGTATCACCTGCGAGATTGCCCGAAAGGCGCGCTTTAAAGCAACGCTCCTACATTTTCCTTCAGACGTGCACTAAAAAGTGGTCCATTTCTGTGCCCACTGATGATGTGAAACGCCGAGTAAACGATGCGTCGAACGCCACCGCGTAGCAGGAGATGTGGAGGGGTCACACCACGCGCCGCAGTTTCAAAGAAAAAGAAGCCTAAGAAAGTTGGGTTGTAGCGCGCTGCTCAAACACGAAAAAGTAACAACCATAGCAGTTAGTTCGCGCTCATCCTGTGTGTACTTGTGCGTTCTTTTCGAGTGTCCTACCTTGTGTTTGAGCAGTGCGCTGCAAATGTCGAGCTGTGACCGTTGTTAGTTCGCGGTCGTTCTTTGTGTGTTCTTTTCACCCGTCCTTTGGGCTCGAGCGGCGCGTTGCAAGTATCGAGCTGCTTGCCGTTCTTCGTGTGGCATTCTAATTGTTGCTATCGCATTCATTACTTCGCCGTTGCGGCGAAACTGTGGTGACTTTTTTTTTTTCTTTGAACGCGCAGCTTGCTTTCAGTGTGATCACAAGTGCGTAGCACTGGCATCTCGCAGCATCCCTCAGCGGCTGTGGTAACTGCGCAGCTCATGATGCGCAAATCAGCCATTTTGGATTAGGGCATCATTTGTCGAGCGAATAGTGGGTTATTTTTAGCTGACTTTAAAAATAATGATTGTAAATTCCAGGACATGCTGCACTATGATGTTTGGCTCGCATGTTCTCTGGAGCCTCAACTACTGATCAGCAGCATTTTCTGACCATGCTCAAAAAGTGTTGCGGGGCCCCTTTAACGCCTCTGCAATACATTTGTAACAGTGTAAATATAAATAAATAAAAATATATAAGAAAACTTCAATAAACTTGGGAATTTGCACAAGCTAGACAAAAAAAGTTGTCTGGCATAGTATACACAACTCGAAATTAAAAATTGATTCACTTAGGTAGTTTATTTGTCCATTTCCTTCGTTTTATATGATTTCTTCGCAATGAAATATCAATGGAATTAGGAAACTTCATGACTGCATTGTATAAGCCATTCTATTGATCCATTGTATTGAACCATTGTATCGTACCTTTGTGTTACAGGACTTAGTGCCGAGGGATGACCTCACCAATGCGCTGAACCTGGAGTTTGTCAATCGGACCAACGAAGTCGGTGTGGACATCAACCTGGCAATCTCGCACATACACACATCCTTCCTGGTGCAGTTTGTGTGCGGCCTCGGACCTCGCAAGGGTGCTTCGTTGCTCAAGGTCGGTGGAATGCCTTGGATTCCCTCTCAGTAAATATACATTACGTAATTGATGCCAGTGTTTGACACAGTGGCATCTGTGCTTAATAGTGAAAAACATTGAAAAACATTTTTGAAAACCCTAGCAAAGTGGCAGCCCTCTTCTTGCATTTGATTGCACAGTAGAAAAGTAAACAGAAAATGCATGGTTTAATAATTTCTCTCGGTAAATGGAACTCCTGATAAACAGAACGTATTTTCCTGGTCCCTTCAGGTTTCATTTAACAAGAGTGTACTGTGTTGTAAATAGTGTACAGGGGCACATGTGGCTGTTGTAAATCATTCCTTAATTTGAGGATTAGTGCCACTTACTGGAGGAATGCCTTGTAGCTTGCCCAAGTGCTGTGAATAATGAGTGACGATGCTGTTGTTCTTAATATGTATAACGAAACTCTTTTCTCTTTCTCTCTTTCTTGGTATCTTAGATGACTTTACTCATGTAAGGCTTGCCCTCATGCAGGGTGTGTTGCTTTGACATTTTGGAGCGTGAAAATTTGGGGGAAAAACATAACTAGGCGTCACCCGCGTAATTGTGTGCTGGTTAATTTTCGCACGCCAATACGAGATGTCCTACCGACAATGGCACTGTTATTTTCATTATCACCGTTGTTTAGCTGTAGCGAGGTTCCGGTTGTGCACTGTTGCCGTCAAGCTGCAGGCGATTGCGTATGCATAATAAGTTAGGAATGATGGGTGACCAGTTTTGGAAGGGTGTTGCTGAAAGTGAGCTCATCTAAATGTGGAGAGCCTGCACTGCACATTATTCTCGACATCTAATGTGACCAGTGCAGGTTCTCGACGTCTAAATGTCGAGAACCTCCACTGGTCACATTATTCTGCATAGGAGCCTGAGCACAGCTCAAGGTTTCACCGAGTCGCCGAAGGTCTGCCTTTTGTAAAACTCGCATGTTGCAAAAAAATCTGGTGAGAAAGTGTGGGCTTCATTTACACTAATACATAGATGTGACTCACTCATAACTTCTTTATCTCTTCCGCTTTTTTGTTTTTTGCTGGCATTTTCTTTTTTTCATTTTTTTTGCAGCTTTATTAAACATGAATGTGTACCAACTTGGCTAGCCTTTGGTACCTTCACTATTATCCCACTTGGATTTGCTACAGTTGATCACTAGTGCTAGTTCAGTGATGTAAGTTATAATGCTTTATTACAGACACTGAAGCAAGCCCACCAACGCCTCGAAAGTAGGACCCAACTCGTGACAGTCTGCCACATGGGACCTAAAGTGTTCATCAACTGTGCGGGTTTCATCAAGATTGACACAACTTCCTTCGAGAACAGGTAATGAAATGGGAGACATTGGTGTCCAGGTTGAGCTGCCTTTCAATCTGTCTTGATCGTAGATTGTGACGTAGGCTAGGCAGGCCTTTTATACTTCTACTCGTTTCTCAAACGGCATTCAAGTTTCTTAATGGAATTCATTTATACAGTCGAACCCACTTATAACGATCCCACATATAACGATCTATCGGTTATAACGACCATATTTGGGTGCACTTACGATTTTCCAATGCTAACCATTGAAGCTGCGTCCAGATATAGCGAACATTTTTCAAAGCCTCCTACTTTTACAACGAACACTTCGGACACGGTCGCGGTAAAAATATGGTGCATACGAAGCGAAAAAAAGTTAAAACATGCCTTCTAAAGCGTGACAGGGGCGTGCGCTCGCGCGTGCCCCGCTTCAGTTTACTCGCGACTAAGATACCCAGATCGGCGAGCACCGCGCGCAGATTTCGGAAGCTGCGAGCGAGGTCGCTCACTTTCCAGGCGTTTCTTCAGTGGTAGAATGGCAGTGAGGGAAAAAAAAAGTAGGCAGCATGAAGCCTTGCGGTCAGCTTTCGCACGGTGACCTTTCCTGACGCCGCGTTCTCTGCAGCTACGACCGCCTGCGATGAACCAAACAATGCCTTGGAACGCAAGAAGGCATTAATGCAAGAAGGGATAACCGCGACAACTTTCCATCACAAAAAGGTTCACTGCGTCCCTAAACTCGTCGACGCCACGATGTGCCGTGAAAAGTCATCCGTCTTTTCGGTAACGGCAGAGACCGGTCGATCGGTGATTACGACTTCGGCGCGATTGCGGCGATGCCTTCGCGGATAAGCATCAGAAAAGAGCGAAGGCGAGGTAGCGGCCGTCGATGAATGTACCATTATCACTTATAGCCGACAACCTTATCACAGTCATCTGTAGATATCTGCTCGGCTGCGCGTGTGGCGTACGCCGTACACTGCGGATTGACGGCGGTACGAGCGTGCCACGCTTGCTGCCGTTCGCAAGTTCGCCGCCGCCGCGTCGTGCGAGACCGCTTTAAAGTGCGCGTCGCTTTGTAGAAACGAAAGTAGCTCGCTCTTGTTGAGCGGCGCGGGCACCGAAAAACGTTGATGCACTGACAGGGAGCGTGTACTGCGTGTCTGACCAGGTGACAACTCAAGTGCGCCGCGAATCGTCGTGCAGGGTCGCGAGAGCATCGCGGAGATGTAGAGTGCGCGTTGCTTGCAAAATGCTTGTTTTCGCCGTGTTGAACGAACAGGCTACTCGCCGCACCCGTGCACGGTCCGGAGTGAAGCAAGCACGAAGAACGTACAAACGCACGCAAACGGCATACGGCAAGCGGCCCGGCAGTGACTCCGCGACCCGAGTCGGCGACGCGCTGCACGCAACGAGCCAGGGATGATCGGTTCCACGTCGCGGTACCGCGCTTCGGTGAAACGGTGTCAGCTCATTTCAAAGGCGGTTAATTCACTCGTGAGCACGCAGCGGGCGTCGCTTCACGACGCGAAAAGGCTTAGCTTGTCACCGAAGGGGTTGTTGGCACTTGAACAAAAGTGCACAAAAAAAAAAAAACGGCTTGGCCGCTAAGCGCACGTTTTTAAGGGCTAGTCCATATATACAACGAACTACTGATATAACGACCACTTTTCGCGACACTTTCGAGTTCGTTATAAACGGGTTCGACTGTATTAATTGAATGTTGCATAGGTCGTCCACGCTCATATGTGTGTACAGTGTGACTGAATTCTGAACATTGTGTTGTCAGCACCATGGAGCTCCTTATGAAGATGCTCTTTACCTATTGCCTTTGCTCATTGTGGTACAGAAATTCCTCAATAGCATTGTTGATGATGAGAAACATGGAGAAATATCTGCCCTTGTTTCTCAGTTTTGTTGTTAAGTGCCCCTGGCATTTGTTTGTAAACATGCTGGTTACAACTGGGACATTCTATTCCTTTCTTTGTGTTTTCGCTGCCAGAAGGTACACTAAACAAATTGCATCTTACAGTCTGCAAATGATAAAGTTACTGAATGATTGAAATGTCTTATGTGGGGTAGGTCTTGGCACATTCTCTGTCATAGGAATAGATTGTCAAATTAACTATCAGCCTTTGGTTGGGTCGTTCCTTTTTATGATAGTTAATGCACACGTGCACCTGTCAAGTAGGAAGTCATACTTGATGTGCTTTTGGTGAGATGCAGTCGGGCTCTTGTTTTTTTTGGAAGAGATTTGTTTGCACAACCATCTACTTTTGGTACTTGCAGCACTAATGCCTATGTGGAGGTGTTGGATGGATCGCGGGTTCATCCCGAAGCTTACGAGTGGGCTCGCAAGATGGCTGTGGATGCCCTAGAGTATGACGATGTCACCGAAGATGTGAACCCTGCCGAAGCTCTCGAGGAAATTTTGGAGAACCCTGAAAAGCTCAGGGTGAGCAAGTGGTGACATTGTTATCTCAAGCACTTATTTCCTGTTCCGGAATCGGAAGGTTGGTTTTTTGTTTTGTGTCAACAGTGACAGCGTTCCTGAAGGTGTGCTATGTCAGGAATACGTGTAAAAATCAGCCAGGAAAGTATTGTTGACATGCAAGCTGTACACTCACTCCTACATGATTTGAACGGTATGAAGAGGTGGTAGTGTGGCTGTCAGTTGTAAAAATATGTTGCACTAGGAACATAACTTCTTGCATCCTTTTTTGGACATGTAGTGAAAAGGAACATGCTAGCCTGTGTCGGTAATTTCGCATTGCACCAAGCTAATTGTACTCAGTGACCACCAGGAATCTGCTTTGTATGAATATTTTGACTGGCATCCGTCTTTCTCCTCCAGGACTTGGATCTCGACGCATTTGCGGTGGAGCTAGAACGTCAGGGATACGGCAACAAGAGCATCACGCTGTATGACATTCGGGCAGAATTGAATCACAGGTACAAAGACCTGCGCACTGCGTTCCGGCCCCCTAACCCTGAAGAAACGTTCAACATGCTCACGAAGGAGACTCCACAGACCTTCTACATTGGTGAGTGAGACCATGTGATGCATGACTCTGTGCCCACTGGGATTTGGGGGTGCAATTTTGATATTCCGTGGCAACTTTCTGTACGCCAATGGGGCAGGCGTTCATCCAGGATTCTAGCTAGGAGGGGATGGTGCGTTACTGAATCCTCTGAATGTAGAATTCGCTTTCTCAGCAGGCTTGGAAAAAAATTGAAGTGTGTGTGTGGGGGGGGAGCTGTCAAGGCAAACTTTGTAGGGTGTAGGGGGGTTGTGTGTAAACAACTGCTAGAGGGTGAAATCTGCTGGACTTTGTGACCACTTGCAACAGTCCAGAGAGGATGTGTTTCTGCACCCCACTGGAAGGGTGCATAGTTTGTCCGAATGTAAGTTGGCAAACACAGGAAACGCAATAGATTAGGTGCAGTGTCGGAGCAAAGGTTCTCTTTGTTATTCAGTCTTCTCTACTAAAATCAAATTGTTTTATCTGGATCTTGTGCTGGACTTTGTGCCATTGATAACCTGAGAGCACATTGGCGGGCTGCATTTCGGACTGGTATTGCGGAGGTGCATTCACTTTTGTGCAGCGTGACGTTGCGGACTTCTCATTGCACTAAAGGGCATATTGTCTGTCTCTTGTCTGAGCCAGTCATTCTGAACAAAACATTTTACATGCGTGTACATACACATGGGGGAAGGCAATTCATGAAAGCAACAGTTAGTTGCCAAGTCAAAGAAGTAAAAGAAGTTTCTTTGTATATGCCACTTCTTTATAATTTGACCCACTATTGGTGTTACAGCTTACCTGTGGAAGGGTACTTGCCTGCAGGCAGACTTACTTGCGGGTGAAATCTTTCGTACAAGGAACTGTCTCTTTTTGACTTGACTGTGGATCATCATTCCTGCAACTCTAATTGATTTCAGGCAAAATGGTGACGTGTCAGGTGGTGGGCATTGCACGTCGCAAGCCTCACGGACAGCAGCTGGACCAGGCCAATCCGATCCGAAATGACGACACTGGCCTTTGGCAGTGCCCCTTCTGTCTCAAGAACGACTTCCCGGAGCTCAGTGAAGTGCGTACCCATTTTCTCCAGCAGTGGCGAACTTTCACCTTTGCACCCGAACGGGATAGGTTACACAGGAAAATGGAAACTTGGAAGTGATAAGCAGTTATCAGACGAGGGATGTCCAAGGCTGCTGCCAACGTTTTCAACATTTGAGCTTTCTTCTTGTTTTTCTTGTTTTGTTGCCCTGACAAAAAGCGAGTCCTTTTGTTAAAATTTATTGTCCGAACACCTTTGATCCCTTCTGTGGTGCACATCTGTATTGGTGTCCTTCAGTACCACTCTGTTCTGCAAAACTTCAGCTCTATTGTTGCTGTATGGTAGGATGAAAACTTGCTCAGCTGGTTGTGAAGCTTTCTCAAAACAGATGTAGTAAGAGCAGAGCGGAAGTTGGGGTATTTAATGGACTTGCAGAATAAAACTGTTTGCTGCATCAACAAGACTGTCTGAAGGGACTTGTCCTGGTTTTTTCCTCAGGTGTGGAATCACTTTGATGCTGGCAGCTGTCCTGGACAGTCTATGGGTGTGCGAGTGCGACTGGACAATGGGGTGAATGGCTTCATCTTGACAAAGTTCATCAGTGACAAGAAGGTCACCAATCCTGAGGAGAGAGTACAGGTGACTGCAAACTCTTTTTTATTTCGTAGTTGCTGTTAGCTGAAGCCCTCCTGCAAGCAAAAGTCCGTGTATCTAGCTACACTGAAGTAGTGTACTACATTGTCTTCATTGGGACTAGGCTGTGAATAATTAGAATTGTTGCTTCTCAGAGGGGTAATCTTGTCATCAACTAGGTAGCATTTTTATGGTTTTCGTTAGAGCTGTGCGAATAGCAAAATTTTGGGTGCGAAGCGAATTCGAATAATAAAGATTGAGTGCGAATCGAATCGAATAATTTCGAATAATTTTCGAATATTTCTCAAACATTTTTCGAATAATTCGAAGTGAAATTACAGAAAAAGTTGCAGAGAATCCCTAAGTATGTTCTTGTGAGATAGCAACATGAAAGTGTTTCTTTTCGCGAGGTTGATGAAGCGCTGGTGGGGTCATATTTCATGATTGTCTTTCTTATCAAGAATGAGGCAATGTAGAGGCCGAATTGTATTTATGTACAGGGGTGGTCAAAAGTTCCCAGGCCGCAACGCCCGGCTGAGGAGCAGCAGCTCGCTGCTATCGGGGCGCTCTCATCGCAATCACGCCTTGGCGCACGCTGGCGTCGAGTGTGTGCGTGAAGGGGGAGGGGCCCCCCTCTCCATTTCTTGCTCTCCTTGATAAAAAAGCGATATATAAACTTGGTGCGTCATGTTCCCTCACTGTCCACTCGTCGATGTTTTACTACTGTGCAGCGTGTAGCGAGGCGGCAGTCTTCCAGAAAACTGACGCATCATGATTGCGGCCACATTTAGCTAGGCACCATATACATTACCGTGGTTTTCGGCTTCCTGGAAAACAATATTGTGAGTTTAACTTTCCATTGGCACTGCGGTGGTTCTATCAGCCATCTTCGCAGGCCATTTCGCTGCATACGAGCATGGTCGGAGCCCGAAATGATTCAGAAGAGCTTGTGTTGGGGCTAGTTCGAACATCTTAGTGGAATAAGCAGCGCTGCACAGTAGTAGTTTATACCTAGGTTCCTTATGAAGGAGAGCAACAAAGAGAGAGAGACTTCCAGACTTCCTGCCCAAATTTCAGGTCCAAAACAGCATTAATTGAGCCCCCAACTCTGCCACATCTTTCATCTCCATATTGGAACCAGCGTTTTCTTGAGTTAATACATTTGCGACCGTAGAGGAGCTTGAAAGGCAGCTTTGCCGCAATACGGGGGTGTGATGAGGTGCAGCACATTGAAAATCTAGGGACCACTTCCAAACGGACGTTGACTGTCTCTTGGCTAAGTTAGACCGTAACGGACCTTGAAAGGCAGCTTTGCCGCAATACGGGGGTGTGAGGAGGTGAAGCATATTGAAAATCTAGGGACCACTTCCAATCAGACGTTGACTGTCTCTTGCCTAAGTTCGCCCGTAACGGAGCTTGAAAGGCAGCTTTGCCGCAATACGGGGGTGTGATGAGGTGAAGCATATTAAAAATCTAGGAACCACTTCCAACTGGACTTTGTCTCTTGGCTAAGTTCGACCGTAACGGAGCTTGAAAGGCAGCTTTGCCGCAATACGAGAGTGTAATGAGGTGAAGCATATTGAAAATCTGAAGGGGTCACTTTCAACCGGACGTTGACTGCATTTGTCTTTGGGAAGTTCGAATAGTTCGAATAGTAAAATTTCAGTGCGAATCGAATCGAATAGCAAACACTATTCGAAAAATATTCGAAATTTCGAATATTCGCACACCCCTAGTTTTCGTGCCTTGTTAGCTGACAGTAGCTACAAACAGCTCATGTTCAGCTGCGCCTTTAGGAGAATGACGTATTTTGACTTTGCAGTTTCTGGTTTTTTCGAAGTGCTTTACTCTCTCACGCATGAATGTTCAGCCAGCAGGCATGCGGACGTGATGCAAGTCATTCTGAACTTCTCTGTAGCACGGCCAGCTATGTTGCGTGCCATTGGCAGTGATTTTTGTTCCCCGTTTTCGAATCATTGTTAATTCTTTTTATTTCTCCTATCCTGTAGATTGGCATGATTCTTCACTGCAGAATAACGAAGATCGACATTGAAAGGTTTACAGTTGATCTGACTTGCCGATCTTCAGACCTTTCTGATGTCAACAATGAGTGGAGGTAGGTTTGCTCACGTGTCTTTTGCGTTATTTCATGGTCAGAGAATTAGATTTGCTATGAGAGAAGTGTACAGCCCTGTGAAAGTTGTGTTGATGCTCACATGATGTTGCATTCTCTTCGGCACAGCCTGTCATGTTGTTCACTGGGATCTCACAGTGTGATTCATTGAGAGTACAGCTCCTGCATGACAAAATATTAGAAGCAGCTGTAATAGTACAAAGACGTACACAAAGGGCATGTCCTGGAACAGTAAGGCATAGGTTAGCATTCTTGTATGGATTCCTAAAGGCAGAGGTTTAGGGTAAAATGGAGGCATGAAGGTGGTGAGAAGTCGTTGAGCAGTGGATGTTGCTTGGGCCAATGTTTCAGCAAGGGGACTTGTCTTCATCAGGTTGCAGGTTTGGGTGCTTTGACGAGTGCAGTGAAAATTCGCATGTGGGAATTGTTGTGGGAGGGAGATTGAAATAATTTGGCCGGACAACGAGAAATGATAAGGAATGCGTCAGTAGTGAAGAGCAATTAATTTTGGCGGCATGAAGAAACAATAGTATGAGCTGAAGAGGCAGCAAGAAAATTTGTAGCAGAATCTACTTTCGACAATGTGAGAAACAGTAGTGAGTACTAAGAGACAGAACATTTCTGACGTACGGAATACTCCAGGTTACAAAGCCTTACATTGAAATCGGTCTAATGGCACTTCTAGTGGTTAGAGTATCCTTGTAATCCACTGTATGCTCTCTAATCTGTTATTGGTCGGTCCTAGTGGCTTACATTTATTGTTAATTCCTTTCCACTTATGCTTTCAGGCCTGCAAAAGACCTGTACTATGACTATGAGTCTGAAGAGAAAGACAGGAAGGTTGATGATGACTCCAAGAAGAAGCAGAATCGACAGAGTGAGTTTTCATTTTTTGCTGTCTTCCCGACTGCATCTTAGAGCACTACAAACTGCCTGTAATAACATAGGTGTTCACAAACACCCACTTGATGTCACAAATGGCATCACATGTTGTGCACTGCTGCAGTCCTGGGCAGAGAGCTTCCTTACTCAGTGCTTTTAGCTGCGACACTCACCGTCTCTGTGCTGTCCTTTTCTTTTTCAGCGTACGTGAAGCGTGTGATAGTTCATCCATCGTTCCATAACATCTCTTACAAGGAGGCTGAGAAGCTGCTCAGCACTATGGATCAGGGCGATGTGATCATTCGTCCTAGCAGCAAGGCGAGTAGAACTCATTCGTGGCTACATTTCTGGTTTTCTTTCGGTATGTGTGAAGAGAAATGGTGAAATTGAAAATTTCGCATTATTTTTCGTGTTATATTTCTGGGGGTTGGAGTGGCATTTTGAGAGGACATGTTAGAGGAAATTCAGCTAAACTGTAATAAATCGTGAATGAAACATATTATGCAGTTTCAAACTAGGCCACTCTTACCTTTAGCAGAATGTTGGTACGTGGAAAGGAACAAAAAAAAAGAACAAGAGGTGGCGCCATATTGAAGTTGCGTTGAAGTATGGTTGATACTGAACACTGATCTTATGAACTGCAAATCGTGGGAGCTATGTGCATATCAGTGAGCTGCTTCTGTAGCCTCTCATTTGCTGGGAATTGGCCACTGACAATCTGTGAAGTGCCTGTTTTGGAACTTGTGGTATCTCGTGTGAGCCCACTAATCAAACGCAGTTCATAAAGGTCTTGAATGTAAATTTGGAGTTTTGATTTGTCACTCTGTTCTCTTCATCAATGCAGGGTGTTGACCACCTGACAGTGACATGGAAGGTGTACGATGGCATTCTGCAGCACATTGATGTGAAAGAGCAGGGGAAAGAGAATGCGTTCAGTCTGGGGTCTTCGCTGATGATCAACAATGAGGTAGGTACTAGCTCCAAAAGATTCAATTCGAGCCTGCCTCAACTGTATGCATTTAAACTTGGTTTTCAATGTCTTAAAAGAAATTTGCAGTTACGAAAGAAGTTGCTCACTGCCTCTGCTTGTCAATATTCTGCCTTTGCGTGGCAGCTAGACTGCCTACTCTTACGCCTAAGTGATGCATACCTGCCAAGTCTCCCGGATTACCCGGGAGACTCCCGGATTTTGAACGTTTCTCCCGGTTGTACGGGTCATAGGAAAATCTCCCGGCAATCCAGTTTTGCCCCGCGCGTCCAGTGCATTGCGCGCCCCGTGCATCACGGTGACGTGAGGTGGGACGTTTCGCGTACAGATGCGCTACACGCAATTTAAAAATTGATCCTAAATGTCTTATAGGTTATATCAGCCGTTAATATTTCGTATATGATGCGTTTGTGTACACACAAATTTATCCCACAAGTTATCTCGCCTTCAAAATTTTGTGTCACTACTGCTTTAAGTGGAGAGCCCAGCACTTAAAAGGGTAGCCGTTAGCGATGTCTGTCGAGATAGCGTGTTCGCCAGCGCTCGCGACCGTCCCCATCTCAACGGCGCCCCTTATGGTCCCTTGCCCGACGAAATAACTGGTAAGCAAGCGACGACAGGCCTCGCACGCGGAGCGATGTTATCGCATGTGCCCTTTGCGCGACGATGACGGCCGGGTCGTTTCATCTCTGCTTCAACCGCGTTCGTCCCTAGCGCTAGCATGCATTTACTCGCACGTGAAACAGACGATGCGTAAGCGATGTTATCGGTTTGGACTCTGTACATATCAGCGGTGACCGCAAAATCCCGCTGACAGTGTCCATATAACTGCTATCGCAGTACCCCCCCCCCCCGGTCGGCATACTTCATCCCCCCCCCCTCCCCCCCGTCGAGTAGATCTCCCGGATTCCGTTTCTCCAAACTTGGCAGGTATGGTGATGTTAAAAATTAACGCAACACGCCATCGCTAATTGGAGGATGTTTTGTGTATCCACTCCTTTCAGGAGTTTGAGGACCTGGACGAAATCATAGCCAGACACGTGCAGCCAATGGCGAGCTTCGCGCGGGACTTGACGACGTTTCGGTACTTCCGGGATGCCGAAGGTGGCAAACGAGAGGTGATTGAGAAGCTGCTCACGGAGGAAAAAAAGCGCAATCCTTCCAAGATCCACTACTTTGTCTCAGTCTCGCGAGAGTTCCCTGGAAAGTTTATGCTTTCCTACCTGCCACGAGTCAAGGTAAGTCCTCCCCAGTGTTTTTGGAGTGATTAAAAAAAGCAAAGGTGCAAAGGGGGTGCCAGAATTGAAATACTTGCACTATTTTCGCAGCTGACCTATAGTTATGGAAACATAACAGCAGAACGTATCGCAATCATTGAGCAAGTTGCACTTAAGATAAAATGTCCACAGATCTAAAGGAAATTTATCACAGCCTTTTTAACGTGCCTTTCTTTAACATCGTCAAGCATCTCCCACTATGACTTCTGGATTTGTGTACGGCAGAATTTCAGTAGACAAAATTGCTTAATAAACAATTTTTTCTTGAATGGAACAACTGCCTGTAATTTTGTTGGTTTTGTATGCGACTCCTGTGGAATGGAACAGCTTAATAAGATTCTGCCGTACTGGTTGCTGTTTAATTGCATCGTTTTTCGCTATAAGCATATAGATGTTAAGGGCCTCATTGAAAACAGTGTACAGTCGAACCCGGGTATATCGAACTCGCCAAAAAACGTTTATTAGTTCGATATATGGCATAATTCGATATAGGCCCGCTATAGGATTTGACACAAAGGCACATAACAATAAGAAAAGTACTTTATTAATATGGTGGCTTACTTGCGTGCCCTACTTTGGAACAAAATAGTCCTGGATTTTCTTCTGTCTCAACGACTTCGCTGCCTGCGACAGCACGCACGCCTCCACGTTGTCCAACGAGTCGGAGCAGCTGAGGCCACAACCTTCCACGTTCACGCAATAGCGCCGGACCAACGCAAGTGCACTAATCACTTCGGAGGATGTAGGCAATGGGCCATCGTCAATTTCCTTATTGTTGTCGCTTTGGCTCGTGGTCGGCACGACGTCTGCAACGTAGTCCTCATCTTGTAGCTCATTCATGATGGCGACATCATCGTCCGCACTGACGAACTCGTCGAATGTCGATCCGTCGATAGCTCCCGGGAACTCTGCCAGCTCGCTCCAAACTTCGGCGGAAACACCTGCGGTGTCTTCAGTGCTGTCATCGGAATTTGGGGTGTCATCACCAGGCATGCGGAAGCTGGCATGCCTAAAGCAGTTCTGGATCGTCTCCTTCGTGACATCTGCCCACGATCTACTCAACATAGAAAGAGCTCGACCCGATTTATGATTTCGAGTTTCGCGGCGAACGGCAAATTCTGCCTCTTTGCACAAGCCATGACGACAGCGCGCCAATAAAGTTCACAGAGCACCAACAGGCAACACCACCAGCACGGACCACGCTGAATGAGGACTCGAGGAAAACAGGCAGCAGCAGGCACACAAGCATAAAAAAAGAAAAAATGGCGCTCACTTCTACCGTCTCCGCGCCTCGGAGAAAGCACGACGGCCTCTGATTGGCTGTAAGCGCTGCGAGCGGGCCAGGATCATTTCTTGCAGGGGGGTGTTCGCCCGTGCACAACCGGGTCTAAACCACTTTTTCTAGGGTGGCGCCGGCAGTTTTCCCCGCCACCGCGAGGGAAAGCCAACTTGCTGGGGCACTTTTGAGGCACATGGAGTTTGATATATCGGTTGTCGTTGCTATTTTCGTTCGATGTAACAGTAACTTTTGCTATATATTCTCAATGTAAATTTACCGTGTTTAGAAATTGTTCGATACACGGGATAATTTGATATAAACGGGTTTCGGGCTCGACTGCACTACAGTCTTGCAACACCAGGATTTGCCTGACTGAACAGTTTTTCTTGTTACACCATGTACTAGTATAATTGCAGAAAGCGGATGAGCTTTCTCACGCTTTGTTGCTTACAGGTTCGCCACGAGTATGTGACGGTGACCCCCGAGGGCTTCCGCTACCGCCAGCAGATGTTCCACTCCGTGGGCTCCTTGTTCAGGTGGTTTAAGGAACACTTCCGGGACCCCATCCCGGGCACGCCAAGCAGTGTGACTGCAGTGCGCACACCAATGGGCCAGTCGTCTTACATCGGCACCACGCCCAGCATCAACATTTCAAGTGAGTGGCCCGTCCTGGAATGACCCTGTTGTGCTTGGTTGTCTTGTGTCTTTCAGTGTATCGATTTGTCCGGAAAGTGAGGAGAAACAAGCTGGTAGAAAAAAAAGTGAAGCAGTACCATTCATTAGCAATTGACTAGGGATGGGCGAATAGTAAATTTGAGGTTCGAAGCGAATCCGAAGCGAATAGTGATTTGGTCGAATAATATCGTATCGAATAGTTTGAATAGTACTCACCACATATTATTAAAAAAAAATTGAACATTTTCTTCATGACCCTTGCACAATATTTTTAAGAATTGGAACTAGGTATGAGCGAATGTCACTTTTTTGGTCTGACATGAAGTGGAAGCAGCCTTGAATGGTATCAAAATTTGAATAGCAGTAGGGGTGCGAGTTATAAGTGGCACAATACGTTACAAGTTAAAAATTAGTATAGTTAGCGCATATAAGCCCATATAACACGCTGTTAAATTTTAAAAAATATGTACACTTAACCTTGAAGTGTAGCTTCACGGCAGTGCAGATTTCCCCTGGCAGGGTGGTTTCACGGTACGGCAACCCAACACTGCAGTGAAACCACTTTTACAGGGGGTTATGTGCGGTCAAACGTACATATATTCGTTCATTTCGAATACTTCGAAATTTCGAATAATATAAATTCGTATCGAAGCGAATTCAAATACTTTAATATTCGTCCGAATATTCTAAAAGTCTGAATATTCGCCCATCCCTACAATTGACCTTCCATTCTTCAGATGGTTGCCAACCGGTTGTTTGGACAGCCTTGAGACACTGTCACTGACCCCATGAGCATAATTTATATGAGGTGGCTGAAATCCTTAGTGCCAAACTGCACGTCAAGTTAACACATTGCTTCTAAATTGTAATCGCTACATTTCAATTGCTGTTTTTCATGTGGGTATTGTGTACATATTACTTTCTCTTTTTGTTTTCCCCCTTTATTTATCGTGGTAACCTCAGCACCAATAAGGCATTACAGTGGGGATGTTACGCAGTACATAATTCTCTATGGTAACATGATCTCAGCTGACTTCTCTGGCTCTTTCAAGAAATTCTATTGTCTAAAATTATCAAGCAGCTTCAAATAGTGCCAACTTCACTTTCGAAGTGGCAGGATATGTCTGTAGTGAAGCCAAGGAAAGCACCAGCGAAATTCTTGTAATTATTGCACCGCTGTTCAGTCTGTGCTGGAAGGTGCAGGCATGTTTAATATGAGTGCATTGGCACTGGCATTTGTTCAATTCTATGTGCAGTAGGATTCACACGTATTTGTTGTGTCTCTCTCCTTCGCGACTAGATGTCGACCCCCAGGCGATTCAGAGAGCAGCAGCCAACATTTCGAGTCACATGTTTGCCTCATTATCTCAAGTGGCCGGCCAGACACCATCGTTCCCAACACCGTACGGGGGAACTTATGCAAATGCGTACCCTTACCACCAGGTAATTGTGCACGCTTTTGTTTTCCCCACTGTGATGCGACACTTGTGATTTACGTAGAGAGGTAGTTGTAAATTCGGACATTAGATGAATGAGCACCTGTGAGTTTTGGTGAGGTGGTTGTAATGCCAGTAAGTATGAATGGGAGTTACTGTGAAAGTCGATGAGTATGAGCGGGTGCGGGTGGAACCATGAGTCAGTGTTGACACGTTATAAGTGCGCGTAAGTGGGAGTGGGTACATAGTGTGCAAGGACATTAGTGTGTGGATATCTGTTTATTCTACCTACTTGTGGAGCATGCTCACCCGAAGGTCGCTGCTTCAATCCCGGCCATGGTGGTCACATTTCAATGAAAGCAAAATGTGGGAGGCTCGTGTAATGTGCGATGTCAGTGCACGTAGGGGAGATGCGGGTCGAAAAATGCGAGTTTTTAAAAAAAATTATCGATTTTTTGTTTTTTCTTTTTTTGTTAAGGTTAGTATCTTTACTGTTCCGAAAATAAAAATCAAAGTTGAGACTCAACGGGAAATGCGTTAAAATTGCGTCTAAAGAGCACAAGGTGGCTGTTAATCTTGACCGAAAGTGTGACGTCTTCTAGCGCCTCGTGGCCGATAACGCGCGGCCGCTCGCCATTGGGGATTGCATGGGGAGATCTTCAAATAGCCACGGTTTCCTGTGCTGCAGAAGCGCAAGAAATAATAAAGAAAGCATGCTTTTGCTGCACTTTTCGAGCGCTGCGACTGGCTTTTAAATCACATGGTACGGATTGGGGACCGACATTGGCCGCTGCGCGCCTTGCGTGTTGTGAAGCCTGCTTGCAGGGTCGGTGTTTCATCGAGCTACGCAGCTGAACAACGTTTCTTTTGGCGTATTTATTTTCATCATGGACGAAGAGAACCGTAGCAAGTGCAGTCACGGGCCAGTGAAGTATCGCTCGGTGAACAAATTTCGAGGACGCCGGCGCAAATCAAAGCCAAACACTCGCCGAACGGCAAGTGCGTCTGCTGCCGTGAGGCCTAACGACGGCAACGGCAATGCTTCCGACGAGTTTGCCGCGGCGTTCAAGTATGTCAGTGCCTCTCAAAGAGAAGATCGGACTCTTCGACGATGAAGAAAGGTCACGGTAGAGTCTTCCTTGATCGCTGACATAACAGCATTGAACATCCTCGTGATTGGTGCACTGTGTCCAACGTGTCACCGTTCGGGGATACGCGTTTGGGAACCATCTTACAAATTCAGAGGCGTCGTTTCTTGAACTGCAATGCGAGAACAGCGAGTGCCCCAAAAGTATTCTTTCGATGACGTATATACGTTGTGGCGAGTTGCTTCGAGCGAGGGAGTCAGCGTAGAGGCGGCGAGTGACGGACTGATTGCTAGCAGAACCTACGGCAGCGGGAGCTCGCGCTTTAGCTACTCTGCTCGAAAGAGCTGTGAAGGAGAAACTTATGGTGCTGGCTCATTTTAGTGGCAGTGGCTACTAGAAGAACAATTTACCTATTTTGTGTGCAATTTTGATCGGATTTCGTTACCTCTTTCATAAATAAACATCCAATTTTAACTTGAAACTTCGTTTTTCTCAAAACACACTTTTTGGCAACTTTTTCAATGTGCCCCTCTTATTTTTAGTACTTCTAGTGCTCAGATCTGCATGAAATTTTGCCCAAATTTTCTCTAATGTGTGAGGAGTTCAGTTATCTCCTCGAAATCTCAATATTATGTTATGCATATTAGAAAATTTGCAAGTAAACATTTACTGGGGTCTGGGTAATATGGACTTCCCATGTTTGAATTTTTCACGTCTAGTAAATATTTTATATGCACTTTCTGGATAGTTTTCGGCACTCTACAGTTTAGTTGGAGCAATATGAGCCATCAATTGTCAAAATATATAGAAGTTTAAGAATCGAAATAGGGGGGCTACAAGGCTAATGTTTTACACATTTGTCATGGTGCAGGACAAAAAGCATGCAACTTACAAGAAAACTAATTATATATTTGAAATCAGCATAAAAATATCTATAAATGCCCCAAGTTTCATTGCTCTAGGATTAATATTAAAAAAAAGTGTCTTCAAGCCGCATCTCCCCTTAAAGGCATTGCCGTGTTCGTGTGGGAGTCAGCATAATTGATTGACCGGTCCCTGCAGTTACCGAAAAGATAGAAGACCTTTTGCGGCACATTGTTGTGTCGGTGTGTTGAGGGGCACGGCTAACTTTTATGCGACAAAAAGTTGTTGCTTCTTTCATCCTAAGGCATTGTTTAGTTCATCGCAGGCAGTCATAGCTGTAGAGAATGGCGTCAGAAATTGTTGCCATGCGACAGCTGGCCACCAGGCTTCGTGCTCTCTCCTATACTGTTTTGCTCACTGCCATTCTTCCACTAGACACCTCACTCACGGCGTCTGTAATGTGTGTGCGGTGCACGCCGTTTCAGGATATCTTTGTTGCGATTAAACTTGAGCGAGGCTAGCATGAACACCGCTCTCTCACATGCTCTAGAAGGCCTGTCTTTCTTTTTTTTTGCACTTTGTGTGCGCCATATTTTTACCGAAACTGTGTCTGAAGTGTTTGTTGTAAAGGTAGGATGCCTTGAAAGATGTTCATTATATCTGGATGCAGTTTCAATGGGTAACATAGGAAAATCGTTAGTGCACTGAAATATGGACGTTATAACTGATGGATCGTTATAAGTGGGTTCGACTGTATTAGTTCCACTATCTGCATCTCTGCCAGTGTATTCACGAACCCCAGGGTTGGTGGGCCAGAGTCACGTGCGCCTAACCCCCTTTTTTGCTTGCTTGGCTTGGTATTGCAGCAGCCGTACACGCCCTCACAAGCGATGGCGACGCCACTCGTGACCCCATCATACCACCATGCGGTAGCCACACCATCGGTGACACCCCGCTACCCGCAGACCCCACAGACTTCGTGGGCGGCTGCCCAGCAGACACCACGGGGTGCGCACACACCACGGCACACACCAGCTGCAGCTGCCGCAGCTGCTCAAGCTGTCATCCAGGCCAACCCCATCCCCACCGTTGTGTCTGGCACCAAGTAAGCACTGGAACCTTCTTTTTAAGGGGGGACCCTGCTTCGGAGACATATTTCTTTGTTTTTGAGTACATTTTTATGAAACTTACGCAGCTTATGTATTTTTATGTCCTGATTTCAAATATGCAATTATTTTTCTAGTACACTATGCTGTTTTCAAAATATCAAATATTTCATGTATATTGTTGGGAGCAAGATTTATTTATAAATTGTAAGAGTTATAAAGCAAATCAGCATATCACAATAAGCTGGAATGAATACTGTTTGCAATAAAACAAGAATGGATGTTCTAGGCCCAATTGAACAAAAGTTATAGTACGTTGAACACTCGGCAAGTCAGCGATTTCGAGCTCGGTCAAACTGGGATCAAGCTGGGAACGTTCAGCATACCATAACTTTTGTTCAAATAGGTCTAGAACATCCATTCTTGTCTTATTGCAAACAGCATTGATTCCAGGTTATTGTGATAGGCTGATTTGCTTGATAACTCTCACAGTTTAGAAATAAAGCCTGCTCCTAACAATACAAAAACTATCTAATAGTTTCAAAACTACATATTATATTAGAACAATAATTGCATGTTTGAAATCAGCACATAAAAATACATAAGCTGTGAAAGTTTCATAATGATACGCTCAAAAACAAGAAACGTGTTTCAGAAGCAGGGTCTCCCCTTAACTGTTTTCCATTTTGCGAAGTGTACGTTAAGTTTCTCTTGCCAGCTGATCTGTGTGGGGCTGTAGTTTGAAAGAAAGCTAATAAACAGGCAGTGAACAATGAAACAAAGAATAGGGCGCATAACCTCATAGTAGAACCAAGGTAGCATTGATTAGGTTTTGGATACAGGGAGATTGTGTTCATTGGACATAAGGATGTCGCAAATAGTGTAATGAGTGCCGAGCATAGACGTGTTCGGTGGGGGATGACCCCCCCCCCCCCCGTGAAGGGGAACCCTGCTCACGCCTATGGCGCCGAGGGAAGGACAGTGCAGTTTAAAAGGGCAAGAATGGTAAAGGATTGTGGGATTAAGAACGTTTCTGGCACGCAAGCCTGAGATGTGCTTGGTTGATGCAAGATGGGAGTCATTCTGTGCCTTTTTGGAGGATCCCTTTAGTCTACAGTGAGCTTGCATAGGCAGTGGTGAAGATGTCTTGCCCTACAACGGTGTCAATACACTTTTGCAGGAGCACAGGCAACCCATCGATTGCCGACTGGAAGCGCATGGCGGAGCAGTGGGCAAAACAACGCATGGAGCAGCAAGAGGCGTCAAATCGTGCAGCTGCACGACGTACGCCGACAACTCGCGCATCGCCGAGCCCCATGATCGAATCCACTCCAGCCGGGGATGCCACACCGCTCATAGACGAGCAGTAGTCAAGAAGCTGCCTCGAAGCTGTTTTATATGCTGCTGTAATGGACTGCCTTCCTTTTTCGATGAACTGTGGATACCATTTTCTTGTGATTTGTTAGGTTCTTTCTTTTTTTTATTTTCTTTTGGGATGACGCATCGGGGAATACGATGATGCCAGCTTGACAGCCAGGCTCGGGGCCGCCCCTTTGCAAGTTGAATTGTGTCTAGCAACTAGGTCATCGTGGCACGCTTGCGTGCTTCTCGGAACGAAGTGCAAGCTTGGGAAAAACTGCATCATGTGAGAATTAAGAAGTGATTTTTACCAGCTTGCCATGTAAATACGTTTTTCACACACAAGCAGTTATTTAAACTGTGTAACTTACCTTTCTCTGCATTTTATGCCCCAAGTGAAACTGGTACATGACGAATAAATATGCAATGCAAATTCTGTACCCTAGTGGTCTGCTTCAATCTTTGGCTTGAAAAGCAGTACGTGGCATCATGCTCACCTGAGGTGCTTGTCCCTATTGCAATGGCCTGTATTGAAACAAAAAATACTTTTAAGCAAAGCTTTTATAACTCACAGATTTCAGTGCAAAAAGCCCGGCGCCGGCGAGCGTACAGAAACGCGGCCCTCAAAGGTGTGCCAATCACATGCGTATTTGTACACGCCATTTTCCGATGATTGATGCTCTCTCGATCGTGGGTGTGCCGGTGATCAGCTGTTTCTGATATGGTAGTCTGATCTTTTACCGAGGTGACTTGTCATTTCAGCTTGGCACATTTCATTGTTGCGTGTATATGAATACATGAATGTCAGTGTTGCCTGTAGCAACTGAAGTGCTGCACTGCTAAGCATGTGGATGAAGGTCCCATTCCTGGCATGGAGGAAGGAAACACTTAGGAGGGAGTATTGCGCAATGCGAAAGAAAGAAAAAGAAAGAAAAGTAGTACATCAGGCACGCAGATGCACAGCTTTGCTTGCCCCCATTTTCCCAATAGTGCAACGGCTCCTCATTTTTAGCTTTACCAGTGCCACTGACATTCGGTATGTTCAGGCATTCTTGTACTGCAGTGCCACTGATACTCCTACATTTTCCCCTCCCTCCACCCGTTTGCGCACAGTAACATGAGGTTCGTGAGCTTTGATTTGGTTTCTCCATCTGTTGTATAGTACTTCTAGAAGTTTTCATCCGTTCCTCGGTTTACTAATTCTAGGTTTTTTTTTTTTTTTGCAGCCACTGAATGTGCCCCATGGAGGGACACTGTACATTGCATGGAAATATGTTTATAAAAAAGAAATTGTGGCATTACGCAAGGCCTTTCCTGTAATGTGTAGGCATTCTATCTAGGAAATCTGTCCGTATGTAACATAATGCTTAAGACATACTGATGAGCTAGTTGGTTAGCCATGGTAGCTTATGGCAGCACACGCCAGAAATAAGGTCGACATAGGACATCATCAGTCAGCCTGTGTTATGTGCACTGCAGGACGAAGGCCGCTATTAATGACCTCCAATTCACCCTGCCCTGCACGAGCTGGTTCAATTTGAGGCCTGCAAATTTTTATTTCATCCCTCCACCTAACCCCTTGCTGTCCACAGCCGCACTCGTGGTATCCATTCTCATCATTTTTTCCTCTTAATATCAACTAAGATATTGGCTACCCCTGTTTGTTGTTTGATCCACTCTGTTGTCTTCCTATCTCTTAGGGTTACCCCTATCATCCTTGGTTCCATTGCACGGTCGGTGGTCCTTAGCTTCTTTTTGAGTTTATTATTATAATTGACCAGGTTATTTTAACTTAACTTTACTTTAACTTTATTACATTTTAATTTTATTTCAACTCACCAGGACTCCAGGTTTCTGCCCTATATGCTAGAACTCACAAAATACAGTGGTTGTGCCAAGAACGTAAGCTTTTTCTGTAGACCTCTTCACAGACGGCTCCCTGGGTGCTGCCGTAATGCCCTCTGGGCTTTGCTAAATAGGCGTGACTCCCCAAAAATGCTCTGCCAAGGCTGTGACGTCAGCCATTGTACTCCCGTGCGCAGCCCAGCATGGCGGCGTTTTTTCTCTTCTGTGAAAAGGTCTATAGGAATATGCAGGGAATCATGATGAATACATAGAAAACATTTGGTTCCTCGATTGCTGACAACCTTACATCGGTCGAGCGTTCCCAGCTTCTATGCCTGTTGGAAGAATTTCGTTCTTCGTTCGATGTCGCGCAAACTTCTCTCGGCCGCACGTCTGCTGTCACGCATCACATCGACACTGGCACCCAACCACCACTGCGACAACGTCCATATCGCGTATCGCCAGCAGAGCGTCGTGTAATTAACGAGCAAGTCGAAGACATGCTTCGCCGCGATGTTATTCGACCCTCCAACAGCCCGTGGGCTTCTCCTGTCGTTCTCGTTGCGAAGAAAGACGGCTCTGTGCGGTTCTGTGTGGACTACCGACGACTCAATAAGATCACCCGAAAGGACGTTTATCCCCTACCTCGAATAGACGACGCCATTGACAGCCTGCAAGGAGCAGAATTTTTTTCATCGCTCGATTTGCGCTCAGGGTACTGGCAAGTCCCCATGGCTGATGACGCTCGACCGAAGACAGCGTTTGTCGCACCGGATTTCCTTGTGGCTTCGTGCTACAAACGGGTGGTTGTCTATTTTCCCTTCTTAACCCTTCCGCCACCTTGCGGGTTTCCGCAGAACTGATTTGCAATATGTGTCCAGTTGCTTCGAGTTGTCGATGGATTCGCCCTCGCACTGCCAATTGCTAGCTTCCTGGTTAGCTCAATTGGTAGAGCGACCGCCCCGGATAGGCGTTGGTCCCGGGTTCGATTCCCGGACCAGGACGAATTTTTCGGCAACTAAGAGGCCTTATTTCTGAGAAATTCCGTATGGATTTCCTTGTGGCTTCGTGCTACAAACGAGTGGTTGTCTATTTTCCCTTTCTTAACTTGAAATGGCACACGTGCCTGTGCTACCTCGACGACGTCGTCGTTTTTGCCCTGGACTTCTCCACGCATCTTCAACGCCTGCGGCATGTTTTGATGCGTTTGAGCGAGGCCGGGCTACAGCTGAATCTAAAGAAGTGCCGATTTGCAGCACGGCAGCTGACGATACTAGGATACGTCGTGTCCAAGGACGGAATTCTCCCTGATCCAGCCAAGCTTCGGGCCGTGACAGAGTTCCCCAAGCCTACGTCCGTCAAGGAACTGCGCAGTTTCGTAGGATTATGCTCCTACTTTCGGCGTTTTATTTGAAACTTCGCGACTATCATATCGCCGCTGACGAAACTCCTTGGCGGCAACGGGCCCCTCAATTCGTGATCGTCACAGTGCGACGACGCTTTTGCAAAGCTCCGTCGTTTGTTGACGTCTCCTCCCATACTACGCCACTACAACCCAACGGCCCCTACAGAGGTACACACGGATGCCAGCGGTGTTGGCCTCGGCGCTGTCCTTGCGCAGCGCAAACCTGGGTTCCCAGAATATGTCGTGGCATATGCAAGCCGTACGCTTACTAAAGCCGCGACCAACTACACCGTCACGGAGAAAGAATGCCTGGCAATCATCTGGGCCCTTGCGAAGTTTCGGCCTTATTTGTATGGTCGCCCATTTGATGTTGTCACCGACCATCATGCACTGTGCTGGTTGTCGTCGTTGAAGGATCCCTCAGGCCGTCTCGCCCGTTGGGCACTTCGCCTGCAAGACTACGACATCCGCGCGCTGTACCGCAACGGACGCCAGCATGCTGACGCCGACGCCCTGTCGCGCTCTCCCTTGCCTGACGAAAATGCCCACAGCACTCAGTGTCTCACTTTGCCGTTTCTTCCATCGACATTCACACCATTGCTACCGAACAGCGCAAGGACCAATGGATTGCCTCACTGATAGACTTACTGACTGATCCGTCGGCCACACCATCTACTCGCGCGTTGCATCGTCAAGCCCACCATTTCGCCGTTCACGACGATCTGCTTCATCGACGCAATTACAACGGCGACGGCCGCCGGTGGCTACTAGTAATACCCCGCAGTCTGCGTTCTGACATATGCGAGTCGTTCCACTGTGACCCGCAGTGTGCACACTCTGGCGTATCGAAAACCTACCACCGCATTCGCCAATGGTACTTTTGGCGAGGGATGTACCGCTACGTGCAGAAGTTCGTTCGCTCCTGCATCGACTGTCAGCGCCGCAAAACTTCAACGCACCTGTCGCCGGCAGGTCTGCACCCTCTACCTTGCCCTGACCGACCGTTTGGGCGCGTTGGCATCGATCTGCATGGGCCACTTCCTCTGACATCCGCTGGTAACCGCTGGGTCATCGTCGCTGTAGACCACCTCACGCGATACGCTGAAACTGCCGCCCTCCCTGCGGCTACAGCGCGCGATGTGGCCTCGTTCCTGCTCCACCGATTCATGCTGCGTCACGGTCCGCCCCAGGAGCTGCTCAGTGATCGAGGCCGTGTCTTCTTGTTAGAAGTCGTGGAAGCCATTCTCAAAGAGTGCAACATTGTTCACTGCAAAACTACTGCTTACCACCCGCAGACGAATGGCCTCACCGAACGCTTTAACCGCACGCTCGGCGACATGCTCTCGATGTACGTCGCCGCCGACCACACAAATTGGGATGCCATTCTGCCCTTCGTCACGTACGCCTACAATACCGCCTCTCAGAGCACTACTGGTTTCTCACCATTTTTCTTATGTACGGCAGGCACCCGTCGCACACAATCGACACCATCCTTCCCTACAAGCCAGATCAATCTGAATGTGCGCCTATTTCGGACACAGCCAGGCTTGCTGAAGAATGTCGCGAGCTTGCGAAGACCTTTACAACGCACGAACAAGAGCGGCAGAAGAGCATTCGCGGTGACACCACCACTTCTGAGTCCACGTTCCTCCCTGGAGCGCTCGTGTGGCTCTCGGTCCCGACCACTGCAACTGGCCTCTCTTCCAAACTACTGCCCAAATACGAAGGCCCCTACCGTGTCGTGGAACGCACATCCCCGGTCAACTACCTGATCGAACCCATCGAACCATCTTTGGACATGCGCCGTCGAGGGCGCGACATTGTCAACGTGGAGCGCCTGAAGCCCTACCATGACCCGCTCATAGTGACAAGCTGCTAGGTCGCCAGGCGGCTCCCTTTTCGTACCCGGGGTAATTGTAGCGAAGCGTTCGTAGTCGGTAATGGGTCGTCCTCTCGAGTGCCTTCTAGTGGGTCGCCTCTTCTCTGAGAGCACGCTCCTCGTGCAGAGAGTCGGCCCCGCTTTTGACTGTCGCCGTCGCCGAGTGCCCGCTAATAAACGTCTTGACAAGCGGTATATACATGTATATCGAATGACGCAAACCCATGACTCACCAAGTGTGCTGGGGCTCAAATCCTCAAACTACTGAGCACATAGGGTGCCTAACCCTTGACCTGCAAAGTGTACAGAAACTAAGCCCGGAACCTTTCAAGTTTTAGGGTATGGAACCCTCGGCCTAGCTCCGGACATGATAAGTACTACATAGACCCTACATACTTCAAAGGTACCGGGTTGGTCTCGGAAGTGCTTCTTGTTGATGAGCATGAAAATAAATGCCATTGAGGTTCACACATAAGAACTTGAAAAGAATAGTTGCTATATTTCACCTAGATGGTACTGGAAGGTGCTTTGAAAAGTGGACCAACATTCAGAGCTGGGAGAATTGTCAGTCTTGTGCAAGGTCGGTGTTACTGAGTACAGTTGCGAATGGCACGGCAAAGCAGTCTACATTGCGTGCACTTCAGTGAAGGAAACTTGGTTGACATTGAAGTAGCGATGAGTTGCTCACTTGTTGCCGTCTCTTAAGCCAATGTTGTACAGCCTCTCACAGTAGAATGCGCCCCGGTGGTCTAGTGGTTATAGCGCTCAACTGCTGACCCGAAGGTTGCGGGATCAAATCCCGGTCGCGGTGGCTGCATTTTCAATGGAGGCGAAAATGTTTGAGGCCCGTGTACTTAGATTTAGGTGCACGTTAAAGAACCCCAGGTGGTCGAAATTTCCGGAGCTCTCCGCTACGCTGTCTCTCATATCATATCGTGGTTTTTGGACGTTAAACCCTAGATATTATTGTCACACTAGAATGCCAGCTATAATTACGAATGCCAATCACAAGTGCACCTCTTTATATTAGTCTATACCAACATATATCCATCTATGCCTGTCGTGCAACATTTGGTTTATCCTGGATTTTATTCATGCAGGTTTTGCGAATAAGACGCGTGGACCTTCCCTGACACACTCCTTGGTTTGGCACTTTTCAGCAAACTAGCTGCTCGTTTTTCTTATAAGCAACATTTAGCGTGCTTGCTATATTCCTGGTCACTGTTGATCTTTTGACTACAGGCAATGCATAATTTGCACTCACTTTCCATGATGCTTTGTTTTTTAACCTTATTGCCCAACTGTAGAATAAAAGTCTCGCTTTAGAAAGGTGATCACTGAGCACATTCCTTCCTTCATGCATTGCAGACATCTCTGGTTAAACTGGTAGCTCAGTTTAGTTGTATATCAGTTGGCTTATTAAATGCCCATTAATTAGGCAGGTATACTCAGTGCTCACTCTGCATCTTTCTGTGTTAAACATAAAACCTTGCACCTTTTGTGCATTAGCTGACGAGGATAATGTCTGGAATGTTCTGCTTGCACATAAGAAGAAAGAAGGTTCTAGTGTATACACCGACAGCAGTAATTCCAAGAACATGACTTCTGAGACTACCTACCAAGCAAGTGATTGCCTACAAAACTTAAATGTGGTGCCATAAAAAGACCCAATGACACTGACAACATAATTTATTGACATTTAGTGGCAGATAAATATTTGGGCAAGCCTCGGGGTGCCTAAAGGGTGTCTGGCCAGGAACAGAGTGTGACTTTCACAGCACCGGAGAGTGGGTGACTGCTTTTGAGTTTTGCATTCAGTGTGCAAGGAGAGACTTTCCGGTCATCTCGGGTGGTTGAGGAATTTTCAACAGGTCCAGGACGGTGGGAGCGACGTCGCAGAGAGCGGGGGTATGGTCGGGCTTGCAGAACTTGTAGCCGCCTCCATTAATGCAGAAGGGCACCCTGTTTGTGGTGTGCTTGGTGACAGGCTTGTTGTCGGGTGTCATCATGACTTCGGCGTTCCCGTGGTCTGCAGTGACAAGCAACACATAGTTATTCATGGCACAGGCTTCCATGATGCGGCCAACTCCTACATCGGTGGCCGCCACAGCCTTTAAGGCTGCTTCATAGACTCCAGTGTGACCGACCATGTCAGGGGGGGCAAAGTTGCACATGACAAACGGGTACTTCTTTTCCTTAATGACTTCCACCATCTTGTCGGCCACTCCCTGGCTGCTCATTTCGGGCTGTAAGTCGTAAGTGGCCACTTTGGGTGATGGTACCAAGCAGCGATCTTCCCCAGTGAAGGCTTTCTCCTGGCCTCCGTTGAAGAAGAAGGTCACGTGGGCATACTTCTCGGTCTCTGCGCAGTGGAACTGGGTCTTCCCCTTGGCAGCGAGCCATTCTGCGAGGACGTTCTTGGGTATGACTGGGGGGTACAGAGCTGTAAACGGGAACTCCTTCTTGTACACGGTCATCGTGTACACCTTCAGATCCTTGGGGATAACGCTGGTCTGAAAGAGGGGCTTGATCCCCAGCGCTTCTGTGAGCTGGCGGGCTCGGTCGGCACGGAAGTTGCAGAAGAGCAGGGTGTCACCGTCTTTGATACGACCGTTGGGGTCGACGATGATGGGCTTGAAGAACTCGTCGGTCTGCCTCTTGTCGCCTGTAGCGTCGTAGAGCCCCTGGATATGTTTGATGAGATCGCCGGGCTCCACTTTGTCGCCAATTCCCTGTACGAGGCCCTCGTAGGCGATCTTCACGCGCTCCTCCCTCTTGTCTCGGTCCATGGCGTAGTAGCGGCCGATCAGCGTGGCCAACGAGCCGTACTTGAGTTGGGCGCACTTGTCCAGCACCTGCTGGGCGTACTTGATAGCACTCGTGGGGCCCGTGTCCCTGCCGTCGCCGAAGAACTGGATGAAGGTGTGAGGCACGCCGTGCTTCTTGGCGCCTTCCAGCAGGGCGAAGATGTGCTTGATGTGGGCGTGGACTCCGCCGTCGCTGCAAAGACCGAGAAGGTGGAATCGGCCGTTCTTGGATTTGGCACGGTTGCAGGCCTCCACGAAATGCTCGTTGTCCTGGATTTCTCCGCTATCCATATCTTTGTTGATCCGAACGATCTCTTGCAAAACGACCCGTCCGGCGCCGATGTTGAGATGCCCCACCTCGCTATTGCCCATCAGACCGGCGGGCAAGCCGACCGCAAGGCCGGACGCTTCCAAGGGGAGGAACTGACCTTCAGTTTTGCTGAGCGCGTCCATCACGGGCGTATAACCGTTGAGAACGGCATTACCGTGAGCGTTATCCGAAAGTCCCCAGCCGTCCATGACGATCAAGCACACGTGAGTCATTTTGCGGAGGGGCGGACGACCGACGAGTACTGGACTGAAGCTCTTGTTCGCGAAAACCAACCGACCCCAGCTGAGGGCACTGCTCGTACCCTTGAACACCCTTGACACCGCGACCCTAGCCAGAAGTGACGAACCACCGAACACCGGAACCGGTGATGTTCTGAGCGTGGCCGTGGCCGCGTGGCTTGCAATGAAGCACCTTTTTGGTGTTTTGACACCGCCTTGGGTGGGGCGCCACAATACAGTTCAAAAGACGAGTGAATAACCTCGTAGGCACTTCAACGCTTTGGTGCAGTGGCTACCACCAGTCGATGTAGTGGGTGTTTGCGTTCATTTGTCTACATACGGCCAAGTTTTTCCACATTTGTTGGGTCACGTGACGCAGCGCGCGGTTTTGGTTGTGCGGGTTGCGTGTTTCCGACGTGGTTCGTGATCGTGATCACGTCCCGTTGACTGCTCCAAACGGCAATATTGAAAGTGTTGCAGGCGATATGCAAAATGAACCTGTGCGTTGTGCCATCAATTTTTATCGCGCTTCATTTTTGGTGATGTGTCTGCAGCGCTTCCTGTGACCTGAAAGTTACTCATCCTGTCGCCAACATGGAACGAAAGCGGCATAGGATATGGTGAATAATCTGCTCTGCCGGTGTCTTTCCCTGAAAAAAGTCACTTATTTTATTGAGTGTAGCGTTCTAACTATCCCCCTTTCTTGCAGCATGGTCTCGGACTTCTTTTATCCCAACACGGGTGGTGTAGAAAGTCACATCTACCAACTCTCGCAGTGTCTTCTAGCACTTGGACACAAAGTTTGTGTCATCACGCACGCTTATGGGGACAGGAAAGGGGTTAGATACATGACATCTGGACTCAAGGTAGGGCTTTTCACTTCGGTTTCTTTCGAAGCCCTCACGTATAGCCCTCACCTTTTATATTTTTCTTTCTTTCTTCCAGGTCTACTACCTTCCTTTCCTTGTTATATACAACCAATGCACTCTACCAACCATCATGATTTCCTTTCCGCTGATAAGGAACATTCTGATAAGAGAAGAAATCACTGTTGTTCACGCACATTCAGTAAGCATGTCCCACTGCTAATTTTTTTTGTCTGGGAAACTTATTGCATATTATTCTGAGCCGAAGATAGCCTACTATTTCAGTTCTATATAGATGTGTATCCTGTATAAAATGCACATGTGTCATTGTAGGTGAAAAAAAAGGGGGGGGGGGATGGCATTTCTGGCAAGCACACCGGATGCCTTGATTGCCGTGTGTACACCCAGAATGATAAAAGAAGGGGATTGGATCAAAAGCTTGCTTCTTTGTTAGACAGAACCTAATAAAACCAACAGTCAGTGATGCCATAGGAAAGTACAGGAGACATCATTGTTAGTCTTTAACTGTAGTGTAATAATTATAACATAAGTGGAAAGGAATTAAAGGGAATGAAAAAGCAACTTTGCCGCCAGCAGTGATCGAACCTACAAACTTCGGAGAATGCGTCTGATGCTCTGCAGTTCGTCGTCCACTTTAATTCCTTTGCATTTATGTCATATTTACTACATTACACTTAACGACTACAACTAATGTCCTCTATACTTTCCTTGGCTTCATTGTCTCTTAATTTCATTAGAATGACGAAGGAATATGTATCATCTTTGTATGTATGACAGGAATCATGAGTGCCATAACTGTATCTAAACATCTAAACACTGCTTTTAAAGGTGTCCTGAACCACTTTTTGTAATAATCATCGATTGACCTCAGTATCGGAGTTAATAGCCCCTCGAATTGATTGCCGCAAAAATTTTTCGAATCCTTCAAGAACAAACGGTGTTACAGGGATTTGTCACATGCTTTAAGCACTTTCTTTCTTCCTTTGACGCGATGAGCGCACTGGAAGTGACACAGGGAGAGATGACACGAGAGGAAGAGGCTACATCACGCACGTGTCATGACCTTGAGGATGCGTCACTGAAACGCGATTGCTCTCTCCACATGTTATTCAGGAGCGCGCTAGTGTTGCAACTATGTAATCTTAGCAGACTATAGAGCATGGTGCCCGGCACTTGGCAGCACCCCGTGGCAAGAAGCTAATCTTTTTTCAAACGCCACTCTTGGTTTATGCCAGCTGTCAACCAACAGCATCAATCCATTTTGGGAAGAAAGGTATGCTGTATGACAGCCCTCCGAAGAGTGTATGGGTCTCTGTATGAAGCTATGGCACTTAAGAAAGTGGCAACTTCGTGCTCCGCTTGTGAACTATCCTTGCTGCGCACAGCTGCAAGATTTTACTGAGCTGTTCATAGCAGTGTCTGCTTCACGAGGGGTGGTTCAGGACCCGTTTAAAGCATGAGTTATGAATTCTGATATTCATTATTAAACCTGTTCATTTGGTAATTAATCTTCTGAACTGACTATTGCTTTGCCACTGTACCAGAGGCATAGAGTAGTTTCAAGTTCATTGCATTGATTACAATTTCCATTCTCTTGTAAAGGCATTCTCTTCCTTGGCATTGGAGGTCATGCTGCATGCTTCCACTATGGGTCTTCGAGCCGTCTTTACAGACCACTCACTGTTTGGCTTTGCCGATGCCAGTGCAATCATCACAAACAAATTGCTCAGCATGTCTCTATCCTTTGCCAACCACGTCATATGTGTGTCGCACACTGGGTAATTATAAAAGCTATTCTTTCTTCTTTGGCTAACTAAAAGTTATCTGAGAGGGCAGTTGCCTAGATCTGTGCATATTGTGTATTTTCAGAGTAGATCTGCGACATAGTGTCAGTTGCAGAATGCTTACTTTTCACACTACCCGTTTTTCATTACATGAATTCCCATGCGGAATAATATACTTAAGTAAACGTTCGCAAGCCTTCCCATATGCAACTAGGCGCAAGTGCTTTGTGGAAGTGAGAATTCACTATATGTCAACATGCTTTGGGCTGATGTTAGAAAAAGCCTGTCAATCATCTGCCAACATATACGTCACACGTGCCTGTGTTTTTTGTTCTCCTTTACATTGGCACACGTTATTCTGACATTCCCTCTACCGTAACATTTCATTATCCTTTTGCTTACCACTGTTGTTATATAGGAGGCTTGCATTAATATCGATTGAAGGCACCGTGAAAATCTGCCTGTCTTTTCAGAAGCTTTCACTCAATATCTACTGTTCCTGGGATACCAAAATGTTCTTGATAGAGAACAATAAACTTGAGCACTAAAACAGAAAAAAAAGTAGAAGGGGTGGGGAGGTGCTTCAGCTTATACAGGGGTGCGACAGCTGTGCCATTTATGCGAATTTGATACAATTCCTTATTTTTGTGCCAAGCTGAGCCAGAACCGTAAAAATTTGTCGAAATTGCGCCACGATGCTCCAAAATGCCTGACCAGCTTCAAAATTTTCTCAGTTGCACAAATTTTAGCAAGAAATGGAGGCCGCATTGGTCATCTGCAGTGTGGGCATCATCAACCTATACAGACGCGCAAACCCTACACCCCCCCCCCCCCCCCGCGAATGAAAAAAAAAAAGTCACAGTTTCACCGCAAGGACGAAGCAATGAATGCGATAGCAACAAATTGTAATGTTATACGAAGTGAGGCTGGCAGCAAACTCTTTTGTATCCGATCTTCCGTAACTTTGCAAAACGCTGGTTTAAGAGAATACGGCCGCTCCAGGGAAAGATGCTCTTTCTGCACAGTGTCTTCACATTGAGAGCGCAACACATAGCAGGATATACGAGTCATTTGTCTCACTATGGGGTGGCTCAACACACTGCTTTTATTGAAATAGCAGTGTTCATGTGCACTGTGCACAAGTTAGCTGGTGTTGAAGGGTTTATACGTATTTTTGTTTTCTTTTCTAAAAGTAAGCCTTCTTTGTTATAGTGCTCCAAATTTGGGATTTCGTGCTAAAATATTCAGGTTATTTTTTGCAACCTGCTTCAAATCTGGATTTTTGTGCTCCAAAAATTGCTCCAAATCCTATTTCGGCTGTTGCACCCCTGCTTATAGAAAAGCCATTTTTTCATGACACAAATTGCTAGTGTATTGTGCATGTTATACAGATGATCAAGCCTGCTGTTACTGTGCAGCAGGCTTGATTGCTGTCACAAATGCTTACATCTCCAATTCTAAAAATATATTCACTGCCCTCATGCAGTAGTGTAACGTTACATTTTTTCCGTGGAGGAGCACACCAATAATGGTGTGCTCACCCATAAGGGTGTGCTCTAAGCGTGAGCAAGCCCATAAGGGTGTGCTCTTCCTTTATAAAAATATAAGGGGGAAGACCGGGCAGGCAGATGTAGAAGTGCATTGCTTTATGCCATGTAACCTATGGTACACTAAAACTTAGTAACGTAGGAGGGGAGGGAGGCAGGCATATGCTCAGTTTGCCCCTGCATGGCCTGCCTTCATGTTCACAGGTCCTTGCGAGACGAAAGAAACACGCATTTCTCAAGTTGTTTTACTTCGTTTGCTGCGCGTAAGAGTCTAACTCACGTTTGTAATAGGATTGGTGAATAATCTCTTCTCTTCAGAAAGGAGAACACTGTGCTGAGGGCTAATGTACCACCTGCCAGGGTTTCCGTCATACCGAATGCCGTAGAGACTGCAGTATTTTTCCCCGACCTGAACAAGAAGCCCTCGAGCAAAGGTGAAAGACTGCTTTATTCTTTTCTGGTATGAGTGGGAACTATGGCAATTCTGGCAGCCATCACATACAGCTTGAGCTTCTCACTAATGTTTGCTGCCGTCTCACTGATCTCACTCACCGATGGTGCTACAACACTCTGCGCTTGAGTACAAAGTCGTGGGTTCGATGCTTGGCCACAGCAGCCACATTCCAATTGGGGTTAAGTGCAGAAATGTTTGTATATTGAGAACCTATGTGCGTGTTAAAGAACAACGTCAGGTGGTCATATGGAGTCTCCTACTGTGATGTTTCCCGGCACCCCAATGTTGCTTTGAAAGGGTAGATAACCAATGAATGAATCAATGAATCAATCAATGAATCAATTAATCAATCAATCAATCAATCAACCAACCAACCAACCAACCAACCAACCAACCAACCAACCAACCAACCAACCAACCAACCAACCAATCAATCAATCAATCAATCAATCAATCAATCAATCAATCAATCAATCAATCAATCAATCAATCAATCAATCAAAGGTTTCAGGGGGCGTGGATGTTGAAATTCAACTGTCCACTTTGTGTATTTTGGTTGATACACACGTGACCGGCATAAATTGTGAGGCATAAATTTTGCTGACAGTTAGCAGGAAAGTGGGCCACTTTGTCACACATGCGCCAGAGTGTCACGTGTTTCTTGCTTTCAGTTACTATCATTGTGGTCAGTCGGCTGGTGTACCGCAAGGGCGTCGACCTGATGGCAGGTGTCATTCCGGTGATTTGCAGCAGGCACCCTAATGTGCAGTTCATCATAGGTGAGTGTGCAGCCAGCAAGGCTACCAGAGCTGCACGTTTTTGGCATCCTTACATTATCAGTTTGCTTTTGGCCGACCATATATTCACATTTCATTAGTTTTTACTTGTCTTATCCTGGTGTAACATGGCCATTTCCAATTGCAGTCGAGCCCAGTCTGGATCAAATTTCTTGACCGTGCCCGTACAACAGGTACTGGATGTTCTATGTCCAGTACTTGCAAGCCTTCAGTAGGCACCATGACATGACTCGCTACAGTGGAACGTATATGCTTGAGCTCCTGAGTCCAGTACTATGGAACGCAGCTGTGTTCTTTAAAGGGACACTAAAAGCAAATAACAATTTATGTCAGAGTAAAAGCTCAATGTATGACAACGTCTAAAACGACAATATTATCAACAGCAGTGCCCTACTTGCCGAGAAATTAAGCTAAATGTATCACACGATGAGCACCACGAGTGGGACATTTTGGAAGTTTCCGTGATGACGTGTGAGAGTCTGAATACAATTAATCGCTAGTAATCAAACTAGCTGCAGTAAAAAAAGTACCTTCCGTGCATCAAGAGACATAATAAAATGCTGCTTGTTCGTTTCTGTTTGATTCATGGAAAAAAAAACCTCTTTGGCATTGCCATGGGGAATGGCGCGCGTGGTTCAAAAGTTCCGTTTTCGCCGAACTGCGCTTCGCCCGGCGCCCTGCTTCGCTCATGCGGTCGCGTCTCACTGGTAGTTTCGGTATCGCGTACTGCCGCGTGTGTTTTGCACGCTCGTGAAAGTCGCTCTGACAGAAAATTCAACAAAATTGCCGGATGCTCGAATGGTGCACGCCGCCATTGCACGCCGCCGCGCAGTAAAAGTAGGCAACGTTGGGCACGGCAACAGTGACGTCAGGAAGACCGCTTTCAGGCGGGTGACTTGAAGTGCGCTAACCCGATGTGGACCACTAAAACGTGATTTGATTTCAAAATAAGCACTTCCTTGGCACAAAAGTAGGTCGGGACAGTGAAGAAGGTTTAAACGGGGGGGGGGGGGGGGGGGTTGGGGGGGGGGGGGGAGGGCTGAACAAAATGTCACTAACGTTGCCATTTGAAACCATGCATTTCTCATATCTCATATACGGGTCATACCCGAAGGGGATTTGGCACCAGGATTCGAGAAACGTATCGGTACTGCTCTTCAGAATGAATCAAATCTGGACGACGATTCTGAAATATAGGGATTTTGTTCTGCGGTTATGTTTCATCACTTGGTGACTGCATGGGGTGCCTCACGCAAAAAGTGCTTGAGACCAGTCCCATCTCTGTAGCTTACCCAAACAACGCGTTATTAATCACAGTAGGCGAGTAATAAGGCAAGTACCATTTAACAAAGTCACAAACATTTTATTCCTTGTGAAGCTGCGGGCTGTGTGTTTGAGACCCTTGGCATATACGTGCACATTAAGTTGTGATAGGCTACCAACAAACGAAAGACAAGGAAAACAACAGCAATGATTGTGTGAGCAGGCTGACAAGCAAGAAAGTTATCAGGAGACGATCAGTGTCATCTGTGACATAAACCATCAAATAACGAAAGCACCCACCATAGAATGTTTCTGGGGGAGCAGTTTTAGGGAAAATAAACCACCCCTGCTCCAAGCCCCATCTGGTGCAAAAGAGCGCTATCGACTGTTCAGTCCAATGTTTTGTGCATAGGTACGATTTCAGCCTCGTCAAAATAAAGCTACGATCATGACTAGGGCGGCTACACGTTTTAACTCGACAGCGTTAGAGAGCACACTTGAAGCAAAACCTGTGTTGTCTAACAATCAGAAAGAAATCACCGCATTTCTGTTAATTTATTTCAGGAAAAACTTCATTAAATTGGGTTTGGAGTGAAGTTTCGTTAATTTGGGGTGACAGCAACATTGAACCCTATGCTGGGGAATGGAAATTTCTTCGTTAGATGGGGAACCTTGTAAAATCATGTTTTAACTGTACTACAAATTTATAGCCCCCTTTTTTTTTAAAGGAAATCTTGTTTCATTTGGTCTACACGAGCCAAATGATGTGCTCTGCATTTCATCAGTCTCTCACGTCATCCATGTCATCGTTTTATCCTTAGGTGGTGACGGCCCGAAAAGACTTGTGATTGAAGAAGTCCGGGAACGGCATCGGCTCCAGGAGCGAATTACAATGCTGGGAGCCATCGAGCATGACTCTGTGAGAGATGTAAGTGGTGGGAAAATCGTCTTAATATCTGCAGCTTGAAAAACTTCTGTGCAAAAAAAAAAGGGAGGAGGGTTGTCAGTTTAACTAGCTGCTGGGCTGCATTTGGGGCTCATTCCTTTCATGGGAGCCTATTGCATGTAGTGTTTTGTACTGCACGTAAGTATGATTATGAACCCATATTTGCTGAGATTTGTACTAAGATTTATATTTTTAGCCGGGTAAGTTGATTTTGATCAAACTTGAGTAGGTGTGAATGTGTAATGAAGGAAATGTTTCAGGCACAGGTGAAGGCAGATTTTTGCGCATTAATAAATGTAAGCGTCACATGAAAATGTGCAGCTGTCTTGTGCTTGCGTTTGGCTTTACTGTATATGAAGTTTTGCCTGACCTTACAGGTTTTCATAAAGCAGTTACTCTCAGGAAATAGACCCTGGTGCCGTTGAACCGGCACCGTAACGTTGAACCGGATTGTAACGTTGAAATTTATTTCCTGCTCAGCAACACAGCTGTTCCAGTACATTTTCTTTTGTTATGCACATAGGGCTTACATTGTTGCATTGCCTATTTCTAGGTGATGGTTCAAGGGGACATCTTCCTCAATGCTTCGTTAACAGAGGCGTTCTGCATGGCTATCGTAGAAGCCTGTGCCTGTGGGTGAGTTCAGCTTTGCAAATGTGGCTGTTGAGGGTGGAAAAAAATTAAGAAGAGCATTGCAAAATTTATTATCTTTTCATACTGTATCATGCCTTGGCAACTTCCTGCTATGAGGTCATTAGTGAATTCTCGATACCTCAACTTTAAACAGTTGTATTGCAAAAAAAAGATGAAACTAATGTGGCATTTAGTGCACCAACATAATAACTAACTTGGCAGCCTGCTTGAAATGATATCGACAAGGTCATGTGTTCATATTTGTCAGTGATGGACCAACGGACTGGGTGATAATCTGGCAAAAAAAAAAGAGTTACTGACAAATAAGTGGAACATACACATGACAGTATTGTTTACATCTGCCAAGGTCTAATGCTACAGCTGGTAGCATATAGCCTTGGTAGTTCCAAGGCTAGCTGCAGTGCACATTTTTTTAATGCTAGAGGATTTTTCGGGAGTCGCGATTCTTTGACCTTGCTTGTAGTACAGTTTTTCTTGGCCACCTTCCCGTCTATTCATTCAGAGGGTTAATACAGCTTGTCTTGGTAAGAACAAGTAGGGGGTGAGAGCAAAACGTAAGTAACCCTTTGCAGGTGCATGCCAACTGGAGGAGCTTATAAATCAAAGACAGTTATTTGCACAATTTCTCGTGCCTTTGTGCGATCTTAGAAATACCATACGTGCAGCATTAGGGAAAGAAAGGCACGCGCTGGGCGTTTGATGATTATTGTATGAGAACGAAATGAGCTTTAAATCGACTAATTTTATGTATGTTGTGCACAACTAGGCTTGTGTGAATATCAGTTCTTTGGCTCGAAGCCAAGTCAAAACAAGTTGTTCGAATTGTAGGAGTTCCATAAAACCCTGATACAAGCGCCTGGTGTTGACAAATTTTTAAAACAGTCGGTTCAACAAGAGAAAACAGTTTAATCCATGGAGTCGGATTTGACTTCTGATCCTGTTGGTGCAACGTATCTTTTACAGTATTTAGAGCAGAAACTTTTTTTCAGGCCGGCACAAGAAGGAAGACACATGCGCGTTGTCTCTGTGAAGAGTTTCTGTGCTCAACACTGTAACTCCAAACACTGCGGCTACAGAAGTATTGTGAAGCCAGTTTATTTTCAGGATTTTGTTATTAAGTTACATTTGTCATTGAGATAAATAACTGTACGCTGTTATTGCCGTGGGTTCTACACGAGAATTTTCCTCCTGTTTGGTTGCAATTGGAGGTGAGGGTTACAAGAGGTAAAACACAACAGTTTGTGTGTTAAATTCACCGCAAAAGTTTTGAAGTAAATAATTTGAGTTGTGGGAAGCATGCAAACTTTCTTTTGAGGTGTGGCTTCATAGCAGAGCAAATTGCACCTGAAAAGCTAGTTTAAAGGGACCCTGCAACACTTTTCCAGGTAGCCATGGAATGGCTTCATTAAATGAGCTTATTTCATCATGAATCGATCGCCGCAAAAAATTTTTAGAATCCGTCCAGTACGAGCAAAGTTACAAAGATTTGTCGCATGCTGTAATTGCTTTGTCTCTTCTCTCGTGCTGACGAAAACGCTGGAAGATAAGCAGGGAGGGGTGGCATCGGGGAAGAAGGTATGTTACGCGTGCCTCATGACCTTGAGCACTTTTTCTTTCTTTGTTTTTTTTTTCTTTGAACGCATGGCATACTTTCAGTGCGATCTCGCGCGCGCTTGGGCAAATGACGGCTTTCCGCGGTGGCCACAGTAACTACCGAGTGCACCATGTTCAAATGAGCCAATGGTGTGGAACTTGTGCCAGTGACGCAGTGCTTTTGAGTCAATAGCATCATTTGTCAAGAGAAGAGGAAGCGCTTTTTTAGCTGACTTTGCAGATTTATTGTAAATCCCAGGCCGCGTGCTGCGCTATAATGTTTGGCTCGCGTGTTCTCGGGAGCCTCGCCTATCGATCGGCAGCGTTTTCTGACCATGCTGAAAAAGTGTTGCAGGGCCCCTTCAATGGCACTGTGCATAGCGCTGGCGTGAAACCACCTTTTTCAAGTGAATTACACTCGGGACAGTGCGTATATTCATTTGATTCTTCTAATACTAAAGTTTGAGCCGAAACAAATATTATTCAATTGGATATTCGTAGGGATGTGCGAATAGTAAATTTATAGGTTTGAAGTGAATTCGAAGCGAATAGTGATTTGGTCGAATAATTTCAGATCGAATAGTATATGTCACATATAGTATATATCACATATTGTGAAGAAAAATGAGCATATTTGTCATCACCCAACTAACTTACACAATGTTTTTTTAAAATTGGTACAAGGCTCACGTCACTCTTTTCGGTTAGAAGTGGAAGCCACTTTGCAAGTAACAGGATTTGAATTTCAGTAGGATGCAAGTGATAACCAGTAAAATAATTTTTGTTTTAAAATTTACTATACTTAGAGCATATAAGCCTGTATAACAAGCTTTTAAACTTAAAAAAGAGGATTAATAAATGTGAGGGTAGTCTGTTCATTTAACCTTGAAGTAGGTCTTCACAGCAGTGCGGAGTTTTTCGGGATAGGTGTTTTCACGGCATAGCACTCATACATGCAGTGAAACCACCTTTACAGGGGGTTACATGTGGTCTAATATACACCTATTCGTTCATTTCGAATACTGCGAAATTTCGAACAATATAAATTCGTCTCGAAGCGCATTCGAATACTGTACTATTCATTCGAATATTCGAAGTGCTCGAATACTGGTACATTCCTAGATATTCGAAGACGTCGAATATTCGCCCAAGCCTAAACTATAGGCAACTGTTGCAAGACCTGTGGTGTAATCAAACTCATCTTGTGAGATCCTGCGATAAATGGGCCCAATTTCGTAACCACACTGCCAGAAAAAAAAATTTTGACATTTTACAGGGTGAGTAATCATTACAGTGGGCTATTGCTAAAAAGAGAAAAAAAAAGGTTCGCATTGTCATTTTCTTTGCTAGAAGTTTGCCTTTCAGAACACTCGCCTACCGCTCTAAGAGAATAACATACCACTGTGTGATGCCACTTTAGTTCTTGCACTTTTTGTTCTGCTATTGTAAGTAAATGTGTGAGCAAATTAGTGGATGAATAATTAGTTAAATTTTATTATTTCATAACAAGAGGTCTGGAACGCATTAAGCATCAGTCAATGTGCAAGGTAAATAGCTAATTACTGTCATGGCATGTTTGAAGAAATCGGGAGACAGTTGCATAAACTTTTGGCTTTTGAAAGGGAGGCCAGGATGATTGCTTCCTAAAGGTAATGCAGGTCATGTACAACATCCCTGTGAGATTTACCAAGCCTGCATTCTACACCCTCAAAACCTTTAAACTGTTATCAGGAAAGCTAAGAGAGGCAAACTTCTTCAGAAGGAAAAGTAGACAGGTTCCTGCCTTGCTTAGCATGTCATTGTGCATTCAGGCTGCACTGATTGCCTGTACGGTTGCCACTGAAGTTTGCAGGTCGTGAGCACCAGAGTTGGAGGCGTGCCCGAGGTGCTTCCACCTGACCTGATCCATCTCTGTGATCCCAGCGTCCGAGGCAAGTAGACCCTGGCTTGAGCTATTTGCATTGCTTAGATACAGTCCAAGTTTTTTCCGAGCAGAATAAGAAAAGGTCGACCTAACATTTGCTCCTTGGTCCACTCTTCCTCCTGTGAAGTCTGGTGCCAAGTGAGGGAGTTGTATGGAGTAATGTGTCACATATTGGCCAAGCATTGTGCCTGCAGTCGAGAACGAGACGCCACGATGCGTGCCAAGTGTCATCTTGCACTGATGACCTATTGGAACTGCTGTACTGTATAGAATGAAAGTGCCTCCCATGGAAGGCATTGCATCACTCGCCTTCTTGGAGCACTGTGGTGTGACTCGCGAGTGGTAGAATAAGAGTGTCTTCAAGTCATGAGGCATTCAAGTGAAGCATATCCTTACAATATGAGACACTAGCTGTACATGTAATAAATACAGCACACACATCCACACCTATGGGTACATCAAAATGCTCTGATTGCATTTTTATGTGCCCATAATGACTTCGTTGTTTTCTGTTCCCACCGATCCTGGGGCATAAGTCGGCAAGCTTTTGTGGTGCAGAAAAAGCATGTCGAAACATGCGTGAAATGTGCCATAGGAGTCGTTTATCAAATCCCACTCATGTGGGGACGATCATATGTGGGCCAAACAGGGCACTGCATGAACGAACGCGTAGGGGGGCATTCAGCATCAGTTACAAGAAGAGAAGGAGTGAACTTGCCCGCTTTTTGCAGTTCATGCATGGGATGCGAGCCAGTATTCAAAAAGGTAAAAATTCTAAGCAGGAGCAAGGACAGAATAGGGCGTAAGGTGTTCGAAGCTTTTTATATTAAGGAAGTGGGCTATGAGTGAGTAAGTGACACTTCGGTTGCTTTGTGTAGCGCAGAAAGCAATTTTATGCGCAGATTTTGTTGATGTAAGGTAGGCTTGATGTGTATATGCCCCCCCCCCCCCCCCCCCCCCCATCTATTCCTTTGGGACATGTGAACAATACATCTATATGCAGCGACCATATGAATAAAACCAGTTGATAGTTCGCACTCTTTCTGTCTACTTTGTTTTTTGCCTGTGTTCGTCTGACGTATGCACAACGATTCCCACCATAGACCCATGCTATTCTGTGAGACCACAAATTGTCAGTATACTCTCAAACCTCGTTATAACGAATGCGGATATAATGAATTATCGGTTATAACGAAGTAAATGAAGAATAGTCTTGTAATAGCTACAGTGTCGCAAATAAACGTTTATAACGAATTTTCGGATATAACGAAGTTATTTTCGTGGCAGATGCAACTTCGTTATAATGAGGTTTGAGTGTAGCCATGGACAACTTTGTTCTGCAGGGCTTCTGGAAGGATTGGAGTGTGCTATAGAGCGGCATCGGCAAGGTGATGTAGTGCCTGCCGCAGAAGCGCATGCACGAGTAAGCAGGATGTACCGCTGGGAAAACGTGGCCAAGCGAACGCAACGTGTATATGATGCCATTGACCACGAACCTCCGGTATCGCTTCGTCAGAGGCTGGACAGGTAACCACCTTGAACAAAATTTTGTCTTTCAAAAGAACTTGAAAATGGCCTTCTTGGTGTAAAATAATCATGTGTCACAGTGTGAAATACTGTAGTGCAACTCAGTTTATCAAGGAAGCTGGCGTTGAGAAGCGACGTTTAACAGAAGCGCAGCTTACAACTGTATGCTGGGTAGCTCTGCCAAGGGGGTGAACGCATAGCTTCGAACTGGCAGTATTCCAGACTTCATCTTCTGGGTGCCATTCCAGAGATTTGGATTGATTCCAGGGACTTGGATTGATTCCAATTAAAGTAAGGAAAACAATAAAAAAAAGTTGTCGGTATAAGATGATCTATTTTAGGCTGCAAGCCTTTCTACAAACACGGTCAACGTTTCCTTTGTAACCATGCTTGGTGGGCTCTTGTCCACTTGAACGCCTTTACTCAGTGTACTTCACAAAGAGTCGTATAGTGTACATGTTCGTCCATTCTTATGGTGAACACAGCTCAACGTGGCAGCGCTCTGCAGTGTGTCAGTGCATCCGGCGTGGCCATGCACCGAAGCTAAGCGGCGAAGGCGCACAATGGTGTATTACGGCATGGACACTTGGTGTACTACGGCAGAGCAAGAGTGGCGTGCTCCAGTGCCGTAGCAGGCAACGCAAAGTACCTCTTGTGGCTCCTTGTGCACCTGCACCGCTTTGCTTTGATGCGTGGCCACGGCAGATTTACTCGCACACTGTGGACACGCTGAGCCATCTTCACCCTAAGAGTGGACGAGCCTGTACAGGGGGGATGGAAAGAAACGCGAACAGCACGGCCTGCTGTTTTTATCACCCTCTGATCTTGGTTGCATTAAAAAGATGCTAGATGGTTCTTGGTTGTATCATGGTTGACTCTAGTGGCTTTTCATCACCATCCAGGCTACAACCGTTTGAAAATAAATGCGAAACAGCAGAGAATGTAGATGCCACAAGTTCACGTTTCTTCCCATCCCCACTGCACATCAATAAGGCCAAGGGTGATCCTGTGTACATTAGTTTCCTTAAAATTCATGGCCCTTCGAAGTGTTAGAACATTATCACAGGTTTCACTGATGATAGCCAGCAGGACTTCAAGGGATACGGTAGGGCCTCTGTGTTACTTCACTGATATTTTCTAAGCTCCCCATGATATAAATGACTTGCTGAGGACTCGTCAAGGTGATCACGCCATACTGTCGACTTGTGTAGGGCCTCGCTGCCTGCACTTCACATTTTTCAGTGCATACAGGTTTTTTAAAGAAAGATGTGTGTGCCGTTGCCTGTTTCCTCACAGTGTGACCAATGGTATTTTCAAACAGGGCGAAACGCTCTGGCTTCGTCTTTGCTCAAATCTTCTGGCTAGTCGTTCTAATCCTCCATGTCACCCACCTTGTGCTCTCTTACATCAGGCCCAATTCGGTAAGTAGTCTGCTATTGTGTGAATGTCGTTACCATAACAAATTGTGCCCATCCCAACATTTCTATGGACGTTTTGTGACCTCTGGAAGTTTCAGCATATTTTGTCCTTGCTCTCGCATGAGGTATTGGGCAGCACTCTTTGGTATTGTGAAACTTACTTTATCACAGGATGCGTTATTGCGAGTGACCGTTGGATTAGTGGATTGTTCAGACATCTTTCTAGCGTTTTGAGTTCCCTCTCATGGTGAATACTGAATGTGAACTTTGCACTTTCGATTTTCAACATTATGCCCTAGCTTAATATGCAGATGAATATAACAGGAATCGTAGCTTTAGTTCAAGCCCTCTGTGCGTTTCCTTTTCGGTGATGGCACTTCCATGTTTGTGGGACAGTTGTAGACTGTGGATGAGAAACGCATGTACAATGAAGCCATCAAAAGAAAAGGACAGTTAGGAGCTGTTTTAGAAGTGTTGCTTGCTCCTCTGAAAGATGTGGCAAGTGGACCTCATCGCCGCTCCTTACTGGACTTCATACACGAAGCAAATTTGTATGTGTATTTCTGAATCAATAATTATTATGCCTAAGGGCAGACTTTCGAAAAAAAAAAACATTTCAGAAGAGCTGCTCTGTGTAGCTGCTGGTAAGTAAGTGGAGACTAAAGTTTTGTGTTAATGCCTTGTTGGCTTCAGCTGGCTTCTCCACAAAGGCAAATGTTAATAATTTTTTTTATGAGAGCCTAGGCAAGTAACAGCGTTGAGTGTTACATTGAATGATAAGGACTACAAAACGTGATCTTTCCGTTAGATCTGAGCAAGAAAAGAGCAGTGGTAAGCACAAGAACATTTTTTTAGGAGCTGGCTTGCCAGGTTCTTAAGCTGGGGTGATGTCCCGCGCCGTAAGCGTAACCTTAGTTCCCGAGGCGATGGTACAGGCGCAGCTCGTGCGTAAGAGAAGTCTTCTTCCTCTTGTTCTTCGAGCGCCTTGATGATGATATTAACGAAGGCAAAACCACATATGGTTTGACCGTGTCTCATACATATCTGAACGATCGCTCACACCTCAACGTTAGGAAAAGCTTAATGATCCGCTCATGTGATCACTCGATCATAAATTCTTGAAAGAAAAAGAACACAACATAAGGATACTAATAACATGAACGAAGAAGACAAGGCGGTGTAGTGGAGGGCTCGCCAGCTCTTCAGTCATCATTCATTTCGTGGGTATGGCGTGATTTTTTTTTTTGTGATATTATTTGAAATATGTAGGGCCCTGTAGTTTACTTTTCAATATGTTGCTTGAAGGTCCTATGGTTTGGTAACATTGCCTCCAGGCCGAGTATAAATGCCAGAGAAAGGCGACGGCAAGTTTGATGGTACCAGCCACCGCCTTGCTTTGAAAGGACGCTCACTAAAGCCATCCATCCTTTTAAAACACAAGGTTCAACCAATGGTCTCATCTTGGGCGCCTTCAGCAAATGCAAATGCAGCTCAAGGATTGAGAAATTTTCCTGTGTTCCCTTAAGATTGCTGTGCAGAACTAATGCCATCATTGAAACTGTGCTTTCATGTTACAACCTTGTTTTTATGTTTTCTGGCGCCAAGGCTGTGTTGTTCAAGTGAGACAAGCTGGCGTGAAACTTTGCTGGTCCTATTTGTGCATGTTGCAAGTTTGCGCATTTGTTTGCTTCCTTTTGCCTCCAGCTGATTGACAAAGCAGTGGACTACCCAACTCCCAAGACAACAGAAAAAAGTCCGCACCGGTCCACGAAAAGCACAAGTTGATAATGTGGGCCTCCAGCACAGTGTACGTCAGATTTATTTACAACACCGCATTGGTAGATTCATCCCGCTTGAATAAAGGTCTTGAAAATGCGCTGCACTTTGTCTTACTGTGGGGTTATATGCATTGAAAATAGTGTTTTATGAACCTGCTGCATGGTGTTTTATATAGCCTACGATACTGGACGGTTGTATAGAATGCAAAAGTTCTACGCATATAATGTCCAATGTGAAAAGAGAGAGAGGTACCGAGATGAAGGGATATTTCGCTTTGCAGTCTTTGTAACAGATGTTTTCAGCTTCTTTATCGTTTGCATTGGGCAGTGCACTAATGTGCAAACATGCTCTAATAGTTGATGCGTGGTTTTAGTCACAAAATAGTAATATCTCAAGTGGGGTGCGTGTCTGTGGAAAAGGGGGGGGGGTTGAACACTCCCCCCGAAATTTTCGTCACTTTGGCTGTGTACAAATACACGCTCACATATAAACACACGCACTAGAGATCGGACCCTTCCGAAATAACCTGGCTACGCCCACGCATGTGCCGTTTGGTATCGGAGCAAGTTTGTATTCGTCCGTACATGTGACTAAAGAAAAAAGAAACGCGGTTTACGTTAATTAACTCTATCGTTATTTTAACGGGCTGCCACAACAGCGTTGCTGACGGTCAACGTAAACACGTCAATAATGACGATGACATGGTCCGGACGTCTCGACCGGGACATTGTTGGCCCGTGTTATCTCGATGAGCTCTGCGTTACAGTAGGCCCGATTCTTTAGGCAGGCCAAGAGCATATGGTATGGGCCCATCTTGTTCCTCAAAGCCTGAATTATTTGTTGAAAGATCCCGGGTCTATCGCACGTAACGTGCGCGGTAACCTTCAAAACGTAGGAGCGGGCGTGATACCGGTGATACTTAGCGAGAACCCAAACGACGGCAGTTAAGAAGAGTTAACATCGCACGATACAAGTGCATTCGATAACCATTACGGCACCCGCGACTCGATGGTTAAACGACTGGTAAGTGATGCCGAACCACGCTCGAGTTACTCTAGCCAGAGCTCTAGCTCGGCCGGTGCGGCAGCCATTACGGCTTTAGTGGGCGGCGCCATTTTGGTCACTCGCTGCACGTGGTTGGTGAAGCCAAATATAATTTATTGAATTCAATACTTCAAAGTACACTTTATTAAATTATTCGTAAAAATTAAGCAATCGCATTACTTAACATTTTAAAAAGTTGATATCTGCGAAACACTCGGCCAGCGGCTTTTGTATCGTATCATGGCGGACAGGTATGATGGGGACTTCGGGTCTAGGTAAGCAAAAAATCTCTGTTTTTGCGTAATTGCAGCTGATTTAGCAACGTCATCGCAGCGGGGGGAAGCCGCGGTGTCCCGTAAATTCGAAAAAATACGGGGGTTTAGTGGCCGATGCATTTCAAGCTCCGCATGTGGGTGCATGCGGCATTAGCATGGAGAAAAGCTCCCCCCCTCTCGACAGCAACACGTTTGGCTTAAACGCACTTCGTGTTCTGAACAGCATGTGAACTCCGAATGCTGTCCGCCTTGCGCGCACGAGCGTGGCGATTTTAACGGCGTACTTGTGACCGGTTGACAAGCGAGCGACAGTGAAACTCTGTGCTTGTGGCTCGCTCTCTCTCTTGGAGAGGTGGGTCGTGATAGCCGCCGTAAAAAAAAAGGAAAAAAAAAAGCGCGTCTCGATGATGTAAACGTTACGTTTCAGTTCACCTGCCCGTGGTCGAGCCACAGCAGTTTCGACTGGCGAACGTTTCGGTTAACGATTCTCCGATTCGGAGACTCTCGCGACATCGTGTTCCACGAAAGCAAAGCGGCGACTCTGCCATGCACGGTATCTTCGCGCCGGCTGCTTGCGCGGTCTACTGCGCTCCTTCCACGATGGCCCATTGCCAGAAAGGTCCGGTGCTGTGTCGAACGCTGTGCCGTTTTAAAAGGCCGTTAACACATCCGTAGTTATTCTGTGACAATATTGGCCCGCTGTTGGATGCAGCGCGTCGGATGCATGCATCCTGTCGCGCGGAGCGGCCTGAGACGCATAGCGCAGCCGTGCAAGTTTCACTGAGTGGCGGCAGATTTCCTGCACTGAAATGTGAGCGGTGTTATAAATATACACCTATAAGCAAAATATTCGGTGCCGCCTGCGCTACAAGCGGCCGAGTTCTCGGCGATCTTTGAACGTGCGTGATACCTGACGCCTTGTTGACACAATATGCAGGCGCGAGCGCTGTGATACGGCTGATAAACAGTTCGCACTGTGATAATGTCGATGTTAAAGAGCGGCCTTGTGTATCGCATTCTACCCATTCACGTTCTCTCTACAGCCAAATACCCAGTGACAGCCAAATTAGCGACTCCTCGTCACATTTTTGCAGCATGTTTATTCAATGTTTACCGAAGTGCTATGATATTGTGTTCCGATGCATTGATGCCAAGGATTCGTGGGATAAGCATTGTGGTTTTATAGAAGTTTTCGTGTTTCAAACGAAGTGTTACTGAAGAAACAACTTATGTGTGTTCTCTAGATTTGGAGGCCATCGAGATCACTATGGCAAGCCATCTAGACCAATGCCCACAGAGCCCCCTTTCACAGCATTCGTAGGGAACCTCCCAGATGGCGTTGTGCAGAGCGACATTGACGAAATCTTCCATGGCATCAGGGTAAGAAGGCATTGGAGCATGCTGATGTTCCCTGCTTTCAGGTGTTCTCTTTGTGCTGTGCTCGACGTCACAATATTGGCGGATCTTGCTGCACAATCGTCACTCACCGAACCTTGGAGCTGCTCCTTTTAAAGTTTGGTTCACTTGATAGAATCTTTGTGCCCACAGGCTGTGCAATGAAGACGATTGGTATTGTGTCACGAGCAGCGAGTCGACTGTGGCTCTTCCTTGTCTTGTGATTTCGTGCTGCTGAGCTACATCATGCTGTTTATCCATGGTCTGAATCGATCATCTAGTCTGTTGTGTGAATCACTTTAGGGCATGCACCTGTGGGAATATCTTGGCACTGATAGTGCGGCTACGTATGTACCACATTGCATTTGCACAAGATACCAAATTATTCGCAGTGGAAAGCGACTAAGTCGCTGCATGGATATCTGAAAGAGATGAGCATGTGCATTTAAAACGTACATGCAAGCATTGCATGAATAATAGAACTGCTGCTGACAAGACAACCTTACTTGCATTCTGTGTTTAGTAGCAAGATATCTTAAAGGGATACTGAACAAAATTTTTGGAGATTTTCAGCCCAACTGAAAGATTGGGTGCTGAAATCGGTAGACACAACCTCTTTTTCCCCACAGAAACTAGTGGAAAATAGCGAATTTAATGCGTTTTTCACAAAAGAACCGTTCCTGGTGGCCGCACCGTAAACTAGAGGAGGTGACATTTGGTGACGTTTCATGTACCCATGTCATGTACGCATGACATGGGTACATGGGTACAGTACCGCGTCTCTGAACCCGCTCAGCCCCCACTACGGTTCCTAGAGCCACTACGAACAGAGCTGGCAGCGAACAGTGCTCTTGGTTGAGATGAAGCCCCTAAAGTGGGGACACGTCTCGGTGCCCTTGTGGAGCAGGGACAGTGGGATGTAAAGGAGAGGTGGAGAAAGGGAAGTAGCAGGACAGGAACATGTGCACCCTTCATCCACTGCGGTGACAAGTGATGTCACAGCTCGCACTGGTGTGCAGCCGCCACATGCTGACAATCCTCCAAAAATGCAGCCAACTGTTCAAAAATGTGAAATAAGCACTGTTTATTGGAACAGTCGTGTCTTCCGGGTAGAATTTCGATGTTTTCGATTTTTTTCCCATTTTTCTTCAGTATCCCTTTAAAGGACCACTGACAGCCAAATTTTGCTTTGTGACTTTTATGCTTCAATGAGCACGCCTATGTCTTGTATTTCTGAGATTGAATTGTAAATGCTCAAACGTAAAGTATAATTAATGCTAGCTTCATTAGTTAGAATAAATTCTTTTCAAAATACGTGCCCGAAATCACAAGAGATTAGTGCCCCACTGCAGTGGAGCGCCATAAGGTCATGGGCAGTCCAATTTAGCTGATGTTGGGAGCGCACTTCTTGAATAGGGGCGCCATCTGCAGGAAGGAATGAAATGATTGTGGGTGTGTGATCGACCAGGGTGTGACACGCAAAGCACGTTCTCCTGCCGAAATTTCTGTCCAACATTGAATACCAACCATAAAACTGCATGCAGCATATCCACCTGTCCAGCCCCCACACATGGTCAATAGTGTGTAAACCGTCGCTGGCGTAAGCATCCTGATGACAGAGAGGGGAAAGAGAGGAATGAAGGCCCCTGTAGTGCATCATTTGAGGTTGTTTTTCATCAGCTCCACAAGCTTGCCTGTCTGTGACGTTGAATGAGCAAAACACCTTGGGAGCCCGAGCAGCCACTAATTTCTTCGTGTTGATGACGATGTTACAAGGTGCTGCCAACTCAGATGAGTGTCTGCTTTTACATTAATGCCATATTAATATATGTTCAAGGCAACATCTGCCACTGATATTCTCATCAGAAATGCTTATTTATGTAGGATAATGGAACTGAATGAACATCTGATGCTTGAAATTTTGATGTCACTGGTCCTTCAGGGTGACAGCGCTTAAAACATGAATGCATGACGCCAGGAAATGTGCCTCATCTATGAAATATTTCGGCAAGTAGGTAGATTTCGGGGGGAGGGGGTGGAGGTGGATCTTTCGTATTTCTGGCAAAAAAACTTCAAGACTTTAAAGGGGTACTGACACAAAAATTTTGGCCTGGCGTGTTTTTGCTGCAATGTGTTGCTGGGGGCCTGTTAGTCATAAAACAGCACATCGTTTGCTGCAGCGTGCGACAGATAATCAATTACAGGCTCCTCATTACGAACCAGTTTCAAAAACGACAAGCTTCCGGGTGCAACTATCACCACCTAGCGGGTGCAGTGCTCGATCACATCAGCACACAGCACTGTGACACACTTCCGCACGGTTCGCGACCAGCCGCCGAGAAGTAGGCTGCTGGAGTGAACGCGGCAAAAAAATGGTGGCTATGACGTCATCATAACTTGTTGCAGCGTGGTCACTTAAAGGGACACTAAAGAGAAACAATGAATTGGTTTAGATTGATAAAGTGTGCTCGGAGAACTCTTGTGTGGTTTATTTCACCACCATAGGTTTATTATTAGAGGAGAAAACCAAGTTCAATGTTTCATTTTTAAATTTCGCGCCGAACTTTGTAATTCGTGACGTAAAACATTTCAAAGAGCATTTAACGTATTTTGGCGCCACTGGCCCGACGAAATTTCCACAATATCGTTGTCAAGTCTCTGGCCCCCTCGGAGGACAATGTACTTCGATTTAACCGGTTCGGAACTACGTGGGCCCAAGCAGGCGCCGTCAAAAATACGTGACGTCACGGCAAATGGTGCCGGAATTCCAAGGTGGCGTCGCCACCTGTATTTTATTTTTGCGAGTTTTCTCGCTTATTAAGCGTCTTCTCGCAGCAAGCGTGGTGTTTTTGTTATCGTGGAAGACTACTTTACTAATGTGAGAAAAATCGTTTTGCTGTTTAGTGTCCCTTTAAGGAAGTAGGGGGTCACCGAGGGTTACCTTTGAGGGTGTCAATAGGACGAGGGTGTCGATTGCTCACGCAAACTTCAAAATTCATTTAAAATACCTTCTATGCTATATTAGCTGTTTATATTTTGCAGATGATATATGCATGTTCACGGGAATCGATCCCGCAAGCTATTTTGGCCGCGGAATTTTGTGCCAGTACCCCTTTAAGGTTTTCTTCCTTCGAGTAGCTTGTAGACAGCTACTAGAAATGTGCCGACAACTTTCCTGTCAGAAGTTTCATAAAAGTTACTAAAGTGTGACAGCCGGCGAAAGGAGGACTCCCCACTTTTAAGGAGCCTGCATGGTCAGTAGGGAGTGCTGCAATGCACCCTCTCGCTAATGCTCATGTCAGGCCAAGCATGTGCCTCTTCAAGTGGTGTTTGCTTATCCTCACTTTCATCATTTGCATCACTAGAATAGTTGACTAGAACTTCAGCTTGACTAGTTAAATTTTTTTTTTCTCCAGTAGCAACACTGCTTGTATGACTAGTACTTTTGGTTTCTTGTTCCCCTGGGTCATCCCTTTCAGGGGCTGAAATAAGTTACTCGCTTGTTTGCAGTTTTTGAGCAATTGTTTTGTTGATGCGAGTGTTGCAGAAAATTCCTGCTGGCATATTTTAAATTACCTAATGTAAAATATATGAACATACAAAGAAGCACTGTGGAAGAGCTCTTTCTTGTTGTGCAATATTCTTTATTTCTATCATGTTTAGGAAAAGAATATATACTGCACAAGCAGAGAAGTTGCTCCGAGCAGTGACTGGAAATTAAAAACACCTTCGTGTAGGGACAATGAATTCGTTCGGCTTGGTTAATTTCTTATGTGGTGGGAGCATGTTTTCTGTGCTCACATATTTGTCTAAAATGGGCTCGAGTGGGCTTAAGCTTTAATTTAATGTAATTGTCCCGTTTAGTGTTTCTCTGTGTGTACTATATACCCAAGAAATAAAATACGTCAATTTACGTCTAACCGATACCCATATCTTCATTGCCACTTTTTCAAGTTTGTGTAGCATCAGTGTAATTTTGGCTCTTAAGCTTAGATAGGAATTTTCATGGGCTTAGTGACTGCTTAATTGGGAGTTCTACTTTGAAATTGTCCCGTATTATGTTCCATGACTAATATGAAGGAGCATGGCTGGGGTATTCTTACTCTGTGCATCCTGACAGCCATGTGCGTTTACTTGGTAGTGGTTGTGTGCGAGTCGGTCAGGCATTCCACAGTGATGGGATACGTCCAGACTAACATGGGACATCACTACCCACATTGAAACGATAGCTACCATTGAACTACAGCCAATGTAGCACCTACCTTTCTAGCTTTGCCCTCCCATGTGGTTTCAGGGTGTTCATGACGCAAAGAGTTGACTGTTGAAGTTAATGCTTATTTTATGGTCTTCAGTGTGCAGTGGCAACACGGGATGTTTAACCCTCGTAATAAGTCTTGTGCAACTTGTTCTTACAGATCAAGAGCACCCGCCTTGTGAGGGACAAGGAGACTGACAAATTCAAAGGTGTGCGACACTTTTTGCAAGCTAAAGCAGCGCCAGGTTTATATCATGCCGCGTTTTGATCACAGCAGGAACACCCATGCTTATTTGGTATTTCATTTCAGTGTAGTAGATCTCCCATAATCTTTAAAACAAAACATTCTGAACGTACTGTTAGCATTGAGGGCATCAGTACCCCGAGCTTTGTAATTTGGAAAGCAACGTAACAGTTGGAGTGACTTGTGCTGATAACAACTGCACCCAGCAAGAAGGGGGGGGGGGGGGTCACTATGTGAAGATTTTCATCATGACCCCTCTCATAGCTGCTGTGAGATATTAGTAGGGCAGTAGGAAACAGGCGCACATAAAAAAAAAACTTGAAGGTATAGACGGTACCACAGTGTTGTAACTTATGCCTTATTGGGAAAGGATGATAACCTCAATATTATACAGTTGAACCTGAATAATATCAAAGCCATGTGCATTGAAATATCCCTTATATTGAACAGTCTCAACAATGTAATGCTGTAATGAGAATATATATAGCAAAAATGGATGGTTGCATCTGAAAAGTATAACAGGTATTCCCGATACATTGAACTTTAAAGGAGTACTGACACGATTTTGAAGTGCAGCAAAACGGACGTTTTTGGTTTCCTTGGCATGTAGTGTTAACGCTCTCCCCACACCGCATCCGGGAAACACGTATAAATATTTAAGTTTGATTTTAAAGTTTTCATCTCCCAGCATCTGCAAGGCAGCTTCACTGCATGGAGAGCCCTATGACGTTTCAAGTCAGCTCACTTGGTTTGCGAAATCTGGGTTCTGCATGCAGCCTAAATCACAGAAATCGCTGTCGGAGGCACTGGACGACAGTTCACTCATCATGAACCACGTTCGACTGACAGCAAAGGACAGCAGGTGCATATTTCGTGGGTTGCAGTCTGCCTGTGACGTCACGGGCAGACTTGACACGTCACTATGAAGCCGCCCTCTCGAAACCGAAACCGAAATTGCTGGTTGAAAGAAGCGGTATTAAAAATATATGCAGTGCATCCCCAGGCACCACGACACTCTTTTTAGGGTTCTCGACACCCGTGCTTTCATTTAGAGCAACAACCCGAAAAATGTTTAAATTCATGTCAGTACTCCTTTAAGCAGCCTATAAGGTCCCAGAAGGAGGCTTTCCCATGTTTTGGCCGTCGAGAGCTGCCAACACACCTCTTTAAAGGTGGTTTAGCTCTCCACCACATCCACACCATGGCCAGGTGACTCGCCAACAGTTCCCTGCAAAAAATCATCCCACTCAGAAGCTTCCGGGCTTGCATGCTCCTACCTTTCTGTTAGCAGCCTTGTGGTGGGTTATGAAATTTTGCGCGATCATTTACCATTTGTTGCAAAGTTGGTAATGGTCAGTCGAGTCTACTGCGGTGAGAAGTCTTGATGTCGCCGCACGCATACGAAATTCTGAGAAGCGCCCCTCAGCACAATCTTGAAGAATTGCACAGAAGGCCTGGTACACAAAAGGCCTGGTGTCTGTGGCACCTGGCACATATGCACTGCCACGTGCGTGTAATTCGCTGACATTTCAGGAGCTCTCTTGTGCATGCTTTGCCTACATATCTTTCCCTTCACTGCCACAGAAGTCTTGTTGCGAGTGTAGCTAGGGCTGTATGGTGTAGCCAGAGCAACATTTTGACGTTTATCAAGCAGAAATGCGAACTGTTTTTTGTTCAGCCAAAAGCATTGCTGAGGCATTGTCCGAACATTCAGTGAAAGAATGTGTGTACTGCCTAATGCACCTGTCATATGGACAGATCTGCTGTCATTTTGAACGTGCGCACCGGAGCACACCGATTGTCACTTTGGCGACAGGCTAGTACACTCAGGCCTCATTATAACAAAGTCACATCTGCCACGAAAACAACTGCGTTATATGCGAAAATTCGTTATAAACATTTATTTGTAGCACTGTATCTATGACAAGACTATTATTTATTTACTTCGTTATAACCGATAATTCGTTATATCCGTGTTCATTATATCAAGGTTTGAGTGTGTGTAAGAAAAGTGTCCTTTGGAATTTATGGTAATGGCGGTAAAATACAGTAAAATCTCGTTAATTCGACCCCCGTTAATTCGGAATTTCGGTTAATTCGGACGCGGCGTCTGGTCCCGTCCAAAATGTGCATTGTTCTATGGCTGAGAACTCTCATTAATTCGGACAGATTCGACCGCGCTTCGGTTAATTCGAACTCCCGACCGAGGTCGGGTCGAGACGGGGAAGCAGCAGCGGATACCGCCACGGCCGCGGTTCGGATATAATTCGGATTCGCAGCCGAAATCGACGGCGCATCTAACACTTCGAGATCGGATCATGGCCTCCGAGATTTAAAACGAGGTAACGAGATCGGATTATGGCCTCCGAGATTTAAAACGAGCTTTGCATCTCGGAGGCACATACACAATGAAAGGCAGTGCATCGCTACTGTCATCAGCAACAGGCAACATGGCGACGGTCCGTCCGCGTTATCAACGCGATCAGCCAGCCACGAGGGGCTTTAGCCACGAGTGGTGGATGATAAGAATAGCATAGAATATGGCATAAGGCATCGTTCCGCGATAGCACCCCTGGTGTTCCACAACGTGCGCGGTGAAGCGTTGTGCAGGCCTGGCGTTCCGGACTTTCCGCACGCCTTTCTACGTACGAGCCGTGCAACATTATCAACACTGACGAGACAGCGCTGTTCTTTAAGGCTCTTCCTGAGAAGACGATCGTGTTTAAGGGGGACCCGTGCGTCGGCGGGAAACGGAGTAAAGAGCGGGTGACGGTTCTTCTGGCTACGAACATGACTGGCACAGAGTAGCTGCCGCTGCTGGTGATCGGAAAGGCTGTGAAGCCAAGATGTTTTAAGAACATTAAGCAGCTGCCTGTCGACTACCGCTTTAATAGAAAGGCTTGGATGACGGCCGAAATATTTCAAGCCTGGCTGCTTCAGCTAGACCGCCGCTTTGCGGCACAGTGTGCGCGGACAGCCACCTTCAGGAACTTAGCAAAATTGTGATTTCCTTGCACGTTGCCTCCGCGAAGCAAACCGCCATCACCGACTTCTTTAAGAAATAAAAGTCTGGTGGTGGCGGAAACATTTTTCTAGTGTTTTGATCGTACTCGCGATAATTCGAACCCTCGGTTAATTCGGACATTTTCTCTGGTCCCGTGAAGTCCGAATTAACGGGGTTTTACTGTAATTTCTGGGGTTTTACGTGCTGAAATCATGATGTAATTATGAGGCATACCGTGGGGGGGGGGGGGGGGGGGGGGGGACTTTGGATTAATTTTGGCCATCTGGGTTTCTTTAACATGCAGCTGAATCAAAGTGCACAGGTGTTCTTGCATTTCAGTTCCATCAGTCACCGTGGCCTCAACAGCGCGACACCTTACCTGCTAACAACCTACTTTGGTTTGGGTTAGGTAAAGGCAACTGGTGAATTAGTAATGACAGCATATACATGTTTTAGGTAATATTTTCTGCATGGTAGTGTGCTATATCTGTGTAGAGTATTTATGCCTAAGTGTAAACGAAGCTGATCAACTGCAGTCGCATTTACATTATCCGTCACCATGAACTTTCGTACAAACGACAACGGCTGCTCAGATGTGAACAATGAGGCCACTACACGGCGCGGCCAATGACAAGCGTCTGTCAGCCATGGCCGTGAGCTGCCTGACTGCGAGTGAGAAAAGTGAAGTAAATTTTTTGTAGTATAGTTTCCTGGTGGTTAATAACAGTGGTTTAAAAATACTACTGACTCGGATTTCAGTATTGCTTATTTTTGAGTCTCTGCTACTTAGACTACACACTATGATACTGCAAAAGGAGCTTGCCAAATGCTCTCACCGGTGAGCGTATTCTATAGCAGGTATCGCTAAGTGTTCCCATGTGAGCATGCAACTGACCACTTGCAGCGAAGTGCGCATACTGGTAAAACTCAACAATACCCATTTGACGAATTTTCCGATCTAACGAGGAAATTTCCATTCCCTAGCATGTACCCATAGGGTTTAATGTTGTCATCAACTTGAAATGATGAAGCTATCATGGCACTAAACCGGACCTACTAAAGCTTTTCTGGAAATAAATGAGCGAAAAACTTGAGTCATTTCTTCGTAATTTTGACACAGATGGTTTTTTTTATGGGCATGCACTGTAACGCTATCGCATTAAAACATCTGGTGTCTTAGTCACGACCCTAGCTTTATTTTGACCAGTCTGCACACTGCGCCCATGCAAGGAACAATGTACTTAGCAGTCAGTAGTGCTTTTATGTACCCAATCGCGCTAGGGGCGGCAATGGTTTGTTGCCCCTGTAATTGCTTCCACAAGAACATGGTGGTTGGTTTATATTTTTAATGGTTTATGCGGCAGATGGCACTGATCGTCACCTTCTAACTTTCTTGCTCTGCCTGTTCGCACAATCACTGCATTCATTCTCCCTGTCTTTGCACATTGGTAGCGTGTCATTGCTTCACGTGACCGTCTAACTCACCCGTATCACCCGGACATAAGATGTTCCATGTCTGGGCTGCCCTCGCGGACTTTATAGACGCATAGGTGTGTTTTAATGGCAATAAACTGCTGCGGTAGCTTTCGGGTGCCGTTACGTTACAATTTTAGATTTTGATGGACCGAAAATTCCTTTCCCGATTCAACGAAATAATTCGAGTGCGGCCATCACTTCATTGACTCAAGTTTCGGCTGCACTGAGTTAGCCTATCTGACAGTGGTAATAGTGGTTGTTCCAGGACACAACCCTGAGGCCCGTGGCAGTTGGCAAGATTCCTTGATGGAGCCACGTTGTGCAAGTGTGTCTCTGCTGTCGCATGGGGTCCTTGGTGATTGTAAAAAAAAAAGGAAAATTAAGGCACACTTATGCTTGTGTTAACTGCTGAGCTTGACTCTTATCTCTTGATTCCTTGACGTAGTTGTTATTGCACATGCTTAACTCTCTTGCATTCTCTCTCTCATGTAACGTTTTGTACTGACGAGTCATTTGACAGGTTTTTTTATACTTAAATGTATTTTTTCCAGGCTACTGCTATGTGGAGTTCTTTGACCTTGAGTCCCTGAAAGAGGCTTTGGAGTTTGACTCAGCTGTAAGTAGGGCTGTTACCTGATCACCCTCATTATTGGTGTGAAGCGTTTTTGAAATGCATTCAAGTTTTGATAATTTGACCTCGAGGGGTCCAACAGAATTAATCTAATGTAGCGGATTGAATTATAAAAGGCATAAGAGAAACATCCTAACACACTGCTGCTTTATTTATCAGAATTTACCTGTATAGTGTAAGGCATACTCGAATCTAACGCGCTCCCAGTATTTATGGGCTCAAATAGGAAAGATGAGTGCACATGCTAATCTAATGCACAGCCTATTTTATGACAAGAAAAATGTAGCGTCCCCCAATTCTAGCGATCGCAGGAAATGTAGTCTTATCTTCTCAAAAAAGAAAATTCATTTCCACTGCCAACACCTTCAGACAGTTCTTTATCACTAGGGGCCTCTGCTTGCCATACTCTGTGTGATTAACTATGATATCCTGCATTTCTTGAATGAATGTGCAGCAGTGTGGCTGCCAGTTCCTAGACAAAACTCTTTTGCAGTTCATTATGCAATGCTAGACTCCGACATACTGCAAGTGAAAATGTGATGCAGTTTCAATCTGCTGTCACTCTGATATGTGTTTCTGTAGCTTAAAGAGCGCACAAGCGGTGCCTCTGGTCGCCATCACACGTGAGAGAGTCACGTGAGCTGAGAAGAAACATCTCATATGACGTCATACCAGTGCCAAAATTTGAATGAAAGGGAAAGGTTCTGTGTACCTTGCATAAGTATAGCTATTTTGCAAATGTCACTGCGAGGCCAGTAATTTATGCCGTGCTGCTTCGCGTTCCTCACTATTTTGCCAGCATCGCTACTGCCAGAACCAGTCACCAGCGACGTGCCGCTCTAGAAGTGACGTCATGCGTGACGTTTCTGCTCAGGTCACATGACTGTCACGGATCTGACGGTGAACGGAAGTTTTGCTACTGCACTCATTAGGGTGCAGAAATGCTCCACTCCAACGCCAGACAGCCAGCAGAACAGTCCGCAAGCGTGGACCCACGCCGCCAAACAGTTGTTCTCTTTGTGACAGTGGCAGAAAATACTGGCCATCGTACTGCACAAGCACCTCTCACTGGAAAACCTTAATCAGAAACGATTCACAGGCAGCTCGGTGTAGCTTGCTTTGCTTTGCTTGCAAAGCATGCAAAAATAATGTATTAGTAGATTATTATAGGTCAATTTAACAAGTGTTGACTATACTGTCATTTCGTCATTTCTCCTCAAGTGATATTTTTAAAGAGAAAGTGCGCAAGAAATGGAATGTACTGCTATGCACCTCCTTGTCCTCTTTATGCCAGTGCCCCGCCACAGTGGTCTGGTGGTTATGGCGCTCGACTGCTGACCCGAAGGTCGTGGGATCGAATCCCTGCCGTGGCGGCTGCATTTTCGATGGAGGCGAAAATATTTGAGGCCTGTGTACTTAGATTTAGGTGCACGTTAAAGAACATCAGGTGGTCCAATTTTCTACTTATTGTATTAAAACAATAATTGCATGTTTGAAATCAGCACAGAAAAATACATAAGCTGTGAAAGTTTCATAATGATATGCTCAAAAACGAGAAACATGTTTCAGAAGCAGGGTCTCCCCTTAAACCCCAGATATTATAATTATGTTTATGCCAGTCTCTTGCTCCAGTAGAACTGGTTGTTGGCCTAGTTGGTTTCGCATTATCACTTTGGTGACTCAGCTCAAACTAGACATAAAAAAATTGCAGCCGTCGCGGACAAGTGCTCGCTTTCGTCTGCTTTGTTCTTTTGTGCTTGTTTAGTTTGCACTAAATCAACAAAGTTGCCCCCTGCTCAGTTGGTCTCTTGAGCACCTGTAGTATTATCACAGCAGCATAAATTTATAACCAAGTTTTAATTCACAGAATTACCTGTGCAGTAAAATACCTTGGCTTGCGTGTGCAGGATCTTCAGGGCCGATCGCTGCGAGTGGATATCGCTGAGGGTCGGCGGAGTGATCGTGGTGGAGGTTTTGGCAACAGGCGAGGTGGACCAGGCGGAGGAGGAGGTAAGCATATGGCTGTTTACTGTGCGGCATTTGTTTTAGAACTTCAATCGCCGCTTTCGAAGCATCAAGACAGAATAGATGAGATTTGCTGAATTCTTTTCCACTGCAGCTTGTAATCAGTGAATGTGCAGCGTGCGTGTGTGTTTATATGGATGTCAGCCGCTGGTGCTAGCACAGTCGGAAACGGTAAACTATTGGATGAGTTACCGTATTTACTAGAATCTAACGTGCACCTTTTTTCCAGTAAAACTAGTCCAAAAATTGCATGCGCGTTAGAATCGAGTACCGAAAAAAAAACAACTCGGTTATCGTATTGCCATCGGCATTTCAATATGGCCGCCTCCTACGCGCCTTGGCCATTTCTGCCGTTATTGTTTCAGTTCGTACGTGTGCTGAAGAGATTGTCATCCCGTTCCGCATTTGCATCGACGGCATGGAAGTGCCAACTCCAAATACTCGCCGAGTTCACCACGATGCAGCATTTAAAAGAATAGTTATTACATGTGCTGAGACGGGCGGAAATCGGGCCGCATCGCGGTCGTTCGGAGTTCCCGCAACGTGCGTGCGAGACTGGCGCAAATAGAAGCAGAAGATTTTTTACTGCAAAGCTTCACGAAAAGGTTTCAGTGGACCAAGGCAGGGCCGGTTTCCCGAAATCGAAGAGCGTTGACAGCGACAAGGAGTTGTCCGACAGCGACGAGGACTGATCCATTACGCGACTCGTATCGCCGCCGTAGTGGTGACAGTTTTAGCGGCAAGGCCCGCTTTTTGACTTTGTGTTTTACTTTTTTGAAACTTTAGTTCTTTAAAACCCAAATACCTGTTCTTATGAATGTGCGAAGTTTGACTCGTACGGACTTTTTTGTTCTTTTCTCTCACGAAAAAATGGGTGCGCGTTACAATCAATGTATTACTTTTTTTTTTTTTGGTGCGCGGAAAACGGGTGCGCGTTACAATCGAGGGCGCGGTAGAATCGAGTAAATACGGTATGCTGTTTCCACGATGCACTTATTCCACTGGCATGTTATGAGTTTCATGGGTGTGAAATAATGAGAACTAGTTGTTCATTCATTCATTGGCAACTTGAGTGAGAAGAATGAAGAATAACAGCGTGACCTTGCGCTTCAATTCAAAATTCAACCCCATGCATGCTCCCGTAAACTTCGTATGACAGCACAAATGTTCACCTCCCATGTTTCTCATTCGCCTGTGTTTTGCAGTTTCACAATTCAATCTCGTTTATATTTTGCAAACGGATATGGCACCATCTGGTAACAGCTTAATTAACTCATAGTGCCATAAATGGCACCAGACTGCTCCGCAAGGCTTTGGTAATCCTGCAACATTTAGCATCGCCACATGAGTTGCAACAGATGTAGTACTATTGAGGCTTCATGTTCCTCACTCGTGCTTTCCCCTACTTTCGCAGCTAGGAAGCTTGAAACAGTAGTCGCTGAAATTGCTTCAAGATGGACTTTGGAGAAAATTCTCGTATTGGTTTTAGGCACAATGTTTCTTGCACACTTTTTCTGCGGAAGAGTGAAAAATTACCTGAGCTCGTGCCATGATGTTGCCTCCCTGACCCAGGTGCGAGAAAGTGTTCATTGAAAGAGGCTGAACGTTCCACTCTTTTGTAACCTTCTCTGCAGCTAAGTTGTTTATTTTCTAAATGATAAGCATGATAACTTGTTAAAGCTATTACACACCAGTATCGTTCTATGTATTGTATCTGTTTTTTAGTCTTTCTTTTGCTGCACTATACTGACAGACTAGGATAAAGGAGAAGACAGGACACTTACCATACACACTCTGTAAGGGCCGCACTTTCTTTCTGCAATTTTGATGGGGTGCGGCCTTTCCAAGGAAGTGTGAAATTCTTGTTCAATTTTTGATCCACGTATGGAAAAACCTATTTAATCATGCCATATATCTGCCTATAGAACAATCGCAAGCAATTGTGCTGTAGGCGGTCGTCAAAATGAACGGCGGCACGAAGGATCAATGGCGCTGGCGAGAAAAGCGACAAGATCTCCCAGGTAGTGTCGCGCGCACGAATCTCACAGATAGCACCGTGTGACGAAGCCGCAGGACAGCTGTTGCCATCTGGTGGCTCCCGCGAAATGCGCCGTACGTGAGATGCGACGACGCTGCCGTTTGCTGGCGAGTTATAATTATTATTTTTTTTCTCAAAATTTGGACTGCCAAGTTGTGGGGAGTGGCCCTTACACGAGCGCGGCCCTTAGTCGAGTGTATACGGTATGCACACAGACGTGTCCTGTCTTCTTGTTTATCCTGCTGTATCAGTATAGCACAGCAAAAAAACGATACCATACCTACCAGCCCCTGTCGAATCCTCATTGATCTGTTTTTTAGTGCGACTACAAGTCTGTGTCCCATATGCGATCATTTCTGTGCTGAGGCAGTTGTGGTGTCTGCCGACTGCAGGTTTCGAACGGGGTGGTGGTCGAGGGGGTGGACCCAGGGACGGTGGGCCGCCTCGTTACGGAGACAGAGGAGGACGGCCAGGAGGAGACCGTGGAGGCTTCCGTGGAGGCTTCTCGGACCGCCCCAGCGACCGTGACTTTGACAGGTCCATATCTGTTGAACCACACCGTGAGTCAAGGACCAATGCGAGAGCAAGTTGACAGTAGGACCTGACAGCAGTCGCTCGTCTTGTCCTCGTGTTGGTTCTTGATCTACGATGAGGTCAACGCCAAAACCCCGTTTCTTCTTCTAAGTGATGTGTTGTTCTGGATAGTTGCCTTATAAAACGGTGATGGTTGTCTAGGAATGTGTGACAAAACCAGCTTTAGTTATGCTGTGCCCGTGGGCCAATATGTGCACTAGGTTACAATATATCAGTGGCAGATTTGGTGTTGTTCGGTTCGTGTTGTAAAGAGCAGGGTGGTGTGCTGGTTTGATCTTGGTGATTTCTCTGCTTATGTAGAGTTCTGACACAGTCGAGCTTTGTAAATCAGTACCGCAGTTTTTAATTATGGGCTTGCTCTATTTCAAAGGAAGTGCTACTAAAGTATCGTATTTCCTCGGATCTAGGCCGGCCCCAATTCTAAGCCGACCCCCAAAATTCACAAGGCCAGAAAAAAGAAACTTAATCATTGTCCTCGAGTTGAAGCCGACCCCCCCACTTTCGCACATCATTTTTTCGAAAAAAAAAACATCGGCTTAGATTCGAGTAAATACGGTAATTAATAAAAAAATCCAAATTGTTTTGTGGTGACCACAGTTGTACTTTATCAGTGTGGACTGGACACAGTATTAGTTGTAAAAAGTTGTTCATAATTTTACAATGGAACAAATGTCTGCAACACAGACGCAAAGATGTAGCACAAGTTGTTAACAGGTCTCAAATAAAATCGATAAGCAGAAGAAATACTTTAAAATTGAGGTATGTAGACAGGAAAATGTTGCACAGTTTACAGTGAGTTCATTAATTTTGCCGACCTATGTAAATACAGTTATACCTCAATATAGCAATGTTGGTAAAATCGGCAATTTGTTTTGTTATATAGAAACTTCAGTTGAATTGAAATTTGTCTTCTTATGCACAATATAGTCGCCGCAGGATTCATGTTTACGGGGAAACTGCTGCAAGAATGTTTCGTAACACTGTCGCCGCTCTCTCCCCCGCCGGCGCATCTCCGCTGAGAGAAGCACGCTCGCTCCCTCGCATCTCTGAGCACGTTCCGGCAGCCGCATTATAACCGGTCTTTCATCTCGGGGGACTGCATAAGCGGCATGCGTTATCATGGAGTTCTATGGGAGGGTGAACGGGAGTCAGAAAAAACCGCATTATAGCCGGTACTGCACTGTAAGCGATTACGTTATAAGTAGGGGTGTGCGAATATCAAATTTTTCGAATACGAATCGAATACGAATATCCACCTTCGAATATCGAATCGAATATCGAATATCAAAATAAAAATGCCTCCACAGTAACAATATTTTATTCAACATGTAGCTATTTGAAAAAAAAAAAACATTAACAACCTGACTGGCAACATAACATACACTGCTATCTCCAGAACACAATGTCCAGGCTAGCACAATGCACATCACAACGCAAGCAAATATCACGGCACAATGAAAGTAATGACTAGATGTTATGAAGAAATATGAGTTGCTCCACATGATCAGGCAGCAGGCGCTCCCTTCTAACAGAGACACCCCCCCCCCCTGCCACTGTAAAGGCACTCTCGCTTGGAACAGAAGTGGCCGGTATAGGGAGTTACATGGGGCAAAGCTTTGCCAGACTGAGGTATCTGAAGGTGCCTATACAGTCCGCCACCAGTCATATGGGTCACTGTCTTTCTTCAGAAGTGGTCTCGCATAGTGAACGAGTGGTAGTACGGCACGTTACGGCTGCATAATATTGAAAATGTACGGTGACATGATCGCCAACAGCGCTGCACGTCGGAGATGCACCAGCAATAAATCATACGTATTGGGGCGCTCGTCGCAGGCAGATATCGTGCCTGCGTGTACTTACAATGTTTATCGCTCCTGTCGGCAACGTGTTTAGCTATACGAACGCAGCAGGAATGTGGAAGACAAGTTATTTTATGCATGATAATCGAATCGCATATTCGAATTTTTCGAATATTCGAATTTATCGAATATTCGAAACGTTTCGAATACACGATTTTCGAATCGAATACGAATATTGCGAATGTAATATTCGACGAATATTCGAAACTTTCGAATATTCGCACACCCCTAGTTATAAGTGGTCTGAGCTGTATACACTGATTCAAGAAAACCCCTTCAAGTCGGCTTTATCACAAACGTCCACATAATTTTATAGAGCTGATAGCGGTGCAGCGGTTAACTGATAAAAAAAAGTCATCAACTGCATAAAATTTGCTGTAGCAGCATGCTTTCTGAAAAAAAAACAACAACTTTCATTTGTAGTAAATGTGCCTGTTAGTTCCAATTGCTTTTGCTGGGAATTTATTCTTTTCTTCACAGAGCCCAGAATAGCTTCTTTTGAGCTTGGGATCAAGGAAGGTTGAGCTCTGCAATGTCCCCAAACAAGAAAATACGTCTTTTTTTCTCCCCTAATGAGATCACTTGCAAGATGCATACAGTTCGATCTAAGTGACCACTCGAGAAAAGCTAAAGCAGTCGAGCTTTAATTGCGCCACAACTGCGAGGAAGTCAAAACACCATGTATTCAGTGACGGAATACTTTATTCAGGTGCAAAAAAGACTGTGAGGTTTGGCTGTTTCAAGTTCTTGCCGGGTGCGAGCAACCCCTGCTCCAATTCGACCAAGCGTTGCATGAGGCCGTGATCCCCGCCCATGCATTCAACTTTATTTTGCAGCAGGTGTAGGTACACCCGCGTCTGCACCATAGTTGGCACTTCATGTGGCTCTTTGTCCGCCGCTCTTCATACTTGTTGGGGCCGTCAACAGTGTCAATTATCTCTACATCCGTCGCTGGGGTGACCACGGAAGCAGCAGGGCCGGCCAACGCGAACGTCTCCAAGTCGCCTTCTACCACTTGCCCAGCAATCTTATGAACAGCCTCGTACAGATCACTACGAGTCTGGTCATTGTTAGAGTCACTGATGACGGCGTGGGAAAAGGCAACGTGCACAAACACACGCGAGGCGCGCCTAAAGAAGCACTCGGAATAACACAATCATGTGGCCTGCAGCACGGATCCAAAGGCATGCGCCAGTGGTGCCAAAGTGGCCCAACACGGCGTGCGATGCAGAAGCTTCAAAATGTTGTCAAGGCATCTCGCTTTCCTCGTGTGTGCTAGTGATGATGACGGTTGCAATGGTGGGCTTGGCTTTGGCTTCACATGTTGCAGAAGATAATAATATCTGGGGTTTGACATCCTAAAACCACGATATGATTATGAGAGACACCGTAGTCGAGGGCTCTGGAAATTTTGACTACCTGGGGTTCTTTAACGTGCACTTAAATCCAAGTACACGGGCCTCAAATATTTTCACCTCCATGGAAAATGCAGCCGCCACGGCCGGGATTCGATCCCGCGACCTTTGGGTCAGCAGTCAAGCGCCATAACCACTAGACCACCGTGGCGGGGGTATTGCAGAAGAAGGGCAATCGGAGTTGTGCAAGAAGCAAGAACTGGGGAAGGAAACCTGTTGGTGAAAGGTTGGGCTCAGGAGGGCAACTTTGGAGGAGCAATGACGTCGAAAGTGGCAGCAAGGGGCGAGGATTTAGCATGAAGGCGAGCGAAAGCAGTGACTGGGGTCCGAACAGCTCGCAGACTGGAGAGTGAATGGGGAGGGGATGTGGTGGAACCAACGGAACGCTACAAGAGTTTTGCACTGGAAAGCGCTGCAAATGCTGTGGCTCGAGTCTGAGGTCGTGTTGGTTGTGCTCACAAAACACTTAATCGCTCATTGTGGGTACACAGTGCAATCGTGAAAACTGCCCGGTTTTGCAGTAGGGGCTTTGCATGATCACTGGGCGATTTTTTCCCGAGGCATGCAGCTGTGAAGCTTTCAAAACGAGTTTTTCAGCGCCCCATTCTTCACAAAACTGCTAATTCTACGGTTCGAGTGACTGTGTTTGGGATCCATCGCATCAACGCCATTGAAAAAATGTCTAGGAACAAAATTCGATGACCTTACCACACATTTGGGCCGTTTGCCTGAAGTCTCATTGTGTTTCAGCGCCGGAAGCCCGTGGTCTTTTGGCCACTCCAAGAGACAGCGGTTTGTTGGCGTCACAAAGCCCCTGGAAAACTTTATTATCGTGTAGATTCTATCACAGGGGACACCAGTGATGCGATTACGACCGAGATTAACTGTTCGGGCACGCTGCACCATGAAATTTGACAGCTCCCGTTCGCTCTGCAGTAAACAGCTGGGAGCACTCGGCACTCACTTAGTACCTTCACTAGGAGGTCATCCATCGGTCATGGGTTTGGTATTTCTGTGGCCTCTTCTGTGCCTGCGTGAGACTAGTTCATCGATGGCATTAATTTGACACTGCATGCCCACAAGGGTCGCCACCGCTCGGCAAAGCTTCCGCTTGCCTCTTTTTTCTAAGCAGGTTAAGCTCTTTGTGCGCTTCGAGTATTGCGGCTTAATATGCATTCGTTTCGGTCGGGACCGGGAGAAATTTTGAGTTAAGCTATATTTCGAGTAAAGCGATTTTGTTATAGCGAGGGATTACTGTGCTTGCCTTGTCAACAATGGTTTCCAAGGTAGCTGAGAACTCTTTGCTTTTGCTGCTACTGCCTCTACAGCTACTCATGCTTGTTGCTTGACACGCGGTAGTAACGAACAACACCGAATCAGGCGCTGGCGCACGCATGTGCAGTTCAGAATACGGAACTACGCTGGGTAGAGACGATACAGTAGCGTGCAATGAGATGTGCCAGGGTTTCCACACACAACGCACTAGCTCTCCCTCTCCACCGCTGTGAAGGCAAGCAGGGTGTGCAGGTGTGCAGCTGCTGCTGCCGGTAAACACAGGCTGTTTCGGTGCCTGCTCTCTGTCCTACTACATGGGATTTGAAAGAATGTTTCATAAAACCGCGTGCAAGTCAACCGTGTGACGACTGGCAGCAGCAGAAGTTTCAGTTTAGTGCCTTGGTATTCCTCTGCGGTACAGTTAAGCCTGGATATAACGAAATTAAAAAATTCCCGAAAAAATTCGTTACAAACAGGTTTTCGTTATGTGCAGTTTCAGTACGAAAAATCGAAAAAGAAACACGAGAATTGAACAAAAGGGGAACTGAAGGCAGAGTTCTCCCAAAACATTTATTTATTGACAAAAAACTGCATTATTTTTCTCTCTTGCTTGTTCGTCAGGGAAGGCAATACTGGATGGTTGTAGGACATCAATACAATGCTGCTCCATCATCGTCTAGCCTTGACTTCCGAGATTGGCTCCGGCAACGCGACGGACCTCCGAAGGTCGGTACGCCGTTGTCTCTGACCATTTCCACCAGCGCCTAATCCGACATCTCCTCGGTAGTGATGGCGCAGTCCTCCGGAAAACAAAAGAAATCGAAAAGCTGCACGTTGTCAGGGGCTGCTCCTGGTGTGTGCAGTGAAACCACACATGCGTGCACTGCGTCGGAAACGACATGGATACCACGGAATATTCGTAAAAGCGCTCTCCATATGTGGGCGCGAACTCGAAGCGAGGATTTTTTAATGGCGTCACCTGGTGTCACGTTAATGAAATGCAGTTCAAAGACTGCTGCAGCAACTGAAAGGTGGCGCTGCAATGCTAAAGCCATTGCCAAAGCCATTTTAAAGAAAGCTGGCGTAATGGCATCAGCGAGCGGCTGGATGAGTTTTGAAGGGAGGGGGCGAAAAACACGCCCGTGGCGCGCTCGCGGTGGGCAGGCCCGCCCTCCCGCCCGCCTTGCGCACATCCGCACGTACAAATGAGCGCTCTCTTTCCCCTCCCTCGCAGGCACTGGGGCTCTGGGCGCGCCATGTGCGACGCTGCCGCTTCGCGCTCCGTCGTTGGCGGGGCAGCCGCAGAAGATGCATGCGGCTCCTGCTCGAGCCAAAATGACAAAATTTGGGGCAAAATCCGTAGGTTGTCAGCGGCGAAAATTCGTTATATCAAGGGTGTCTCCCACTGCCACTTTGTTACATAGAGGTGGCAATACATGTGCTTCTATGGATTAATGGCGGGGAATAGAAACACTTCTTAATATTGAGGAATTAGTTGTACGGAGGTTCGTTATAGGCAGGTTTAACTGCGCTATACTGTGCTACACTGAAATAGTGAATAAACTTGCTTCATTATGTTGAGTTTAAAAACACCTGGTGTTCTTGAGGTTATAAGAACTGAAATACTTCATTACGTTGAAGTTTGTTATATCGGGGTTTAACTGTACATCTTGGCAAAGTTACAGGCATCATAATTGCCAAATTCCCTTGTTGGAAGCCTCTCATAGGTAGCACATATGACGTAATTCAAAGCGAAGTTGAAGCAATTAGTATACTACATTGAATGAAATAATTCTAATATTTGTGGAATTTGCATAAAGCATAGGCACCATATGCCAGGTACAAGGACATGTTATAATCAAGTAAATATGGTACTTAAGCCAGCTCCCACTTTCTCAGCTTCACTTGTGTTGACGACTTGCATTTACAGGGGCCCTCCTGGAGGTGGCGGTGGTTTCTCCAGGGGCCCGCCTCGTGGTGGTGACAGGCGACCTGGAGACAGTGAGGAGTTTCGGGAGCCCACAGCAGGTCAGCAGTCTTTGGTCACTCTTCTGTCACCCTGTTGCCATGATTTATTTCCATTGATAGCTAAATCAGGAAGGGGTAATTGTTACTCAGGAACGATGCTACCGTAGTAGAAAGCCAACCAACATGCTTCTCGGAATTTATCACACATGGTTTTAAAGGTGCCATTGCACATGGCCAAGGTGTCTTTCATTTTCTGGGGGAAGAGTTGCTTGCGAAGGTTCGGTACTGCAAAAGAAGACGAAGGCAAACTGTGTACATGCTCTTCGTTACGGTTGCGTGGCTTTTACAGCTGTTGTACAAAGCTGCTTTCGCTGTCTCGCAATGCAGAGGAGCTGTCTCAACGGCCACGGCTGAAGCTGCTGCCGCGCACAGTCCGCGCACCAGTGAACGACGTTGCCGACACGTCGAATCGCTCGGCCATCTTCGGCGGTGCCAAGCCCCGCGACGAGAAGGTGTACGACAAGGGCCGCAAAACCTCTGAAGGTGATGACTTCTCCTCGCATTCAGAATCCCTGCCTGCCTTCCGCCCGTCGGGACCTCCTTCGGCTGCTGTCTCCCGGCGGGGAGGACACTGAGTTTGTTGAGCTGCCGCCGCCGCTGCCACCGCAACCGCTCGGCTCTCCTCGCTCGGTCCCCTGTTTCTTCTTCTTCTTCTTCCTCTCTTTTCTTCTGCCCTCCTTGCCGTCGGCTTGGTTCTCCTTGGGCTGCGGCCGCTGCTTCTATGGGACTGTGTGCAAGGGACTTGGCTCTTCTTTCTTTCTTGGGCTTATCCACCGTCACCACTCGCTCCAAAAGTGCTTGTGGTGTGTTACATTGGGCATTATTACATTCGGTGGACCAGTCTGTCTACTTTCCCCATTTCTAGGCCTCTGTCTGTGTGCTTTCTCTCGCTGTTTATACTTCTTTTTGTCTGCCTACTTTGGGTGTTTCTTGTGTGCACGAGTCTTGTCTGGCAGCACTGCTTGTGGGGTGGGAGCTGGCATTAATTCTTGCTGCATTAATGAGTAGCCTTATTACGTGTGGTGTGACCACTGTGTGTTTGTACAGGAATCGCGTGATCGGAGGAGGAAATTAATCAGCCTGCGTGTGTATGGCAAGTGCATGAGGAAAGCACTTGAATGGGTGCTTTGGGGGTAGGAATTGTAAGACGTGCTGGCCATGGTCATAGCATAGATTCTTTTGGAAGGTGCCAACCATCTACTGTGTGCCACTAGATTAAGTGTTTTCACTTTGCAGTGTGCCAGGCTCTGAAATAACTAGGCACAATGAAGTGCTGTGCTGAGGGAATAGAAAAGAGAGTTGATATAACTGTAAGAGCTACAGCTGCAATATGCCAAAAAGGCGTTTGAACGTTCCGGATTATTTTGAGGGCAGACTGCTGCCGTCTGTGGTATGGAGTGTACATAGGGAACCGGTGTTCTGTGGCTTATTTGAAGAACTGTCACAAAGAGGTAATCTTGTGCACAAAAGTAGGCGAGGCTTTTCTCCTGGATGTCACAGCTCGGGCCGCTTCTCTAGATGGCTTAATGACTTGAGAGGCTCTTCCTGCATTTCTGAGTGCGGTGTTACACAGAGTCCACTGCTTGCCGCGGGGTGCGAGTGATGTGTGTGAATATGCGGGCATCGCATGACCTTGCATTATACATTGAACAAATCAATTCAATCTTCTCTTTCACCACATCTCTTTCTCTTTGCGACACTCCTGGGTGTAAGTGTGCATTCAGCCCACCATTTAAGCCTCCCACATGAAAAAGCAACAGCCACACTTGAGTGGTGAACTGTTTAGAAGGAGGAATGTTTCTGCAATGAAATGGAGATCGATACGCAGAGCACTGCACACAACGCATAGCCACGATTGAGCTCTGCAGTTAACCTGTTGTATGCGCCCATCTTTCTGGTTACTGTTTCTGAAACCAGAGCGTCACACTTGCTGCTTGGCTTTGGTTAGTCTGGCCAGTGTAGGGAGGAAAGTTAGCGTTTTAGGCAAAGATGCTGTCCACGTTAAGTGTGTCTGAGGAACTGCAGAATCATTGGTGTGTGCCGTGTCACGCATGGCAGTGAGGTCACCTCCCGAGTTTATTCTGCGACTGAGAAGAGTAGTGGTTGCTTTACCTTTGGCATTGGGCTGTTGATCCTGAAGAACTGTACACTTCGCAAATGGATAACAGGATTAGCTAGTTCGGTAGAGGAACGGGCTTTGCGTAAGCCACCGAGTTATTCGCTTTTGAATGAAATCCCGGGTGCAACTGTGCCATTTATGACCTTTCTCAGATTGGTGCGATCAGAGTCGTGTATTCCTACGTAATGCACTTCTAATTGCCACTCCAGTGCACCTGCTCTTCTTGAAGTATTATTCAGAAATGAAAGTTCTTTGACCTTTTCTTCTAGTTGCCTGTGCCATAGATAATGCACTTACTAGCAAACAACTGGGCAACAACCATTTATGAAAGACATGTTTTCACCGAGAACATTGTCTGCCATCGCAATGTAAAAACTTGTACAAAGTCAAATGGAGAATTGAGCATGCGCTTCTTTGAAGGAGAAAGGAAAGGTGTAGATAGGGTGTCGTTGATAATGACTATAGTTATAATGGGAAAAAATGGTGCAAGAGGTGCATGGAATGTGGCTTTATCACCACATGGCCCAATGTATTGTCACTTTCTTTTCTGAAGGCACACAAGCTAGATTCTTTGTCGGAGCTATCGTTGCCGGCGTGTGTCGCGAGCCGGTGGAAATCACGGAAATTTACACTTGCGCATAGTGTACTTTCATGCTTCGATTGTAAATGGCTGCGCTCCTTTTTCATTTCCATGTTTTGACATTTGTGTCTGCTTTTTGCTCAAATGATTTTAAGAGTGAGGAGGGTATGTTGGCAGTGGTTGAAAGGGGTGGGGTTTTGCAGTGATCACTGGTAGCCACAACGTTTTTATGTTTTCTTGCAGGCGATGAAGACTAACCGCTGCTCCTAGAAAACAGCATGTTGTGTTTAAAGCTAAGCCTTGTCTCCATTTTTTTTTTGTGTGTGGATTGAGAGTTTTGTACTCTGTGATTAAGAATAAAAACAAATACAGGAAATTCTGGGCCTCTTGTCTTTATGTTTATGGGCAGGTAAGCCTTGCTAGGATGTAGCAATATGGTTTTGAGTAGAAGTGTAGCCAGTGTATAGAAGGGGTTTAGGTTAGTTCTAATTTGGCTGCTGCAGGCTTAGTTAAACTTGTATACAGCATTTGGTACATAAAAGGGCATTTAAAAGGACACTAAAGGCAAATATTAAGTCGACGTTGATTGTTGAAATAGCGGTCCAGAAACCTCGTAGGGCTACTTTTATGCCAAGGAAGTGCTTATTTTGAAATAACACGTTTTAGTGGTCCGCATCGCGTTAGCTAACTTCAAATCACCCGCCTGAAATCAGACTTTCATATGTCACTGCTGCCGTGCCCAATGTTGCTTGCCTTTACTGCGCGGCTGCCGACACTAGTAGCAGCAGAGCGAAAGTAGCGGGACCCACAGCAGCAACGACGACCATCGAAGCCATCAAAGCTTGCCGCAATCGCCGCAATGGATGTGGACGGAGAACTTGACGAGACATTGGCTCGCGACGCTGGGCTCCAATTCAGCGACTTGAGCCCCGATGAATGTGGTATGCTGCTGAGGGCTCGTCGTGCCGGCGTCGTTGCATGCAGCATTTTGTCGAACTTTCTGTCAGAGCGACTTTCACGGGCGCGCAAAACACACGCGGCAGTACGCGATCCCGAAACTACCACTGAGACGCGACCGTGTGGGCGAAGCAGGGCGCCGGGCGAAGCGCAGTTCAGCGAAAACGGAACCTTTGAACCACGTGCGCCGTTCCCCATGGCTACAGAGGTTCTTTTTAGGGGCGAAGCTCCTAAAGCCGTGGGTCTGTCCTTCCTCTGTGACCGGTTTGTAACCACATAGTTGGGGCCACCTCTAGCTCGTGAGAAGCGCGCGTTCTGGTATGCAGTAGAAGAAGACGACGACGTTGACGAGTGAGACTCTCGTGCGTGTTGTCACTCGTCAACGTCGTCTTCTTCTTCTACTGCATACCAGAACACGCGCAGTAAAGAAGAAAGAATGCCACACAGGTGAACACGCACGAGAGTCACTCGTCAACGTCGTCTTCTTCTTCTACTGCATACCAGAACGCGCGCTACAATATCTTCCATGAAGAAGGACCACGCTCGCGCCACTGCCATCGCCGTGCTGCAGTGCGAGTTCGCTTCGCCCCACTCATCATCATTCACCACGTGGATATGCTGTGATTTTTTTTCCATGAATCAAACGGAAATGAACAGACAGCATTTTATTACGTCTTTTGATGCACGGAACGTTCTGTGTTTATTGCTGCTAGTTTGATTACTAGTGATTTATTGTAGGCAGACTCTCATACGGCTTCGGGATCACTTTGAAAATGTCCCACTCGTGGCGCTCATCATGCGATACATTTAGCTTAATTTCTCCGTAAGTAGGGCACTGCTGTTGATAATATTGCCGTTTTAGACGTTGTCATACATTGAGCTTTCACTCTGACATAAATTGTTATTTGCTTTTAGTGTCCCTTTAAAAGATCACATGTCACATTGACAGAAATGAGTGATTTTATTTCACAACAAAGGAAATATATCTTAAATTTAATTCTGAAAGTGGCGCTAAGTGGCATGGCATAGCTTGGCAATGCAGCAGTGTAATCCAGTCTGTGTATACTATTGCATGTTCTAATAGTACCTTTCTTTATCAACTGAAAAAAAAAAATGGGCATGCAATTATTACGTTGTTGAAAACAGCACTGTTTAGATGTTATTTAAACATGCCTACATATGCCTCATTGACATTTTTATTATTAGGTGAGCACTTGTCGAGTTACAAATATAATTATGGCTCATAATTAAACCTCATTAACGGAAAAAACTGGTAGCCGCTACTCCAGTTCACTGGGAACAATATGACTAGGTTTGCTTTGCATAATGTTGTTTCTCATTTTCTTTAAAAAGCAAATCTTGCTGCTCGGTAGTTGGGCACCCTTAATAGAACAAGAACTTGGCAGCATTCGGGATCCATAGCAAAATGTTTCGAGACTTTTCCACTAGGGTAAGGACGCATGCCGTTTCCATAGTGAAAAAAAAAGTGGAAAAAAATATCACTTTTTTTCTCAAGGGCAAAGCAGCGAATGCCATAGCAGCAAATCGGAATTTTTAAGCAGCGAATGCCTAGCAGTTCACCCCTTTAGCATGAGACTTGGCGTGACTCAAACAAAATGCTGGTGTAAGGAAACGCAGCTGCTGCAGTGAGGGAAGTGACCTTCGTACTGTTTATGGCTTCAATGCAAACTTTGCAATGAGAACAGAACACGTACAAAGGTACAAGCCATCGGCGCATGCAACCGCGGGCGATCATGATCATGCCCAGCTGGTCAAAGTACACATTAACTGCTGTAGCGACGCAGCCCTCCGTCTGGTGCCCTACATGCGCATTTCGCGTGAAGGAGACACCTGGCTTGTTTGATCTCTGCTTGAGCTGCGTTCACGGGCTTTCGCTTACATATAGAGCATGCAACGCGCAACGTTACTAGAACAAACTCAGTTTAAAAGCTCCGCCGGAGAGGCGGTCCGCGTGGCGGTCGTGAGAACTAGTGGCGCTGCAGTCACGTCTAGCTTAAGGTCCCTAGATAAAAAGTTTTCAAGGTAGCGACACTCATTGCTCTTTGCGCCTTCTTCCTCATTCTCGCGCCTACCCCTCCTTTTCTACATTATTTGCGTCTGTGATTGGTGAATTCGTTGCACGTGATGCTGTTAGTGGATGGTGGTGATATTTATTATAAAGCAAAAGGTTCAAAACGAGTGCGCATGTGCATATGGTTCCAGTCGGATTCTTGCCGCGACGAAAGACGAAATTGTATCCAAGACAAGCTGTAGAAGAGGAGCGTTCCAGTTGACGCCGAGTCGGCCGAACATGCTTCGCCGTTGAATTTTGAATATGTCAAGTACTGTGCTGTCGGCTGCAGCAACAAAACAGAAGGCGGTTTTTCCCTCTACAACATACCTCGTGGTATCCGGAATAGGGCACGCCGTGAAGTGTGGCTAGAAAACATTTGACGCGAGGACTTCCGTGCAACGCCGTAGACGCGGCTTTGCGAGGCGAGTTGATTTGTCGCCTTTTGTTGAAACGCTACAGAACGCGCGTCTAACGCGCGTCTAGTACGTGAAATTCGTTACAAATATTTGTGCGTATGCACGTACAGTTGAATACAGCTGAAGTGGCTGCACTTTCAGGGACATTTCATGCCAGACCAGTTCGAGTCACTTGCTCTTGAACGCGGCGTAAACAGGCTCAAACGCGACGCTGTGCCAGCGCTTTTTAAGTCTGTTTCTGGTACTTGCCGCTGATGGTAGGGCGACGACATCGTCGCAATGTTCATCACTTCAGGACACCAAACTGGTAGAACCCCACTTGTCGTTAAGTTGCGTGCACCCGCATTGCGGTGACGCGGTCTCTTCCGTAGTCACCCAGATAATAAAACATGCACCACGATTACCTGGCATCATGATTGCGAAAATGAATGTATTTTTCCAGAAAAAACTGTCATCACAATGCTGCTAGTCAAGCGTTTGTTGTAGTCTGGCCACGGCTTTTGCCTGTGTGCGCACAAGCGGCTATGATCACTCGTCACAACGTCACAACAAGGTGCTGCCCTGTGATCAGTCAGGATCACAGGCTCCAAAAAGAGGCACGTTAACTGTGCCACATGATATTCACGAGCAAAACACATTCGGAGAACTGGACGAACCGGGACGAACTACGACGTACGATGCGAGACGCCATGGATAATGGTGTGAAATGTAAAACTGTAACAACGTTGCCAGTTGGGTAACACACATCACGCTTCTTCTTATGTTGTACCGCTTATATTCAACTAAGTAACCTTTTATCCTACGTCTCATTTACTTTTTCATTTGCCATAAATATTTCTATCCGCCAGAATAACTGAACACAAACATTCCTTTTTTTATGCACGCTTTGACCCTTCTTGGGGGCGCTTCAGGCAAATAAGCGAGGAGGAAAAGGAAGGGTGTCGCTACCTTGAAAACTTAGCTAGACTAAGGTCCCTAGATAAAACAAGTTTTCAAGGTAGCGACACCCTTCCTTTTCCTCCTCGCTTATTTGCCTGGAGCGCCCCCAAGAAGGGTCAAAGCGTGCATAAAAAAGGGAATGTTTGTGTTCAGTTATTACGGCGGATAGAAATATTTATAGAAAATGAAAAGTAAATGAGACGTAGGATAAAAGGTTACTTAGTTGAATATAAGCGGTACAACATAAGAAGAAGCGTGATGTGTGTTACCCAACTGGCAACGTTGTTATAGTTTTATATTTCACTACAGTGGCTAGAATTACAGTGTACTAGAATGGGGCAGTGGGCTCACTGCCGTATGCCTGCGCCGCGCCGCCATGGCCCTCTCCGCGTCGACAGCCTGGGCGCCCGCCAGGGGCGCTGCCGCCAGTTTCTCCTGAAAACTTCTCTTGCGGGGTGCGAAGCGCATCCCCTGGTCGGGGTTACGCTGGTTACGATGTAGTTCAGGGGGGATCAACAAACGCGGAGTTGAAGGCGGTAAGAGGGCCACCACAATGACACTTAAAAGAGACCACAAAAAAAAATGGAGGGAGGAGGGGGTCGAGCATTTTATTCTTCTTTTAAGCTGATTCCCCCAGCTGCAGCGCATGTTCACGCCATTCATTCGTTTGAAGGACCTTTGTCGATCGGCACCACGCGTGGCGCTTTGCTGCACTTACGTATGCTTGTTTTTCTGAAGGATCGGCATTTGTGTCTGTCCGCAAACTGCAACTGTCTCAAAGACGGTCCGCCGCTGCATCTGGACGGGAGGGACGCGCTACAGCCTCCGGCGGTCGTGCACATAGGGCATGCAGCGTACGTGTACGGTGTAGAGAAATTGCTGGGGCAGCGTTTGACAACAAAAACAGCTGGACCCAACGAAGCTTGGAGTGACCGCGTGCGGTAACAATAAAAGCAAAAAAAAAAAAGAACAGGAAGGTGGTGACAGCAAAACCATACTCGTGTACAGAAAAAGGAGATGCAGGGGAGACTGAAGTAGCTGTCATTAGGAAGCGGGAGACCCGTAGGGATTAGGCTCCTTTTGGGATGCTTCAGTGCCTGTTAGATCAACGTCGTCGTCGGCTGTTTATTGGTCGTGACCATTTCTGCATTGTTAATCATGGCAAGCATTTGCGCATACATAGGCAGGGGTTTGTGTAAATAAAATCAGATCAGACGTCTATCAGGTCAGGAGGAGGAGCAAATCTGCCTGCTCATTGCCGGGTATGCGGCTGTTCTCCTGATCTGAAAGGCACGCAAATTATTGGTAAGGGAACCACGCAATTAATACGAACCTTAAGTGATTGAAGCGCAAATCTGGAAACATATGGTTCGAACAAATGCATTAGTGTATCTGTCACTATCAAAGAAAGAGATTGCTTATTTTAAAAAATGGGGTTACTGATGTCATTCTCTCTTATAGTGAATCACACGTGTTTTATGTACGACGATGCGCGCTTGGCTTATCAGGGAACGTTAATTATGTGGTTTCATTAAACCTGTTGCTGGTTCCAACGAGTGTCTTCTCTTCTTGTGTAAGCTGGTTTTTTCGTTTCTTCAAGTATGTATACCAACAGGCCCAGCAACAGATTCTCCTATTACATATAGACCAGCTCATATATTGCTAATAAAAAAAAAGAAAAAAAATGAAGCGTTGTGGGGCTCGAAAGGCGAGAGTGAAGTCGTTATGATCGTTACAGTGGCGAAAGGGCATTGAAAATCGTATCGATCAGCAGCAGGGGCGTAGCCAGAAATTTTTTTCGGGGGGGGGGTTCAACCATACTTTTTGTATGTTCGTGCGTGCGTTTGTATGTGTGCGTGTATATATACGGAAGCAAAACTGAAAAATTTCGGGGGGGTTTGAACCCCCCCAACCCCCCCCCCCCCTTGGCTACGCCCCTGATCAGCAGGACAAAAAAAAACTTCAACCCCCCAACTACACGCCCTATCTTACTGCAGCGGCTATGTGGAGGAGCATTCATCTATGCAATAGCCGCTTTAAACATCGCCCACCCTTCGTAAATCAGTCACAACGGCAGTAATTTATTTCACAACTCACAGAAAAGTTGCATCAAAAGAAGCTCGTGTGTTGCGCACCGTAACTTTGACTTTTCTTGCGCGCAAAACAGAACGCGCGCTAGCCGCGCGGCCCGCGCCCAGCAATCCGCCGGAAAGTTTCAGGTGACGCTGCGAGCCGCGCCGCCTGTCGGCGGCGACATGAAGTGCGTCACGCTCCGCCGCTCAGTGAGCGCACTATAAACTTCTAGAACACTGTACTAGAATACTAGAAGTGTGATCACCGCCAAGCGGCTGCAATGGGAGGTAGTGACGCCGCCTTGCGATGTTTCCGCTAGGTGGCGCGCGCTGTCGTATACACGTCAGGCTCTCAGGCTGCGCACGTTGTTCAATGCTGGAACTCGCCGGTTAGACGTGATTCTTTTGCCTGTTTACGCTGTTCTTTCGTGCTACATTTGCTGGTCGGACAGCCTTGTCGTGTTTACGTTATGTCTTTTGCGGAGTGTGTGCCATGAGCAGACGTCAGAGCCACCGTTTTGTGCCCAGATGCTCAACTGGGTACAAAACGTGCAAGCAGAAGCTTTCATTGTTTGGAGTCCCGAAGACGACCATTTGTTCCAGCAGTGGCAGCGTAATATACCAAGAGGAGACGAGCCTTTGGAAAAGAATGCTGCCGTTCCAATCCCAGAGATCCAATCGAAAAGCTATTCGGGATGATTCGTCAGTTATCCGGGTGCAATGATCATCCCACATCGACCCAGTTCCTTACTGCCGTGAATTCCCTGAGCTTTTGCAATTTGGTAAAAGCACCAGACACGGGCAACTGTGCAGGTGACACACTTACGTCATTAGTTAGGACTGATGAGGTGGCCATCCATGTTGACAATTTACTGGACACTGGAAAGCTGGACGAAGATTCAAGTGTACTACTGGCATCGACTCTCCTTTCTGACCATGTGTATCCTGTGCAAGTCAGTGACGGAAGATTGGTGTACTGTTTGGCCGGCTATGTGGCACGGAGGAAACTTATGGCAACGAAATGTCAGGACTGTTTTGAGCAGGTGCTCAAATTCCTCGAGAACGCAGATAAGGATCTTGCGTCATTCACAGCATTCTGTGATGTTGGAGGGCTTTTATACCTGTCACCTGAACTATTTTCATTTGTGGAGGCACTGGAGGACACATTCACATCGTGGTTCAGTTATAATACGTTCTAAAGGGACCAGGGGCGTAGCCAAAATTTTTTTTCGGGGCGGGGGGGTTCAACCATACTTTATGTATGTTCGTGCGTGCGTTTGTATATGTGCGTGCTTATATACGCAAGCAAAACTGAAAAATTTCGGGGGGGGGGGGTGAACCCCCCCCCCCCCTTGGCTACGCCCCTGAAAGGGACACTTCAGTTGAACTTCTTAGCTCAATGCAGACCGTACCATCTGTATAGTGTGCGACGCACACAAGCAAGATCTGACGAGCAACATAATCAAGTTTTTTTGTTCTCACACGGCTTCACTTCTTCACGAAATCTCTAAACAAACAGAGAAGTTCTGCAAGAGAAAGATCAAAGCACTTCAAGTTTCGAAGGGCGATGTTATGTGCATCACCCTGTAATGTGCTAGCTTTCTTCCCTACTTTGATTCCCCCAACTTTAAATAAAATGTGTAAGAAGACTAAAATGCTCTCCGATTTTCTGTGCAGTTGTTAATTGAAAAATATTTCCACTGTGAATACGCAAGAATACTTAAGTTCTTGAAAACTATCTTATGCAAAATGTTAGGTATACTGTAACATGAAGAAAATTGATATCAATGTCATAGTAGCATTTTTTTTCGTGCTTCTTGAGGTTGCTTATAACCTTGTGATATGGCAATCCCCCCAAAATGCTAATTAGTTACATTTCTCAGCATCAAGGAACGATCGCAAGCAGTGGCAAGTTTAGCTGGCCGCGATGTTTGCGAACGATGTAAAGCTTCACTTATGATACTGTGCGTACGGTCATACCATACGGTGATAATGTTTGATAATATCTGCCGCAAATTTCATTTCTTTATGAGGCACTTACGCCCTGCATTATAGTAGAGACACTAATAAAAATTTACGGCGCAAACAAAAACATATGAGCCACAAATCAGCCTTGACATGGCAGCTTCGCTGCAGCGAGCCGAGCGAGCGACGTGTAAGCTACAACTAGCGCCACCTAGACAGCGCCGGTCGAGGCATCGGTGGAGAGCGTCAGCGCAGGCGGCGCGGTCTTCACACTTCCCTATTCTAGCCACTGTAATTTCACACCATTATCCATGGCGTCTCGCATCGTACGTCGTAGTTCGTCCCGATTCGTCCAGTTCTCCGAATGTGTTTTGCTCGTGAAGATGATGTGGTACAGTTAACGTGCTTCTTTTTGGATCCTGTGATCCTGACTGACCACAGGGCAGCACCTTGTTGTGACGTTGTGACGAGTGATCATAGCCGCTTGTGCGCACACAGGCAAAAGCCGTGGCCAGACTAGAACGAACGCTTGACTAGCAGCATTGCGATGACAGTTTTTTCTGGAAAAATACATCCATTTTCGCAATCATGATGCCAGGTAATCGTGGTGCATGTTTTATTATCTGGGTGACTACGGAAAAGAGCGCGTCACCGCAATGCGGGTGCACGCAACTTAACGACAAGTGGGGTTCTACCAGTTTGGTGTCCTGAAGTGATGAACATTGCGACGATGTCGTCGCCCTACCATCAGCGGCAAGTACCAGAAACAGACTTAAAAAGCGCTGGCACAGCGTCGCGTTTGAGCCTGTTTACGCCGCGTTCAAGAGCAAGTGACTCGAACTGGTCTGGCATGAAATGTCCCTGAAAGTGCAGCCACTTCAGCTGTATTCAACTGTACGTGCATACACACAAATATTTGTAACGAATTTCACGTACTAGACGCGCGTTAGACGCGCGTTCTGTAGCGTTTCAACAAAAGGCGACAAATCAACTCGCCTCGCAAAGCCGCGTCTACGGCGTTGCACGGACGTCCTCGCGTCAAATGTTTTCTAGCCACACTTCACGGCGTGCCCTATTCCGGATACCACGAGGTATGTTGTAGAGGGAAAAACCGCCTTCTGTTTTGTTGCTGCAGCCGACAGCACAGTACTTGACATATTCAAAATTCACGGCGAAGCATGTTCGGCCGACTTGGCGTCAACTAGGACGCTCCTCTTCTACAGCTTGTCTTGGATACGGTTTCGTCTTTCGTCGCGGCAAGAATCCGACTGGAACCATATGCACATGCGCACTCGTTTTGAACCTTTTGCTTTATAATAAATATCACCACCATCCACTAACAGCATCACGTGCAACGAATTCACCAATCAAAGACGCAAATGATGGAGAAAAGGAGGGGTAGGTGCGAGAGTGAGGAGGAAGGCGCAAAGAGCAATGAGTGTCGCTACCTTGGGACCTTAAGCGCTAGACACATGGTGCGATTCGGCATCCGATCCGACGTGCGACGCCGCACGCGGTATACGGCGATTCAGGACACATGGGGGCGAACGAGCAATCAGCGCGCAGGCTCCGCCCACACACGGCACCCCGGCTTGCACGCTCGGAAGACATCGCATCCTCTTCGTTGACTGCAAAACAAACAACCTTACGCAGCCACGCTTCGTTCTGTAAGAACACAATAAAGCTACGCCTTCGCAAGCGACAAACATCTCAACAGCCCGCATTCACTCGCGACTCCGAGAGTAGGCCTGTCACGACACCGAGCGTAGGCATAGCAAGGCGTACGCTGTCGCTAGCGCCGTTCGCGATCAAACGCGAGCTGATCGTCGAGCACTTATTTTTATCAACACGATTAAAACTTTTACGCTGATGACACGCGTTTACATGCGCAATTGGTTTTCTCGTAGGCCTCGATTTGACGAGCAACGGTGGAAGCGAAGCGGGCCGGTTCGCCGAGACGGCCGGTGCGGCTGCGAAGTGGCCTTCCATCACGGCTCGATATCTCGCTAGTGGTTCGGAAACGGGCGTCGCCTTGCACAAATGACACACTTCAAACGTCATGGGTTATTTGATGTCAGAAAGAAAGTTCATCCGACGTTTTTCATGATCGGAGCCGTCCGAACGTAGTCCAACAAACGCGCAAACAAACAAACAAGCAACAAACGCGCCGCCAGAGGCGTGACGTCAGGCGTCTCCCGCGCTACCATTGGCTGCGACCGGCAGACCGACGCGGCAGCCGCGCGGCTACATTCAGCAAGTTGGATGCCCGTGCGGCGTGCGAATCGTCTCCGCACGCTGATGGAACCTGTTGGGCGTCTGTCGGATGCGGCTGTTGGCACGAACAGCCGTACGACGAATCGCATCCGAATTCGCACCATGTGTCCAGCGCTTTAGTCATGCACAGCTTTGCCGGCACGGCGGCGGGCTGCCATTGGCTGCTTTAATTTTGAATCTCCGTGAACACTAGCGCCAATTTCACCTTCAGTTACGGCCCCTTTTAAAAGGCCGCCGAACTAGCAAATTATTCAAGATGGTGTCGGTGACGTCATCATGACGTAATTCTTTGGGACGCCGGAGCGGCAGTGTTTCCGGGTATTGCCTTAGTCTAGCTTTAGTCTAGCCAGCTCCCGCGGCCGGCGCTTGTGATCGGCGCCGCCGATGTACGAGCGCACGTGGGTTACAGCGTCGTCTGCGCTTTGTTAGCTCGTCATTTTTGCGACTGTTCTTGACCAGGCTTAGAGTCTTGTACGAAGACACGTGCATGATGTACGAAGCGTAACGAGGGCGAACAGATTCGCAGTGCGGTATGCCGACTTGCTTTGCGCCGGGCTGCAAGAGCGGCTACCGCAACGACGACTCCGCTTCACGACACTTCTTCGGACCTCCAAAAGACCTTACACCATTCAAGCTTTGCATCGCAAAGATAGAAAGCTTACTGCGAAATGCAAGGTCTGTGACGTTCATTTTAAGAGTGACGACATTGTAAAGCACTATCGTCGTGTCGTTGAGGGACAAGAAGTTTTGATTCCACGTGGAAAGTGGGAACTCGCGCCCGGTGCCGTGCCGCGCTTGTTCCCAGCACTTCCACCCCACATTTCAAAGCCAAAATGTTTGGGGTTTAGGCGCAAATCCCCCCCAAAATGCACGGCGTCCCGCGAAAGCCCGGTGCCCAATTTGGAGTAGCCGCCAGAGATAGAACAGCAAAACGAAAGGCCGGCGATTACCTATATACGCTACCGAGACTGAGAGTTGCATCACACTGACATTCGATCAGTTGTCAGCTGTCGCTATGCCTTCAAAGCAGTGGATTTTCGAGAGATTTTGCGACGAGGTATCGAACAAGATGTGCGGAATATTTTACACTCGCCGGCTTCGGAACGGGCTGCTCAGCGCAAACATTTGGCACGGTACACATAGAAAAGACGAGGACCAGCGCTGGTCCTTGTCTTTTCTGTGTACCGTGTCAAATTTTTTTGCGCTGAGCAGTTTACTAATGGAATACCAACTAGCCCAATCCCACACTTTGCTTCGGGAACGGAGACTTACTTGTGCAAAAGATAATTGTAGTTGACGAGCAGTTTAACTGCGTAGTGAACGGCTACAGCACGAAACGCAAACGGCTGTCGTACAGTGCTGCGGGCATGGAACATCTGCTCGGTGAAGTTGAAAAACTGAAGTTGAATACTGACGACTCTTCTAGCGACAGAGTACGCGCGAATACCTGCTCGTTGCTCACATCACGGCCGATCAGTTCGAATTGTTTAAGGCACCGTAAAAGGATGCGACGTAGAAAGATGAGACACCGAAAATACAACTATCCGCTGAAAAAATTGCTCAGAGACGATATCTATTCGATGTAATCGCACACTGAGATTTCACTTACCGAGTTCTCGTAAAATTTTCTGATTTTGGGTCACTATCCCTTTAACCGACGCGAAAACGTGTCTTGTGAACATTGCAAAGCATTGGTGATGTCTTTCGAAAAAGTTTTTTTCAATAAATTGTAGAAACATGAGTACTGTTTTTCTAGAACGTTTTTGTATCTCGAGTAGGTACGCTTCTTTGTACACTATAAAGGCTTTTACAAACGTGTTGGGTTGTTCTTGGCCTAGATAAGACGGCAGCGTCTAAAATTGTGGTGGTAGTTATAAAAATTACGCTGAAAACCCTCATTCGCTTAGAAACTCCTATGCTTGGAAGTTAAGCGCAATGTAGACAGCTCAAATATTGTCAAAGGGTCGTGACGTCGACGAAGGCAGCAGTCAGCAGGTCCGAGACGAAACTCTTTATTTGGCCGAACTTGTGGCCGGGAAACTGAAAGTCAAACTACAGCAATCCACTGATAGCGGCGAACAGAGCGTCGACCGTCGATCAACTGACAAGCGGTCAAGTGCGTCGGCTTTTATACAGGCGCTATCGAACTTGCCAGCGATATCGCTGGTGACGGCGTTATCTCTCGACAAAGCTGGAACATTCGCGTGCAGCGTGCAATCTTACCAAAACGATCTACTACAATCGCGAAGCTTCTCGAACACTGCTTCGCGGACAGCGTCGAGCGTTGATAACCGCGTCCTTGCTGGTCAAACCCGAATACATCAAAATAAAACAAGAACTGGGCGTGGCAATATAGACCGAACATCGATTCTTAGCCAATCAAAGAACAACGCACGCGGGCCAATGCATACAGACGACCTTATGCATATCCACCTAAGTATCCACCTAACTAGTACATTAAGAAAAAGTTGCCGCGCAGTTGCCGCGAGCAACTGCGCGGCGGACCGCAGCACACTGGCGGGAAGCATGCCGCGGCGGCGTCCCGCCCGTCGGCGCCTCCGCGCGGCAAGCAGCAACACGCTGTCCACATTGCCGGCGCGAGAATCACGAGACAAGAACGGACATGTCGAGGAGCGCGCACCCGCCGGCTTGCTGCCGGCTCGCGATTTCTCCCAGAAAGACGGAGAGGAGTTGCGCGGGTGAGGAGAACAATGTCTGGTTGCTATGACGACAGCCCGCGTGAGAAGGAAGAGGAGGTAAAGCAGGCGCTGATTGGTGGTTTGCTTGCGCGGCAGCCGGCGGTAGCGGCGAAAATAGGTCCCGGAGCGATCGAGTCGGCGGGAGAAAGATTTTGACGCTCCGCGGGAGAAAGAGAGAAAAGCGGCATCGAGCGAGCGGTGAGCGGCGGGCGGGAGAGTGCCGCGCCGCCAGTGTGTTCGTACCCTTAAGGTACGTGCACACTGGCGGGAAGCATGCCGTGGCGGCGTCCCGCCCGTCGGCGCCTCCGCGCGGCAAGGCAAGCAGCAACACGCTGTCCACATTGCCGGCGCGAGAATCACGAGACAAGAACGGACATGTCGAGGAGCGCGCACCCGCCGGCTTGCTGCCGGCTCGCGATTTCTCCCAGAAAGACGGAGAGGAGTAGCGCGGGTGAGGAGAACAATGTCTGGTTGCTATGACGACAGCCCGCGTGAGAAGGAAGAGGAGGTAAAGCAGGCGCTGATTGGTGGTTTGCTTGCGCGGCAGCCGGCGGTAGCGGCGAAAATAGGTCCCCGAGCGATCGAGTCGGCGGGAGAAAGATTTTGACGCTCCGCGGGAGAAAGAGAGAAAAGCGGCATCGAGCGAGCGGTGAGCGGCGGGCGGGAGAGTGCCGCGCCGCCAGTGTGTTCGTACCCTTATGCCGTGGCAGCAGACGACGCGCCGATAGTGGCGCGGATGGATGGATGCTATGAGCGTCCCCTTTAAAACGGGGCGGTGACATGTCTGCCACCAGGCTCGAAGAAAAAAAAAAAAAAAAAAAAAAAAAAACCCTTCCTTGTTTCATGTTGGCCAAATACCTTATCTACATTGATTAAATCTATGTTATTATACCAAAAAATATAAATTCACGGTCCATCTCTCTGCCTCTTAAGGCAGAATGACCTTATTTTTCCCCCATTATTTATTTTTGTTCTTTATCTCTACTTTTCTGCCACCAATACTCTAACCGTCTCTTACTTATTTCTATCGCGGACGTGTTCAGCTTTCCATTGTTGTCCCTAAAACCCAAGGCTTCATGTAGACTCGTGCCCACACGTATACCTGGGTGAATATCGCCACATTCAATCAGTACATGTTCCATCGTTTCCTTAGTTCCCCCGCAGCATGTACATTGTTCTTCTTCGTTACTAAATCTCGCTTTATAACTACGCGTTCTAAGGCAGCCCGACCTTGCTTCAAACAGTAAAGCGCTTCCCCTTGAATTATCATAAAACCTTTCCCTCCTTATTTCGTTTTTTCCTTTTCGGTAGTTACTCAGAGCCGGCTTCTTTTCCATCGCTGTCATCCAATAAGTCCTCTCCGCCTCTCTGACCTTCCGCTTAATGCTCCTTGTTGCCATATCGCCCGCACTGCCAGCCGTATATTTACTGGTGAGCCTCCTAGTTCTTTTTCTCCACTGCGTGTCAACGCTTTTTCTATACAAATACCTGAAAACCTTCTCTGCCCATCTACTCTCCTTCATTTTCCTCAGCCTCTCTTCGAATCTCATTTTGCTCTGCGCTTCCCTCACTTCAAAGCCTGTCCATCCCATATCACCCTTTACCGCCTCATTTGTCGTCTTCCCGTGAGCGCCCAACGCGAGGCGGCCCACCGTCCTTTGATTTACATCCATTCCTGATTGCACCTCTGACTTCATGCACACCACTGAGTTCCCAAATGTAAGCCCCGGAACCATCACACCCTTCCACAGCCCTCGAAGCACCTCGTACCTATTGTATCCCCATAAAGCTCTGTGCTTCATAATTGCAGCATTCCTCTTTCCCTTTGCTACCGATGCTTTCTCTTGTACCTCCATATATCTATCCCCCTCATTTACCCATACTCCGAGGTACTTGTACTCGCTTACCCTCGGTATTTTTTGGCCCTGTATTAATACCGTATGGTCTCCGTGATCATTGAATACCATCAATCCACATTTTGTTGCACTAAATCCTAGTCCTAGAGCCTCACACTCCCTTCCGCATATATCTGCCAGTCGCTGTATATCATCTTGACTGTCCGCAAATAAGACAATATCATCAGCATAAAATAGACCTGGAAGCTTCTGCTCAACCATCGCTCCGACCTGTTTGTGTGACAAATTAAATCCAATGTTGCTACCTTCTAGCGCTTTTTCCATCCTCGCCATGTACAGCATGAATAACAGCGGGGACAAAGGGCATCCCTGTCTCAGCCCCTTGCTAATTTCAACGCTGTCCTTGCTACTTATTCCTTCCCATTCTATACAAACTGTATTTCCTCGGTATATTTCCCTCAAAAGCTGTACACAGTCGTCACCTATGCCCACTTCCTTCAATGCTTCAACGCTGGAAAATTTGCGTGTTTGAAGAAAAATTTATTTCAAATAAAAACGTGGGCGTGTGCGCAGGGTTGCACATTTGGTTACCCATAGGTTTATCAGGCGCAAGACGGAACTGCAGCGCCGCTAGTTCTCGCGACCGCCGTGCGGACCACCCTCCTCCGCTGGCGGAGATACGGAGCTTTAAAACTGAGTTTGTTGTAGTAACGTTGTGCAACGCGTGGGGTGATGTTATCGATTTGAACGTTATATATTACGGCGACAGCAAAAATGCTCCTCGAGTGTTCATATAATTGGTATTGCAATAAAAGTGGATTGCAGGCATACTACAGCAACTGAGTCGTTAAATGTCGCGCGGATCCCAGCCCGCTGGAAAATTTGCGTGTTTGAAGAAAAATTTATTTCAAATAAAAACGTGGGCGTGTGCGCAGGGTTGCACATTTGGTTACCCATAGGTTTATCAGGCCAGTGTTATTGCAATACAGTAATTGCAGCTATGCGCTTCACTACACTGGTATCTAACGCAGTTGTACACACAGTCAGACAATTTCACGAAAAGAGACCAACATGTGTTAAATATCAGAAGAGAACGATGATGGGACTAGCGCATTTTGAATGAGCAGCTCATGCGTCTCGAGCTTGACTGATTTCGAATGGCCAGCAATGGATGCGTTACAACTGTGCTCCGGGCAATAAAGTCACCCCTTTTCCATTTTCCAACGGTGAAGCTTCCTTTCTTCTACAACGTGTACATTTTCCGTTTTCAGTATACGATTGTTGCATGTGTTTTTTAATGGTGTCAGCATGTGAGGCCTCCTTGCCCGTGTAGGGCCTCTTCCAAATGCACTAACGGTGTTTCTCCACCGTCTGCAGCTTCAAGTGCACTGGCACCGACTGCTAGGGACTGCACACCTTGTCGTTTCTCTCCCCAAATGGCGACACTTTGAAAGAATGCATGTCGAGTTAGTATTTATTATGTGCATGCTGATGCCATCTTTCCGCGGGATTCACCATATGTACCCTCGAGGTGTATGTTAACTACTACAGCTACCACAGGTTTAATAATGTCCATGGACATTAGTCGTCGGGATGGAGATGTGCCACCATGTGTCAACGTGGTTGTGTTCACATAAAGTAGTGCTATAGCTGCCAAACACCAATAGACATTGTGCAAGCGCTAATATATAGTATCAATGTATAATAAACATTCGACTACTTCTGTGAGGTCACTGCTCACTTTCGTGTTGTACCGATTTCTTTTACGGAAGGATCAACCATGCGTTTTTTTATCTTACGCAATTCGCTTCAAGAGCCATATGCAAAGTATATAGCAGGTATATTGGCGATCACAATCCTTGGGCGGATCATTGCTGTTAATGGTGCAGGTGAGGAAAACACGAGTTCTGGTGCCAGAGAAAGCTGGAAATTCTAACGAAAGGACATGTGGCCTACAGTTATACCCAGAGTGGTTTGAGGGCTCTTTGTGGTCATTTCAACTGAGATATATGCTGCTTGCAAAACATTAAAATTTATACAAGTGGAAAAATCAATGCGCGCCCCCTTTTTCCTCCTCCATTCTATTGCGCACACTGGAATGGAGGAGCAATGTCGTCGATCACAGCAACATCAGCGTCTGAGCGGCTACTCTCGCATGATGATTGTGTAGCAGGTGCCTTGGTTAGCATTTTTATTTCTAAGATAGGGAAATTGACAACCACCTGTATGTAGCACGAAGCCACAAGGAAATCTGTACCGATTTCTCGGAAAGAAAGCCTCTTAGTTGCCGAAAAATTCATCCTGGTTTGGGGATCGAACCCGGGTCCAGCGCCTTTCCGGGGTGGTCGCTCTACCAATTGTGGGATTCCGCAGAACTGATATACATGTTTATTTTTCTTTGAACACTATAATGCCTTGTACTTACCACATTAATAAAAGGGCAAGGACGTGGGTTGTGAGGATTAGGGGTGTTAGTTATTACCCCAACCAATGGCGTGGCCGAGGGGGAGGGGGGGGGGGGCGAAGGGTATAAAAGTTTTCACTTTTGCATGTATGTGTATATATATACATGCGCACATACAAATGCATATACGAACATACATAAAGTAGTTCAAACATAAAGTTCAGCCATACTTTATGTATGGTGAAACTCCCCCCCCCCCCCCCCCCCCCCCACCGTAAAATATTTCTGGCTATGCCCCAACCCAAAAACCAATGCTGGCAGTACCCACTGACCAAGTGACTGCCAAATCTCTGTAGAATAGAGAATGTGGTTCGAAAAACCAAAACCTCTAACTTTCCTTTCTCGCTTATTTTACACATTGGAATTGTTTGGCATATCCTTGATGGGGACATGGCCTCTCACAGTGTCGTTTCTTATTTTTGTTCACCTCTCCCGTGTTTCACGCAACAAGGTCAACAAAGCAGACCGGAGGAGGGTTGTTCGCACCGCGTAAATTAACCCTTTCGGCCCTGGCGGTGTCAATTGACACCATCACACAACAATTGCCCTAGCGCCTCGGAAATGAAACCAAAACTGCCGATTATTGGGGGAATACTTCTTCAATGATCCCCACTGCGATTGACACGAAAATTGTGACATGCTTGCGGAGCTGGGAGCCGCAAAGAAGAAGAAGCTTGACCGAAGTCATGGGTGACACCGAGGCGGGTCAGCTGAGGCGGGTAAGCGCCATTTTCGGATCGACGTACCGAAGCTGTTTCAATGAGTATCACATTGAAAAATGAAACGTGGTTCACATTTTATGTACTCTAGTGAATAGCTGGAAAAAAGATGTCATTTTTCTCATTTCGCAACCGCTGAGCCCTGATGACCTAATTTGATGTCATGTCTCTAAATCCATTAATACTTGCACCACTGGCTCAATTTTTCGTTTGGGGTCTTCTGAGGTCACAACTATTAGGAAAACACGCACAGAAAAGTTCCCCGACCAAAATAAAAAATCCAGGGCTGAAAGGGTTAAGGCGAAAGCCTTAGGTGCCTCATGAAACGCGAAAATTGACCGGCGTTCCGCGTCGGCGTCCCCCGTCGACGGTGTCAACACGAGTGATGCAAAAAAAATCACCGTCACTTGATGACGTCACATATCGCAAAAATTGTGACGTCATTATGACGTCACGTGACGTAAAGTCCGATGATGATGTCACCACGTGACGTCGTAGCTTCGTCAAAGGTGTCCAGATCACGGAGGCAATGCAAAACCAGGTCAAGTGCCTTCTATCCCGGAGGCAGAGGAAAACCACGTTAGATGCAGAGCGCTTTCAGAGGGTGGCGGGGCAGGATCAATACATCGACTGACAAGAAAAAGAAGATGGCATTCGCCTTCCAGTCGTCTTAGGTTAGTGCATAAGGGACCCCATGAGTTTTGTTTACCGCGATGCAACGACGCAGGACGGCGCAAGACACAAGAAAGCTACTGCGATGTGTCGTGTTCTCTGTCCTCTTGCGTCGTTTCTTCGTACAAAACTTCAGAACATACACGCAATAAGTGCCGGTTATTAGCGCCATTCCATTGTTCCAGAATAGTTTCCATCACGAGTCATTAGCGCCAATTATATTTAGTAGTTAACAAAGTAATTAATATCCTTTATCGAACCGTTAAGCACTCGTGATTTTCGTGTTTGTTGCACCAATCAAATAAATAGGGTCGTCCACGAGTATAAACTTTGTTTCAGCTTTTTTGGAAGCACATGTCTAATATCCCTTCCAGCGGCGGTGTGTATAATTTTACACATCAACTACGGAGGCGCGCCACGCACCGTGTGTTTTCTCAGATGGCTTGAAACGCAGTGTGCGCATTTGTGCGGGCTTCCTGAGTGAACAACTAGCGGTCATTTAACTTGATTGTGCTGCGTATCGCTGCAGAGGATCACTTTGCTAGAGACGTTGCCGTGTTCGACGATCGTTCGGGGTGCCGCGTTCCAGGACCAACGTCAAGAGTACTATTTTTCTTTGCTCGAAACGAATACAACCGAAACACAAACTGGGCCCAATATTTTGGGCCTATTATCTGAGTCTTTTTATGCAAGAATTGAGGCTGACTGATTGCAGGATAATTAGATAATTAATTACATGCTAGTTAAGATTAATTACATAAACTCGCACAAAACAACATATTTCTTCATTTCCTTTGGAACATTCTATCGATAAGCGAGCTGACCGCGCGCTTGAACTCTGCAATTTAAGCTCTTTTGGGACATTCAGAGCCTGAAAATCATGCATCGCATGGGCCACCCTTCAAAAAAAATTTTTTTGGTTTACGGATTGCATCTTTTATCCAATTTCTTTCTGCCTCAGCACGCGTGCAGATCACGCCGATAAAACGGAGATGTGCGATTCATTGACGTAAAGGCTCTATACTAGAAGCTGACTGCAGCAACGCATGCACAAATATCGGAGCATCGCGGTTAAAAATTGCTTCATGCGGATACATATACTAGTGAAAAAATTCAGGAGCCCTTCTACAATAGGGCCGGGGGGGGCAAGCGAAGCTTGTTGGCATGGGCGTCCCTGACGTGCTGCTTTTCTTTCGTGGACCGCATTTTTGTACGCTTAAAAAAATTAAAGCCAGTTACACGCCTGTGAAACTGAGTAAACAGCGGAGATGGCAAGCAAGCCCCACCACCTGGAAAACGCAGATTGAATTCTTTCTTCAACTTCTTCGTTCTGTCACCTTTCTTTATCTCTTTGTACTCTTCTTCTTTTTTTATTGATTATCTCTTTCAATATAGCCCTCTTTCCTCCTTTCCCTCCTCTTAACCCTCACATCACTCCTCCTCATTCTCACTTCTCTTTCCCACCCCTTGCTATAGCGTACAGGGCTACGCTATGGTTCAGGGGCGTAGCCAGAAATTTTTTTCGGGGGGGGGGGGTTCAACCATACTTTATGTATGTTCGTGCGTGCGTTTGTATGTGTGCGTGCCTATATACGCAAGCAAAATTGAAAAATTTCGGGGGGGGGTTGAACCCCCCACCCCCCCCCTTGGCTACGCCCTTGCTATGGTTTACCCGTTCACCCCCTTTTCCTCCTCTTCACACTTACGCCAGCCCTCCTCACCATCAGTTACCCTTCCCATTCCCTGGCTAAACTATGCTATACAAGGCTATGACATGCTTTACCCTCTCCCTTGCTCATTTCCTTCCCCCTCACCTTCACATCGCTTTTCCTCACCCTCACTTCTCTTTACCACCTTCTTGCTTTACTATACTATTCATGGCTATGGTATGCTCCTTGCTAAACTATAATATACAAGGCTATGCCATGCTTTACCCTCTGCCCTCCTTCTTTCCTTCCTCCTAACCTTCACATCACCCCTCCTCGCTCTCATATTCCTCTCCCACCCCAGTGTTATACTATACTATGCATGACTATGTTACGCTAGGGGCTGCTCGGCACATACCCGCTTTCTCCCCTCCTCCTTTCCCTCTGCTCACACTTACATCAGTCCTACTCACCCCCACTTCCCTTTCTCATCCCCTTGCTAAGCTATAATATACAAGGCTATGCAATGTGTTACCCTCTCCCCTCCTCTTTTTCTTCCTCCTCACCTTCACTTCCCTTTCCCACCCCAATGTTATACTATGCTATACGTCGCTATGCTATGCTAGGAGCTGCTTGGCACATACCCGCTTTCTGTGGCTCATACCTGCCGAGTTTTCTGAAACGACGGCCGGTTCAACCTCCGCAGTTAAAAAGTGGCGCAAGGCTGAAACCAACAGCGGAGCTGGGCGGCCTTCCTTGTTTCTCTTTCTTTTTTTTCTTCCTCTCATTCTTGCTTTTTCTCTCTGTTTTTATATCTCTCTTATGTCTCTGCCTCTTTCTATTTCTTTCTTTATCTATCTCGCTCTTTCTATATTTTCTCCGTCTTCCCTTTCTCTCTCTCTCTCTCTATTTCTGGCTTCCTGTTTCTATCTCTTTCTTTCTCTCAATTTCTTTGTATCTCTCTCTTTCTTTCTCTTTTTTGTGTCTGTTCTTATCTCTTTCTCTCTGTCTATTTGTTTCTATGTCTTTGTGTCTTTTTTAACACGAAAGTGTTTTATGCCGGGGTCCACCAAGACTTCAGTGACGTATTTCCGTCACGGAAATGACGTCGAAAAAACTTACACGATCAGATGGCAAAGAAGAAAAGTTCCGTCAACGGGTATCGAACCAACGACCGCTCGGTCCGCAACAACAGATGCCGGGCACGCTATCCACTGCGCCACGGTCACAGACTCTAGAGGCTTTACAAACGCGCCTTTTATATCTAGCACTCTGGCGGTCGGCGGGGTGGTGTTGCCCTCTGGGAGCAAAGTAAAGTGATTCGTCATTAATGTGGCCTCCCCGATTAGCACCTGCAACGCGTTACACGTCCGTCTCATTCGGCACGTTTTCAATAGAAGTTCAATTTTGTCAATTCCTTAACACACCGCGAGGTGGCGACCTTAGCCAAGCGTCATTGACTGGCAGATATATGCGGAAGGGAATGTGAGGCTCTAGGACTAGAATTTAGTGCAACAAAATGTGGATTGATGGTATTCAATGATCACGAAGACCATGTGGTCTTTATACAGGGCCAAAAAATACCGAGGGTAAGCGAGTACAAGTACCTCGGAGTATGGGTAAATGAGGGGGATAGATATATGGAGGTACAAGAGAAAGCATCGGTAGCAAAGGGAAAGAGGAATGCTGCAATTATGAAGCACAGAGCTTTATGGGGATACAATAGGTACGAGGTGCTTCGAGGGCTGTGGAAGGGTGTGATGGTTTCGGGGCTTACATTTGAGAACTCAGTAGTGTGCATGAAGTCAGAGGTACAATCCGGAATGGATGTAAATCAAAGGACGGTGGGCCGCCTCGCGTTGGGCGCTCACGGGAAGACGACAAATGAGGCTGTAAAGGGTGATATGGGATGGACAGGCTTTGAAGTGAGGGAAGCTCAGAGCAAAATGAGATTCGAAGAGAGGCTGAGGAAAATGAAGAACAGTAGATGGGCAGAGAAGGTTTTCAGCAGGGGCGTAGCCAGAAATTTTTTTCGGGGGGGGGGGGGGGGTTCAACCATACATTATGGATGTTCGTGCGTGCGTTTGTATGTGTGCGTGTATATATAAACAAGCAAAACTGAAAAATTTCGGGGGGGGGGGTTTGAACCCCCCAACCCCCCCCCCCCCCCCCCTTGGCTACGCCCCTGGTTTTCAGGTATTTGTATAGAAAAAGCGTTGACTCACAGTGGAGAAAAAGAACTAGGAGGCTCACCAGTAAATATACGGCTGGCAGTGCGGGCGATATGGCAAAAGGAGCATTAAGCGGAAGGTCAGAGAGGCGGAGAGGACTTATTGGATGGCAGCGATGGAAAAGAAGCCGGCTCTGAGTAACTACCGAAAGGGAAAAAACGAAATAAGGAGGGAAAGGTTTTATGATAATTCAAGGGCAAGCGCTTTACTGTTTGAAGCAAGGTCGGGCTGCCTTAGAACGCGTAGTTATAAAGCGAGATTCAGTAACGAAGAAGAATAATGTACATGCTGCGGGGGAACTAAGGAAACGATGGAACATGTACTGAGTGAATGTGGCGATATTCACCCAGGTATACGTGTGGGCACGAGTCTACATGAAGCCTTGGATTTTAGGGACAACAATGGAATGCTGCACACGTCCGCGATAGAAATAAGTAAGAGACGGTTAGAGTATTGGTGGCAGAAAAGTAGAGATAAAGAACAAAAATAAATAATGGGGGAAAAATAAGGTCATTCTGCCTTAAGAGGCAGAGAGATGGACCGTGAATTTATATTGTTTTGGTATAATAACATAGATTTAATCAATGTAGATAAGGTATTAGGCCAACATGAAACAAGGAAGCTTTTTCTTTTTTTTTTCCCTTCGAGCCTGGTGGCAGACATGTCACCGCCCCGTTTTAAAGGGGACGCTCATAGCATCCATCCATCCATCCATAAAAGCGTCGGCCTCGCTCACACCTCTGCGATGCGCGCCTGCCGCACCTGGCTGTAACGCCGCGTTCCAAACTCACGCGCTCGCTCCTAGAAAAATCGCGGCCGGGCTACCGGAGCGGCACGACGCGCTCTGCGTTTCTCTCTAGTCTGGCCGTGTTGTTCAATCACATTTTAACATGCCGCGGGATGGCGACCAAGTTGTGCGTTCAATATGCGACGCTTTTCTGGCTATCACATCTCGTTCTCTGATTGCGCTTTCCCTTTTTTTGTTAATTACTACAGCTGCCACAAGGGTTTGTTTAATCATTTAGCAGGGACGTTAGTCGTCGGGATGGAGATGTACCACCAATCGTCAAAGTGGGCACATCCACGTTAAAGGGTGCTATAGCTACCAGACATCAATGTACATTGTGCAAACTCTCTGATATCAATGTAGAGTAAACATTCAGTTACTTCTGCAAAGGCACGATTTACTTTCGTGTTATTCCGATTCCTACGTCGGAGGAATCCACCATGTTTTCTCTCTTCCTTCTCTTCCTTTTGCTCTCTCTTTACTCGTTCTCTCGCCCATCCGAATTATTGCATCCCACGCCGGACAAATCGGCGCAGCAGGAGAGCGCGCGCCGGGCGCACGTGTTAGAATTCTAGTTCGGGGAGCGAAGTAGAAGAGGACGATGAGAGCGCGTGCAGTTCATGATGATGATAGTTTCTTGCAGGGAGTCGGAACGGAACGAAAACCGAAATCGAAAAAAAAAACGATATTTTTGACCGGAACGAAAACGTAACCGAAACTTTATTATTTCGTTCCGGAGTGAAACCGAAATTTTTTCAACGTTTTTCGGTTCGCGAGAAAACTTCGCAATCCGGAACAACTGAGGTCATGCAACGTGAGCAGTTATGCATATCTCAGGGTGCAGTATTAGCGCGTACCTCAGGCAGAAATTCCAAAGCAAAGATATGTTGAAATTGTGCGAAAAACGAAAACAGTGGCAACCAGAGATGTTTATATTAGCGCAAGTTGACTTTCGCGCGCCTGTCACGCAGGCCAAATTGGAGAGGGCATTGTCGACGCTGAAGTTTGTTACAGCGAAAGCTGTTATGAGATCACAACAGCTGACTTTGGCACCATAGTTGTCCGCCGCCGCCGGTGTCCGTGACCGCTATCTCGTGATATAAGGAAAAATTAAATGAGAAACAAATTTGTAGGATCGGATGGGATTTTAACCCGCGCCCTCTGTGTGGCAGTCGGGTCTTCCACCACAGTGCCACGCTGGTGCTTGTAACTCCTTCACAAAAACACTCTATGCAGGCGTCATGTCGGGCAAGGAATCGCGTTAACATATGTAATATCCGCCTCGTGCATCGGTATGGTGGCGCCACCGCTCGGCTCAGGCGGTTGTGCCCTCTCACAAACCCCCACAGGATCCCATGCATTTTCAATGAAGTTGAAACAACTTTATTGAGTAGTAGGGAAGGGGGAAAGGGAGCCAGGACATGGGGGGATGCTAGGTCGGGGCCCAAGGGGCCGCGGCTGTCGCCGTCCATTCCGCCAGCCTGGACTGAGTGGCCTGCTCTGGACATCGCAACGTTTTTTCCCACTCTTCAGGTGAGGGGGGCAGTTGCAGGAGCTCTTTAGGGGGCGGGTGGCGGTCGCATCCCCATAGAATGTGGTCCTGTCCCGCCTGAGCTAGGCCGCAATACGTACACGACGAGACGCTGTCATCCCTCAGGATGGCCGCCAGTCTCCTGGGGCTGAGCACACTGCGCATTTGAACTCTGCGCAAGGCCACGGCCTGGTGTCTTTCTAGGCCTAGACCTCGATTCCGCGCCAGGCCACCACCGCTCCCTAAACGTAAACCGCTACCGAAGCTTCCGCCGGCGGATTACAAGGTCATCATCCGACCACAAACAGCAGCCAGTCTGCTACACCACGGTGCGACAGAACTTTTTAAAGCAGTCTGCGCTGCGGCGCAGGTGAACCCCACGGAAGTCGTCGCCGAAGACCAGCTCCGGTTACACCCTACGAACAATACGGCGCTGATCAGCACCCCGTCCCTGGATAGGACAGGCAGGTACATAAAATTACAAGTTGTCAAAATCGGCCAACAAGAAATCCAAGTTTTTGCTTACGCTCCACCAAAGGGATACTGTATCACGCTTGTTCTGACGAAGATGATGCAGCTATCTTGAATAAACTACGTGCCAGAAATAAGGGCATCGATATCGTCGGAGCTCGGCGCCTGGGGAAGTCCAGGCATATTGTGACGATATTTGCCGGTGCCGACCGGCCGCCCTACGCAAGATACTGGGGCGCCACGTACGTCGTATACCCTTTCCGGGATCGCATCGAAGCCTGTTACAACTGTCGGAAAGTAGGCCACCGAACGGATGTGTGTCCTCAACAAAGACAGGCAAGATGCAAGAGATGTGAAGATGAGACGCATGCCACGCCGGAGTGGGGCACCAAGCCCACATGCCTAGCTCGGTGCATAGTATGGAAGGGTGGGCACCCCACCGGTGGCAGGAACTGCAAGTTCAAGTACTATTCTCAAGTACAGCAACATAACAACAACAGCAAGAACAGCACAGGGACCAAGGGCACGACCGTCGTCATCGGTCAACAACAAGGCGGTGACCAGGAGAACACAACCCGCATCACCTCGGCTACCCAGCCGAACTCGCAGAGCACGGGTTACAGGGACGCGGTACGAGGCACTCCACTGACGGAGGCGTCGCAAGCCCGTCAAGAAAACGCAACTGTGCTGCAGCAGGCTCCATCAGGCTCCAGAGAGCACTCGTCCAGCAGAGGAAGGGCTGCAGCACATGGTCACTACACCAGCCATGGCCACGGGACCAGCCAAGGCCAAGGGACTACCCGATCGGACCCTGGCGGAGAAGTCAGCGAAATGGTGAGGGGGTTAGTTGCAGAAGTTAAGGAGCTCAAAAAACAATTAGAAGCTGCTAATAATAAGATTCGAGCGCTGGAAAATCCCACGCCCGCTCGGCTAACGCTTGCAGCTAGAGAAACGGCCGCATACGTACACAGGAACGCGGAGTCGAGTATGGAGGTAGATCATGCACGTAATCCTAAAAGAAAATTAATCGACGAGAGTGAACCCGCCGAAGAACCAGCAAGCGATCTCAAACAACGAGTCGAAACAGTAGAACAAACAATATCAAGCCTGGCGAAAAGCATAGACGAAAGATTCAACGTTATGCAGTGTGCAATGCAAGAAACGCTGAAGACGTTCCACGACATGCTCAAAAACGAAATACGCAACATGATACCCACATTAGGCAACAACATAGAGGCACCGTCAACCTCGCTACCTCTAGTCATCGCGTCTGCAAATCAAACAGGGGGACCTCAAAACGGACGCGGCATTCCCAACGGTGCGGCCGACACCAGGTCCACAGTATACCACAAAAATGATGGAAGAACAAGTTAGAATAATTCAGTGGAACTGCAGATCGTTTGCCAAAAAGAGAGCAGCGCTGCAGTTCGCAATGACGGACCTCAACCCTAAGATCGATGTCATCGCGTTACAAGAAACAGAATCGGCTGTCAAAATTACCGGCTATACCAGCTTTAATGAGCTCCCGACAAGCAACAAATCGAACGTAAGAACAGCTATTGCAGTACATCGTAACATTGCTGCAATGCAAATCGACTTGGAAATAGAAAATCTGCACTACACTTTTGTTCAACTCATGCCCAAGAACAGAAAGTATAAATGCATCTATATACTTAACGTATATAGCCCGCCAAAATGCAGTACTATCCCCTTCCCAACAATCATGCGAAAAGTGAGGAAACAAGCAGGAGAAGCCCAGGTTGTCATTCTGGGAGACTTTAATGCAAGTCATACCATGTGGGGCTACCCCCGTAACACCAAGAAGGGCGTCTCGATAGCAAATGGGGCCAACAACCACGGCTTGACCCTGCTCACAGATCCTTCACAGCCGACAAGAATTGGCAACAGCGTGACACGAAACACCACTCCCGATCTGACCTTTGTCCGAAAAGTGGAGGGAGCGACATGGTCCAACACAGGACTCAATTTGAGCAGTGATCACTATGTCCTGGACATCAGAATACCTGCGGCGGGATACAGTAAAAAGAAGAAACATATCAAACATACCAAGTGGGACCTTTTTCGATTTAAACGGAACCATCAGGCTGTCACAAAAATTGAAGACTTAAACGAATGGACAACGCAGCTCCTCCAGGACGCCGAAGAGTTCACGACCGACGCGCTCGCCGAAGAGGATGGCCCCAGACCTGACGCTAAGCTGATCACGCTTTTGGAAAACCAGCAAACTCTCCAAGCGGAATGGCTGAAGCGCAAACATGACCGTCAACTTAAACTAGCCCTGGCTCAAGCTGAAACGGAAGTACAAAAATACTCTCAAGAGTTACGTTCGGCTCAGTGGATGCAGCTGTGCAACAGGCTAAACGGTCAGCTCGGCTCGAAGAACCCCTGGTTCTTGTTTCGTCATTTGCTGGATCCCGACAACAGCAAAGGGGCAACTGCCAAAAAGGTCAGCCAGCTTCTCCGGATGCATCCGGCGTCGGATCAAGAGATCATACAAGAGCTCACCAGCCGCTATTTTAATACGGAAACAGATGATCTTGCGTACGCAGAATACAGTGGCGAAGCAAATGAGAACATAGATTCTGATATCACCGAGGCTGAGGTCAGAGCTGCGCTCGCCGATCTAAAAACCACCTCGGCGGCTGGGCCGGACGGCATTACTAATAAAATGCTGCGCAACCTCGACGACCAGTCGATAAAAAACCTAACCGACCTATTCAATCATGTTTGGCGCACCGGTGAACTTCCACAGACGTGGAAAGAAGCCGCCGTAGTCTTCATTCCAAAACCAGGGAAAAAGCTGCAACTTGAGAATCTACGTCCAATCTCGCTTACGTCGTGCCTGGGCAAAGCACTAGAACATGTGGTTCTGACACGCCTCATCGAGCATGTTGATGAACACCAGCTATTTCCGCCCACCCTGTTTGGCTTTCGGCAAGCTATGTCCACGCAAGATATTATGTGGATGCTCAAAAGGGACGTGGTGGACGCAGGCATTCCAGGAGCAGTACGCACAATACTCGGGCTCGACGTGCACAGGGCGTTCGATAACGTCAAACACGAGGCCACACTCAGAAACCTATCGAATATGAACGTTGGGGCACGAGCGCACAAGTACATTATCGCATTCCTTAGGGACCGGACTGCCACCTTCAGCATCGGAGGCATCAACAGCCCCCTGCTCAATCTTGGTGCTAGAGGTACGCCCCAAGGGGCTGTACTATCCCCATTTCTTTTCAACTGTGCAATGAGGAATCTACCCAAAGAACTTGACAAGATCTCGCTCATCCGCCATGCCATCTACGCGGACGATGTGACTATTTGGACAAGGCAAGGCAATGCCGAAGCCGTCAGAGGAGCACTGCAAGAAGCGGCCAACACTGTACAAGCCTATGTGGACGGCAATGGACTAAAATGCTCCTCCGCCAAGTCAGAACTGTTTATTGCTGGCAAAACAACACCGGCAGTCAGAAGTGCACTACAGATCATAGTCAACAGAGAAGTAGTACCCCAGGTCCAGACCATCAGGGTATTGGGACTCTTCCTAGAAGAGAAGAACAGTTGCAAAGAAACATTGAAAAGACTGGAAAGCACATCTCGCCAGGTCACGGGCCTGCTGCGACGCATTACTGGCCGCAAGTTCGGACTCAAAGAGAAAGAAGCATGCAAGCTAATACAGGCATACTTTGTTTGTAGGATCGCATACACTTGTCCTTTCCTTCGGCTACGAAAGACGGACATCGCAAAGATAGACTCTCTATTGCGTTCAGTCTACAGAGTGGCCACCGGACTCCCTACATGGGCGAGCAACGAAAGAATGATGCAATTAGGCCTCCAAAACACCGTCAGCGAAATCATTGAAGCGCAACGAGCTGCGCAATGGTGGAGGCTGTCATGCACGCAACAAGGGCACGACATCTTGCAACTGATGAATCTTCCGCCCCTCACAGGGACCACAAAGAGAGTGAAAATAGTAAAAGCGATAAGGAACAAACTGATAATTCAACCGCTGCCAAAGAACATGGGAGAGCACAACAAAGAACGCCGACGCGCGCGCGCTGAGTCCCTATGGAAGACTCTGGCAGACAAACCGGCCGCGTATGTGGACGCCTCCCCTATAGGACACGACAAATACGCCATAGCTGCTGTGGACGGAACGGGAAGAATCCTGAGCACCGAGGAAATCACAGCTACGTCTGTCCTGGAGGCGGAGGAGGCCGCCATCGCCATGGCAACGGCTATCGAAGGGACGCTCTTCATCGTGTCTGACTCCATGTCAGCTATTAGAAGCTTTAGGTCAGGACAAGTGAGCGAAACCGCGGCAAGAAAACTGCAAGAGCCAGCGGTGAGCATTAGGCTTCTCTGGGTCCCCAGCCATGAGGGAAACCCCGGCAACGAAGCTGCCCACCTCGCAGCCCGCGCAAATACAAACCGGGCAGAGGTGCAGCTTCATCCGGCAAACCCTGAAGAGGCATCAACAAGTTATGGAGATCGCCTCCGTCGACAAAGAGAGGAGTGAAGTTTGCGATTCCGTTGCGCAAAAACAAACTAGCGCCATCTCTCGACAATACGCCACACCGACAACGCAACACCACGGCCGGGCTAGACGGCACGGCCGTGGCTAGACGGCACAGCCCGGCCGTGGCAACACGTCCTCTTGCTTCCACCGACTGGCCATGCTCCAAGCTAACTCCTCTCTCCACTTTCTTTTATTTCTTTCGGTGGCCGTGAGAGCGCGCGCTCTGCACTGTGGAGTAGCGCACCCGACAAGACCGGCTGGGCTCGTCGCTTTCGTCGCGTCTTCCTTGAAAGTTGGAACGTTAATATTGTGTTAAGGCGGTGGCCACACGCCGGACGATGAGCCCTGATTTCGTTCAGCTGCCATCTCATCAACAGCAATGTTTCAGACGCCTCAGCTGTGTACTTTTGTCCGTTGGTTGCTGGACAAGATGGCCTCCTGCAAGACCGCGTTTTTCCAAGTCAGCTGTGTGTGTAGTTCTCGGCGTCGTAGCAGTTTGATGACGCGAGGACGTCAACTGGTGCTACATCGTGGGAACCGCTGAAGTGACTGCAAGCTTGACGACATTGTGCCAGAATGTCCTAGCGTACTGTACGCGCACGATTGTGCTACACTTAAAATACCGCGCTTGGCCTCGCGCGTCAACCTGGTACGCCTGTGTGCAACAAGTGTGTTGTTATCGTTGTTGCGTCGATTAATATTGAATTGCAATTGGAATACTGTTTTTGCAAAGGTGAGTGAAGCTGTAAGTAGTTGCCCTTCTCTATGCTCGCTACTCCTCGAACATTACTTCCAGAATCGCATTTTATGTTTTGTTGCACGTACCAAAGGAGAATCTAGCATACGAGATACATTACACCCGTGCGCATTTCCTGTATAAATCTGAGTAATGCCACGCGTGCGCATTTCCTATATACGTCTGAGTAATGCCATGCTCAATTTAAAGCGCATGTGTTAGAGGATTGTGGCTTCAATGGTGAAAGTGATTAGATATTCCGAAATATGTGATTGCAATGCAGTTAGAACTTTCTGATATGTTAACGCGGTCTGTGAACAAAAAAAAAAAAACGCTGTGTGAATGTTTGTTGGTCATTTGCTAAAGTACTTTCACGCATTATTATGCAGCTGTGTGACGGCTGTTAAACGTTGAGCAAGTTAGATTTTGGTTTTTTTGGCCTCGTTGACTGCTACGAGTGTTGGGCGAAGATAAAAACGCGTGTCTTATGTGCGTTTCTTCAGCAGGCATACAGCCGTAATAGTCATTGTTGTTGTACTGTTTGGGGTGTTCAATAAAACAAGAATGCTGTTTTGTACTGCAACAGTTTTTATTTCATCTGTGCTAACAGATCACGCAAACAACTTGGACACATGCACGTAAGAAACGTACGCAGTTCATCGCGCGCACGCATAAAAAGCGGGCCTGCCATTTTAAAACAAATAATATAGAACAATCGACGTAACAGACGGCATGGTTGTCTAGTGGAGCAGCGTCGGCAGTACAAATATCAAACCAGAATGAAAGATGAATAGAAAAACGGCGAGTAACGGGCGCTTTGCCCACGGCTTCTTGAGCCGCGCGTATCCACCTTTCGCCACCGTTCGCCGTTGGTGGCGCCACCAGTACAACTGAAAGCAGCAGCGCACGAGGCGGATAGCGTGGCAGAAGAGGAAAACAAGATCCAGTCATCAGACAATGATAATAGCACGAAGTGTGTGTGTTTTAATGCAGGGCTTAAAGTCAGGGGGAGCTCGGGGAGGTGGGCCCGGCCGCGTAATTTTGCTCCCTCGAGGGATCGTGCACGCGAGAAAGAAAACGAAGGAGTGCGAGGAGGAGACCAGCACCGGCGGAAGGCTGTTCCACCGCCGGACTGCGCCCCCAGTGCTCTCGTAGAGAGGGAAAATCAAAAGGAAAATAGAAATACAGAAACAACAAGCACAGTCAAAAGAGTTTTCTTTTCTCTGCACCCAGCGCGTGCAACAGACTTGAAGAACAGAGGGAGAAAACGCTTTCCCTGTGTTTGGTGACGGTCCCTGTGGCTTTGTGTTCTTTCACGGGGTGGGCGTGTAGGTCGTAAAACGACGATGTCAAGGACGTTCTTCGCTCTTCCCGTACTCGTCGTCGCCTCCAAATTGCGGGCCGCTGCGGTTGCGACCCCGAAAACGCGTCCTTGAGAAACGTGTCATTTGAGATTAGGTTGTTGGTCCTGCCTCCTCTAGCTTGATATCTACCAGTGTTGCGGAGTTGCCACTCCGGAATTGGAATGAATCCGGAATCATTCCGCATTTTCGCCGCGACCCTGTAATGGAATGGGAATGGCATGGGGACAACGCTTGGAGCAATGGAATGGAAATGGAATTACGTCTTTTTCCGTAAATAGAGCACGTTTTCGTCTATGCGCTGTTTTTCAAACTTCAAACCTTAGTAAGTTAGAGCCTCGAATTTAGCAGTAAAGCCGTATTTTTAAAATGGCTTGGCTGATTACAAGCACGGTACATTTATAAGCAACGCGCCTACTACAAACCGACGCATAAGCTAGTGTATAAACAAATGTATTATCCCAGCAGATACTGAAGGGAGAAACAAATTATCCCTGCGAGTTGGTTCCCATTGATACCCCCACACGAAAGTAACAAATACTCTAAGCACAACCTGATCTTTATCTCACGAGCACTTTAGTACCTGACACACGTGAGTAACCTTTCCGATTTTAGGTATCCAGACCAAATGCCATCTTCATGCTTTAAGTCCTGCAAATGCCTTCTGAGAATAGGCTCCTAAACATCAACAGTACTGCTAATCGTCGGCACGCAGATTCGCACTACGCTGAAAAGCTAACAGGACTCACGCAGCCGCATGAGTGCTTTCGGAATCATTTCCAAAACTTAATTAGAGCGCAACCACACGATACATTCACACACCCACACACCCACACATCGGAATCTCACTCGCGCCAAACCCAGTCAAACTCGGTCGGACAGGGAGCCAGCGGCGAGCGCGTGCGCCTCCTCCCCCCCCCCCCCCATAAAAAAAGAAACAAAAAAAGAAAAATAAACTGCCACACACGTCTCCCTTCCGAGCCGTCCATCAGAGCGGTTTCCTCCTCGCAAACGGAGGAGTGCGAGGAGGAAAACGGTCTGCTGAACGTTCCTGGGGGCGCAGTCCGGCGGTGGAACAGCCGTCCACCGGTGCTGGTTTCCTCCTCGCACTCCTTCGTTTTCTTTCTCGCGTGCACGATCCCTCGAGGGAGCAAAATTACGCGGCCCGGCCGCCCTTCCATTTCTTAAGGAGGGGCTGTATGTATGTGTGTATGTATGTATATAGGTCGCCGCCCTCTGAGGGCCTCTCCTCCAATGAAGGCAGACTTTAAGCCCTGCTTTAATGCTTCCCACCAATGTTGCGGAGATGCCCCACCAGAATTGGAATGACTCGGAATCATTCCACATTTTCTCGATCCCGGAATGGAATGGCGACAACGCTTGGAGGAATGGAATGAGAATGAAATTAAGCGCCTTTTGCACGGAATGGAATAGGAATAGAATGATGTCTTTTTCCGAAAATAGAGCACGTTTTCGTCTACGTCCTGTTTTTCAAACTTCAAACATTAGTAAGTCAGAACCTCGAAATTAACAATAAAGCAGTATTTTTAAAATGGCTTGGCTAATTACAAGCACGGTATACATTTTTAAGCAACGCGCCTACTACAAACCGAGGCATAAGTTAGTGTACAAACAAATGCACTATCCCAGCAGATACAGAAGGGAGAAAACAAATTATTTCTGCGCGTTGGTTCCCATTGATACCCACACACGAAAGTGGCGAATACTCTATGCACAGCCTTATCTTTATCTCACGAGCAGTTTAGTACCTGACACACGTAAATAACATTTGCGACAAGGAAGACATTGCATACCTGCGCACAGGTGAACACAGAAAGTTCTGCTCACCCCATCCATGCTTGCGAGGCGCGCTTGATCGACAAGCGTGAGTGCTGACGACCAGTGCATCCCAGCGTTCCGTATTCGATGCAAAGACACAAGGTGCCCGAGCGGTGCACCGCTCCAATTATTACCAGAAGATCTAGAGGGTTTTCTGTCCCATTAACCAAATCCTAGTTTTCTCCATATTCCCGACCGCTCCAGACACGTGGCAAAACTGCTTAGCCTTCTTGAATACTACTTTTGTCAGCAAAAAAATACGCTATGTCGTCATTTTAGCACTAGCACATGTCAGTTTAACAGTATTAAAACACCACCATTCGTTCAAACACGCTGACCATGCAAATACTATAGGTAGCGGAAGAACTGCTCTTATGGGAATTAGTAGGGTGGTTGAACTGCATGAGATATGTCACGAAGCTACTATCCCTCGACCTTGGTAACGTGTTTTGAGTACTTTTGCGGTTCTTAATGCATCTGATGACATCAGCTTTATGGGGCGTTCATTCTTAACTCGATAAAACTATCAAGATGCCTTTCCTACGTTGAGGAATTACAGGAATGGAAATGAACTGCCCGGCCATTCCCGACGTGGGAATGGGCTAAGTTTCTTCATTCCGAAGAATTGAAAGGAATGGAATTGCAGCAAGTTCTAATTCCCCGGAACGGAATTGGAATGGAATGGAGGCGCCCATTCCGCAACACTGCTTCCCACCCACTGCAAAGTGCTCAGCCATAATACTTCATCATCAGCCACAGCACAAAGTGCTCATAATGCCTTACAGATGTGTAGCGGGTACCACGATTATCCAAAGAATGACGAAAAATGGCATAGTGGGAACTTCGCTACTTCAGAAAAATTGTGATTTATGGCGTAGTGGGTACCTTGGATTTGTACTTGTATTAGTTGCCCCAAGAGGCTCTACAATGGACTCTACAAAGTCCGCTCTTCCAGCTTTCGCTGTGACTGTGCTGCGTATCAGCGGTGTGCACGGGCTCCGGGTAGCCCGAAAGCCCGACCCGGCCCGCGGGCCGGGCTACTTAGAGTTTTATCGGGCCGGGCTCGGGCCCGGCGCAAAGCCCGACTCAAGCCCGAAATATAGAGAATGAGCGGGAATTGTTTTCCAGCACGCATACAGCGCCTTTTCCGCGACCGCCTTTTACCGCTTTTCCTTTCCATTCGCTACTTTAAACAAAAGGGGAGCAGGTAAAGCACTGCCTCTGTTGCACTCCGACAGAGAAGTAACACCACCTGAGCTAGTGACGGCGCCACGCGACTGTTGCGTTAGTTTTAAGGCCGAATCCCATATGAGTGAAAATGCACGCGACTGCGACGAGCGACCCGCAAAGTAGATCGCCTTCGTGCAAGCTGACGCTTGCATTGGCATACCCCAAACACGTGACGGCTTTGGCGAGCGAACTCCATTGTTGCTTGCATGAGGCCGTCTACTTGTAATTTGTAATCTGTGTAATAGAGACTGTTCGTCGTGTGTCGTTTGATCATATTTGATATGCTCAATAAAATGCGAAATTACCGGAAAACGATGCTTCGTTTTCGCAGCGAACCTTCAAAAAGACGGGCCGGGCCGGGCCGGGCGCTCCTCCTCTCCACTCACTCTCCGCTACTCCGCCCGCACCACCTGCTCCGGTTGCTAGGGGCGAGGATAAGCGCGCGCGCCCGCAGCTGTTGCTATGGGAGAGGGAGTGAGAGCGGAGAGGCGTGCGGACACCGACGCCTGACATAGCCCGACTAAAAATGCATTCGCATTTAAAACATTTCGTTCCGAAGCGCACCGGGGGTTTGTCAAGCTTAAACAGCTCCGCTATTAAAAACAAGCCAAGCGGATCTATGCTCCATAGAATATTTTTGAAAACTTGCACTAACGCCTTTTTTAATGCTTGTAATTGCGTTCGAATGTAGTTGTGTCCCTGCTAAATAGTTTGAAACATTCCATCTGCAATGGTACCTGGGCAGTGGCAACAGCGTACAAGTTTGAATGAAATATGCATGCCTCACGTAAAAATCCTATGCCTACATTCACTGCTTCGCATAGTTTCTGCTTTGTCTCAGGAAGGAACGCATAATAGCATCACGTGTTCTTGCGGCAACTACGTAGGCTGCATGGAATGAACTATCATAATAAATCGACGTACGCGGCGAGCGTGACCAGAAGTAATTTTTATTCATGAACGTTCGTTTTGGCTGTTCTCTCGGTTGGTATACCGGCAGAAGCGCCATGTAAATACGCAAAATGTACACATTGACGCTTTATTTGTGCTTTCTGTTTTACCATGTAATGTCCATATATATACCTAGCGTTTTGTGACATATTATTTGTATGTGTGTGTAAATGGGCCAAACATCAATTGTACTTATTGCCTCCGCGTCATTTCATGTGTTCGTTTATGTCCATGTTACTTAATTCTGTTTTGTCTTTCTCGTGAGCGTATTTCTAGCAAGCAACCTTTATGTTAAATTGTTACTGATGTTAACCGTCTGTGATGCAATAAATTTTTCTACACACCGCATACATAGGGGACGGCTTACCGCTATAGTAGAGTGCCAAGTGCTCTCAATCGTCTAACATTTTTCTAAACTCGCACATCTTCCTTTTCAAGCGAAGTTTGTATTGCTTCGCAAGTTGGCGTTGAGACAAAAAAAAAAAAGAAAAATGCGCCCGCTAGTGTATAGAAATGCGGGTGTACACGAATGAAGCCACCGAAGGTGCGCCGGTCGCGTGCGTATTTCTATGTGCCGTTCTCCGATAATTGATGCTCTCTCGATCGTGGCTTTGCTGGCGATCAGCCGTTTCATATACGGAAGCCTGATGTTTTACCGAGGTTATCGAGGTAGCTTATCATTTCACGTTGACAAATTTCATTGTTGCCTGGACATGAACGTGTGACCTCCGCAGTCGCCTGTAGCAACTAAAGTGCGGCTTCTAAACACGTGGATGACGGTTCAATTTCCGGCACGGAGGAAGGAAAAAGTAAGGAGGGAGCATTGCGATATAAATAAATAAATAGATAAATAAATAAAGAAAGGCTGATTACTAGGGTTTAACGTGCCAAAACCACGATATGATTATGAGGGACGCTGGGGAAATTTGATTATGATAATAGTGGAGCGCTCCGGAAATTTTGACCACCCGGGGTTCTTTTACGTGCACTTGAATCGAAGTAGACGGGCCTCAACATCTTCACCTCCATCGAAAATGCGGCCGCCGCGGCCGGTAAGTAAGTAAGTAAGTAAATAAGAAAGAAAGAAAGAAAGAAAGAAAGAAAGAAAGAAAGAAAGAAAGAAAGAAAGAAAGAAAGAAAGAAAGAAAGAAGAGTAGTAGGTCAAGCACGCACACGCCAAGCTTCGCTTGCCCCTCTTTTTCCAATAGGGCAAGGGCCCCTGAATGTTTTTAACTTATTGGCATTGTAATATTAAAGGGGCCCTGCAACACTTTTTCAAGTAATCATAAGATTAACTCACTATCGGCGTTTATTGCCTCACGAATCGATTGCCGCAATTTTTTTTTAGAATCAGTCGAGTACGAGCGGAGTACTTGTCGCACGCTCTAAGCGCGTTCTCTCTCCTTACTTCGCATCGAGCGTATACTGAAGTTGCTAGAAGGTGTTGGCTGAACGCTACACGGGGGGGGGGGGGGGGGGGGTGATGACAAAGGGGCAAGAAGCAACGTCCGTAGGCCAGTGCGCGTAATGACCCTGAGCACTTTCTTTGCTTGTTTTCTTCGAACGCGCGCAGCGGCTCACTCTAAGGTCCTTTAATTAAGGTCCCTCTAATAGAGGGACCTTATTAGCTCACTCGTCCGCGCCGCTACGTGCCGCGGCGGCCGCAGTAACTATGCAGCTCGCGAAGTTCTTTTTTTTTAATTTGCGACATAGGCTTACCCTTAAGGCATAATATTTGTTTGTATATTTGTATTAAATGTGCGCCGTTAGGCCGGTGTTGTGTATGAAGTGAAGAGGTGTCTTGTGGAATGTGTTGTCATGTATTCATCGGTCATAACTATTTCTGTTGGTCAACAGCAATATTGTGAGGGTTCGCAGCATGGCCATGAATCCAGTGTACCCTGATGCGAGTGGCAGTATTACGGTTCATCTTATGTATCGCCTCGCAGATTTCCATCGCTTTGTGAACTTTCTTTAGTTCCTGGATAGCCGCTAAAAAATCAGAGAACACGTCAAGTTGCTTAATTGTAGGCACCTTAGAGGTGACATCCTGCACTGCGTCATGAATGGCTTGACAAATCCACCAATGGCCGAGTCTTTTGGGTATGTGACGCAAACGATTTTAGGTCTGTCGAGTGATCAGCGAGCAATTTCTACCTGACTTTGAAATTTAATTGTAAATATTCTGCCGTGCGCTGCGCTATAATGTTTGGCTCACATGTTCGGCAGAGCCTCGACTACCGATCGGCAGCATTTTTCTGACCATGGTAAAAATGCGGGCAGGGCCCCTTTAAGGCGAAAACCTTAGATGCTTCATCAAACGTGAAAAGTGACCGTTGGCGACGTCAGTAGACTGATCTCCACTAGGGAGTGGAGGTCAGTGCGTCAGTAAGATTGATCCAAAAAAAGAAAGCATCATGTGACAGCGTCATCCTATTACGTCATCATGACGTCACCCGTCGTTAAATCTTGTGACGTCGTCATGACGTCACGGAAGCTGACGTGATATGATGACGCCATCACATGGCATCTTCGCTTGTGGAAAGGTGGACCGATCTCGGATGCATGCAAAACCACATTGGTTGCAGGAAGCTTTCGTGTGTGTGTGTGGGGGGGGGGGGGGGTATCAATACAATTTGACTGAGAAGAAAAATGATGATGACTTTCTCCTTCGAGCCGTCTAAGGCAAATGCATAAGAGAGCGCGTGACCTATAGAACATTAGTACGAATAATTGCGCTGCTTGAGCAAACATTGATCCCGTTTGCCATCGGGCCCAGAGAAAGCGAGCAGCTCGTGGCGACCCGAAAAGGCGCTTGCGCGCACTTTCCTACAACTGCTGCGAGACCTCCTCCGGCAGGACGCGAACTGCACGGCGGCTCGCGGCGCTCGCATCGCGGGGTCCGGACTCGGGGGGCGCACGCGTGGCGCGGTGGCCAAACGGGCCAAACTCGCTCTCCGCTCGCACCCCGGCTCAGAACACGTGCGTTCTCCGCGCTCTTCGGAAGGGGGGTGCTTTCACCAAACCGCGGTGCCAGCTCGACGGACGACAGTGCCAGCTTGTTACTTAAGAGTGGACCTCCGTACATCTGGAAGCCTGCATAGTTCATTGCTTGCATGGACGGTCGGTTTAATTCCGTTTTCTCACCTTCTCCACGGAACAATGTACAGAACGAGTTCGGACACTGCGAGTCACAGGGGTGACTAGACCGCGGAAAAGTGCTTTACTGACTGGTTGGCTCGATTTCGTCTGGGATGACTGTATATTCATCGCGTGAACACCGTTCGACTACTGCGAGCCACAGCGACGTTACGTCTGACTGGAAGTGTTTTGTGTGACTGTTTAGTTGTCGGCCGGTTCGGGAGAAGGAGCCCTTGCCGTGCCATGGAGTTGGTGTGATGTGCATTCGGGCACCGCGAGTCGCGACCGGAGGCTTCCGGTGAAGAGCAGGACGACAGTAGATTGTGACGCGTGGAGGCTGTAGTTAAGTCAAGGCGACAATGCCGACGGAGGCGTCGCCGACGCCTCGCTCCCGGCTGGCCCGGGTCCGGCGCTGCGCCCGCATCTTCCTGACGCACCTGGTGTCCCAGGTGGGCCTGTGCCTGCTGGTGGTGGCGTACGCCATCGTGGGCGCGCTCATCTTTCGGGCCATCGAGGCCGACAAGGAGGTGCACCAGCGCCAGCGCGTGTCGCAGCTGCGACGCCGCTACCTGCGCGAAATGTGGGACGTCACCGAGCGGCTCAACGTGTTCCACGACGAGCAGTGGATGGACGAGGTGGGCGTCAAGCTCAAGGAGTTCGAGGACGAGGTGGTGCTGGCCGTCCGCAACGACGGCTACGACGGCAAGGACGTCCAGGAAGAGGCGCTCCAGTGGTCCTTCTCAGGATCTCTGCTTTACAGTATCACCGTCATCACCACCATAGGTGAGTCCTTGTCTGACGACACGCTGCTTCCGTTACCTCGACTATGTGCAGTCGCTTTTCCTTCGAACTTTCTTTTGTTACCTTCGTCGCTGTTCGTCGAGCACGCTGTACTGCTCGTCGCCTGCTTTGACACAAAACACTTCGTTCGCCAAGGTGTTCTATCGAGGAACTTCACGAGAGATAGTATTATTATTATTATTATTATTATTATTATTATTATTATTATTATTATTATTATTATTATTATTATTAGTAGTAGTAGTAGTAGTAGTAGTAGTAGTATTGACAGCGATAGCGGCAGCAGTAGTATCAGTAGCAGGTACGTCGGTACAGATTTGCCTGAACTAGCACACTCCATAACCTGCCACACTGCGCTGCTGAAGGACGCATGAGGAAACGAGTGAAGTAGAAAAAAAGGTGAAGTACGTTTATCCTCGCCATAAACGCGTACAAACTGAGGCACCGCAAAGGTTTTGCGCACGCATATGCGATCGTCTGAATGAAGACAAACGCCGTATCTTCGATAAATCCCACAAGATGTGTCCCGTATCTCTATATATATTTCGATAAGTACCTTACGTTCCTTATTTATCCTTCATTTCCGGAATATGCAGGTCTTATTTTTTTAATTAGCAAAGTATTTAAATGATTTAATCTTGCATGCGTATATATTTTCATGGAGATGATAGCTACTTTTCGCTTCAATTCGCGGAATGGTTTTCTGTCGACGGAGACGAAGGAATCCCGAGAGCCCACTTTAATCTCTACTTTAACAAATATTCGTAAAGTAATTAGAGAATGACTTAAAATTTAATATATCTATTCAAAATTGTTCTCGTCAGATTAATACAGCTGTTTTGCCTGCTTGCACAATTGCACAACAATTGCAGTATTTTCTTGATGTATTATGTGTTAATATCCTTATTTATCTATTTATTTATTTATTTTATTAATAAGCATTCTTCAAGTTATCGTCGAAATGTTAAGATACAAAGTCTTGGCAAATCCCCCGGAGTTGGTACGTGCCATAGTGTTGAGCATACAAACAAACAATATGAGTTACAGCTTCGACGGCAAATTTTCTCCGAGCCTGAAGAAGAAAGAAACGAATATTTTCTTTCTATTGTCAATCATATACAGACAACTGAATAAGGCCCACCAGCACGGAACCACAAAGCATGTGGCCCAGTTGCTACTTGCAAGAAAGGTCTTGTATACACACAGCGGCGTTTCTTGTAAACATTGCGTGGCCCGCGGTCCGCGCTGCGCTCATCCGCAGAGACGAATCAAATTGGCACGCGCTCCCAGCGAACACGTGCTCGCGGCTTCCGTAATGAGCACGCTTGCTTTGTAAACAGCACCAGGCCTGTCCGCGCGAAGCTCTGCTTCAGCGGGGCTCAAGCTGAGTCATCGCACGCGCTCCCTTGGCATAGAGAACAACTCCAGACATTCATTTGTCTGGCCGTTTCTGTATCGCTCACTGATTCGCGTGCAAAAGTGTATACCTTCAGCAAGAACAGGTGATGGTTAGAAGAACAGAAACTTGAGGTAGGTGGTAAGTATTCACTGTAGAAAAATTGGTAAGGGTAAGGATCCATTGTAGAAAACTCGGTAAGGATGAGGATCCATTGTAGAAAAGTCAGACACAAGATAAGGAAAACTGGTGTTACGTTGAGGCCTCACATCTCAGTGTTAGTGGTGGATGTGCGTGCGTAAGCCAGACTTTCGTTGCCTTATGTAACACTCTAAAAAAGAAAAGAAAAGGTGTTCTTTGACTCTTCTTTGCTACGCATGTGACTCTCGCATGTATAACTCTCTTTAGAGAGTCACGTTTACTTTCTTTAAGAGAATCGTGGGATGCACGACTTTCTGAAGGAGAGTTAGAGTTTCTTTTTATAAAGAGTTATACATCCCGCGACTCTCCTAAAGAGAGTTAACTTGCTTCTCTAAAGAGAACGAGAGAGATGAGGGGGGGGGGGTTAAGGGCTCGTTTTTCTTTGCTAGACAAAATATTAATTAGAACTAACAGACATGAAAGCCAAGGAAAGTACAGGGGATGTTATCTGTAGTAATTATAATGAAAATGTGAAGAAAGTAAAGTGGACGAAAAGATAACTTGCCGCCGGCGGGGACCGAACCTGCGACCTTCGAATAACGCGTCCGGTGCTCTACCGTTGAGCTACGGCGGCGGCCATCATCCCGTCCACCTTATGGAGTATATACATGCATTTAAACCTAGGAGTGTTAGTCTTTGCTGCACATGCATTTAAACCTAGGATATTCTCTAAAGAGAGTTACACATGTGAGAGTCACAAAACAAAACTGTCCTTTGACCCTTCTTTGCTACACATGTGAGAGTCACATGAAAGAAGAGTCAAAGGACACTTTTGTTTCTTAGAGTGAAATATGAAAGTATCGCGCTAATGAAATGTCTTTAACTACCTTTCGTGTAGGCCCTCGGCGTGCTTCCGTATCCTAAAGAGCACAATAGCGGAACTTTCGGCCGCAGTCACATGCGGCAGAGTCACGTGACCTGAGCAAAAACGTCACGCGTGATGTCACTGGTAGAGCAGCGCGTCGCTGTCGACTCTGCTTCGGGCAGTAGTAATTGGCAAAAGAGTCAGAGCGTCAAAGCCTCAAAGCGGCATGGCGTAGGCTCCTCAAAATTTTCTTCCGTGCATGAGCTAAATGTGTTAAAGAAAGTGACTACAGACTAAGTCTTTCTCACACGTGAAGACGATTCATCGACTCAAGCGCTTTGTCGAAAACCAGTGTCTGAATTCATGAAGCTATTTCTTTCCGTCATTGATCTTTCTCTGTGGCCAACCGTCTTCACTTATGATATGCCCAGCATAGGCTGGAAATCTGTCATACGAACCATCCTAACGTAACAGATTTTGGTTAGCAACCCAGTTTTCGTTTTGTTTAGATGCCACGATTATCCTGATTGCTGTATCTCCGTGTACGTGAAAAAACAAACCGTGTACTCATGTTTATTGAGTTAGGCAAAGCTTTCTGCGTCCTAAAATACAAATATAAAAGAAATTCTGTGGGTTGACGTGCCAAAATCACTATGATTGTGAGGCACGTCGTAACGGTAAACTGTGAAATGTTTTTGGACCACGTGGGGTTCCTTAACGTCTACCTAAACCTATATATAAGTGCATGCCATACGGGTGTTCTAGCATTTCGCCCTTCTCGAAATGCGGCCGCCACGGCCTGGAATCGAACCCGCGTCCTCGAGCTTAGCAGCTCGACGCCTTAATCGCTAAGCTATCACTGCGGGTATATGAAGAAGTACATACGTAGGTATAGTGTAGTTAGTGGGTAAAATGAGGCTCGACGCCCAAAGAATTTTCGTGTTGTTGCCGCGTGGTGTACGGAAAGTAATTGAAACGGGCTTTTCGTGTATTCCCTGACAACGTGGCAGTGTACAACAAATTATAATGTCAGTTTTCATAAGACCTAACAGTGAGTTTATGATTAAACCACGTCCTTACAGTTTCGTAGACGTTCGCGTTTGCACCCGGGATAAATGATCTTTGCGATATTTTTACAGCAGAGCGTTTATGCTAGAGGTTGGCCGTGTGTCGTAGATAGAAAATTGCCATCATCAGGAGCCGGCACGCCCTCTCTTCTTCAATGCCATCTTCTGCTTCGCTCCCAAATCGCGTACGCCCATTTCTCCGGCGTGGGATGAAACAACTTTGATGGGCAAGAGAACGAGTACAGAGAAAGAGAGAAATCCTTGACGAGAACAAACATAGCCATGTATAGTATAGTATAGTATAGTATAGTATAGTATAGTATAGTATAGTATAGTATAGTATAGTATAGTATAGTATAGTATAGTATAGTATAAGAAAGGGTGCGAAAGAGAGAGGTGAGAGGGTGAAAGCCAAGCCAAGCCAGGACCAGCTATAGGTGCGCACCAGCTCTGCCGTCACCCAGCCTTGCGCGACTTCGTGCAAGCTGCGTTAATTTTTAGCTTCGGTAACTAGCTTGCATTTATTAACGAGATGCAATGTTATTGTTTTGTTTTATTTCATATATTTCTTTTTCTCTATCTCTCTAGACGCACTCACCTAACATATTACCTTTCTGTACCGCTGTCCCGGTCGGCCTTGCTGATTAAAGCGACCCAGTCGCTGTTTGCGTTTCTCGATCGTCGAGCTTGTGCACGCCCTTCCGCTAACCAAGACCAAAACTTTTACCCGGAGTGTAGTATATGCCGTGGTGAAACAAACAAACAAACAAACAAACAAACAAACAAACAAACAAACAAACAAACAAACAAACAAACAAACAAACAAACAAACAAACAAACAAACAAACAAACAAACGAACGAACGAACGAACAAACACAACCATTAAAACCCTGTTTTGTAGAATGAAAACCACAAAATACGAAGGAAAGTCAAGTCTAAACGGGCATGAGCCGTCGTCGCAAATTTTGGACTACTACTACTACTACTACTACTACTACTACTACTACTACTACTACTACTACTACTACTACTACTACTACTACTACTACTACTACTACTACTACGTGCTCCTTAACCACCCACGTCGTCCGCTATCCGTCCCATCAGAAGTGGCGAGCTTAGATATACACCAGCAAACCTGACAACACCGTCTGTCATTCACTCCAACCCTTTCGAGATGCCGGAAGCAGAGTCGGGAGCTGATATGAGCTGCACCGGTGGTGCGGGCGGCGAAAGTTTCAAAGCGTTAACTGGCTGTGGGCCAAGCCTAGAACTGATGGACGGCTTCGGGTCGATGGCTCCTCGCGATGCCTCCATCTTCCGCCTCTGGCGTCGCAGCATACCTAATCTGGACCCGACGTGACCCCACATGTGCGACGTTCTTCAGGAGCGACGCCTGGAATAAAAGCTGTCTCATATTTTGCCTACCTAAATATGTATGTAGGTTAAAAGCCTAACGTGATCTCCTTAATCAAACGGTGAGTCTATTTGAGTTGGGAAACTCCTCTGACTTAAAAGAGAAGGATTTAATTAATTTTAAAAAATTTCATTCACTTGCTCCGATCTACTTCTTTCGCTCAAAAAAAAAAAAAAAAACCGACTGCTCGCGCTGCACAACCATTCACCGGCCACCCCGTATATATAGGCACTAGATCTTGACCTGCAAGGTAGTGCCGGTGGGAGATTTCTCTTGTGCGTACATGAACAAGATTCGCAGTGTGCACGTTAACTAAAAGCGGACTGCGGGTCTCTGTGTCTAATCTTTCTTCTGTCTCTCATTGCCCATTAGCAGTGATCTTGCTGTGGGAAACACCAGCGAACACTGCATGCTTTGCCCCTCCACAAGTTTCATGTTAATGGAGCTGAAACACCCTTCCCTACACGCTTCACCCCTCGCCAATTTTGTTCTCTACAATTTCCCATTCAGTTACGGCAGGCCGCCGTTGTCACCGACGAGAGATGACGCTACCTGTACATGTCCCGTAGAGTCACTGGAAAATCAGAGTACCGCAAAGGTAGGCTGCACGCGGGCAACATTGGGTGGCGGCGGCCATGTCCCTTCCAGACCGTCCGGCGCGTTGCTAGCGTGTGTTGAGAAGTGACCGATCTTTTAGCCTCGGTGCCGTGTTACGCTCGGCAGAACGGCATTATATGTGTGTGTTTCTTCAAGAGGATATTAGAAGTGATTTCGAGTCATCGACAGGTATGGATCGACTGCGCAGTTAGCGGTGTAACTAATGAAACGTACGGCGAATGTTGCCATGTGCTCGCGAACTCTCTTCATGGCTTCATCGGTCTCTTTTCGTGTCACGCCCGGGCGTGTTCGCTAGGTCTGGATCTGTAAACATCGTTGCATTAGCGCAGTGACATCGTGCGAGATGCCATTTACTTCGACATTTGCTGAATCTTGACTGTTTGCGCTAGCTTTGCAGTCGGTGTTCAGGTTCACTGCACTCGAGAACGTTATCGAACAACATCGAGAACATTCAACATTGCGTCCTTCGACTGATCGCTGACGCATAGCTTGCTTGCGCACCGTGCTTGCTGTTCAACTGGTTGATATGTGTAATAGAAGTTGTGTGTGTACGGTAATTGGAAGTTGTGCGCGACGTCTTGATTCGGCACGCCAGCAGCCGAACGCACGGGTGAATCGGCGTGCGGTAGGTAAGGTGCATCTTATCTTACGATACGTAGAAAATAGGCCATCAAAAATGATTGACATCACTACTTAATTGTTTCATTTCCTATTTCTTGTCTCCTCAGTATTCCCAACGTTGCAATGAATTTGCAAATATTTTGCTGTTTCCGACAAAACATTTCTTTTTTTTGGCGTTGCCAGCGCGTAAACAGCTGGGGTTCGGTTTCTGCACTGCTATACTTTTTTTTTCATCATGCACTCTTATTAAAACTTCCTCGGCACGGTGCTTTATGTTCTTTTGATCAGAAATAGCACATCCCGGAATTTTTAAAGCGCATGCTACTGCAACACAGTATGTATATATACCTAGGGCTCGCATAAAATCGACTCCCTCAATGCATGGGATCTGCTTTTTTTTTTGCTGTGACCATTTCTCACCAACTATACAGTATTTTAAGGGTACGCTAATGCTGCATTGAATGCAGCATTAGCGGCATTTTTTGCAACAAATTTCAAAATACGCTTGATAACATTGCCTTGTACCAAGTTTATCAACAGAGTTCCACGCTTCTGTTTTGTGCAATGCCAAATATCATGCCACAATTGCCTTCAAGGTATACCAATAAACAGTTACTATTTTATTAAATCTTCGATTTCGCTCTCGTGCGTGGCACGCTTATAACTCGGATAGCATGCGTAATCTGTTCAACAGATCGAGATATAAACGGCCGAGCAAATAGAAAGGTATGTAGTTTGCAATATCGCTGACCACAGCGAACCGAAAAGGTGAAATATCCTGTCGCATAAGATCTTTTTCAGCAAAATTAATGTAGTTCACTGCAGGAAGGAGTGTTATTCGAGGGGGGCGAATTCGTTCAGGCCAACTATGCAGCCACGTAGAACGGCGCTCTTTGACATTAATCTTTTCCACACGGCAAACGAGATTCCCAAAGTAGCTCACCAGTAACGTTCGATTGATGGTGAGCTACTCTCTTCTGGCATCTGCACGCAGTGGCGTAGCCAGGGGGTGGCACACCGAGCCGTGCCCCCCCCCCCCCCGAAAAAAATGTCTCCTTACGCCCCTGTCTGCATGACGCGTTTAAAAAAAGCGACGAAGTACTTCTGGGGACCACGCTCTGCATTGAACGCGCCTGCACCCAACGCGCTTGGAAGGGATATGGCGGCGAGAGGTCACGTGATGAGAATAAGCCAATCGCGGCGGCGGCGGCGCGCGGAAAACAGATGCGATACTCTGAAATTTTTCCAGTGACTCTAATGTCCCCAAATACTGGTCATGAATCGGTTTACATGGGTCTGCTGATCTATGCAGTACTGGGTGCATTCTTCCACCACGAAATGCCTACCCGTAAAGTCGATGTTGTGCGTCGTCGTGCTCCGCGAATGAAGCGCTGCATGAATTATGCGGACGTAAATAACTGAAACAGTCAGCTTTCCTTCGTGCGCAAGAAAGTAGCGTATAACCGTTGCTGGAGGCGGTGAGCCGGGCTCACTCCTCATATATCGTACGCGTGCTACAATGTGGTTGGCGTCTGGAACGTTTTAAACTTGTCAAACTTGTCGATATTACACCAACGTTGCGGAAAGTGTAGACAAGCTATAAACGGACCGCTTCAGTTCGTGCATATATATCGTCTGTCAAGGATTTTCTGTAGCGCTTTTGTTCATTGAAATTGGCAATGGCCCAGGAGGCGCGAGAGCATAGCGTCGGCGAAGGGGAGACAGCTTCGTGTGTCATCGAATGATGTTGGAAAATGGGTCGTTTTCGACCAACATCGTGAATGCGCAATGTGTGGGTAGAATTACACGCTGCTTGCAGTATCCAACTGCAGTTTTTCTTCATCGGCACACTTTGTTATTTAGGTGCGCGGTCAGTGGTACCTTGATGAAAAGAAAAATATTGTGGCCTGTGTACTTTATAAAAAGGTGCGTGTTCAGCCTTTCGTTTTGTGCAATGAAAACCACCTTATCGCACGCTTGTGAAGTTGCGTTCTCTTATGAGGGTTTGTATAGGGGATAGAGCCTTCACCCACCCAACACATCTTTGGGATGCTGCTCGCGAGCATGCTTTCTTTTAGGAGGGGGTTGGGGAGGAGATACGCAACCATACTTACAGTAATCCACCGATCAATATGACGGCGATCAAGAAGGCCTCGTTTGAAAGGTCTATGCTCATAGGCATGCACATTGGGGTGAGGGGGGCGCCTTTGCCTTTAGATGATCAGGAAGGGGTCCCCCCCCCCTTCATCATTTAAAGGGGAGGGGGGAGCCAGTCTGCCCCATACCTTCACTCAGTCAGAACTTTCAGGTCATGTTTTAATGTGCTGGGTTATGGCTACGCATGTTTTCTGACGATAATGGTGACAAGGTACCCCTGATGTTGCATTCAACGAACTGTTTACTTCCCACCTTTCCGGGACCAATGGCAGGCGTCAGGGCTCTGTGAGAAGCTCGACATCGCTTTATTTTCAGTTTTGCATGCATTGCGGAGCTCGTTCTCTTTCGGAACGAGCTTCGCAATGAGGGGGGGGGGGCTGCGGTGAAGACACTCCCCCCCCCCCCCCCGCCTAATGAATAACCCTGCGCACGCCTAGGCATATGCTGACGCGAAATTTTCGGCCGTGATGCAAGCTTGCTAATGCGTTAGACTACACGAAAAAAAAAAAAAAAACGGCACATTCTGTTTGCGCAAAAAATTTACAATGTCGCCACCAGCGTGGCTCTTCATAGCTTCGTCTCAAAAAGTTCCTGAGAAAACTCCCTGCCTGTTCTGAATTGTCGCAGAGTTCTCTCAGCCTTCTTTGGTTCCCGTTACATCTTTACCAAGCTCGCGAACGGGACCCGAGCTTTGTTTTAGTATACTACCCCTGTTTGTGATCGCACACACGTCTGGGCTTTGACCTTTGTCTTTTCACGAAGAAAGGAAACCATAATAATGCAATGAAAAGAATGAAAGTATTGTGCTGGATAATTTTATTCGAAAACTACGCTCATTATCCTCGCCGGTGCCGTTTCACGAGGCAAGTCGAAGCTGCATTCGCAAGCGGGTAACGACTGTGTACCACGTCCCCCTCCTCCCCTCCTTACTACCCCCCCCCCCCAACTAGAAAAAAAAATATTGACAAAGGGAAGAGACATGGTGATGACTTTCTCTGATGTCGCTTAACAAAGGAGCCATACGTTGTTGCGCAAAAATAATACAATACCGAAGCGTAGTCTAGCGCATCTTCTTGTGTCTGCACGAACAAGAGTAGGCCGGTCAGGCGCATATTATTACAGTAAGACAGATAACTGGGCAAGTTGGTATGGATCCATAATTTAAACTTTTTTAGCGCGCACAAAAGACAAGGACAAGGTGGCTCTAACAGATAAAGAGTTTGTTTTTTTAAATTCTGTTTAGCCCTTCTGACAGTGTGTCACATGACTTGCGCCGCACATGCTCTATGCTGGTTTTTGGGTATTTATATGTATCGTTCCTTTGAAAAAATAAACAGTTGAGAGTTAGCGCTCGTGTGTCTCTTGCTTGTCCTTGTCTTTTGTGCGCGCTAAAAAAGTTTAAATTATGGACGCATATTATTACTTCCTTTGCATTCGTTACATAACGCTCCTCCCGCGAGCTTTACGGTCTTTTGTCTGCGTGATTAATGCAGATTAAATTCACGTCGCGCTGCAGCTAAGGCTGAATAACGACGCGATCCACGCAGCCATTCATTCGTTTCAAGACGAGAGAGTGCAACCACGGCCAGAGCACTGCGAGAAAATCTCGCGAATGCAATGGCGATCTCGTTCCGGATGAAATGGCTTCTTTTTATGTTCTCCTCGTTCAGATTCTTGCTCATCTGGAGCGGAACAGGGCAGTGGGTGTGGGGAGGAGGGGGAGGAGGGGGAGGAGGGGGGTCATGACGGAGCAGAGCTTCCCGTCTTTTGTCGCCTACTTCATACCACTTGCTTCGCGCTGGGTCATTGGCCGTCACTCAAGGAGTAGAGCTTGAAAACAAAGCTCGCGAGGAGGCACTGTAGGCTACAGAAGTCGCCCCCTTTTGCCGTCTCCACTCCCCTCTCTTGCTAGACTCGTCGCGACAGAGCGGGTCAGAAAAAGCGAGCCGAGAATAGGCGGCGTGGTGACAACGGGATCGGCTTCTAACGCAGCTCTCTCAACCTCCAAGAGCTCCGCTTCGTTTCCGCGGCGAAACAATCGCGGATACTCTACTCTTGCTGCTGCTGCTACTGCAGAGCCACTGCCGCTGTCAGCACGGTTTGTGCTCCTGCGCGAACACCCAAGATCGGGGAAGCCATTGTAGTTCGCGGTTCTCATATATATATATATATATATATATATATATATATATATATATATATATATATATATATATATATATATATATATATATATATATATATATATATATATGTTGCCACACCCGCTTCTTGTTTTATTTTGATGTATTCGGGTTTGACCCGCAAGGACGGTTAACAACGCTCGACGCAGAGAGGCTTCGCGATTGTAGTAGATCACTTTGTTAAGATTGAGCGCAGGACGCGAATAGTCTAGATTATTGCAGAGCTTGCGCGACCACCGGTGATAAGACTGGAAAGTTCGATGCGTGATGTATAAAAGACGGCGCGTCCCAGCCATGATCAGTTTTTCAACGGCCGACGCTCTGTTCGCCGCTATCAGTGTATTGCTGTAGTTTCACTTTCAGTTTCCCGGCCGCAAGTTCGGCCAAATAAAGAGTTTCATCTTGGAAACGCCGACTGCTGCCTTCGTCGACGTCGCGACCCCGAGAAAATATGTAACTCCCACATCACCCTCTCTCTTTCGCTCTCTTCCTTCTCTCCTTTCTTTCTTCTCGGATCAGTGGTAGGCGTGCGCAAAGGAGGGGCTCACTAATACCTCGTTTTTATACTGTATTCTGATCGTAGGGGCATCAGTGGGAGGGGGTCGGAAAGAAGGGGGGAGGCTACGGCAGGCTACTCCTCAATGGAAGAGCTGTCTGCTGTAAGGTCGAAGTCTTGGTCTGTTGGTACATAACGCTGAAAGAATAAAGCTGTCAAGAAGACGACGGACGAAGTAGACAAGTGGCATACACAACGACTGGTCTATCAGCCGTGCTTTATGAGCAAACATCTTCCAGGAAAACCAAGGGGCGCATGCGCTGGTCAAGAACAAAATCAGCCTACTTGAAAACAGAGATTCTATAACGCCAAAGTGATAGGAACTCCCATTCCTTCTGCATGAATGAAATGGATGTAGGATCCTTACACAATTGTCACGGTGCATGTTGATATGATAAGCTTCAAGAAGTTCGCGTTCCACCTTGCCCCCGCCTCTACCAAGAATCCTAACATTAGATAATAGTGGAACACATCCACAGTTTCGACAATGGCGTTGCAGATTAGCCCCGTCCGAAGTTTTCAAAGAGTTGTGGTGTTCGCACAGCCTGTCATTTAAACATAGGCCGGTTTGGCCGATGTAAACTTTTTCACAGGTTAGCGGAATCAGATACACTACAACTGTGGCGCAGGTCGTGTACCTGTGTTCATGCCGAATAGAACATGCGCTTCCTCGAGCCACACGTGCACACAGCGAAGAAAGTTTGCAAGGGGCAGAAAAAACAACATCTACGCCCTGTCTCATAGCAGCTTTTTATTGCGATAGCAATTATATGCTCGACGGGTTTTTGCCGTCGCCGTCATGTCCCTCTCGTATAAAGTCCAAACTGATAAGATCCCCGCGCGTCGTATGTTCTACCGCGGGTAAAAGCGCCCGAGCGGGGGCGACGAACGCGGCCGAAGCAGAGATCAAACGAGCCGGCCCATTTCCGTCGCTCGGAGGGTGCATGCGATAACATCACCCCGCTCGGGAGGCCTGCCGTCGAAGCAGGCTAGAAACGCCCCGCCCGTCTTTAACGACCATGAAAAGACGCGAGGGGGGGGGGGTGTCGTGCGAGCAGCAACTTTGAACTTTGAACCTAAGGGCGCGGGCGGGCGGCTCGTATACCCTTCTACATGCTGCGCTCTCAACGCGAAGTGACTATGCGGAGAGCATCTTTCCCCGGAGCGGCTGTATTCTCTTACACCAGCATTTTGTAGTTACGCGATATCGGATACAAAACAGTTAGCTGCCAGCCTCACTTCGTATAACACTACGATTTGTTGCTATCGCATTCATTGCTTCGCCCTTGCGTTGAAACTGTGTCTTTTTTAACATTGTGGGAAACCTTATGTAAATAAGGCATCACAACAACACTTTTACGCTGAACACCTACTAGTTCTGCGCATTTCTTCGCCGGCCTTTTAATCTTTTGCAGCAGAGTTTCTGCTACAGCTGCCAGCACCTGTTTGGGAAAACGCTCGGCTTCCAAACTTACAACCTGACGGTCATGACTGATAACCTCACCGATGATTTATGGTGATGATGGTTTTATGTGACGAAGAGTCCTCTCGCTTTGAGAACTCAAAAATGCAAACTATCAAGATCAAATTTTAATCTGTAGAACTGCTTGCTGTACCGGCATATACTGTCAAAATGTTGTGCATACGCCTTTGTTTCATGCAGTGATCAACAAAGAAAAGTTCATTGAACGCAAGCGCTTAAGGCACTTATACACTAAATACTTATAAACTGTGTCAGTATAACTTCCACTGTACTGTACGCATGTTTCTGCTACTACCACAAAAGTACTGAACGGCCACGTTCGAGGTTACACTGTATACAACCTTCAATAATGTGACAGTCTCATTGATTGATTTAGTTTACATATTGTGTTTAATTATTAGCCGATCAGACTTTTATCAAAATGTCTCAAAATAGTTTTGAGCTCTGCGAATTATTTTTATCTGAGATTTCTTGATGCTTTGCATGGGAAGGAATTAAATCTATCATTGACCAGTAGCGTAGCCAGAAATGTTTTGCGCGGGGGGGGGGGGGGGGGATTTCAACCATACTTTTAGTATGTTCGAGCGTGCGTTTGTATGTGTGCCGTGTGTATATACACATGAAATAATTAAGAAAATTCAGAAGGTTTGCACCTACCCCCCCCCCCCCCCCACACACACACACACACCCGCCACCCGCCCCACCGCCCACCTGGCTACGCCAGTGTCATTGACTTATACTGGGAGCTCCTGGCTCACAATGCTTTATCATACGAGGAAACTACGCGAGGCACTCCAGTGACTTCACTCGTTTGGTCTTGCGATTCCGTGGTGCGTGAAAAAATAATAATAGAAAAATAGTATCGACAACTTAGTCATTATAAACATTGCGGAAACTTAAGCTCTTGTATTTCTCAACGTCCTGCGAAGCTGCAACAATTCCTATAAAAACACGTTTCACTTTTTTGTTATTACCGATTCCTGTGAAAGACGAGCCACACATATTTTTTTCAGCGTATTATCAATGTTATTGACATGTCTTTAGGTGCGCGTCACGCTATCACGTTTCTTGCTTACGCGGCATGTCGACGTGCTTGTACGTCGACGAGCCGCGTCATCGTGAACGCTAAGATGGCGTTCACGATGACTTGAATACAAACCAGAGGTGTGCACGGGCTCCGGGTTACCCGAAAGCCCGAGCCCGACCCGGCCCGCGGGCCGGGCTCGGGCGGGCCGACGTACTTTCAGCTCGGGCCCGGGCCGGGCTCGGGCTACTTGGAGTTTTATCGGGCCGGGCTCGGGCCCGGCGAAAAGCCCGACTCAAGCCCGAAATATATAGAATGAGCGGGAATTGTTTTCCACCACGCATACAGCGCCTTTTCCGCGACCGCCCTTTCCCGCTTTTCTTTTCCATTCGCTACATTAAACAAAAGGGGAATAGGTAAAGCACTGCTTCTGTTGCACTCCGACAAACAGAGAAGTAACACCACCTGAGCTAGTGACGGCGCCACGCGACTGTTCGCGTTAGATTTAAGGCCAAATCCCATATGAGTGAAAATACACGCGACAGCGACTCGACGTAGATCGCCTTCGTGCTAGCTGACGCTTGCATGGGCATACCCCATACACGTGACGGCTTTGGCGAGCGAACTCCATTGTTGCTGGCATGAGGCCGTCTACTTGTATAGCAAAAGTGCCGCGCTGTCGCAGGTGTGCGATGCAAATAAAATTCCCAAGCTTGCCAGGCTGGCAATAAAGATATTAGCAATTCCGGCGACGATTGTAAGCAGCGAACGTAACTTCAGTTCGGCGGCCTACATTATGCAAAAGCGCCGGACTTCGTCGAAGCCGGAATCGTTGGACTGCTCGCTGTTTTTGCGCGACAATTTGTAATCTGTGTAATAGAGACTGTTCGTCGTGTGTAGTTTGATCATATTTGATATGCTCAATAAAATGCCAAATTACCGGAAAACAGTGTTTTGTTTTCGCAGCGAACCTTCAAAAAGGCGGGCCGGGCCGGGCCGGGGCCGGGCCGGGCCGTGCCCGGGATTGTGTTTTCGTACGCGTCGGGCCGGGCTGGGCGAGCTCGCAGCCCGTTGCTGTCGGGCTCGGGCGGGCCTTCGACAAAGTCAGCGGGCCCGGGCCGGGCTCGGGCTCGGAAATACGGCCCGTGCACAGCTCTAATACAAACTATCCATAGGTAACCGTCAGTATCATAGCCAGAAATTTTTTTCGGGAAGAGGGGGGGGGGGAGTTCAACCATATTTTATGTATGTTCGTGCGTATGTATGTTTATATATATATATATATATATATGTGTGTGTGTGTGTGTGTGTGTGTGTGTATATATATACAAACGCGAAATCGAAAAATTTCGGGGGGGGGGGGTTACTTAGTTGTTCATATAGATCACATATCTTCACCTATTGTCATAAGTAGTCTCAATTCGGTTCAGAAAAAAAAACAGCCTCCTCATTTTTTAGAGCGCAGCTCTTGCCCGTTCCTGCGTTGGGCGGCGTCGCCGTTGGCGCGGTGGCGTAACCGATAGACATGCAAAAAAAATCAAATGGGATTTGAACTTGGGCCCTCTGCGCGGCTGACGACCATTCTACCACAGAGCCACGCTGATGCTTGAAACTCGTTTGCAAAAAGACCTTATACATGCGTCATGTCGGGCAAGGAATCGCGTTAACCTATGTAATATAGCGTGGCAGTAGAGTAAAATAACAGCCAGTCATCACACAATGCTAATTGCGCAACGAGTGTGTGGTTTAATGCTTCCCACTCACTTCAGAGTGCTCAGCCATAATTCTTCATCGTCATCAGCCACATGGAGCATCAACAAAGTGCACATAATACCTTACAGGTGTGTAGCGGGTACCTCGTTTATCCGCAGAAAGACGAATAGTGGCGTAGTGGGTACTGTCCTACTTCACAAAAATTATGATTTAATGGCGTAGTCGACACCTTGCGGAAAGCCAAGACTTCAAACACTGTTGGCCTTGTCACAACACGAAGCTGCGCTCAGAATCCACATTAGACAGTATCGTAATCTTCGGCAATTTTTCCTTTTAGCTTCAGAATAACATCTTTTAAGTTCTTATGCCCTTTGCTCGTATAGTATCGCCTACATGCGCGTAAGTCGGTTACTTTCGTTCCTCCAATTATCAATCCTTTATTACATTCTTTGAAATCAGTTTCTTGGTGTACATTCCGTGTGTAAATTAAAGAAATATGCAATACGTGTAAAACGTTGTCTGAAGACCTTCCGAACCTTAAACCTGCCTGCCAGGGGCGCAGCCAGAAAATTTTTTCGGGGGAGAGGGGGAGGGTTCAACCATACTTTATGTATGTTCGTGCGTGCGTTTGTATTTGTGCGTGTATGTATACGTAAGCAAAATTGAAAATTTTCGGGGGGGGGGGGGGTTCAACCATACTTTATGCATGTTCGTGCGTGCGTTTGTATTTGTGCGTGTATGTATACGTAATCAAAATTGAAAATTTTCGGGGGAGGGGGGTTGAAATCACCCTCCCCCCCTCCCCTCTTGGCTACGCCCCTGCTGCCTGCGCTAGGAAAATTTGTTTTAACACGCACTTCCTGTCCCGTATAAAGGAAATTTAGTTGAATTCAGGAATTTGAAGATATACCCAGAGCCCGGAGTGTTCTACTATATAAAATGCTTTGCTGTACTCGACGAAGCAAACGTACGAACGTTTTGTATTATTTACAGTTTTCCAACAACCATCTTATGTTCGCGATGTGGCCCTTCGTGCCACGTCATTTTGTGAACCCTTCTGACTAATCTTGCGTAGCTCAGTGTTCCTTATTAGTACGCCTTTAAATAACCTCGCTCATAGAAAAAGAGACTTTAAACTTTCGCGACCCCTTTCGCGATCGGTCATCGTACCCCTAGCGCGCTGCCGTGTTCTCTGTCGCTTGTCATGCCTTGCCAACCTCTTCGCGACAGGTGCTTTATCCCCGCCGACTCTCGCTTCTTCAGCTTGCCGACTCTCTCGTCTCGCTTGCCAAGATTCATTTTTTTTTTGTTTGCCGGTGATTCGCGAACCGAAACAATACAAATTTGCCGGCGTATTCGAAATTGCGTCGCTGCATGCGTCTTAAAAAGCCACTTTTATCCCCACGCACTCCGTTCTCGAGTTAGTGGAGGAACTCAGGCACGGTTTAAGTGCCTCGCATTTTGAGCGAACAACCGCAACGCAGCAGCGCGTCGGATTGGGGTCAAACGGTTCCAGTAAACTTGGCACATCGTCCTCTAGAGCTTTCGTGTTTCTCCGAAGTGGTTTCTACGACAGGGTGTCGTAAAAGAGGCGCAAACAAAAACAAGCACACGTGGAGTATTCCTGCAAAACGTTCTATATTTCGCGGCGGTGAACGAACTGCAGGCTTGGCGTAAAGACCGCGAATTCATATCGCATATATACCGTCTACACAGCTAACTGGTTTCGTATACACTCTACGAAAGCGTTGCTACGCCTTTTAAAGCGATAGCGTTGAAGAGCTCGTTTCACAGAAATTCAGGTGTCGGCGTCGGCGTCTTTGGCTGTCAGTTTGGTTGTGAGCGAAAAATCGCGACGGATGCAAATAATAAAAATCATTGGTCCAAGGCGGTATCGAACCCAGACCTCCTGCATGGCAAGCACGCGCTTTACCACAGAGGCACACCAGTACTTGAAGTTGTCTCGAAAAAAAAAATCACAGCATATCCACGGAGTGAATGATGATGAGTGGGCGAAGCTGCGGAGGTTCATCGGTAAACCGTGAATCTTCCGTGAATTCTGCCCAGTGCATCATCACCGACGTGAGATCGGGCGCGTTTATACTAAAGGTTCGATGAGTTATGACGACTTGCACCGCACTTTAATTTTACATGTACGCTGTGAATTTTCATTGTTTAGAAAACCATTGCTTTAGAAAACATCTGGCGTCTTTCGTTAAGCAACTGGCGTCTTTTCGTTTTGCTTTAGAAACATCTGGTGTCTTTTCGTTTTGCTTTTAGAAAAGAAAACATCTGGCGTCTTTCGTTGGTTTATTTCATCAATCAACGGCGTTTTGAACAAAATTTTTATTGTTTAATCACGCACCGGAGAAATCTCACCAGGCACTACCTTGGAGGTAAACAATGGCTGCTAATGGGAATGAGAGACAGAAGAAGTCGGCTTTTAGCTAACACTTACACTTCTACTTCTACTAACGTTTCCTACTGGAACATGCCAATGGCTGCTAATGGGGAATGAGAGACAGAAGAATTCGGCTTTTAGTTAACGCGCACGCTGCGAATTTTTTATTGTTCAACGCACAGGAGAAATCTCCCACCGGCACCACCTTGGAGGTCAAGATCTGGTACTAGCGTTACGACTGGTTACGCACTACGAGGGACGAACGGGTGCCACCTTAAGGAGCTTCGCCCCTAAAAAGAAGAGAAAAGAAAAACCTATATTAAGACACGCATAGTTCGAGGAGTCGCGTTGCGTGGTAGAGGCGTAGAATCGCACCAAGCGTCACACCATGTCACTTGCGCAACGAGTGGATGGTTTAAAGGCCCACCCATTACAAAGCTTTCAAGCATAATTAATCATCATCAGCAACAGCATCAACGGAGTGTGCAGCTCAGCAGGCGCGCGTGTCGCTTTACGGGTGCGCAGTAGTTACTTCGCTAATTCGTAAAAGGATGAATTATGGCGTAGTGGGCACTTCGCAACTGCAATTGCAGTAGGCACTTTACGTGTCCACTGAAAAGCGAAGCCAGGATAGCGATTAAGAAGGCGATGCGAACAGGCGATGCGTCAAGGGGCCTGATTACGCGATAGCGTAATCAGGCCCCTTGACGCATCTTCCAAGTTATTGAGACGAAACCAACTGTACGATCGCTTGTGACGGACTGGAAACTGAAAGCTTCTTTCTGTGCGTGTGTCAGTACGAGGTACGAACTTCTCTCCTCAGATCTTAGCCTCCATTTCTTTTCACACGTGCAAAGTAGACAACCACCAAACTGAGCCTGGTTAACCTCCTTGTATTTTGCTTATGACCTCCCCCCTCCCCAGTTTCTCTCTCTCTCTCCACTCTTAATTTCCTTCCATGCTCGTAAGTTCTGATTAGTCAGTGGAACAAATTCACAAATAAGTTCACTATACTCTATAGTTAAACCGGTGCCGAACGAAACTGTGAATTAATTGTCGCCTCCCCGCACCTCGAACGAACGCCTCAAGAAGCGTCCTCCAGACTCTTCACTGAGCCCCCGCCCCTTGAGTTTGGTCGAGGTCCAAGACTTTTGTCGCTTGCCGTGCCTCGGTCTCAGACGTGACTCGCCCTACTATTTCGTCTTCGTCTCGTGTACCGTCTCTCGCGGGATCCGCGGCTTCTGGGGCAACCCTTCTACTCGAAAAAATAGAAAGAGAGAGAGAGAGAGACTAACAGAAAACTAAAAGGTTAAGCAAAACTATAGAGTTGAGCTCTTTTACTGCGTTTCTAGGAAGGAGCAGAAAGGTAACGACCTCACTCCACCTCTGGCTTTTCTTCAGAAAGCTTCCTAGCCGAAAAAGAACAGGAAAGAAAAGCCAGTGACGCGAGCGGTTCGAGCGACGTCTGAGTTCGATGACGACACGCGCCGCGAATGTCTGTATATAGCTGTAGTTGTGTGATTGCCTGAGAGGTGTTTTCAGAGCTGTTGCCGAGCCCTGTAACGCGAGCTAGCGACTATACGCGTGCACTGGTATGAGACGAGCGCAGAGCGTTCCGCGCCAGGTTGCCACAGTTTTCTCGGTTAAGTCGTCGCCACCGCTCGACATTAATCACGTCACCCCGGCGCAGTGCGGTTGCCGAGCGCAGTATGCGCCATTTCAGTCTCTGCTACCCGGCTCCCGGCTATCATTTTGAGCGTGCTTCCGTGTGACCGATGTGGCTGAGTAAGCTACCACACCGAGGCGCTATGGAAGAAGAGATGTTGCTGCGCTTTTGCTTTTGCGGTGATGCGATGACTAAAAGCCGCCCCCGGTGTAGCATGTCCCGCTTGTATATATATAAGCGCTCTCTCTTCCGGTCGATGCGGTTGCTTTTAGCGCAGAAGCGGTACGTTGGACTTTTGTTTGTGGACAGCTTGATCGGCCACAGAGAGCGTGCGTGCGAGAGAGGGAGAGAGAGAGAGAAAGAGAGAGAAGGAAGAGAGAAGGTTAATTAACCAGCGTAAATAGATAAGATGCTACTGCACTCTCGGTCTCCGTTCTCACTTCCACAATGCGGCAGGGACGGGCACACCGAAAAAATATTGCCCCCGCCCCCCAAAAGCAAACATACTCAAAAGTCAAAACAACACAACACATGAGTTCCCCACCTCCCTGCCCTCCCTAAGGAACTCGCTCACTTGTCGTGGGTGCCGCCTCCCCCCCCCCCCCCCCCCTCCACCTCGTAAGACAAATCCTGGTGCTACCCCTGCAATGCGGCCACTCACTATATGCAGACGCTGTTTGTATAGTAATAGACGGTGCGGGGGAATATTATGACAGAAAAAAGTAAGGCATCACTTGACAATATGTCGCGCTAACCGTGTCGCGTTGAAGTAGGTATACGACGGGCGCTCATAAAACTGGCATGATTTTCGATAGGGGCACAGATTGGACTGAGAGGCTTAGATGGGAGTTAAATAATAAGCGCGCAATTCACGTAATTAACCTGCTGCACGTTTTCAACAGCTATCTGCTGGTCAGCAAGCACTATAGCTGCCAATTGTACATCGTAACTTATGGTTCAACGTCGAATGTCGGTCGGTTACCTTATTGTTCGACGTCGTGACTTATTTTCGACCATATTTAAATCGCCTGCGCTATATCACAGCAGTGTCGTATGCTGGGGCATTGTCACCATACATTGCCACCAGCTCTGTTAATTAGATTCCCTGGGATTGGGTTCTTTCAACGTATAGAAAGCAGATCAGTGCTTGTGCTTCAACCAACTTTCCTGATAAATGCTGTCACTATCATTATTATTATTTTTTAATGTCAAAGGTGTTTTATGATGCTCTATAAAATACATTATATTTTCTACTTAGCTTATGGGGATATGCGGTCAGTGTGATTTCCGTCGTGTATTAATCGTTCCATATTACACTCTAAGAACTCTGACTCTCCTTTTGTACATGTGAGAGTCACATGTCTAGCACTCGCTTTAGAGAGGCACGTTGACTCTCTTTAGGAGAGTCGTGGGACGCACAACTTCACAAAAGAGAGTCAATGCACGACTCTCCTAAAGAGCGTCAACTTGCCTCTCTAATGAGAGTGCTACACAACACGTGGCACCCACATGTATAAAAGAAGAGTCAAACGACACCTTTTTTTTTTCTTAGAGTGTATGGTGCCGCTAAACAAAGGTTACGAAATCCCGTCGCACCATAATCCTATAAGTCCTTCATAGTGCATTGTTTAGGCATGATGATACATACCTAGAGCACATTAGTAAACGCGCTCATTATGGTCACGCAATAAAGCACTGAAATGCCAGCACGACAAGCGCACATTGCAGGGATGATGTCAGATATTTCAGTGGGTCTCGCATACGTTGCACCAGAAATGGCTGCGCGCTATAAGGCAGTAGGCTCCGTGCTCTTCATGCGCTGACCATGACAATATGCATTGTACCACCGCCACAACGTTTACGTTTTGTGTCGACAACGTTACGAGTAAAGGAAAACCTCCGGTCATTCCGGTTAATTCTTCAAGAAGAATGTCGACGGTTCACTATAACCGTTTATGCGACCGTCGAAGAACTCAGCGTGTCGCTTTAAGGGCAGTGTAGAACGCATTGAACGGAACCGACCACTTGATTGATCTTTGAGCGCATGTCTAAAGACGCGGCATTTTGCGGAGAGAAGGACGTGCCACGCACCGCCCATCGTTCAAAACGTCAAACGTGCTGGGAGCACAAACTTATACACAGGGGTTCTTCTCTTCTGACCTTGTCCCAAAGAAACGGTCCGCGAGGGACTGCGGAAGACACTCCGAGAATGCCGAGGCGAGGGCAAACTGCAATGTCGCGCAGCCGCGCGCGTTACTCCGCCAAGGCCCAACCATGCCACTCGCACACGCATCGACATTGCCTTCAAGGAGGGCCTGCCATCACGCACATACTGTATACCCATGGCCAGATACGATGATGATGGGCCGGATGATTGAAGTCGAGGGCTCTTCGCCCGCCGCGCTCTGCGTCGACGCCGCCCTCGATCAGCTGCTCCCGAGTGTTTCCCCGAAGACGACGACACGTTTGTTTTGAAAGCGACTGGCTGTCTTGCGGAAGGAGGCAGGCCCGCCTCATCGCGAAACCTAAACTGCATCTCAATGGGGCCCTCACGGTTGGCGTCGGGCCAGCGGGCCGTCGCTTCGTGCTCGGCGGGGAAGCCTAACCTTCCCTTATTCTCGACTCCGTCCCATTTCGCTTTTGTTGAGGTTACATACAACGCGTCGCTGTGTACTGGAAGGGACGCTGGACGGCTGGCGGAGGGAGAAGGACTGCAGTGTTTGCGTTCTGCGCCCCATTCGCGACACTGATGCACATCGCAAACCGCGCAGAGTGTAAGAAACTGGGATTGACACCTCCGCGTGAAAAGAGCGATGTCGCATAACAGGTGACGGGGACACATGCAAATTACACCCCCGGACGCGCAGGGATGCGCTGTATAGCAGAACCACTGTTTCGCTTTCACTTGGCTCTAACTGGTTTATGTGTCGCATGCGTGCTTGCTCATGCGTGCGTGTTTATTTGCGCATCTTTGTGGTTGGCTATAAGGGCTAACTCTGTAAGGCATTGTGTGTACTTCGTTGATGCTGTGTCTGATGACGATGAAGAATTATGGCTCAACCCTTTGTAATGGGTGGACGAAAGCGGAATCTTTTTCGAGGAGCTCGTTTCTTTGTTTGACACATCCCAAATGAACCCAACACACAATAACAATTGTTGGTGTTTTACCTCCCAAAACCACGATATGATTATGAGGGACGCCGTAGTGGAGGGCTCCGGAAGATTTTGACCATCTGGTGTTCTTTAACGTGCCCCTAAATCTAGGCACAGAGGCCTCTAGCATTCCGCCTCCACCGAAATGCGGCCGCCGCGGCCGGGATTCGATCCCGCGACCTTCGGGTCAGCAGTTGAGCACCATAACCACTAGACCACCGTGGCAGGTAACCCAACCGACAATTACGACAAGGAAAGCATAGTGGACGCTAATTGTTATTTTTAACTGTGCTGTAGTAATTATGACGTAAATTTAAATGAAATAAAGTGGACGGGGTATCACCCGCCCACGGAAAGGGTGATACTTCGACCGCTTGAATTCATTTCCATTTACATCACTATTACTACAGTACAATTCAAGAAAATAAAACAATTAAGCGGCGGTTAGGCTAGGTCTGACTGTTCCCACGTGGGAGCGGCCCGCGGTGCCACCCTAAGGGGTGGCACTTCTCCGGATCTTTAAATAAAGTTCTTCGTACCGTGCCGTAAGGGCCCCTATGCCTTCCCTGGCCTAATTGTTTGTAGGATTAATTTGGTTTTCTTGTAATGGGTGGGAAGCTTTAAATTATCCACTCGTGACGCAATTCGCATTGTGTAACGCCTAATGTTTGTTGTCTGCCGTGTAGCTACCTGTAACCGTGTTTAGCCATAACCATAGTTAACTGAACCGCGGTTAAGGCTGGCTGTGTGACAGGTGTATAAAAGGTACATGCTGAGACACCGCGTTTGTCCCACTTATGCCTGGCCGCGTGATAAGGGAATATTATGCTACATCCTTGGTACATTCAACGAACGGGCTGCTATGCTTAGTATTGCAGTCTTCTTTCTTATCTGCCGGGCAAGTCAGCTTGCATAGCTATCCTAAACCAATGTCGAAGCCTTTCCGGGATGGTCACTCTACCAATTGATATAACCAGGAAGAGGCAGCAGATAGCAGAGCAACGCCGAATTCGGACATCTCGAAGCATAAAAATGCCTATTTACCGCACAGACTCCTTACCCTCATGTTACGGTATAGCAAATATAACGTATCAGTTCTGCAGAATGAATTTGCTCTATCCAGAGTCCCTGTTCCTGGAATTTTCCGGACCAAGACTTTCTGGCCAGCTGCGACATTTACTCCCTAAACCCCTCAGGACTTCCACATTAGAAGTTTTGTGCTACTATCGCGTGAGTGACGCTACCCCCCTTTCACGCACCCTGCATCGCATTGCGGATTGGCGAAGAATTGGTTTGTTGTCATATTCGCTGAATTTATCTCACACACATTATAGGTATACCTACGAAACCAGCCGAAGCTTCCTCGATTCAAATCTTGTTTTCCAGCCCTTCTCGTTCATTTGGGCTTAGTTTTCCGACTGCCTCCGCGCCGAAAAGATCAACCGCCAAAATTTCGGGCGTAAGGCCACCCATTTTAGGCCTGTAAAATAGCGAGGGCCTTGCTTAACACGTGTGTACTGAAACGTACGAACCGTTACGAGCGCACACCTGTCGCCGCTGCACATAAATATACGCTGAGTTCTATAGTCACAGTGCCACTGAAAAGTACGAAATAGTACGCAAGGTCACTCCTGTAGGCTAACTTCATACTGTGAGTCCAAAGTACGGATACGGAGAGCCGCCAAACACTGTTAGAACCCTACAGGGATATCTCGCTCTTTCCTTCTTTCTTTAGTTTAATCTTTGCACCTTACACCTTTAATGTTTTTCCTTATTATCTTTCTAGTCTCTTCTCCTGAGTAGGATAGCACGCCGGACACTTGCTCTTTTTAACCTCCCCCACTGTTTGAACTGTGCGCAAGCGAAAAAATCGTGCACCAGTCCAGGGACTCCGAGCCGCCATCTGAGGCCACCAAGACCATACTGCCTGCCCATTCTGTACAATAAAGTTCATTCCTTCCTCTTCTTCTTCTTCTTCTTCTTCTTCTTCTTCTTCTTCTTCTTCTTCTTCTTCTCTGCGACTGCACCCGCTTTGAATTCGAAAGAGCAGTCCTTAAAGCCGTAGTATGCCAGCTGGACAACGGCCCTCTGTCAGAACACGAAATTCTTGGGCCCTGGCCTACACGAACTTCGACGCGAGCGGCTATGAGGGAGTTGCTGCGGTTTCTTAGGGAAAGCGGACTGAATGACACGTTGTAAGAGCTCACTGATAACGTTGGTGTGGTGCTTTTGGACAGCAATACTGTGATGACTTTGTAGTACCGTTATAAGCTCTCATCTCCTCTTTTATTCTTTCACATCGCCTCTCCCTTCCTAAGCGCGGGGTAGTCAACGGGAGATTTCCTCTGGTTAACCTCTCCGTCTTTGATTCACCTTTTTCTCTCTCTCTCTCTCTCGCTGACGCCAGGTCGAATGTTATCTTGGGTAGCCAACGCACGTATGACTCATCGTGTTTAGAACACAGGAAGGTGTCGCGGAAGAATGCTGGGCCCCGCGACTTCTGTTGCGTCCCAGAGGAGTCATCTTTGAAGTTTGCGCGCTATGTAAAACCGTGTGCAAACATGCGAAAAAAAAGAATAAAGAAGACAAGTTTCTCAGAACACGCTTTTGTAACCTCTCGAAACGTTACGGAAGCTTCGGAAGGCCCGACGGACAGGCGTCATCTGTCAACGCATTTCGCACGTCTACCACGCCACGACAAACAGCGGCGGCGGGAAATTTTTACGACGCAACAGGTCTTCGGCGCGAGGGCACTGGAACGCCGCCGGACGTCTCCGTCAGTGCGGATTGCGCAGGCGCACAGCGCTGCTCGTCTGGGCTCGTCGAAACAGCACTGAATTTAGGTTTGCTCGGGCGTCAGTGTGGGGATCCCATTTCGGACTTCTGAGTCGTGCTTTCGTCTGCGCAGAGAAGAACCTGGGAAAAAGAGCGACGGAGAGCAAGGGCAAGAGAGATATAAGCTTGGGGAATACTTGGAGCTACAGATGGGCGGTCAAAACAACACACACACAGACAGAGAGGCCGCGGCGCCACTGATTTACGGTTTCGGCCCGGGATGCTTTCTGCGCCTCCCGCAAGGTGTGTACACTGGGAACAGACGGATACAGGCTCGGGCCTCTGTTTCGCTGCTCTTTCCGCGCATGCATGCTCTCCTCAGGAGGAGCAACTCTTGTGTCAGAGCTCGACGCGGTTATGCGATGTTTCGCCATTGTGGAAAAACTTCTGTCCGTCTAGAACCATGGAGGAGCGTTGTCTCACGGACACCTCTGCTCTCGCCGCAAGGCGCGCTAAGCCTAAGCGTGTTTGTTTCCGCTGCTAGCTCCCGAAGAGGAGATGACTCAGTCGTGTTTATTTATTTATTGGTGCATTTGCTAAGAAGGATTGGCGAAATGTTATGGAAGAATACAATAACACAGTTATGTGTGCTTTTCTTTGCCCCCCATGCAGGCTCGAAGCGCAGCGGCCGGCGCCTCTGACACGCGCTAACACGACATTACAACAAGGTGGCGAGGCGGGTTAGTTGTGTAAGGTTGATGTTGAACAGATCTTGAAGCTCACCGGAGTACACACAGAGAGGTTACAAGAAGAGTTGTGCCGTGCGCTTTTCTCTGACCTATTGTATGCTGTGTGCCGGTGCGTTATATGTCCAGAATGAACTATACTTGCAAGCATAAGGAAATTAGTCAACACACCGGTTATTACTTCAGCTGTGAACTCAGCTGCGGCAGTACCAGGCTTTTGCAGCGCAGAACAACTTGACTGCCATGCGCACACCTCATATGTGTGATCGCTATATCAGTGACCGTTGCGTCCTCCGAAATACGTGCACAGACGCATCTGCTAACGGTGTATTGCGATGGTTACACGCCCACTGTGGTATACAACGCAACGTTTATGCTGACTGTATACTGCAAGAGTGGCGCACAGCACCCCATCAGTATATGATCAGTATATATACTTTCGTGTAGAAATGACGCGGCCTTGCAACCTTCATACGCAGCGAGGCTTAAGTATTTAAGATCAGTCATGCACTCACCGCGTCATACTTGACGTAGACCACACCTCAAGTCCAAACTATTTCATGTACGAAATTTAGCTGAATGTCGCGCCAATGTGATCTGTAGGCAATCCTACTGAACACAAGTTCTGTATGTTTCCGCTGCTTTTACTTTTCCCAAGTCTCCGAAGCCAGCACTGCACTTACTCCGTACTTCGAGCTTGGAGTTGCGGCGCATTCTCGGCTGCAGTGATTAAGCACCCCGTGCGCGTTGAGCGCCACGGAAGCTCTGCTGTTGTTTCTGAAGTCGACAGGCCTCAACAAAACCTTGAGAATGACCCTTCTGAGCATATGTGCATATGTGGCTGTACGTGCTATTCGCATGTTTATGTGTTACCTGTATACCATAATTGTAACCCAGGGCCTAGAGCACGGGTCTCAAACACGCGGCCCGCGGACCTTTCGCTAGCGACCTGCGGCCCGCACATGACTGCCTTCGTCCCATACTTTTTTATGCACGAGCAGCATGCTGACGGCGTCGTCGTCAATGCCTTTCAGAACATTCCTGATCCTGTCAGACTCCGACATGGCCGCATCGGCTTTCTTGCACAAGTCAAGGATGTATGCGATATAACTCGTGAAAGATTCACCGGCTTGCTGAGCTTGTTCGCGTAAACGCTGTTCTGCCTGCAGCTTACGAACGGCGTAGCGGCCAAACACGTCTACAATGGCGGTCTTGAAATCAGACCACGTCGGAAAATCTGGTGCCTCGTTGTTGCACCAGAGGCTTTCGATACCCGCGAGGTAGAACACCAAGTTACTCAGTTTTCCTGCCTCGTCCCATTTATTGGGAACGCTCACGCGCTCGTAAATCGCGAGCCAATCCTTCACGCATGTGCCGTCCGCGCCAGGGAAGACAGGAGGGTCGCGGACACGAGGGACACCGGGGCATGCGGTCGGTGCGGGAGGAGGCGTTTGCTGGGCGGCGTCCTGAGGCTTGGTAGATGGCATAGTACGGGACCGAAGCTCCAGGGGCATCGTAAGGAGACCGAAGTTGTTTTGAGGACACAACACCTCCACCACTTTGTAAATGTGTTTATTAGGCGACACTCGGTGACGATGCTCAATGGCGACAGTCAAGGCGGAGCATGGACTCCCAGCACGAGCGGCGTTCTTGTAGAAGGGAGCCAGAGAAACCGACCCAGAAGGCGCTGGAGAGGACGACCCATTACAGAGTTCCTAGCCTTCGCTACATTCTTAATAAGTGTATTCATGAGCTAGACAGACATGACTGGCCTTAAGCATTTTTTTTCGTGAGGCACCCTATGCGTTCCGATGTCTTGAAACATAACCCTGGAACAAAAGCTCTATATATATATTTCAGAATCAGCGTCCAAATTTTAGTCATTCTGGAGATCGGTATCGACATGTCGTTGGAATCCTGACGTCAGATCTTTTTCTGAAATCATCCATATATTATGGATGATTTCAACAATATGAAGAATTCCTCCTTGCAAAAGGCAACTTTAGGTGGTATTTTGTACGAAACTACCCTCTCCCCCCCTTCCCGCTCTTACGTTGATCACTGTCCCGGCCCTATAGCGGGACTAAATTTCGTGACTGCGGCCCGCTAGCTGAGGGGAGTTTGAGAGCCCTGGCCTAGAGTATAGGAATACCAGCCGGTAAGCCGGGTGAACGTCTCCAGCATATAATTAAAGTTCGTATTTCTGTCTCTGTCTCTCTATCCAAGAATTGCTTTTACAAAGCTTTCCATAAGGCCACTGTTAGTATAGAATGCCTGTGAGCCATTGCTCTGAATTTGTGTTTCTTTTGTGTGTCCGTGCGTGTGTGTGTGTGTAGTATGCTCACTCTATGCATACATAGAAGATCGCTTACAAGTTTTCCTGCGCTAAGCGCTGCGGAACGGCGGCCCGTTCACCTGTTGCTGCCAGTCAGCGTCGAAATAGCAGCCACCCACGGACCTGCTGCCGATAAGGCACGCGAGCGTGGCGCGCGGGCGGTGGTCCGTGCGCAACGCCCGAGTTCGAAGCTGCAGCCACCGCGGCAGAGAAAGACGCCCGCTTGTTGGCTGCGCATTCGCAAAGGTCCCGACTCGCGGGCCGCCAAAAATATACACAGGGGCGCTCGCGGTGGCATCGTGAGTGCGAACTTCAAGAGGAAAGAGGGTCCGCTCCCAATTTGTCATTCGATGGCGTGCGGCGGCCATGTTTACGCCGTGTTACGCGGCTTCTTCCACGGTACTGCGGCTACACTCTTGCCCGTTTTACTGTTTGTTGCTCCAGGACTCAGCGAAGAAGAAGAACCTGCCCTCTTTCAGGGAGTTTCGCGAGGCGACAAAGAGCTTTTAAGAACGAACGCGTTACTCTTATTCTTTCTTTCTGTATTTTTATGCTTAACGTCTTAGACGTTTTCACGATTTACAGTTCGTCTTACTGTCTCTCTCTCTCAATTTATCAGGGTTGTATGAAAGCAACAGCAGAAAGGCGGAAGTACGTTGGTTACGCCACGCGGATAATGGTATACCGAACTAAATGCAGATAAGCTGTATTGGCGAGGTTCCGGGTGCGCTTATATGCCCCTGCGGCAATTGGAGATTTCAATCTGCCAATGGAACCAAATCGCCTTGTGCTTGTACATTTGGAGCGTGCTACGGTGCAAATCAAGTGCGGCGCTCGGTGACTCCCGAACATATGAAGCATCTACTCCTTTTCCATGAAAACTTGTAAAAATTGAGGCCCGTGAAAATAAAATTTTTGATATTCGATGTTCGATTCGATATTCGGCTTCTTTTTCTTAATTCGATTCGTTATTGGATTCGAAAGCTACTATTCGGTGTTCGCACACCCCTAGCAATAACATTGGTAAAGTTAGATAAGGGAAGAATGAGCTCGCCAACAGCTACCATCAAAAGAGGCTAAACGCGGACATGTTCTATAGAGTGACGGGCAAGAAAGAATAAGCGATCAAAGGGAAGAATGACAAGACAAAATCAATCAATCAATCAATCAATCAATCAATCAATCAATCAATCAATCAATCAATCAATCAATCAATCAATCAATCAATCAATCAATCAATCAATCAATCAATCAATCAATCAATCAATCAATCACGATATTAACAGAACAAACAAGAAAGGCAAGGGCGTTGCACACGCTCTAACTCATGGCTTTGAAAGAGTGCATAAGCGTTCATTAAGGGCTACTACTGTTCTGCACTCATTGTTGTGCTGACTTATAGAAAACTGTTTAGCGTGGCAATTTCAATATTAAACTCAGTGCTGACGACTTCTTATTCGGAAATGGCTTGCTCGTTCGTTTTCCTGGCTCGTAATATTGCCGTTACCAGTAATGTATTTCGCTATCTGTTCTTTTACTGTTTAACGTATTTTGTTTATCTAAGTGAACAACCCGACAAAACTTACGCTGACTTTTGCGACCTTTGTTAGCTAGCACTATTTTTGCTCCCCGCACCGTCTACCTCGCATCGCTAGTACGTTATCGGGCTATTTATCTAAAGTTAATTCTTGTTTATCTCTCATTACCGGCACCAGGTCCCTCTGCAAAAGTGGTCCGTCACGCGATGTGATGGTGGCACAGACCACTCATATCGAAGTTCGTAGCTGGTGCTGTGAAACTTGAATTTCATGTCTGCTAAACTTATTCGGCCCGATCGTCTCCTGAACGAGTTCGCGGAGGTCGCGAAGATGGGACAAAAATAAAAAAAATTCTGAACTGCCGACGGAAGACTGAGCACAAATGAGAGTACGAACATGACAGCTGGACTATAGTCGGGCAGTTCTAATCAACCGATTCCATTAATCGGAGAAGCTCGTATTAAGAAATGACACCACAGAAAAGTTCGTCCTCCCTGGAAGACGCGTATTCGTTGACGAAGCGTTTTAAAATAATCGGGATTTCTTATTTATGCGGAGCTCGTGAAAGCACCAGACAACGACGTCTCTTCTCTTCCTGATGTCAAACATATAAAGTTCAGGAAGTCATGACAGAGCAGCATATAGGCTTGCAGTTTGGTTTACGACGCTGAGATGCAATATTCTGGTTTTATTGTGCACACTTTTCGTTGCGAAATATAGAACTTACTACGCTGGGGCAAAGTAGAAGTGTGAGAGTCGCTTCGGAGATATATTAAACGTTTTAGTGTCTGGCGTATTATATAGACACTCGGTTTAGTAGATGCTCGTAGCCTTTCGTATAAACCGAGCATCTTCCGGTCTCATTGGACACTCGGTTTTACTGGAGCGAACAGGGATCGTCACTGTATACGACACGTAGTCGCTGAGTATTCTATAAGCGGTCACTTCCGTGATCGTAAGCGTGAATAGTAGGGATGTGCGAACAGTAAATTTTACGATCGAAGCGAATAGTGATTTGGTCGAATAATTTCGAATCGAATAGTTCGAATAGTATATTTCACAAATTATCAAGAAACATGGGCATATTAGTCATGACCCAACCAACCTGCACAATATTTTTTTTAAAATTGGAACAAGGGAAGAGGAGTAGGCAGCGCTACGCATTGGCACTTATATACATTTAACAACAACAACAAAAAAAACATGCGCGAATGTCATTCGGATCGGTTCAAAGCGAAGTGGAAGCAACTTTGAATAGCAGCAGGATGCAAATGATAACCGCTGAAACACGTTACGTTTTAAAATTTATTATACTTAAAGCACATAAGCCCATTTAACAAGCTTTTAAACTCTAAAGAATGATTAATCGATTCGTGTGTAATACGTTCATTTAACCTTGAAGTGGGGCTTCGCGGCAGTGAGAATTTTTTCCGGATAGGTGTTTTCACGTCATAACGTTTTTACGCTGCAGTGAAACCATCTTTACAGGGGGACTACATGCGGTTTAATATACACCTATTCGTTCATTTCGAATACTTCGAAACTTGGAGTAATTGAAGCTCGTATCGAAGCGAATTCGAATACTGCAATATTCGTTCGAATATTGGAAGTGCTCGAATATTCGCACATGCCTAGTGAATAGCCCTTCGCTGCGCGATGCAAATAAAACAAGTGACACAGTCCCGTATGCATTTCGCTAAGACGACTCGAAGGCGAAAGCCATCTTCTTTTCTTCTCAGTCGATTGTGTTGCACCCCCCCCCCCCTGAAATCTTTTGGCACCCAACGTGGTTTTGCATTGCCTCCGGGATCGGAGGCACTGAAAGTTTTCTTCACTTCACGGGGTTTTACAGTGCCTCCGGGATCGGCCCACCTTAGACAAAGCGACAATGATGACATCATCACGTGGCGTCACGTGATTATTGACATCACGATGACGTCACTAATTTCGGCGACCTGTGAGCTGATCATGATGTCATATAGCGACGCCATCACGTGATGATAATTTTTGCACCACACGTGATTGCGCCGACGGTCACATTTCGCGTAGGCCGTATGTTTGTTTTCGTGTTCATCTTCTTGTTATTCTCGTCTGCGCTCAGCAGGGACACGCTGCGTGCCCCGTTGTATAACGGGGAAGCCTATTTGCGCTACGACAGCTCGGAGTCACGTGACCTCAGCGGAGGCATCACGAGTGACGTCATATTAGCGCCGTACAGTTTGAATAAAAGGGTAAGCCTCTGCCTGGCATTGCATAAGCATCGCGATTTTGCCAGTGTGAGTGTTTGACCCTTGTCACTGGGGGGGCAGTAACCTGCGCCGTGCCGCTTCACGGTTCTCACTATTTTGCCAGCATCGCTACTGCCAGAGCCATGGTCGTCAGCTCGACCAATGACGTCATACGTGGCGTTTATGCTCAGGTCACGTGACGCTAAGCTGTTGAGGTACAAACAGACTCTCTCTAGTATAACGATATGTGTCAGGCTTTTAACGGAGTGCGGAAAACATTAGCGACTAACTGCTACGAGCTATAACGCGTTTTGTTATTGACGCTTGTCCCCTGTTAAAGAAACAGCAATAACAATAAAAAGGACAATTAAGAGATCGAACTAAGTCCTCTTCAAAATACGTGGACGTTTTTCTGTCACCTACGCTAAACGTTCGAGCTTCGTGAATACACTTATGTCACGGTGATTCAGTGGTTGTGTGACATTTCTAATGAGTAGAGAAATCACAACTTTGATTCCAGGCGGCGGCATCCACGTCTGAATTAAACAAATTCAGTAAGTCGGAAGCATCCGGGAGCCCTGCACTACGACGTCTAAGGAATGCCTTGCACAAAAAAGAAAAATCTCGGCATGGCTTCACGAAGTGCACATCTCGGTAAACCATGGATACTATAAACCACCGATATTTTTTTTTCTCCCACGAGAAAGTAAAAAAAAAGAACAAGAAAAAAAAGAAGTTGATATTACAGGGCTGCACTGTTCGCGCTTCCGTATATGTACGCTCTCCGGTTTGCTGAAGGAAATGGCTTCTCAGGAAATGGCTTCTCAGCCCGGGTACAAGGACTTCGAGCCGTCACCTGAGGCACCTCCACAGCTATCATCACAGACGGAGGGTGGGACGGCACAGGAATTAATCTCCCCCTCCCCCCCTCCCCCCCCCCATTCGCCTCGCATGAAGGAAATCTGCCGAACCAGATTTAAATCAAGTTTATTCATTAATTCACAATACATGTCTACAGCTGCACTTCACGATACAACCTTCAAAATATTGGCGTGCTGTAAAGATAAATGTGCAGGAAATAAATTTAAACTAAGCAACCGAAAATTAGCTCTGCAAGTGCTGCGTTGTTGTCAGGTCACGGGGTCACGAAGCTTCCAACACGAACGCTTGTTTGTGTCTCTTTCTGACAAGCACGACAAAATGTCAGCAAGAACGGCAAGGATTCCATTGAAAGTTTCAGCGGGCGCACCCAGTACGCGTGTCGTCTTGCGCCTTTACATGGTCGCTGTACAAGACGCTCACGCCTCGTTGAACATATTGCTGCACACTCGGACGAACGAGCCATTTGTCCCGGCGAGCTGCAGCCGCATCTATACAACCTTCTGTGCAACGCGCGACAAAGTGAGGGCTGCGTTGTTCTCGCTTCCGTATATGTATGCTCTCCGGTTTGCTGAAGGAAATAGCTTCCCGGGACATGGCTGCAGCTACACACTGTCGTTATAAGCTCAAGCTGTGCTGCAGGGTCCACAACCACTCTTCGTCTTCCATAGCGCTGTAACCATGTTTCGCAAACGCTCTGCAGTCATTTATACTACAGGACTCTGCATCGGGACAACGGCCAGAAAACAAAACAACAAAAAAACGCACAGAGAGCGACACTTCGCATTGTTTCCTACGCGGAAATAATGGGAATGTTCTGTTCGACAAGGATTGTCTAGCGTGGCTTACTCGAAAAAAAAAAAAAATGTCGGGCGGCGTCTGCTTTGGTTTGGGCACCACTGCTGTAAATATTTCAGAATAACCACTAGCAATGTTCTAAGCAATGTTTTGCTTATAATTTTCGGCCTCTCGTGGCTTGTTTTGCCCCGCCACGGTGGTCTAGTGGTTATGGCGCTCGACTGCTGACCCGAAGGTCGCGGGATCGAATCCCGGCCGCGGCGGCTGCATTTTCGATGGTTGTGAAAATGTTCGAGGCCCGTGTACTTAGATTTAGGTGCACGTTAAAGAACCCCAGGTGGTCGAAACTTCCGGAGCCCTCCACAACGGCGTCTCTCATAATCATATCGTGGTTTTGGGACGTTAAACCCCAGATATTATTATTAAAGACGATAGTCTTTCTTGGGGAACTTAAACGCAGCAATTTTGGTCTGTCTTTTTGTTTGTCGGCACGTCACTCGATTCAGCCACGCGGCCAAAGTTGAACCACTTGCTTACCGCCCACCCATCTTGAACTGGTACGGCTGTTCCTACTTGTGAACGTTGTAGATCAAAAAGTAAATATTACGCATATCTGAGGCGCAACATCATTAGGTAAGTATTAGGTGGTGTGTTCCTTTAATATAAAATACATAGATACGCAATTTTAAAGACCCTAGTTTCTTAAGCTGCGCTGAAAATGCGACTGCGCTGAAACTTGTCTTCCTCCGTGCCCTCTGCACAAGCTCATGTTGTGTTTCGGTTTCGGTTCAGTATTGCATTGTACAAATGACTGGGGGCGCCGCTCTGGCATTCCTGTTTTACCCAGGCGACGTGTAAATAAGAGAGTTTGTGGAGAGTACTCGTTGAGTGCGGACGTTTCTTCTCCTTCGGCGCATCGCGCCAAACCGCCTGTTCGGGCTGGCCGGCGTCCCCGCCGGTCGCGTTGGTCACCGCCGGTCTTCACCTGCCGCTGCGCCGGGACTACCAGCCCGCAACACAGCACTCATGTTTCCCGACGTATTGCCAGATGGCGTCCATATCTCACGCAGCGCCTCTTCTATCGTCTTTAGACGACATTTGCAGCGAAGCACGCAGATACGCGGCCAATTTTTATTATCGTGGCTCGTTTCACGGCTCAAATAAAGAGTGATTGTAAAGACAAACATGATTAATATTTTTTTAGCTCATGCAGCTGCTAAATATAGAAATAACAAGCCTGCGCGCATACTCACGCACACATCAAACACATATTACTATGTTCGCGGGCAGGCGATCCTGACGAAAAAGTTCGAACAGCCATATACCGTTGCATTCACGCACAACCTACGACGGAATGGTTTAGAGACGGCATTGAATATGTTCTGCGCTCTTCCCGGGGTTCCTCTGTTCATCAGAACTGTCAATTGGGCGAGTTCGTGTGCTTCCATCTTGAACGAATAATAGCGCAAACAAAAACGAGGACGAGAATAGAAAAGACAGAAAAGAGAAAAGACAGAAAAGACAGCGCTGTCTTTTCTGTCTTTTCTATTCACGTCCTCGTTTTTGTTTTCGCTATTATTCGTTCAAGATGGTTCCTCTGTTCGTAGGGGAACGCTTGGAATTTCGCTGCATTTTCAGGAAATCGTTCTTTCTATCTTCCATAATTTCAATATGCTTGCCGCGAACGTATGTACGTCAATGTGTGGCATTTTCTCTCATTATTATGATATATATTTCTGATTGCTCGGACCTTAGGATGCCGTCTGTAGTACATCCGAGCGAATGAGTTCAAACCCGACTTCGTGCCAACTTTTAAGAAGATAGAGTTCAGCGTGTATGCGGGTCATGCATAATACATCTAGCCATCGCTTTTCGCTCCATTGTTATCCATTCACCCAGTCCAGCGAGCTTGTGTTGCTTTTTATCCGCTTCATTGTAGTTCAGGCCTTAAAGGATTCTTGCGGTTTGTGGCATGTCAGGCATGCGCACAAGGTCGCTAACAGCGTTATTAACTCGATTGCTTCGCTTAAGATTAAACGTAATTCGCTCGCCATTTGTTCAGTTCTGCGGGCGGACTTCGCGTCTGAGTGCGTGAAATGAATGATTACGATCTCGCGTAGTGACGTCCGAGAGCTTTCCGGACAGTTGACTCTCGCCGCCCCAAAGCCTGAGGAGGCCCGAATACAAATCGTTCTTGGTCGACAGCCTAAAGCGGCTGTCGGAACCCTGCGGGTCATTTTTTAAAAGCATTAAACTCGGCGCACTACTTCGGTCGAGTGCCTTGAGCAAACTCTAGGCCTCCAGTGTCATAGTGGAAGTGTATGGGAATTGCCGAGGTTTGAAATGACATCACTTTTGATTTCTTTGAGCGTGAACAGAGGCCGCTCGATGAGCTGGCCCGGATATTTGTGTATAAAGCGGTTAAACTAATGTATTTTGGTTTTGTTTAGTTTGGCTACGAGCCAGGCTAACGTATCCCGCTTCTCATTAAAGTTAGCATCATTTATCTTAGTGGTCCCGAATAATTTAGGTATTCGTGCACGTCTCTCCTTCTTTTTTTCTCTGGCTATGGTTATCATACAAGCACACACCAGTAGTAGTAGGCGGTACGGCGTTCCGCTGGCTCAATAGAAGATCATGAAATTGAATTCATTAAGCGGCGCCCGCAGGCGCGGAATGAAAGAACGATCGTATCTTTATAGATAAGCAGCCATTAAAGTCCTGATTGCTGGCTGTCAGAGATATTACGTAGCGCACAACCACGGGGCTCTTCATATTGCCACACACTCTCTTTTCTTTCTATATTTTCTGTTACCAGCCCACTGCACGTGTAGCTGCTGCCTTGCGCAAACCGCGCCAGAATGTCTGAGAACATTCGAGGTTATTTTAGGATCGTCTGTTATGCTTGAGCGCGCAAACGCGAACAGATGAGATCTTTCGCGAACTAACGCGGCACCAGCGATAAGGTTCGAATGTTCGATGCCGCATGTATAGGGGCTAAATGCCGACACGCCTTGCCGCGGTTCAGTTTTATCGACTGCCGACGCTCTGTTCGCCGCTATCAGTGTACAGTGTGTATTGCTGTAGTTTGACTTTACGTTTCCCGGCCACAAGTTCGGCCAAATAAAGAGTTTCATCTTGGACACACCGACTGCTGCCTTCGTCGACGTCATGACCCCGTGACAATACATAGACTGCTGGTCAGCGGAAGAAAACTAGTGTACGTATTAATTTCTCAGGGCCGCAGCGACGTCATAAACGATGGATTACCAGTATATTGTGTAGACGTCTGCGATCACATTGGTTCTCGTAATTATGCGGCGCGTGCACGCCTGCATAGTCGAAATCTGCTGTGTGCAGTGTCAGATAGTACTAGTAGCCCCTCGCCAATCTGAATGCGCTTTTTCGCATGACAATGGTGTACTGCGGCAAAAGTAACTTAAGCGTTCCGCACGCGGCCAGAAAATTTTAGAACCGACGTCCTTAGTTATCATTAATTTATTTCCAAGCTGGCGCTTTCGCTGTTTTAATAGCGGAGCTATTTAAGCTCGCCGTTGGTCCCTGATGGGTTCATAACAGAAATGATCGACATCACGAACCGGCACGCGCTCTCTTTGATCTCTTCTTCCTTTTCTTTATCTTCCGCTTCCCAGAACACGAGCGCCGATTCGTCCGGCGTGGGATGCAATAACTCTGATGGTCGAGAGAACGAGTACAGAGTGAAAGAGAGAAAGAGAGGAAGAGAGAGAGAGGAAAAGAAAGAGATAGAAGGAAAGGGAAACCAAAAATTCTTGGCGAAAAAAATTCTTGACGAGGCGGGATTCGAATACGCGTGCCCATTGTCCGAAAGCGAGCATCGTAACAACTCGGCTATCCAGGCACGCTAGCAGAGCGTGGCGTAGCCTTGTATAGTATAGTATAGCAAGGGGGTGGTAAAGAGAAGTGAGGATGGGGAGAGAGTAAAGCATAGCATAGAGAGAATGAGAAAGAGAGAGAGCGCGAAGGAAAGACAGAAAGAGAAAGAAAGAGACAAAGAGAGATAATAAAAAAGAGAGAGAAAGAAATAGAGAGAAAAAAGATAGAAAAAAAAGATAGAAAGAAAGAGGGAGCAAGCGAGAAATAGAGAAAGATAGATACAGAGAGAGAAAGGGAAGAAAGAGCAAGAAAGATAGAAAGAGCAAGAATTAGAAAGAAATAAATTGAGAGAGAAAAAAAAGAAGTAGAAATCAACAGCTAAAAAAGACACAGAAAAAACTGAAAGAGTAAAAGAAAGAAAGAGAGGAAGAAGGAAAGAGAAAACCAAAGCTAAACGATGCAGGCCGCCCGGCTCCGCACTTTCTCCAGGCACCACTGCTGCGATGCTGCCTTAATTTTTCTTTTCGGGAGATTTATGGCCATGCCTGTACAATCGGCAGGATTGCTCAAAATTCGGCAGTCTCCCGGGCAAATCGGGAGAGTGCGCAGGTATGCAGTGCTGCGTGAAGCACTGACGACTGAATATTAAAGGTTTTTAATTCGCCAGAACTACGATCCAATCACGACGCACGCAGTAATGGGGTGATCGGAGTTAACTTCGGCCACATCGGGTTCTTCATCGTTGGCCTGGAGACCCTTTATAGTGTGGAACCCGAACGGGCTTTTGTATTCTGCCCCCATCGCAATGTTGCTAAGAGCAGCTGGAGGGAGGGACCTTGTAAAGTGGAAGACCGCAGTAACCGTCTCGCAATTACTGGACACTTCAACTGCGGCCCGCATTCAACTCGCGACCTTATAGTTTAAAGCTCATGTAATGCCATAGCCGCTGAACTACCACTGCGGATGCGTATACTTATTTACATGACGAAGGCTTGTACTGCCAAATCCACTTCAGAAGCAGCCAGTAAAAATGCTGGCGTGAAAGCTATCGCAACGCGTTTCCGCCAAGGATGAAGCCACGGTTTGCCCCTTGTTCGTCTCGAAAACATGCACTTTTCGTCTGTGGCGTAGCCAGGGGTTGGTACACCGGGCCCGTGCCCCCACCCCCTCCTCCCCCGCACACCTGAATTTTTTAGGGGCGAAGCTCCTTAAGGCGGCACCCGTTCGTCCCTCGTAGTCGTCATCGTCGTAGTAGTCCGTAACAAGTCTTACGCTTTGACCTCCAAGGTGGTGCCGGTGGGAGATTTCTCCTGTGCGTTGTTGAACAATAAAAAATTCGCAGCGTGCGCGTTAACTAAAAGCCGAATTCTTCTGTCTCTCATTCCCCATTAGCAGCCATTGGCATGTTCCAGTAGGAAACGTTAGTAGAAGTAGAAGTGTAAGTGTTAACTAAAAGCCGACTTCTTCTGTCTCTCATTCCCATTAGCAGCCATTGTTTACCTCCAAGGTAGTGCCTGGTGAGATTTCTCCTGTGCGTGATTAAACAATAAATATTTTGTTCAAAACGCCGTTGATTGATGAAATAAACCAACGAAAGACGCCAGATGTTTTGTAAAAGCAGAACGAAAGAACGCCAGATGTTTTTCTTAAAGTGTAGTAGTAGTAGTTGTATGTAGCCACCTCGCCCGATCGTCAACGGGCGAGGTGGACCGGCAACGGCGCGAGGACCCTGCCGTACGAGAGTTAAATCACACTAAAAGACATACTTTGCGGGCGATACACTCTAGTGAGCTTTCAACTTTTCGTCTTAATGTACATGATAAAGAAATTATTTCTACGAAAAACGCAAGGCACACCTTGAGCAATATATTTGGTTTTGGGACGCTAAATGGAACCATGAGGCGATGCGAAGCCGGAGCACTTGCACGATCGCGTTCCGTTGGCTTTCGTTGGGCATGCTACCGACCTCGCGTCGTGGAACGCGCGTCCTGTCTTCCCTCTAGCCTTGCCTTTAATTCGCACAGGGCGAGCGGGGAATGCGGTCGCTCTTGGCGCTCTTTCGCTCGGGAGCGGACTTCTTCCTTGCATTTCACCGATCACAAGTGATAATGAAGGGACCACGTAAACCAACAGTACAATAAAAGTTTGATGTTTAATATATACACGATGTTTCACACTCTTTATATTATGTACTGGGCACATTTCACGGAAGAGTTTCACGGTTTACAGATGATTCCCTCCGTAGCTTCGCCCCACTCATCATCATTCACCCCGTGGATATGCTGTGATTTTTTTGCCATGGCATACAGAGCACAAAATGACTTTCGCCCACATCTGCCTGTCCGACCCCCACTTCAGATCAAGGACGTGCCCCCCCCCCCCCTCACTCCTCCGAAAAACATTTCTGCCTATGCCCCTGCTTTTCGTGTAGTGCCCGCTTAGAGATAAAGTAGATTTGCTGTTTTAATCTAAACGCTAGGCTTATTATAAGGTAACATATCTTTGCTCCAGGCCAAAGTAACCTATTGAGAAGAGTATTGATAATTTTTTCTCCAATAAAACTTGCCTAGATGATGAGGCTTCGTAAGAAAGCATGTAACACAAAGGCACACGTCGAGCACTATCCATCCAGATGAATTACCCACCTTAAACTGGTAGGGCGTGTGAGGGAAACGCCGCTTTTTTTTCGCTACACGCTAATGTTATATCTTGCCTCCGATAAGGTGGAGGATTCTTGGCTACACCTTCGAGACATATCTTCCACTCTGGCAATTTTGTTTTAATCCTCCTTGCAGTACACAGACTAGACGTCTCAGCGGGCGCGTGCATAATTAAGCAACGGATACGTAAGCTGCAACACAGTACGTAAGCTTCACCGCAAGTTGACGGTGTACTGCGGCGAAGCTAACATTACGAAACTGACAATCGAGCTACGCATTTTGTACACCCCTGCCAACAGGGGCGTAGGCAGAAACTTTATTCGACGGGGAGGGGGGGGTTCGGGGGGGGGGGTGCAACCACCATTTATGTGTGTTCGTGCGTGTGTTTCTGTGTGAGTGGCGTATATATACACCTTCGAGCGGGGAGGGGGGGGGGGGGAGGGGGAGAGGCTTGTACACCCTTTGAACTTGTACACCCCTTGTACAACTTGTACAACTTGTACACCCCTTGAAGTCTCCTTTTGAAATGACATCACTTTTGATTTCTTTGAGCGTGAACAGAAATATCCGGGCCGCTCGATGAGCTGGCTCGGATATTTGTGCATAAAGCGGTTAAACTAATGTATTTTTGGTTTTGTTCAGTTTGGCTACGAGCCAGGCTAACGTACCCCGCTTCTCATTAAAGTTAGCATCATTTATCTTAGTGGTCCCGAATAATTTAGGTATTCATGCACGTCTCTCCTTTTTTTTTCTCTGGTTATGGTGATCATACAAGCACACACCAGTAGTAGTAGGCGGTACGGCGTTCCGCTGGCTCAATAGAAGATCATGAAATGGAGTTCATTAAACGGCGCCCGCTAAACCGCTAAACAACAAGCTCTTGTTGACAAGAGATGCTTAAACAGCATAGCTAGGCGTAAACATGCCAAGTAGGTGCTCTAAAGGCGCGTCGAAAATGCGGACACCTCTCGAGACACGATGCACCAGTAGCAGAGCCTCCCGTAAGAATAAAGAGAGGAGCAGGTGCCTCTAGGCACGTCTCCAAGTCAACTTCAGCCGAACCGCGAGCGCCATTCCCGGCATCCACCGCGCGCGCTTCTGTTGTGCTTGCACCGACCGATAGTCAGAAGAGAAGCGGTACTTGATGTGCATGCAGGCGGCCGTCAGCGGGACACTCTGCTATTTGAGGGCCTCAGCACCCCTCCTCTTAAAAGTTAAAGCGGTTTCCCTTCCGAGCCAATCAGGATCGGAGGAGAGTTTATATGCGGATGGCTGCGGTTGACCTACTTGGCGTCGGGTTTCTCCCGCCAGGAACTCAGACGTCGCCCCCGAATCTTCCTTTTCTCTTCTTTTCGTTTTACCTCGCCAAACAATGCTCTACTCCTGCTGGTCGTATATAGAGCAGGCTGACGGTTTATCCTGTCCTCATCATCTCGCCTAATTTGCATGGCACGTGCGTTGGCTTCTACGTCTTGGCTCATACGTCTGATCGCCCACAGGCGGCTTTAATTGAGCGTTGCAGATGATGTCCAGACGATGTTTATGTAAGGTCTGCGGTGTGCGTTTACCAAAACGAATCACCGTGGGAATTAATCCAAACAGGATATAAGGGTGCTGTTAAGGGATGCCGACGTGTGTAATCGGTTCCGGGTTTGAGTAGGCGAGCACGGGGTTTCTGATTGCGATGTAAACTTTCAGGCACTAGAAATAAGCACATTAGAACATGTACAGCTAAAAGGAACACAAGCGCATGTGCTACGCTGCATCTCTGATACGATTCAGATCTAACGTATATTTAAACCACTATAAATAAATAACTCGGAGAATAAAGGAGACAAGCTGTTGTGAAAGACAGGGCGGCAATCAATGGGCTGGGCTTAAGAAAACATTATTAGCTTGTGAAGAAGTAGAGTATACCGGTGGGTCAGTGGCGTAGCCAGGAATTTTGTTCGGGGGGGGCTCACGTTGCAGCGCGACCTCCTCATTGAATTTTTAGAACGACTAAGTATATGAATAACATTTATTTATTTATTTGTTCATTTATTTATTTATTTATTTATTTATTTATTTATTTATTTATTTATTTATTTATTTATTTATTTATTTATTTATTTATTTATTATATCCTCAAAGGTCCCATATGGGACCTTACATGAGGGGTGGGCGTCATAAAATGGCGGTATCGATGAAGGTGTATGTTAGGATGTGGTTGAGTCTGCTTCCTGGATGGCATTTTTGAAGCGCGCAAAATCGCGGATGACTGCTGCTTCGTTCGGAAGGTCATTCCAGTCTCGGGTCGTGCGCAAAAAGAAGGGCTGCTGAAATGAGGTGGTGTGGGCACATGGCGGAATCACAGCATTTGGATGACTTGTGCGATGACCTCGATGGACCGGCTGGATGAGGTGGTTGTCACGCGGGGTTGAATAAAAGAATCTGTGAAAAAGGCAGAGACGTGCAATACGACGACGAAGAGCGAGGGTAGAAAGATTTAACTGGGATTTGAGGGCGGAGACGCTCGAGTAGCGGGAATAATCTGAAACAATGAATCTGGTTGCTCGGTTCTGTACTGACTCAAGTATTTCGATATGATTAGTTTGGTGGGGGTCAAAGACAGCAGCTGCATACACAAGTTTTGGTCTGACAATGGTGTTATAAGCGAGTAGTTTTACGGAAGGTGGTGTCATGGAAATGTTACGGCGTGTGTACCCGAGAGCGCGGTTATCGGAGTGAATTATGTGATTTATATGGTCGCCCCAAGATAGGTTACTCGAAAGATGGACACGCAGGTATTTAATCGAGTCAGTAGCAGCTATATGACAGTTGTTGATTGTGTAAGTAGCCGGCGTGTGGTTTCGGCGACGATGGAAAGAAATTAGTAATGTTTTTTTTGCATTAAGGGACATCAACCAGGTGGTACACCACTGCTGAATGCGTGAGAGGTCATGCTGTATATAGAGGAGACATCGGTGGGGTTATTTATAGGGCGGTAGAGGACACAATCATCAGCAAAAAGACGGATGTTAGATTCAACGGAAAGCGGAATATCGTTAATGTATATTAGGAATAAAAGAGGCCCTAGGACGATACCCTGGGGCACGCTGGACAAGACATGCGAGAGGTCGGAGGAGTGATCATTAACATGCACGAATTGTTTACGGTTTGTTAGGAATGCTTTAATCCAGTTAAAAACATGCCGATGAAGGTTTAGACGCGAGGTTTTTTGAAGGAGACGGGAGTGGGGTACCATATCGAAGGCTTTTTCAAAATCTAAGAACAGTGTGTCATTTGGGATGTTACGGTCCATATGAAGGTGAATGTCGTGCAGGAATAATGTTAGTTGGGTCTCGCATGAGTGATCTTTACGAAAGCCATGTTGGTTTGGGTGAAAGAAGTTTACGGATGATAAAAATGTAGCAACATGAGAAAAGATGACGTGTTCCATGATCTTTGAACAAACACTAGTGAGCGAGATTGGTCGGTAGTAACGTGCAAATGAGCGGTCACCTTTCTTGAAGAACGGAAAGACCTTCCCAACTCTCCAGTCTAATGGGACTTCACCTGTGTCGGGTGACTGCTGAAAAATGATTGACAATATGGAACTACATACATGTTTAGTATTTTTCAGAATTTTGGCGTTTATGCCATCTATACCGCATGACGAAGAGTTCTTTAATTGGTTAATAACTTTTACAATTCCCTCTGAATTGAATGTAATCTTTGGCATTGGCGGAAAAGCAAAATGCGGAAAATCAGGAAGTTCGTTGTTAGGTTCGTTAGTAAAGACTGAACAAAATGCAGAGTTGACGGATGGAACGTCGCAGTCGGCAACGGGGGATCCAGAAGTGTCACAAAGAGAGACTGTGGTTTTGTCGTCCGGTTTCATAATTTTCCAAAAGCGGCGTGGGTATGTACATGTATTACCATGTACATACATTGTCACTGGTATTACCATTAATATGTATTACCAGTGACAATTTGTATTAGATGCTGCAAATCACTTCTTGAATGCTGCCCTCTGTTAGGAACGAGTAAGAAATGTGTTTTTTCGTAAAAATATTATGTTGGCATGCCCGCAAAATCTTTCCAGGAATAACTGTCTTCAATCTTTTCAATATTTGTGTTTGTGTGTGTGTGTAACAGGTACGGCAAATATCACGTAAACTTCGGAACTGCATCAGCTTTGAACTGAAGAGGTGCCCGATAACAAAAAAATGAAGTCCACGAAATAACCAGGATTTTAATGCAGATTGTTTACGCAAAATGTTAATCTTTTTGCACAAATGATGCGGCCAGGGAAAAGCAAGAATGGGAAAGTACACCTCGAATACGGGCAAAATATAAGTCACCGGAAACAGTGCGCAGTATGCTTACGCAAAACTTCACAAATGTACATTTAAATATGCAATCAATAAACGGAACTAAGCAATGATCACTATACATAATGGCCAACTGATATGTCCTTGGGCCAAGCTGCTGTCTCGGACGCACCATGTAAACAGAACTATAAAGGAAGAGCGCAGAAATAACGAAAGAAACTACTTCAAAACTGTTTTAAAAGTGCGAACCACTATTGTGCACTCAATTTAAAGGAAGGTTGCCGCTTCTAGTTCAAAAAGCAATGAAGAACAAGAACGACAAATGAAAGTAACAAACAATGCTGTTAGTACGGCTTCTCAATAGTTGAATTTGTTTGGTAACGCCGCGTATGCCGACCTCTCAGTGAACAAGGTGAAGCTGTCGATTGGCTGGTAATGTCCACCTGATGCCCGTATTCTTATGTTTATATTAGGTCACAGTGCTAAAAGGTACAAAATCCTCACGGCTTTAAAAGGTGGTGAACAATAATATTGCGTCAGAATTACGGACTCATTGACCTGAACTCTGCAACAGTAGTGTCTTTTCCTTTCGTTTGCGCTGATTTTTGTCCTGCTCGGTATCAAAGGACAACGTTGACCCGGCGAGGAAGCTTAGCGAAGCGGTCAATGACTTCCGACACGCTGATGTCGACATTTCTGTGGGCGTACAGAAGTGCCTGGCCAACCATGCGTTCCTCAGACATCGTGGAGCGTAAGTAGTTCTTAAGTAACCTCATGCTTGAAAACGTTCCCTCTGCGCTGGCAGTGGTCACTGGAAGGGTGACTAGAATCCGGAGTAGCTTGTACACATTCGCACAGAACCTGCTGTCGCAATGAGAGAGGGCATCGGTTCCTGTACCGGGGCTCTGGTTTGCTGCTTTGTTCGCCCACTTTGTCCACCATAGTCGCAGTTCTCCAAAACCAGCCCTCGTTTCGACGTCATGCGCAAAAACGGTCAGGAGATTTTCTGCTCCTTTCTCCCGATCATCTTGCATTGGTGGTATTGCGGATGATACAATTAATGAAAAGTCCTTTAGAAGTGTCCTGTGCTGTTCGAACCGTTGGTTTAACTGGGCTAGTACGTGGTTCATGAACGGAATGAACAGGGTTCTGCGAAAATATTCTTCCGCACTTTCGAATGCATTGCTCCCAAGGTTTTGCTTCCGGACACCGGCTCGACGGCTGGTGATCTCCACATTCAGTTTTTCTGCCAATGCCTGCATTTGTGCAAATATTTTTGAGAAAGAAACATTCGTGTTCTTGCGGTCACTTTCAATTGTCTGCTGTATCACTTTCGTCAATGGCAGCGCTCATGTCGATACTCCTCGTCTGCAGCTTATTTGACAGTGGCAAAGTCAGTGCTAACACGTGTTCCGTCACATGCAGGCTTACAAGGAACGCTGGTGAAAAGAGTGCCAACATTAGACTGTTTGCCTGCACTGGACTTTCGCCATTTCCGTTAAACTTAGTCTCCTCTAATGCTGCGATCAACGGCTGAAAGAGGCTCACAAATGAAAGCACTGCATCGTGCTTCTCGGCCCAGCGCGTTTCGCATAGTCCGAAAAGGCACTGCCTTGTAGGCTCAGGACAGCTCAAACTTATCACTTTTCGCAAAACGTGTGAGCGGCTAGAAGATTTACAAAGGCTGACGTCGCCTTCAGAGTCCCAAAACAGTTTCGAATGTCTGTGATGGAGCACGCTGCACACACAACTAGATAAAGGGAGTGACACGCGCAGTGAATACATAGAGTGCGGCTGGATATTTCTCACGGACAGCAGCTTGAACACCATTCGTTTTGTCGGCCATCGAACTTGCACCACCGTAGCCTTGACCACGGAGATGCTGCATGTTAATTCCCATTTCTATAAGGAGCCTTATGATGGTGTCGGCCAGGGCCCGGCCATTTGGTCGTGAATTGGCACAAAGCCTAAGAACACTTCTTCGATTCCGTTCGCATCCTTATTAAGGTACCTTGCACAAACAGTAAGCTGCTCGATACCCGCAACATCCGTCGTTTCATCAGCAAGTACGGAGAAGCAGCCTGCAGCGTTTACTTTTGCGACTAGGCTTTCCTTGATGATTGCAGCAGAGATTTCTATAATGTGGTTTTGTACATATAAACTAAAATATGAGGCCTTATTTGGGCAACTTTCCAAATGCTTTTTTTTATCTGTGTCGCCACAATCCGCGCGCATGCGAAGCAGCTCTTTGAAGTTGCCTGTATTTGTAGAGGAGGCTGTGCTTGAATCCATGGGACCACTGTCTCTATGTCCACGGAGAGCCACACCTTGCCACCCGCAAAAGAGAACTGTTTCAACAATAGGCTGTAACTTCCTTCGGATCTCTCTTATTTGAATTTGCCTGCCATGGTCCAGCTGATCAACAACACTGGGCACACATCCTGAGAAGGTTTGAAGAAAACTATCGGCTACCAGATGAGCGTCAGTGTGATATTTAGTGACTTCATGTGCACCGAAGACTTCGAGGGCGTGCTTCCACTTTTGAAATGGATTGGATACGAGGGCCTTAGTGCGCACATGTTGGCCCTTGCCAATCTCACTTCTGCTAAAAAGGACACACACTCGGCAAAACGCACCCTCTTGAAGCGCTGAGAAGCTAAGCCATCGGTACCTGTCCAGCCAAGCCACGTAAACATTCGTTTCTGCTTAAAATCGTTCATAGACTTAAACATATAGCATGGCGGAGGAATCCAAGGAGAAGCTAGCAGTTGATGTTTTGTGTCATCATCCACTTTTGAGCCATCTGTGTAGAGCCCGATATCAAACTTGCTTCTGCTAACATTTTGAGGGTCATAAAAAGATAAGTAATTAAATAAATGATAATCAGGCTGAAGCCCAATAAATCCCACCACCCGGGTGACGCCGCTGGTTGGTGGTGTATGAGAGCACGAAAAATTTCGGGGGGGGGCTGAAGCCCCATAAGCCCCCCCCCTGGCTACGCCCCTGCGGTGGGTGTCTTCGTCTCGCTTGTATTTTAAGCGAAACTAGGTTATTTCGAAAACCGCAACGAAACCTTTACCATGCATACTGACGGCTTCTATGCAGCCTTCCTTCGCCGATCGATCTGACGTGTGGTCGAGTGTCATTTTGTGCTCTCTGTCTCATGGCAGAAAAAAAAAAGAACATTTGGGGGGGGGGGGGCACGGGCCCGGTGTGCCAACCCCTGGCTACGCCACTGAGGTAAACAGATGGTTGCGTGTGAACGATAACGCACGCTGGCTACCACGACACAGAGTACAAGATGATGCTGTTAATTTCTGCACCAGTTTTCAGCTTCGGTGTTGTCACTTTGTCTTTCGCATGGCTAAGCTCCAGGGTGCAGGTTCGATTCCTGGCCACGCAGGCCGCATTTCGATGGGGATGAATGGTAAGAGCATCGGTGTACGCAGATTCAGGTGAATATTAAAGAACTTCAGTTAAGAGACCGAAATTAATCTGGAGTCCCCCCACTACGACGTGGCTCGTACTCATCTTGGTTTCGGCACGTAAAACCCCCGAAATTATTATTGTTGTCGCTTTTAAGTGCAATGCACTTATAGACCGAAGGCGAACGGCGTCCATCCGTGGTCACGCAGTTCAAAGCGAAACAGCCGCCGAACTTCGCCGCTAGGCCGAGAGAGGGAGCCACCATCCCATCGTCGGAAAGTTTCTGAGGGTTTCGCCGCTAGGGGCGCTCCCACGCAGCAGCCAAGTCAATAGGCCAACTTATAAAAGGTTTTTTCTTTCTGTTTTTTGTCGAGCCTGCTGGCACACATGCCACCGCTCCGTTATAAAGGGGACGCTGATAGCATCCATCCTTCCAGGTCGGAGCGATGGTTGAGCAGAAACTTCCAGGTCTATTTTATGCTGATGATATTGTCTTATTTGCGGACAGTCAAGATGATATACAGCGACTGGCAGATATATGCGGAAGGGAGTGTGAGGCTCTAGGACTAGGATTTAGTGCAACAAAATGTGGATTGATGGTATTCAATGATCACGGAGACCATACGGTCTTAATACAGGGACAAAAAATGCCGAGGGTAAGCGAGTACAAGTAGCTCGGAGTATGGGTAAATGAGGGGGATAGATATATGGAGGTACAAGAGAAAGCATCGGTAGCAAAGGGAAAGAGGAATGCTGCAATTATGAAGCACAGAGCTTTATGGGGATACAATAGGTACGAGGTGCTTCGAGGGCTGTGGAAGGGTGTGATGGTTCCGGGGCTTACATTTGGGAACTCAGTGGTGTGCATGAAGTCAGAGGTGCAATCAGGAATGGATGTAAATCAAAGGACGGTGGGCCGCCTCGCGTTGGGCGCTCACGGGAAGACGACAAATGAGGCGGTAAAGGGTGATATGGGATGGACAGGCTTTGAAGTGAGGGAAGCGCAGAGCAAAATGAGATTCGAAGAGAGGCTGAGGAAAATGAAGGAGAGTAGATGGGCAGAGAAGGTTTTCAGGTATTTGTATAGAAAAAGCGTTGACACGCAGTGGAGAAAAAGAACTAGGAGGCTCACCAGTAAATATACGGCTGGCAGTGCGGGTGATATGGCAACAAGGAGCATTAAGCGGAAGGTCAGAGAGGCGGAGAGGACTTATTGGATGACAGCGATGGAAAAGAAGCCGGCTCTGAGTAACTACCGAAAAGGAAAAAACGAAATAAGGAGGGAAAGGTTTTATGATAATTCAAGGGGAAGCGCTTTACTGTTTGAAGCAAGGTCGGGCTGCCTTAGAACGCGTAGTTATAAAGCGAGATTCAGTAACGAAGAAGAACATTGTACATGCTGCGGGGGAACTAAGGAAACGATGGAACATGTACTGATTGAATGTGGCGATATTCACCCAGGTATACGTGTGGGCACGAGTCTACATGAAGCCTTGGGTTTTAGGGACAACAATGGAAAGCTGAACACGTCCGCGATAGAAATAAGTAAGAGACGGTTAGAGTATTGGTGGCAGAAAAGTAGAGATAAAGTACAAAAATAATGAGGGAAAATAAGGTCATTCTGCCTTAAGAGGCAGAGAGATGGACCGTGAATTTATATTTTTTGGTATAATAACATAGATTTAATCAATGTAGATAAGGCATTAGGACAACATGAAACAAGGAAGCTTTTTTTCTTCTTTCTCTTTTTTTTTCGCCTTCGAGCCTGGTGGCAGACATGTCACCGCCCCGTTATAAAGGGGACGCTCATAGCATCCATCCATCCATCCAAGTGCGCTATTCTGCAAAGCGGAGGCACTCGCTTCATGGTCTGGCCCTTCGAGAAGAAACGTAAGGACAATAAGGACGTTCTGCCGTAAGGCGCAGAGTGCTGGACTGTGAATTTGTTCTTTTTCTATAGTAAGATCGATTTAATCGGAGGAGACAAGTCAATAGGCCAACTTATAAAAGGTTTTTTTCTTTCTGTTTTTTGTCGAGCCTGCTGGCACACATGCCACCGCTCCGTTATAAAGGGGACGCTGATAGCATCCATCCTTCCAATAGGAACGCGCCGGCTGGGGGGAGGTTCTTTCCCTCCGGGACGCCGCTGAGGAGACTCACCGAGAACGGCAGTGCCGACGAAGAGCGGATCCCGCCGTCAGGGCTAAGCGAACAAATACAAACACAAAGGAAACACAGGGACTGCACGTGCATTGCACTTCCCCAGCATTCACTTAGGGGGGAGCTGCCCGCAATTTTTTTCGCCTTAAGGCGTAGTTCGCTGAAACACAAAAGCCAAGCATTCGATGTTAGCTTTGCGAGAGATATTCGTCTGGTTTTTGAAATCGTGTCATACAAAAATTTACGTACGCTAAATAAATGTCTAAAACAGACACATTTAAGCGACGCTGCAGAACGCGTCTGAGCGCTGTAGCGGGACGCTGTATCAGAAATATGTGTATATCTGCGCCACAAATAAATCGCGCGGCTCTTTGAGGCACGCGGTGCGGAAGTCCACAGAAGTGCTTATTTTTGCAACCATCGAATCTACAGCGCTACGGACGAATTCTCTCGGATACATTAATTATCGTTGTATATACGAAACACTACCGAAAGTTTATTATTCTCCAAGACGCACTCCCCATTTTCCTTGACCGTAGATGATCTAGCTGTCCACATACAATATTCATAGAGAGCAACCACAACGGGCCGTCCTTCCAACATTGCTCCGGCCGAGGTTGTTTATTGGCATTCGCTAGTCATAAACATCCATGCTTTCACGATACGTCGTAGTCGACGGCCATACTCGTCTTGCGAGCTCTTCCCCGCCGTTCGCCTATAACATGATCGGACAAGCGTGTTTCGCTTCGTTCATAATTGGATTGGCGTCTGGTTTTCTTTTCTTCCCAAGATCTCCGTGTCTTCTTCTTTACGACGCCCGCTGCTTGCAACTCCTGGCAGCGTCTTGACGAGATTCGATTGCGCATGAATCGCGCTACGCAACTCTCTTTTATGGGTCGTGCTCAAGAATATATTGCATTCTTCTGGTCTGTCTCCCTCCTGTCTCGCCGCAACTGATCAAAAAGGGAGGGAGGGTGGGGAGGTTGGGTGGTGTGTGCTGCGCTGTGGTACATTGTGTTCAGTTTGTGCTATACACTTGAGCCAAGACTTATCGTTAAGTGCCGCCCCCCCCCCCCCCCCCCCCCCCCCCCCCCCCAACAGAAGTCGGTCGCTTCACTTCCGCAATCTGTACTCTCTAGTGCGCGTATATGGGAGCTGGACGTCTGCGACCTTGGTCGCCGCAGTGTTTCAAAATGACGGAGATGCTGCCCAAAAATCACTTTAGAAGCTTGCTGACGCCAGAGTGTTCGCGAAGGCATCCCTGAAATGACAGAGCAAAATACTGCTTGATTTCCCTATAGTAACTGCAAGGCATGTTGTTGGGCTAGTCGGTTCATGCTTCCAACAGGGCTTTAATCTGCGCGAAGAAGGCAGGACGAAAACAGGAACACATACGCACGCACATGTGTGTGCGTATGTGTTCCTGTTTTCGTCCTGTCTTCTTCGCGCAGTTTAAAACCTTGTTTAAAGTGATCTTGAAAAGAGGGTTATGCGGTTTTGCGTACAAGATATGATGTGGCTGGGTTCACGTAGTGCTTTAAATCCAAAAGTCCAGCGTGTAAACGTATTGCGTTTATTCATTTTGTTAAGAGTATTCTCGCGACTCAGGTGACATTAGGAGAGCGCGTGGACACATATTATAATTAATACCAGTAATATATGTAGTAAAACCTTGCTTTTATCTTACTTTCAACTTTGACTAACATTAGCTGACGCACCGTAGAATCGGCAGCCCGCACGACGTGCTGCACAGTAATATTAACGAAAATCTTAAACAATATACACGTAGCGTCAGTGACCAGTTTGTGGAACTACCGAAATTCCTCATTTCGACACCCAGAAAGGTGCCTCCGCTACTTTCAACTTTCCAGACATATGTGAACATCACTCTTCCGAGAAAAAAATAATCTTTTTTCTTTCTGTTATTCTCGCCACCCTGTGCATAACGTAACAGAGGGAGCGTGTGACGTCGTTCGACCCTTAGGAAAGGCGAGTTTAGCAAGGTCAGCGGTGATGGATGCTAACGCGTCTGTTTCGTGACCCGGCGACTGCGCTTCTGAGAAAAAGAAGTGAAGCCACCGACCCGTGAAGACTGCATGTCACTTCCTCCACATTGTGCAATATAGTCCCACCTTCGTGGTCTTTTTCTTGATGGCTCTACCGGTATCGCGTGGTGAAACTGCGTAGTTGCTCTTCGGGGGTGTGTGCGTTATACAGGAACATTAGTTGGCCTCGTGCTTCCTGCAACCGTCCTGGAATTCCGTGGACCCCCGCGATAATCCTCAGATCATACCCAAATAAGACCTTGCGTCCTTTCGCGATATGTAACGCATCTCGCTGGATCCATTGATGCTTCGATGGTCCAGTTCGCATGTCGTCGCAGATAAGACGCTTGGAATCAGTAAGGTGTATATATGGCTAGTGACAAAAGCTCCGCGAAAAACTGAGGCAAGAATCAAATTGGTACATTGAGCGTATTTTTCTTCCATATAACCTCGCAAATTACTTTAATATTCTTGGGATAGGCGCCGCTCTTACACCGGTGGACATCAAAAAGTCTAGGTGTAGTGAGCCCATAACCGTTTTTTTTCATAAAATTTTACTGAAATTCAGGGAGATTGTAGGTATCATGATTACGCGAAGGCTTCGTGACACGCTTCCATTAAAGGAATGCTATCTCGGAAAGCACGTCGTGTGCATAATAAACTTAGTTTATATCCACCTGCTATAAATTGTTTTCCTAGCGCGCAAGTTTTGGGCCGTTTGCCCTCGCAGTAACCTGCATGCAACTCTTCGTGCTGCACAATGGCTTGCAGCACATTTCCATTCCGTGGTTGCCCTGCCAAATGGCAATACTCGGAGATCCTCTCTGTTGCAAGCGACCCACGTGACCCGCGCGAACTTCGGATTACGCCGTTTCTGGGATAGGTCAAGTTTTGATGATGTCATGTCCGGAACTAGCCAAATTTGTTAATATTTCTATGCGCGCTGCCGCGCATATAGCGGATTTTACACACCGTCTATCACATATCACAAATGAAACGTTTCTCCAACGTTTCCAGATAACGCCGATACCAACGAATTCAACGGATATGCCGTGATCTTTTTTTTTTTTTCCTTTTTCGCTTAAGGGGCAGAGTGCTGACACGCTTTCGTCGAATCATTAATTATGTCCTTCGCGTGAACAGGCAGTTACAGCCAGCGGTTCTGAACCAAATTGTTTTGAAGGAGACATTTTGGCAGTTTTCGTACAAAAGTTAATCCTTCTCAGCCCTGCTGAACTGCGAGATCTGTGTTGCCACATCAGGCCCTCAAAGACATTTGTGTCTTGTTCTTACAGTTAATTCTTGGGGCTGCGCGATATTTTCCCAGCTGGACAGTTTCCTCTGTCCATTCGTTTTTTTTTTTTTCGTTTTGCTTTCTACTTACGTTTCTACGTGTGCAGTTTGGTTCCTGCTGCAAGACATGTAAAGGGCATTAAGTAGCCGGTTGATAAAGTGGCCCTCAACACGTCAAGCCGCAACTTACTTCAACTCAACCTAACCCAGAGGAAAACAAAAAACAAGTATAACAGCTAACCCTGCGGAAACGAGTGTATCTTTCGTCTGTGCTCTCCTATGGAAACTTCCAAACACTGTGTGCGTCGCCAAGGAAGCGTCCCATCAGTGTGCTTCGCGGAGCGTGGTTATCGAGTTCGGCCGGCCGTGACCTGAAGGAGAGAGAGAGAGAGAGAGAGAGAGAGAGAGAGAGAGAGAGAGAGAGAGAGAGAGAGAGAGAGAGAGAGAGAGGCTCTGTAAACACTCTGCAGCCAAACGAAAACACGAGGTCGAAGTCAAATCTCAGGGACGGACGCCGCATTTCCTGCCAATTTCGGTGCCCGGATATCTACAGTCGCACACGGAGCCCCCGTAGCCTGACTGATGATCTCACGTCATTGCTCATTTAACTCCGCACAAGATAGAGAAGTCGCGGGTGCCTGTCTTTCTCGATGCCGCATGCAACGCGTACGCTATTTGGGTCTTTAAATATACACAGCCATCACGAGTCAAGGTCGAACTCAGTGCCCCGCTGTCGTGCAGTGGCTGAGGCTGTTCGCAAATTACGAAGCAGATGCAAATCCGAGGACGAAACTGCTACGCGCTTCTATCGAAGCGTCGCCTTTTACGAGTTCAACTCCGCATCGCGTGAGATAACTTGCAGCGTACGCGGGTGACTCATTAATGTAGAGAAACGGCGCGCAAAAACTGAACGATAAGCTGTTCTGCGTCATGTCTCCGCCGTTCCGGCAAGTAGATCTACAACTGCAATGGTTTTAGACACGCACACACACTCAGAAATTTTGAGCATTGTCCTTTACGCCATCTGTTCAACAACTTAACTGGAATCTACCAGCATAAATGAACTGCACATAATTACATATTCCAAAACGTAAGACGAGTTTCCACAAGATTTTTGAGCCAACGCTGGGAGAGTGGTGTTGGTGCCAGCATTGTTGCACCTGAGCATCACGCCTTCATAGCGAAGGTATATCAACAGGCAATGATCTGCTCTATGTCTCTAAGAACGGCAATTAGCAGACGTAAAACTCTCTTTCTGACGGCCACAGTACATTCGGGAAACGCGACGTCTCAGAAGCTCGAGTACACGAAAAATTTTATTATGCAAGCTGCGGATCAGAACTTTTCTCTGTGTGTCAAACGGGAGCCTTAGCTGTGGATATAGGCATTTACGACATTTAATCGCTCGGCTGCCGCGACTTACAGGCCCAACAAGCCTTAGTCGGCCGGGCACGGGCGGCGGCCGTCGCCACTGGAGTCCCGAACTATAGGAACCTCCACCTGGTATTTGTAAGGACCAGTTCCTTGCGGGCTGGTCCCAGCACACCTCCTGCCCGTCTTAAAGCCTGATAAATGTTTTCACCACCACCACCACCTGCTTCGCTGCTGCGTTTAACAGCGTCTTGGTCCAGGTGGCCGCATTAAAAGATTCGCGAGAGTAATTGACAGTAAATGATAAAACTTACGTGGTCCTTTATGCACTCACCTATAAGACAACTCGAACGCGAAAGCCATCTGGCGTGGCTGTTTTCACCACCACCACCACCGTCATCATAATCGGAGCTTGAGCGGTTACTTGAGTAGATACACACTTTGTTAATGCTGCGGCTGATGATGATGACGACGATAATGATAAATTATTGGTGAGCCCTTTGTTACGGCCTGGCCGCTTTGGGCTGTAATGGGTTGGCAGCGCTGCCCCCTAACTGCACTTTGTTGAACAGAGGCGCTCGCGTTTGTTTCTAGAGCACTTCCCGAATACGAGCGCGACGACAAAAAGCCCGTGACGACAAAAGGCTGAGCTAGCGTGTCCTTGAGCCACCTTCGCTTTTGAGAGATTCTCCAATACATATGACCACTTGAACTCTCTGTCTACTGCCACAAGAGCAGGAAATGTGTATATTAATCAAATAAAGATAACGAAACCAACTGTGTAGGCGTGTTCATGTCGCTGAAGGGGTAGGCCTGACGGTGCCATCGTGAGCGCGGCTCGCCTCGGCCTGAAAGGGTTGATGCTCAGGACTTCTGTAAATAAATGTTCACACACACACACACGCACACACACACACACGCACGCACGCACGCACGCACGCACGCACGCACGCACGCACGCACGCACGCACTGCTCTCGTCAGTAAAGCGTAGTTGAATCTGATAACTTGAGATCGCTAAACGTTAAACACTTAATCGCCCTTTTCGCCTCGTGCGCTCTAGGATTTAGGCTATAAACCGCAAAATCTACGTGCGAAATAATTGTTTGTGACGACGCCGAGCTTTGCGAAGCGCCGGCATGCACGAACTGCGCAATAGTTTAACTGTGCACCAGTAGCCCAACTCGTTACGTTGGACTATATATATAGACTCTCTTCCTTACGGCGGAGGCATTGGGCTTCCAAAACAACGGTGTGGCCGTGACCAAATGGGATACCATTAGCGCAGCCTTCGGGCTGCGCCATAACGTCAGTCGTTGCACAGAAAAGCCATTGCATTCGGCCGCCTGCGAGTTGTCTCCAACGCACAACACGTCGGCACAGCTGGGTCAGATCGAATAAAAGCAGCACATCCTTGCTGTGCCCTGCAATGCCGTGAGATACGCGTGACGCTGGCCTTTAAGCTCGCCGCCGCGCTGGGAAGCGCGCCAATGTTTACCCCGGGGGCCTGAAAGTGATTGAAGGGGGCGCAGTGCAGCGCCTTTTCGTGCTACCACAATGCGCACTCGTTGGGACGAAGCGTTCTGCGTATTGCACCTGCTTTTCTATAGGTTCGCGGGCTGTCTCCCGCTTGAGTGGGCTGACAACTTGCGAGCGCGCACTCAGGCGATGGACTTCGCACGGTAGACGGCGAATGTATGGCGTATGGTCACATTATGAAAAGCGTTTGAAGGTATTGATTTTGTGACAAGCTCTGTCGAACAAGCAGAGGCGAGACAACTACCATCCTATGGCTGGTAGGTGAAGATTAAGTTCTGTTTCCTTAATAATTGTCGGGGTTTTACGTCCCAAAACCACGGTGCGATTATGAGGAACGCCGTAGTGGAGGGCTTCGGAAATTAGACCACCTGGGGTTCTTTGACGTGTGCCTAAATCGCGGGCCTCTAGCATCTCGCCTCCATCGAAATGTGGCCACCGTGGTTGGGATTTGATCCTGCGATCTTCGGGTAAGCAGTCAAGCACCACAACCACTAGATCACCGCGGTGGCGGTGCAGTTACAGTTGGGTGGTGTGAACGTTGAAACAAGCTGGGCATGAACTTTAGACGCGCTGCGCAGGCACAAAGAAACAGCAGGAAAAGAAAAAAAAAAAAAACGCTCTTTCTTTTTCCTTGCGTAGCAAGTGTAAACTTCAAGTATGGGCCGACTAAAGTCTGCAAGGAAGTTTTGAAGCTTTGCATGCTTTCTGTGTTTCCATGCATGACTGTCTCGTTCAACATGTCAGTTTTATTGTAGTTTTGTGTGTTGAACACGACAATATATCAGGCGCAAGTATCGATTACGTACTCGTCGATTAAGCTCAGAGAGCTTCACTAAAACTGTAATAAGACAGGGGCGGTATTCACAAGGATCTCGTTTTTAATGAGCACTCCTTGCCATTGGTTGGCCGCCTTCGCTAATTATACGTCAGGCGTCAGCATTGATTTACATTTTATCTTACGAAGAATTATTGTACAAGAACTTTTTGTGAATAGGGGTTCATAGATATAACTTGGCTGGCTGTGCGTTGAGTGCAGCTGTATACAGTCAAGATTAAATCTATGAATGAATGAATGAATGAATGAATGAATGAATGAATGAATGAATGAATGAATGAATTTGTGTAGAGAGATACTGACGGCTATTGCACAATACTGTGGATAGTGTTGCCGAAAGGAAAAGGAACACTGTGCATAAAAACGTCACATTGAATGGAAAATAATGACTGGGTCCAAGATATGAAGGCACAACGGGTGCAGAAAGGAATAAAACAAAATTTTCAAAATAAATATGTTGTTTCTAGTAGCGTTGCGTGGTGTCCTTATGTGCCTTCTCGTGTCCGAGTGCCCTTTCGCGCTACATCAAAGCCGTTCAAATGATTCGCTAACAAGCTCACATTGCAACCCTCGTAGAAAAGAAAAGACCTTTGATCGGGCAGATGATCGCAATGACTTGAACACGCAACAGAACACCTCAATTTCAAACTATTATTGTTTTAAGCTTTTTGTTCGTATACGTGTCCACAGTGTTAACATCTCTTAAACACGCGATGAACTTCTTCCGGCTAAGCATGTCACAATGTTCGTCTTTGTTACAGATTGCCATTCGTCAAACACGTCAGCCTGAACGCCCGCACCGCGCACTTCCTGAGTACTGCGCTATGCTGCTTTTGAAACCGTTATAAGCCGCACTTTCCTTCTAAGAGCCGAGCACGTTCCGTAAACGCGCATTATCGTATAAAGCACCGTCTCGAGTTACGGTTGCTGAAGCACTCTAGCATGTCACTATCACAGGCTAAGATAGACGTCGACAACTAGAAAAAAAATGTTCGGGCAGGGGAATGGTTAGACTACTAGTTACTCTATTATATGAACTTGTGGTACTCCTGTCCATGTATTAGTCTGCTACTAAAGGCGCGCGACAGGTTCGGGCGCGTTTTTTTTTTTCCCGTCAACAGCCATTCCATGGAAAACATCTCCATCCCGTTCCTCATGGCCTCTCATCCTTGAAGGTTGCCTAATTGCTTCTCCGATGTCCGCTTAACTGTTGTCTAGGGTCGCTTAGCCGACAGTGTGGGCTGAAGCTGCATGCGAGCGTCGGCATTCAATTAGTCCGCTTATTCGATACAGCCACGCCGACGGGCCTTTCTTCCGTTCTTTTGCATGGCGACGCTAAGCGTGGCACACGGATCGCTTGCCCCGAGCGCGTGTGTAACGGCGCCGGCGTCGTTACGTTAGCCTTGGTTGAGCCTGTAGGGGCCGCGCTTGTTGTTTTACGCAATCCTTCCGGCCTTGACAAGGTCAGCGGTTGTGCGTGCCCGTACAACGGGCGGCGGCGGGATCTTTTGTTTTCGCTGTCTATTCTCGGGCTTTAACGAGCCTGTTGTTGCTGGTCCTTGCCCCTACATTTTCCTCACTGCACTCTTTACTTGTTCCTCTACGGCCATACAGCGTCGAGACGTCGCGACGACCGCTGTTTGTACGCGGGCCTTTCGTTCTCCGATGTCGAGATTTAAGGACGCCGTTGTTTCAGGGCGTACACGCCTTGACACGGCCTGTATACTCTACTGTTCCGCTGTGTTGCAACGGGGCGGTGACGCGCATGGCACACTGTGGAAGGGACGAAAGTCTTGCGCGTATGAATTATTGTTTCCGTGGCGAGCTAAACGAAACAAAACAACGGAAACGAAAAAAAATCACGAACAATGAAGGAAATGTAGAGGTTGGTAAATGCCACCGCTACGGAAGGCCGGAGTACGCATTGGAAGAAAAGGGTATGACATTCACAAATGAAAATAAATAAAATAAATTGATTACGTGGAAAGGAAGCGGAGTGAAGATGAGTGCCGGTGTTGTGACATGATAAATATCTTCAATCGCGGCTTAGACAGTGTGTCACGATAAATGGCATTGTCGATGGACGTGCCCCTTCAATGTAGTGGTGTAACCATAACCAATATTGATGGCTAGGCGTGTCGTAACCGCGTAGTACTAAACGACTACCCGGCTTTGCGTCACATGCAAACGTGCTTTATTATACATTTCATTGACCACCTACGGCATTAAAACTTCCTGAACCCCTCTCTCCGCCTACTTAGATCGCTATTCCTCCCCTCTGGCCACGTGACCTGCGTGACTACTACTACTACTACTACTACTGCTACTACTACTACTATTAATACTACTACTACTACTGCTACTACTACTATTAATACTACTACTACTACTACTACTACGACGACGACGACAACGACGACGACGAAGGCACAAGGTAGACAGCATCGCTGTAACAATCATGATGATGTTTCATGAGAGCATGTGATTTCGCACTACGCATCAACAATAGCGTGCAGGAAGAAACCACTTTATATAACATGACCTATCTCTGTTCGGTGTAATACTGTTGTGCTTCGCAAGTCTTCGGCTCCCTCGGTGCGTTGTATGAGCAGGCTATACGCTCCTACTAGGTCTCACGATCTCAGCTTTTCTTGCGTAACGCCTTCGACTCAAGGCTTTCCGTTTCTTGAGCCCGCATGCGGTCAGCAGATATATGGAACGTGGCCTTAGCTTTGCCGAACAATCGTAATAATAATATCTGGGGTTCAGCGTCCCAAAACCACGATATGATTATGAGAGACGCCGTACTGGATGGAGGGCCCCGGAAATTTCCGCCACCTGGGGTTCTTTAACGTGCACCTAAATCTACGTACACGGGCCTCAGACGTTTTCGCCTCGATCGAAAATGCAGCCGCCGCGGCCGGGATTCGATTCCGCGACCTTCGGATCAGCAGTCGAGCGCCGTAACCACTAGACCACCGTGGCGGGGCGCCGAGCAATCGTGAACCTCGTTGTTAGCGTTGCTTTTCATGTTACAATCGGCTACAGAGTCGAACGGCTGTAAACAAACTTTAGAGCCGGCGGTCTCGCGTCCATAGACAATAAAACGCGCAGTCAAATGGCTTTCAAGCACAAGGGTTACAAACACAAGTTTACGCTTCCTCGCCGTGCCCCCCCTTAGTTCCTCCCTCCCCCCCCCCCCCCTAACCCACATCAGGGAAAGGGCGTACGTCATTGTTACCCTAACCCTTGATGCCGCCCAAAGCATGACAGTCTCTTGAGAGAGAGAGAGAGAAACTGCATAGTTAACTTTGTCGTTTTCATGAGTAGCGGAAGGAGCGAAATCTCAGAACGAGTGACAACTCGGAAATCTTGCAGTACGCGACAAAAAAGTCTGTGCTGCAAAGCTCACTTCGTTTCCTGCAGTGATCAAAAAATGTATGAAGAAAGGTGATGTGAAAACATAGTTTTCTCGTGAAGATCACAGCACGAACAATAGACATTATATTCTTCACCGCATCTCTCGCATGGACAGTTCGTTCGTGCTCCTGCTTTCTTTTTTTTTTCTCCGCGCGTCGTATTCAACGGATGACGGAACAAAAGTTGTTTTCTTTTTCTTCGCCAGGATTGAAAGCGACCTCCTCACATACACTTCGCAGAAGAAAAAGAAAAAGAAAACGTCGTAGTTTCATTGCCACTTAGAATCCAAGAAAAGAAGAGGATGATGAGCGCGACTACCGAAGAAACGAGTAAAAAACTAAAATTGAGAAAGGACATCTAGTCGAGATGAAACGCTTCGAGATAGTCGTGTCTGTCTCCAGGGTTTTTGTGGCGCCGCGCTGCACTTACAATGCCTCCTGGAAATTTCCTAAAGACACGACCTTAAAGTGTGTCACAAACTCGAAACTTTTTCATGTCAACTGGCACAAAATTTCTCCTCTGTAACAGCGTTCCCACTGTTAAAGCCTAGTTCCAAAAATTCCTATTCTACTGGCTTTATCGTTTCCGTCTTCTTTGAAAAGAAAGCGCGTTGCGTGAATTGAAACATGGCTGTGCTGGGTTAACGTGAAATGTTCTAGCATTACTTTTCCTTTGTGGGCTGATGAGGTTGGCACTTCGGCGAGCAGCCAAAACAACATTACTTGACTTGCCATGTTTTGAACACGCTCACCGTAGAGGTTTGCTTATTGCATCGTTGACAAATAGCTTCTGATATTTTGGATGCCTATTGTATTCGCTGAGCAGTCATAGATTTCTACGCGACTCGCGTAGGCAATAGGATTTGATATTTCGTCTGTGGTAAGTGGGTTTTCCAGGATTAAACGTGAAGCCCATAACTTAAACGTGCTTTGCAAACTTATGAAGAGGACGAGTGGGGGACGTTTCTGTCCTCTTGCCCATAATTCATAAATAGCCTGTAAACATGCATTCTGTCTACCCCATGGGGTAGACGAATATATGTTTACAAGCTATTTGTATGTTTGTTTGTATGTTGGGTAGACAGAATGTATGTTTAAAGGTTATTTGCATGTTGCTTGTTTGTATGTTTGCACACATACTTCAACCAATACACACTTCGTACAATGTTTGAACACTTCACAGGAAAGTACACTAAACCAATGTTCATTACGGACGCATCGTCGGTACGAATCATAAGCGTAAACGCAAACAACGTAATGACCTTGTTCAGACGTTGTATTTAGCGTAAAGTACGTAATGCTTGGGGCGCAGATGTTGGCGGGCCCACGACTTTTACGACAATTAGCGATGCGGCGCTACGGCACGACCAATGGGCAAAGCAGTTTCGGTTCTCGCGGGGCTTCCGGCCGCCCCAGATGCCGCGACTTCATGCGCGTCTTGAAAGCCATGCCATGCAGTAGCGCGTCAGCGCAGTTGGTTTGCCGGTGTTCATTGTGCTGTGCGCCCGTAGCTAATACGGCGACAAGCAGCTGCAGATTGACGCCTGGCTGGGAGTTTGAGTTGGAAGCTGGAATTTCGGAGCTGCGCGATTATTGACAATGCGCTAGTTACAAAACCTTCAAGGCAAAGATTTGATGGTGTCTGCCAGCGTGCACATTTTGGTTCCTGAAGAAGCCGGCATAACGTATTTGGATCCCTTTGCAGCCCATTTATTGGTTTTCGCTAAATTTAGAAAATGTTTTTCTCCAATAATTTAGCGATGTTTAAAGTTGCTTCAAGAAGGAAGGTTATGGTCTCCCCTCTAGCCCAGCCATAACCAAAGATGCGAAACGCTACGTAGCAACAACTTTAACTAGGACGCAACGTATCTTCAGAGCGGTGAAAAACCCGCCGTAAAAAAAAAAAAAAAAACAAGTATCTTACCAAAGGCCTCAATGTGAACACAGGTGGTCGCTAGCTACGCAAACGGACGTTCCAGCAGTTACGCGATACGACACCTCGACTGCACTGATGCACTCACAAATTGACTTCTTAAGTTGGCCTTGCATTGTTGCATAGCATGTAGTGCATTTCAGCAAGGTGACCTCCGTTGTAGCTCAAGAACAGGGAGCTTGGGTAATCGCGCGGTTTCTGTAGTTTCGGCTCAGGCTGGCAAAAAGATTGTATGTGCTTACTTTCTTTCACTTTTACCTCATTTCTTTTTAACAAAATCATGTTATCTTTGCGATTGTGTCCCGGCCGCGGCGGCTTCATTTTCGATGGCGGCAAGAATGCTAGAAGCCCGTGTGCTTAGATTTAGTTGCACGTTAAAGAATCCCAGCTGGTCGAAATTTCCGGAGTCCTCCACTACGGCGTCTCTCATAATCATATGGTGGTTTTGGGACGTTAAAGCCCAGATATTATTATTATTATTATTATTATTATTATTATTATTATTATTATTATTATTATTATTATTATTATTATTATTATTATTATTATTATTATTGTTATTCGCGAATGCGAGGCAGTTACATGACACAGTGCTTGTTTCATCACATCCTTTCATCACGCACTCTTTATCCTCTTGTGCGAAGTAGCTAAGGCAAATTCCATTTTAACTGCCCCTATCATGATTGCACGACTACACTATCAGTGCTATTCTCTGCTAGTGGGAGGAAAATAAAACAAAACAGATGCGACCAAGATGAATGCACTAAGAACCTGACGTCTCCGCTTCCCACGTGGGATCCTTGTTCACACTTTTTTCGTTCCTATAGACCATTGTTTTCTTTATTATGATTCTTCCCAACAAGAGTAGCTTCTGTCAAAGTGCGGCGGACTGCCGTTCCTACATGATCGATGTCCTGCCGATACCCCGCCACACGGATCCCGAACGCGACGCTGAAAGAAGACACGCCTGAGCAACCCAGTTGTCCTATCCACAGAGCGACACTTCAACTATGCCAACGTTGCGTCGCTCAGGCACAAACCTTTCCCACTGCGACAGTCGTTGGTCCTCAGAATGCATCTACCCAAAGACAAGAGGAAGTGTCTTTATCTACAGATGCGCATATAGCCGACACCATCTTCCTGAAGAGGCCATCTGCTATAAATATTTGTTCAGTCAGCCAAGAGGCCCATTGTGCTTTAACCCCGTCCCTCCCCCATACCCAAACAACTCTCTCATCGCACGTGGTACTCGCCGTGCTATACACGTCCACCTCGAATGGGTACCGGGACACCAGTGGATGCAGGGCAACCAGCCCACTCGTTAACTGGACATAGATAGCGAGCAGCCCTGTAATGCGGTACATTTGGATTGGCCGTTGGCTCGTCGCGCTGAGCACACACACTAAAAAACATGGTTGATTCCTCCGTCATAGGAATCGGAATAACACCAAAGTAAAGCGTGCCCTTACAGAAGTGACTGAAGGTTTTCTGTACATTGATATAAGAAAAAATACACAATATATGTTGATGTCTGGCAGCTATAGCACCGTTAAACGTGGATGTACCCACGTTGATGATTGGTGGTACATCTCCATCCCGACGACTAACGTCCATGCTAGATGATTAAACAAATCCTTGTGGTAACTGTCGTAGTTAACGGTGAAAGCGTAATCAGAAAACGAGGTGTGATAGCCAGAATATCGTCGCATATTGGACGCAGAATTCGGTCGCCATTCCGCGGCACGTTAAAATGTGATTGAACACCACGGCCGGATTAGAGGGAAACGCAAAGCGCGTCGTGCCGCCCCGGTAGTCCGGCCGCGATTTTAAAGCCGATAGTCTTTCTTGGGGAACTTAAACGCAGAAATTCTGGTCTGTCTGTCTTTCTGTTTATCTGCCTGTCACCCGATTCAGCCACCCGGCCAATGTTGAACCACTTGCCCAAAGGCCAGCCATCTTGAACGGCTGACTAGGTTCATACTTCTGTACATTGTCGATCAAAAAGCTAACATTACGCGTATCTGAGGCGCAACATCACTAGGTAAGTATTAGGTGGTATGTTCCTTTAATAGAAAATACATAGATCATAATTCTAAAGACCCTAGTTTCTCAAGCTGCGCTGAAAATGCGACTGCGCTGAAACTTGCCTTCCTCCGTGCCCACTGCACGAACTCATTGTTGTGTTTCGCTTTCGGTTCAGTATTGCACTGTACGAATGCCATGAGGCGCCGCTCTGGCATTCCTGTTTTACCCAGGCGACGTGTAAACAAAAGAGCGTGCGGAGAGTACTCGTTGAGTGCGGACGTTTCTTCTGCTTCGGCGCTTCGCGCCAAACCGCGTGTTCGGGTGGCTGGCGTCCCCGGCGGTCGCGTTGGTCACCACCGGTCTTCGCCTGCTGCTGCGCCGGGACTACCAGCCCGCAACACAGCACTCATGTTTCCCGACGTATTGCCAGATGGCGTCCATATCTCACGCAGCGCCTCTTCTATCGTCTTTCGACGACATTTGCAGCGAAGCACGCAGATACGCGGCCAATTTATTTCTCGGGGTGAGTGTGTGAGCGGGGAATGCAGTGTTACAGCGAGGTAAGGCAGGCGTGCGTCGCAGAGCTATTTTTGGTTTGGATTAGCGTGATGCTATCGGCGAGGCCGACGCTTTTACGACGCTTGGGCTGAGGTCGCCACCTCGCGGTGTGTTAAGGCATTGACAAAATTGAACTTCTATTGAAAACGCGCCGAGTGGGACGGACGTGTAACGCGTTGCAGGTGCTAATCGCGGAGGCCACAGTAATGACGAATTACTTTACTTTATGGCTCCCAGAGGGCAACACCACCCCACCGACCGGGAGAGTGGTAGATATAAAAGGGGCGTTTGTAAAGCCTCTAGAGCCTGCGATCGTGGCGCAGTGGATAGCGTGCCCGACATCTGTTGTTGTGGACCGAGCGGTCGTTGGTTCGGTGCCCGTTGACGGAACTTTTCTTCTTTGCCATCTGATCGTGTAAGTTTTTTCGACGTCATTTCCGTGACGGAAGTACGTCACTGAAGTCTTGGTGGACCCCGGCATTAAACACTTTCTTCTTAAAAAAATCAGCTTTAGAGACATGCGACAGTCGACACGCGCCCTTCCCGCGGCATATTCGTACATTCAACTGCCTCGATGCTTTGCACATCCGCGAAGCACAAACGTTCGCACTGGCCAACGATGCCGTGACACACTTTAGAGAACACCCGGAACAGTTCACCCGCACTACCACTTGTTCGGGGACTACTCAAAGGTCTTTCACACTTGATGGGCGTCTCCTCACGCTATATCATCAGAGAATTTTCTCCAATTCTTTGTTCTACCGCTTTCCCCGCTCGTTCGTTGTGACTTCTCGTGCAGAAAATTTTCATCTAGCACATTAGGAGAATTTCCCTATCTTAAAACAACAAGGGACGACAGCTTCAACAAGCAGCTATTTGAAAAATGCTATCTATCTATCTATCTATCTATCTATCTATCTATCTATCTATCTATCTATCTATCTATCTATCTATCTATCTATCTATCTATCTATCTATCTATCTATCTATCTATCTATCTATCTATCTATCTATCTATCTATCTATCTATCTATCTCGAGTTTGACTACCTCTTCTCCTGGAGTTCCAGGCGAGCAGGAAAAGTTCCATTGGGCAGTTGCGTTGGTCAGCAGGAATTACTTCATAGCTGGGTGCTTCCGAATGGGAAGTTATGTCATCCGTTGGTTGCCCGCGACAGTCCAGGAAAAGCACAGTTTCCAGAAGGGTTGAGGGGTAGGGTAAGAAAAGAAAGAAAAAAAAAAAACCCAAAGGACGACGCAGTGCGCAGTCGTAGCAACTCACACACGCAAGACACCGGAAGCAAAGACGTGCCTGCCCTCTTGCAGCTATATCGAAAGGTACTCTAACGCATAAATCGCTGGGTGCTCCTTTCTGCACCACCGTGCGTGAAAACTTTCCCTCCGCGCGTGTTCCCTGTGGCATCGCGCTTGCGTGGGAACATTTCTGGTTGCCATTTTGGGCTCTGTTTCTGTTGGCCCTTTCAAAGTTCTCGCTGCCGCTCCGCTGAAAGCCTCATACGCCGGCCAGCGAAGTTTTCTGAGTGGCGGATGACGCACACACCCTGTCGCTGTGGTTGTGGTAACGCCTGAGAACTGACATTGAACTGTCAACATCCACTGCCCATCTCGTCGATGAAAACCTTCTTTTTTTTTGTCTCGACGCGGAGCTTCATAATTCACGGCTGGTGCCATATTTCGACGCGCCATACTAAATCGGGTCGACGTGCGTTTCTATAGACGGCGTACAAGTCGGTGGAAAAGCGAAAAACAACAATGCCCTCACTGCTGCACCTATAGTTGCCTGAAAAAAAAAAATACTAGAGGAAACTATAGCACTGCGCTTGCGTAGATATCTTGAGAAGAATGGATAATACTGCAACCCAATCATTTATCTAATCTGTGTTTTTGCAGCTTCCGATATCTTACCGCAATTTTCTAAGGTCTGTTTTACCTTTCAAGAAATAGTATTCCCACCTGAACGCATGAAAGCAGTAGGTGTTCTGACACAAGTATCATCATTGACACTCTGTAACGCTGTTTGACTCTAAACCACCACGTTGTAAAATCACAAAATAGTGTGTAGACAAAACGACAAAGAATGCACAATTATCTTACAGTTGTAAGTGGCCCAGTTGGTCAGTACGAGTTATGTAAGAGGAAACGAGAACACGAAATATTAGAACAGGACAGAAAGAAACGTCATAGTTCTCGCTTCAATCAATCAATCAATCAATCAATCAATCAATCAATCAATCAATCAATCAATCAATCAATCAATCAATCAATCAATCAATCAATCAATCAATCAATCAATGCAGGAGCCCTTTCAACCGAGTGATCGTAGACGTCTTCTTATGTGCTGCAGGGTACGGAAACATCGCCCCAAAGACACCCCCTGGCAAGGTGGTGACCATCCTGTACGCCATCGTAGGCATCCCCCTGATGCTGCTCTGCCTGTCGAACATCGGCAACATCTTGGCGCACAGCTTCAAGTTTTTCTACGCGCACGTCTGCTGCCTGCTCTGTCGACGGGCAGACGCCGCCGCTGCAAAGGTACGTGTACATATCGAATGATTAAAGGTATCTGTCTTTAGCGGTGTTACCATATACACTACAGTCAATCGCACGGACGCGAAGTGACGTCCTTTGACCTATGCACCTATGAGTTCGCTTTCCTGACACAATACATAATATATTAAAGATGTGGTCGAGAGAGCGATAGAGAAAGAAACACTTCATTTTTCAAACAGCTGCTTGTTCTCGCAGTCCTCACGTAATTCACTGGCTGTTGCTTCGACATAGGAAACTTATCCGAAGAACCCTTAAACAACCTCAGACAGGCCCGTAGCCAGGACTTTTTTCGAGGGGGGGGGGGGCACTTGTTGAAAACCTTAACTATTTGAGAGAAACACCTATTTTCATTATTTATTTTTGGTAAAAACACCTACTTCACCAAAATTTTGGGAGGTGGGGCCCAAGCGCCTAGACACCCCCCCCCCCCCTTGGCTACGGGCCTGACCTCCCAGAAGATACAAATAACGAGCGCGTTATTCTCTCCTGGCGTTTCCCGTCTTTTCGGCATAATTCGTGACGCCAGCAGTCCGTTAACGTGACGTCATGAGGAAACAAGCTCTCGATTGGTCCACATACGTGGGATATCAGTTGTGAATTGTCTCCTACCTTGCTTTGCGATGCACAGGCACACCCATTCTACCTTGTCACGCATGACTATCGTGCACGATCAACTGATTTCACTTCGTTTTGGGCGTTTTCGACTACGCAAGCGGAGATAACAGCGCGTAGCCGAAAAGTGCGAAATCCCGATAAGTTCTAAGCTTAGTGCTGGCGTTGTCCACGTGATTTATGAAGAAATAAGCGGCGAGAACAAGATAGCACTTTCGGAAGGGTAGGGAAGGCCAGAATGAAACCACTCTCGTCTTTGAACTTGGAGTGGTTTGGGGGCCCTTCGATATGCTGTATGCATGGGCCTGCGCACAGGAGGGTGGGAAAAGGTTGCGGTGTCGCCCCATTCTATCAATGACAAGGGGCGGTGTGCCATGTCGACCCAATACCTTTAATTATTCGGACTGCCTCGTCGGTGTTTTAAATTCATGGTTACGGCCATGCAGGCTTTTGACGACAATGGCGGCCGTGGACCCGAGATTTTGCATTCCGAGAACTGTTTACTTCACACCTTTACCCGCTCAAGGCCAGATTCCAATGGTAGGGGTGCATTGTGAGAAGCACGCCTTCAACTTCATTTTCATTTTCGCATCCACTGCGAAGCTTATTTCCTTTTGGACTCGACCAATGCAGAGTGGGAGGGGAGAAATGGGTGGAGGGGGGAGAGACTCTGCGGCGGAACTTCACTCCTCTTATGGAGAACCGTGTGCACGCCTATGGCTGTAAGGAAATTCTGCAAAACAAAGGATGGCAGAGAATGCGATGGTGCTTTAGCGTCAGGACATGTCCGGTAAGTGTGAAATACCTTCGAGTAGCCCCGCGCAACTGGCCGTACGAGTGAACTCTGTCTGGAGCTCTGTAAAGTGTGTCGCGGCATCGTTGGCCAGCGTCAACGTTTGTGCTTGCCGGATGAGTAAAGCGTCGCGGTGGTTTGATGTACGAGCGTAGGCGTGCGCACATGGGAGAGTCGTGGGGAGGTGGGCGGCCCCCAAATTTATCCAAAGGGGAGCGCCAATTCTGCCCCATGCCTTTAATGAAGTCGTACCTCTCACGTCATTTTTTAATGCGCAGGTTATGGCTAGCATGTTTTTTTTTCTCAATGAAAGCGACCAAGCAACCCTGGTGTTGCAATCGAAGATCTGTTTACTTCCCACCTTTAAGCCCGAAAGCCAGGGACCAATGGAAGGCCTTCGTGAGAAGCACGACATCGTTTCATTTTCATCTTTGCATCCATTGCCGAGCATTTTTCTTTCGGACTCGACCAACAGGAGGGCAGATGAGGGGGGGGGGGGGGGGCTGAGTTGAAACGTGTTCTCCCCCCCTCCCCCTGCCCCTTCTAATGAAAAACCCTGCGCACGCGCATGTGTGCAAGCGTAAGCGCTAAGGGTCTCTTGGCAGCGATAATGGATGGCGCGTTCAGCGGGATGGTGTTGGCTTCTGAAATGGCCAGTATCCGCGCATCGGTAAGTAAAGACACCGCCTGTTGTATTTTGGATCATCATCATCATCATCATCATCATCATCCTGACCACGCCCACTGCAGGGCAATGGCTTCACCTATGTTTCTCCAATTAACCCTGCCCTGCACTTTATGCGGTCACGTCATCCTCGTAAACTTCTCAATATCGTCTGCCCACCTATCTTCCTGCCTCCCCCTCGCGCGCTTGCCTTCTCTGGGCTCTAGTTCGTTACCTTTAATGACTAGTGGTTACCTTGCCTTCTCGCTACATGCCCTGTCCATGCCCATTTCTTGATTTCGACTAAGATGTCCTTTAGACGCGTCTGTTCCTTGATCCACTCTGCCCTCCTCTCGTCCCTTACCGTTACACCGGCCATTTTCCTTTCCACAACTTGCAGCGTCGTCCTCCATTTAAGTTGAAGTCTTTTCGTAAGCCTCTAGGTGTTTGCCGCATAGGTAAATGACCGGTAAGATGCAGCTGTTGCATACTTTCATACTGAGGTGTACTGGTGGGCTCAGAATATTCGCCAAACGTGTGTCACCCCATTCTTATTCTCGTGGTTACTTCAGTCTCATCGTTCGTATTTGCGGTCACCACCTACCCTAATTAGATGCATTCCTTTAACCCTTTCAGTGTCTCGGTACGTATCGCAAATCGCTGGTTTCTTGCGTGACTATTGAACATCACTTTAGTTTTCTGCGTGTGAATCTTTAGACCCACTTTCTGCTGCTTCTGGCGGTGTGGCAGTGGTGCGAAACGGTGGAAACAGCCGAGCTGGTGGGCTTTCCCTCCTCCTCAACCTCACTTTCCCTTCCCACCCTCTTGCTATACTGTAGTATACGTAGCTATGCTATGATTTACTCTCGCCCTTCCTCCTTCCCTTCTCCTCACCATCACTTCCCTTTTCCACCCCTTGCTACATTTACTATACATGTCTATGCTATGCTTTCTTTCTGTTTCTTTGTACTCTTTATTTTTCTCTATCTCTTTCTTTCTGTCTCTTTCTCTCTTTTTTCATTCTCGCTTGCTCTCCCTGTTTTCCTCCTTTCTGTCTTTCATTCCCTCTATCTTTTATTCTCTTTCTCTCGATCTTTTTCTCGTTCTCTCGCCCATAGCAACGCAGTCATACGGTTCCCATCAATGCTTGTGCTGCTTCCGTGCTTGGATAGGCGAGTGGTTACGACGCTCGCCTTCGGGTCGTTGGTACCCGGGTTCAAATCCCGCCTCAACATGAAATTTTCTTTCGTTTTATTTATTTCTTCTCCTCCCCCTCTCCATTTCTCCTCTCCTTTCCTTCCTCCTCTCCACTTAGCCGAGCCAGAGTTTTCGCTTAACGTTCGCCTCCCTCCTCCTTCCTGGCTCCTTGCCTCAGCACTCCTCGTTTTACTAGGCTTTACTCTCTCCCACCCCAGGTTCCAACCTCCGTCCCCAGCGCTCTCCATCACTCTCCGTCGTCCGCTCTCTCCCTCCATTGTCCTCGCATTCCCTCGCACCTGCTAAACTTGGTAGCGGGGCTTGCTTAATTCCTATGGCGCATACCCGCTCGACTTTTTGCTAATGCCCGGGGGGGGGGGGGGGGAGCTTAAACAGCTCCTTTGTAAAAACTGTGAACAAGGATACCACACGGAAAGCCGAAACATAGGTTCCGAATGCACTCGTTCGTCGTCTTGGTCGCTATCTGTAGTGTTTTACTTTCTTCCCGTTAGCAGAGAATGACACTGACAATGTAGTCCTACAATTATGAGACGCGTAGTTTAAAGGGCCCCTCACCAGGCCACAGCAAATTTTAGTTAGGTGCTGAAAGTTGTTGCGTGCCGAACGAAGAGCATTATGCCGCAAGGATTTTTCAAATCGGTTCATTACGAGCTGAGAAAAACAATAATTTGTAGCGGCGCCAAACCATGATGCGAGGAGGCGAGCTTCAAACCCTTGCCATAGAGCACTGCACGGGCCGGAATTTACGGCCCGGGCCCGGCCCGCTTTATGCAGCCCGAGCCCGGCCCGGGCCCGGGCGTACTTGACCGTACCCAGCCCGAGCCCGGCCCGGGCCCATCGTTCCAAGCCCGGGCCCGGGCGTTCATTACTAAACTTATCCAGGGCGCGCTTGTTCATGACCAGGCCCGACCCGGGCCCGCTAGAGGATATTAGTTGTTTATGATTATTAATGATGCCGTGCGCTTTGTAGCGGGCGATCGAACGGAAAATCCGGTGTGTACATGCATCGAAATGTTGCTTTGCCCGCGGTGGTACCTCAGCGGTTAAGCTGTTTCGCTGTTAAGTCCTAGGACACGGGTGCGATTCCCGCGGCCACGGCGGCCGCAATTTGATGGGGGCGAAATGCAAGAACACCCGTCTATATACTTATCTTTAGGCGCACGTTAGAGAACTCGAGGTGGTCGAAATTGATCCGGTGCCACTACGGCGTGCCTCGTAATCATATCGTGGTTTTGGCACGTAATACCAAGGAATATAAATGAAATGTACCGTATGTGTCAATCTAGAATAAAAGACCAAAATCTTTATTCCTCCCATGGGAACAACCGGGATCTGGCCCATTGTTAGCGCTGTCAATATATATATATATATATATATATATATATATATATATATATATATATATATATATATATATATATATATATATATATATCATCATCATCATCATCAGCCTGTCTACGCCCACTGCAGGGCAAAGGCCTCTCCCATGTTCCGCCAATCAACCCGGTCCTGTGCTTTCTGTTGCCACGTTATACCTGCGAACTTCTTAATCTCATCTACCCACCTAATTTTCTGTCTTCCCCTCACGCGTTTGCCCTCTCTTGGAATCCAGTCAGTTACCCTTAATGACCACCGGTTATCCTGCCGACGTGCTACGTGGCCGGCCCATATCCATTTCTTCTTCTTAATTTCAACTATGATATCCTTAACCCCCGTTTGTTCCCTGACCCACTCTGCTCTCTTCCTGTCTCTTAAGGTTACACCTATCATTTTCCTTTCCATCGCTCTCTGCGTCGTCCTCAATTTAAGTTGAGCCCTCTTTGTAAGTCTCCAGGTTTCTGCTCCGTAGGTAAGTACCGGTATATATATATATATATATATATATATATATATATATATATATATATATATATATATATATATATATATATATATATATATATATATATATATATACGTATATATATATATACGTATATATATATATACGTGATCTGGCGTGCTTACAAGGAAACCCACATTGATGTACTTGTTACTTTGACATAGTCTGGTCCAGCAGACGAAACGTTAGTGAAAATATACAGTGCCAATCTATATCTATACTGGTGAAAAAAAAAAAGCACTTCAACTGTTTTTCTATTTTTATTGCTAAGCTTTACTAAGAGCCAGCTCTTTGTACGTGTCATTTCAGCTTGGCACAGTATACCTTAGACCATGCAATGCATAACGTTCGCGTGTGCTCTAAGGCCCGACTTACGCCTGGTCCGAGTCCGGCCCGGCCCGCAGCCTCAAGCCCGGGCCCGGGCCCGGCCCGGGCCCGCACTTTCAAGCCGGAGCCCAGCCCGGGCCCACCGGAAAACGCTTCGGGCCGGGCCGGGCCCGGGCTTTCGGGCCGGCGCGGGCCCGTGCAGTGCTCTACCTTGCCACTCGCCCCGTGTAGCCTTCGCAAGCCAAATCCCATCCCTGCCCTCTTCGGCATCGGAGCCGGAGAACCACAAGACGCATACGCATGAACACGTCATACGCATGCATGGTCACGGGCGCATGACGTGCCCGAGCCAGCCAGGGCACGCGAGCGGCGTTGCACGGCCGCTACCATTTTATATAGCGGCCGTGGGCGTTGTGTCGGCGTTTTCTGTGGTGTACTGCTTGTTTCTGCGGGACGGGCATGAAAGCTGCAACATTTGTACGGGCACAAGACTAGCGGAATCAAATAGCCAGTGCCGCATGAACATTTAGGAAGACGCAGGTGGACAAATGAGCCTAATGAGCGCTTGAACGGGGTAGAAAATTACGCAGTTGCGTTGTCAGGGCTGGCGTCTTCTCGGCGCGCAAACAACGAGAACACGAATGCATGCGAAACGGAGGCAGGTTAAGCCGCGTTCAGACTGCAGTCGCATCTGTCATAAGTGTCGTATCGCGTAACTGCTGTAACGTCCGCTTACGTTGCTAGCGACCACGAGTGTTCACATTGAGCCCTTCGGTAATATACGTTTTTTACGACGGGCCTATCACCGCTCTGATTTTTCAACATGGCGCTGTTGGTCGTAGAGAATGGGTCTTTGACGCACTTCATCGACGAGCAACTCATCGCTGCACAATGAAGGCCCTTCCGCACTCGTCGTAGAACTTGCCGCGAGAACACAAAACAACGACCACGGGCAAACCAGCTCCACAGACACGCTGCTGCATGCCGAGACGCGCATGAAGACGCGGAGTCTGGGGAGACCGGAAGCCCCGTGAGCGGGAAGTGAAAACCGAAACTGCTTTGCCCATTGGTCGTGCCGTAACGGTCGCATCAGTAGTGGTCGTAAAAGTCGCGGACCCGCCAACATTTACGCCCGAAACGTTACGTACTTTACGCTAAATACAACAACGTCTCAACAAGCTCATTACGTTGATTACATTTACGGTCGCGATCCTTACCGACGATCCGTACGTTGCGCACATAGTCTGAACACGGCTTAAGTCCCGCATCTCGCTGCGATTCGCAGTAAAAAAAAATCACAGCATATCCACGGAGTGAATGATGATGAGTGGGCGAAGCTGCGGAGGTTCATCGGTAAACCGTGAATCTTCCGTGAATTCTGCCCAGTACATCATCACCGACGTGAGATCGGGCGCGTTTATACTAAAGGTTCGATGAGTTATGACGACTTGCAGCTCACTTTAATTTTACATGTACGCTGTGAATTTTCATTGTTTAGAAAACCATTGCTTTAGGAAACATCTGGCGTCTTTCGTTAAGCAGCTGGCGTCTTTTCGTTTTGCTTTAGAAACATCTGGCGTTCTTTCGTTTTGCTTTTACAAAACATCTGGCGTCTTTCGTTGGTTTATTTCATCAATCAACGGCGTTTTGAACAAATTTTTTATTGTTTAATCACGCACAGGAGAAATCTCACCAGGCACTACCTTGGAGGTAAACAATGGCTGCTAATGGGAATGAGAGACAGAAGAAGTCGGCTTTTAGCTAACACTTACACTTCCACTTCTACTAACGTTTCCTACTGGAACATGCCAATGGCTGCTAATGGGGAATGAGAGACAGAAGAATTCGGCTTTTAATTAACGCGCACGCTGCGAATTTTTTATTGTTCAACAACGCACAGGAAAAATCTCCCACCGGCACCACCTTTGAGGTCAAAGCGTAAGACTGGCTACGCTCTACGACTACTACGACTACGACTACGAGGGACGAACGGGTGCCGCCTTAAGGAGCTTCGCCCCTAAAAAATTGCAGTGGCTTAGCTCGGCTGTTAGCTGAAGATCAGCTGATTATTCTTAGCTTTCCTGGTTGTCAAGCTTCTCTGCTTTTCTGCGCCGCTTAGCAGCATTTGCGCTCTCCTTCTCCGTGGTTATATCACACCAGCAAACGCGAGCCAGCCGGTCTCACAAATGGCTAACCTCCCTGTACTTCCGTTTTTCTTTTCCTCCTCCTCCTCCCCGCTATATGTATACCCCCACTGATACGTCTGCGTATGCGCGCAAAATGAGAGGCGCTATCAGACGGCCACTGCGCAACGGAGGCGCACAGCTGGGCGCGCGCCGGCGCCAATGCGTCTGCCACGGCTATGACGTCACTCTTCTGGAATGCGCAGACCGACGAGGCGCGCGCAGCGGCTCCGGTGCGCCAGCTGTGCGCCATGTGACGTCACTGCTCCTCGCGTATGCGCAGCACGGCTCTCAAAGTGCCACGAGAAACCTCGGCCGCCTCGGCCAGTGTAGCTAACGCTACAAAAAAAAAACAGGTGTGTCATTTCTCTCAAATGTCATTAAACAAATTACACAAGCTACACATGCAGCGTAAAATAATTATCGCAATGCCACGGGCTACTGTGGGCGACGTCAGAGCACAGATGTCTACGTAGGGCCATTCCTGATAGTACGTCATCCCCTCCTTTGGGCGCGCGCCCACGAGACGAAGTGAAAGCGGCGTTCAGCTTGAAACTCGACCTATTTCCGTGACGCGTAGCGTTGCAAATTGGCAGACGTGATCGTGAACGCCGAGTGTGTGCATTGCGCTCATCAGCTCAAATTGGTCAGACCTGGTGAGGGGCTTTTTAAGTGGACTTCACCTTAGCTACATTGTACTAGTGGATAAAAAGTGCGTGATGAGGGGATGGACGAAACGAGCGATGTGTCATGTAACTGTCTCGCAATCGCGAAGACAAACCCATTTTATTATTACTGTCATTATTTTGTTTAAAAGAAAATAGGGATAAGGGAGAGGAAATAATAAGAAGGAATCTTTTTGCTGGTCTTTGTCGAAACTGCAGAAACCGCATAATTATCACTGCTCCCTGCGCTTGAGCTACAACGGAGGTCACTTGTATACCTTTCTGAAACAAATTAAGTGGTACGCAACGCCTACATAATTGCTGTCAAGTCCTCCTGTGTGCAGTGAAGTGTTCAAACATAGAGAATAAGTTTGTGCATCGGGATCGCTTATCGTTCTCCTATCGTAGAGTACGTCACACAACCTTTTAATGTCATTCGAATTCCAACGAGTAGTAATATGCCGCTACCCCTCGATATATAATGTCATTAGAATCGAATGAGTTCGAGGAACACATACGGCTTAGCACTCAAATCGAATACATTCTCTGCACCTCAGACACAAGCAAATATACGGGATTGAGAGTCCCTAATTTGAGAAGCGCTTACGCTTTGAAGGTATCTGTGATTTTATACGAGTTTCCCTTTTCCTTGGATGAAGGTCCTTCTCGTATTTGCACAAAGAATGTTTCTTCCCCCTTTTTTTGGACCTATGCAAACAGAGGAAGTGAAAACCTTCTGGCTAAGTGTGAAGATGGGGCACAATGTGAACTGGAAGCGATCTTTGTGCTTATCTGACTAAATTTAAGGTCAAAACTACCATGTTGGACTTCAGATAGGAAGGGCGGGGGCGGAGGGTTGTTCTGACGTCGTGCCGGGGCAGCATATTACTGCCCGGCGGGCCGCAGGTTGCCGACCCCTGCTCTAAGCCGTCATTACTTTCCGTAAACACACCATGACAAAACCGTATGTTGGCCTAGGTTGGTTCGTTAGGGACAGCTCACCGCTCTTCCGCAATAGAGTGCATAGCACTCCTTATCCAAACATTTTCGAGCGAACCTTCTTTAAAACTCACAGATTTCGGTGGCGGCGTCGTACGCGAAAAACCCGGCACCGGACAGCGTACAGAAATGCAGCCCTCATATGCGCGCCAATCGCATGCGCACTTGTGTGCGCCGTTGTCCAATAATTAGGGATCCGTGTTTTCGGCTTTATCCGAAAAAATCCGACAAACATTCGCCGGTAAAATTTTTGACAATTCGGATTTATCCGATAAACTCCGATTTCAAGGGCCAATATGACCTGGTTCCGTTCTTTATCCAAAGGGCAAGTTCTAAGCGCTCATTGATACATCTTCTGGTTTGACCGATTTAAAGTTTACCGCGCGTAGCTGTATTGTGCTCCGACTCAGCTTCCTACATGCAGAAGCTTCACGAGGGCTTCCAACTCTCCAACCCCGAATTCAAGGCGCTCCACTTCAAAGATCCGTGCCACCTACTCAACAACGCTCTGTATGGAATCAGGACGAGCTCGTTTAACGTAGTTCACGATTTTGTGGTGCACTTTACTGCCCTGTTGAAGTCGTCGCGGGAGCTGCGCCGTAAGTTTGTGTGCGTAAGTTTGGTATTGTGTGATTGGCCATGGGCATGTCCATCAAGTCGCTGAAAACTGTACGTCCGTCGAGGTGGTTCTCTTTTTATGAAGCTCTAGAAGATATTTTGGTCTACTGGCGCGCCATTTTCTCTTTCTTCAGAAGCGACGAAGCCAAGGGAACGAAGTGTGAGAAGCTCAAGAGTCTTATTTCATCGCCTGAAGCTGTGCACGACTTGTTCGTTAAGATGAGGTTTCTGAAGACCAATTCGTGTGCCGTACTCTCAGTCATTAAGGAACTTGAGGCAGAGAGTACCCTGGCACACCAAGTTTTATCTCATACTGGGGGTTCGTTTGCACGCACTGATCAGCCAATGGCGTGATCCAACCGAGGTCTTCGCATCAGATGTCACAAGTCTGTTGGACCTCCTTGACGAGACTGACCGCTTAACGACTGTCGCAGACTTTCACGATACTACGCTGCTGTCGCCGAAAAGTGGAGACAGACATCTGAGAGGAACCTGTGCGATCAACTCCAGTACACCAAAGAACCGTTTTGGTACTGTGTTCAATTTGTGAATACAAATGTGAAGCATGAGCTGCCCTGTGCGTTCCAAACCTATGCGCCTATTTTTCAATTAGTGCTTCTTGAAACTAACGACATGAACCAGCTCCTGAGTGTTTTTGCGAACTATCAGTGCTATGAAATATGTAACATTGTTGAACCCCTGTCGTTTTGGAGGCTTCACAATGTCAAGTGGCCAATGCTTTCTCGCTGCGCGCTGCGTCTTCTGGCGCTTCCTGTCTCTAGCGCTAACGTTGAAAGGGCATTTTCGAAGCTGATAGTCGTCAATCGAAAGAAGTTCGCTTCGATCACTCACAACCTCGCAAAGTATGCTTGCGTGTTTTACAGTAAGCTTTGAGCACACAAATGCACACACACGCACACACACACACACACACACACACACACACACACACACACACACACACACACACCACACACACACACACACACACACGCGCACACACACACACACACACACACGCACACACACACACGCACACACACACACGCACACACACACACACACGAACACACACACACGCACACACACACACACGCACACACACACGAACACACACACGCACACACACACACACACACGCACACACACACACGCACACACACACACACACGCACGCGCACACACACACACACGCACACGCACACACACACACGCACACACACACACACACACGCACACACACACACGCACACACACACGCACACACACACACGCACACACACACACACACACACACACACACACACACACACACACACACACACACACACACACACACACACACACGCGCGCGCGCGCACAAATGCAGGTGTTTTGTGTTCAAGTATTTCGCTTGTTCGTATATGTTTTTGTACATTCAAACCTTCTAGAAAAAAAACGTGCGCTTTCTGTGTTTCGATGTTTTAGTTCAAGAGATGAATTGATCGAAGATTTTGGGTTTTGAGAATAATAGAAAACACTGAATTTCGAAGAATTGGGGATTTACGAGAGATAAACTCCGATAAACGCCAAATATCGCCAAAAATATAAGCTCCGATAAACACCCGCCGATTTTCAAGAAAAATAAACACCGAAAACACGGAGCCCTACCAATAATTGACGCTCTCACGATCGTGGGCTTGTCGGCGAACAGCCGTTATTGATATGGCAATCTGACATTTTATCGAGGCGACTTGTCATTTCATCTTTCCACATTTTATTGTGTCCTGGATACGAACGCATGACCGTCGTTGTTGCCTGTAGCAATTGAAAGAAACAATTAGTAGGGGGCATTGTACAATGCGATAGACAGAAAGAAAGAAAGAAAGAAAGAAAGAAAGGAAGAAAGAAAGAAAGAAAGAAAGGAAGGAAGGAAGGAAGGAAGGAAGGAAGGAAGGAAGGAAGGAAGGAAGGAAGGAAGGAAGGAAGGACCGTCAGGAATGCTCCCGCCAAACTTCGCTTGCCCTCATTTTCACGACAAGGCAAGGGCTCCACTACTTGTTACGAGGTACCTCTGAGCAGGGGTGTAGCCAAAGGGGGGGTTGGGGAGTTCACCCCCCCCCCCCGAAATTTTTCAGTTTTGCTTGCGTATGTATACACGCATACATACAAACGCACGCACGGACATACATAAAGTATGGTTGACCCCCCCCCCCCCCCCCCCGAAAAAAATTTCTGGCTACGCCCCTGCCTCTGAGTGGCCGCTTCGCTAAAACCCGACCACAATGGCCATCGCCATGTGCTCAGTGGAGGTTTTGTCTTGCGAGTACACCACGCGCGGATAACGTGATGAAGGCCTGCTTCCTAGAAGCATCGCCTTTATTCGCAACTTGTAGGGCACCGGAGGCGGCGGCGGGGGACAACTACGCCACCATAATTGGCTGTTCTTGTGAGCTCATAACAGCTTACGCTGTAATTAACTGATTAAGCGAATCGAACTCTAATAGAGCCTGTGTCGTAATATGTGTCGGAGTCTATATACGAGAACGCATACACAACACAGACAAAAACACAAGTTTTCATTGCCCGTATTCTTTTTCTTTAACAGCGGCGCTGTTTAAGCTCGGATTAAGCCTCGTTAGTCGCGAAAAGAAATTATCATCATTATGAACCGGCACGTGCTCTCTTCGTCCTCTTCGTCATCTTCTGCTTCGCTCCTAAAAGACGTGCGCCGATTTGTACGGTGTGGGAAGTAATAACTCCAATGAGCGAGAGAACGAGTACAGAGAAAGAGAAAGCAAAAGAGAAAGAGAGAGGGAGAGCAAGAAAGAAAGAGAAATTATGGCGAAAAAAAAAAAACCGTTGGCGAGGCGGGATTCTAACCCGCGTACCCACGATCGAGCGTCCTATAGCCACTCGGCTATCGAGGCACGCTAGTAGAGAATATCATAGCCTCGTATCAACGTTACTAGAACAAACTCAGTTTCAAAGCTCCGTATCTCCGCCAGCGGAGGAGGGTGGTCCGAACGGCGGTCGCGAGAACTAGCGGCGCTGCAGTTCCGTCTTGCGCCACTATCGGCGCGTCGTCTGCTGCCACGGCATAACGCTGCGGTGCGCCGCGCAGTTGCTCGCGGCAACTTTCTTTTTGTACTAGTTAGGTGGATACTTAGGTGGATATGCATAACATCGTCTGTATGCATTGGCCCGCGTGCGTTGTTCATTGATTGGCTAAGAATCGATGTTCGGTCTATATTGCCACGCCCACTTGTTTTATTTTGATGTATTGGGGTTTGACCCAACGTTACTAGAACAAACTCAGTTTCAGAGCTCCGTACCTCCGCCAGCGGAGGAGGGTGGTCCGAACGGCGGTTGCGAGAACTAGCGGCGCCGCAGTCCCGTCTTGCGCCACTATCGGCGCGTCGTCTGCTGCCACGGCATCACGCTGCGGTCCGCCGCGCAGTTGCTCGCGGCAACTTTCTTATTGTACTAGTTAGGTGGATATGCATAATGTCGTCTGTATGCATTGTCCCGCGTGCGTTGTTCATTGATTGGCTAAGAATAGATGCTCGGTCTATATTGCCACGCCCACTTCTTGTTTTATTTTGATGTATTCGGGTTTGACCAGCAAGGAGGGTTATCAACGCTCGACGCTGTCCGCGAAGCAGTGTTCGAGAAGCTTCGCGATTGTAATAGATCGTTTTGGAAAGATTACGCGCTGCACGCGAATGTTCCAGCTTTGCCGAGAGATAACGCCGCTACCAGCGATATCGCTGGAAAGTTCGATAGCGCCTGTATAAAAGCCGACGCGCTTGACCGCTTGTCAATTGATCGACGGTCGACGCTCTGTTCGCCGCTATCAGTGTATTGCTGTAGTTTGACTTTCAGTTTCCCGACCACAAGTTCGGCCAAATAAAGAGTTTCATCTCGGACCTGCTGACTGCTGCCTTCGTCGACGTCACGACCCTGTGACAATATTTGAGCTGTCTACATAGCGCTTAACTTCCAAGCATAGGAGTTTCTAAGCGAATGAGGGTTTTCAGAGTAATTTTTATAACTACCACCACAATTTTAGCCGCTGCCGTCTTATCTAGACCAAGAACAACCCAACACGTTTGTAAAAGCCTTTACAGTGTACAAAGAAGCGTACTTACTCGAGATACAAAAACGTTCTAGAAAAACAGTACTCATGTTTGTACAATTTATTGAAAAAAAACTTTCTCGAAAAACATCACCAATGCCTTGCAATGCTTACAAGACACGTTTTCGCGGCGGCTAAAGGGATACTGACCCAAAATCAGAAAATTTTACGAGAACTCGGTAAATGAAATCTCAGTGTGCTATTACATCGAATAGATGTCGTCTCTGAGCAGTTATTTCAGCGGATAGTTGTATTTTCGGTGTCTCATCTTTCTACGTCGCATCCTTCTACGGTGCCTTAAACAATTCGAACAGATCGGCCGTGATGTGAGGACCGAGCAATTATTCGCGCGTACTCTGTCGCTAGAAGAGTCGTCAGTATTCAACTTCAGTTTTTCAACTTCACCGAGCAGATGGTCCATGCCCGCAGCACTTTACACCTCTACGACAGCCGTTTGCGTTTCGTGCTGTAGCCGTTCACTACGCAGTTAATACTGCTCGTCACTACAATTATTCTTTTGCACAAGTAAGTATCCGTTCCCGAAGCAAAGTGTGTGGATTGGGCTAGTTGGTATTCCATTATTAAACTGTTCAGCGCAAAAAATTTGACACGGTACACATAGAAAAGACGAGGACCAGCGCTGGTCCTCGTCTTTTCTATGTGTACCGTGTCAAATTTTTGCGCTGAGCAGCCCGTTCCCAAGCCGGCGAGTGTAAAATATTCCGCACATCTTGTTCAATACCTCGTCGAAGAATCTCTCGAAAATCCACTGCTTTGAAGGCATAGCGACAGCTGACAACTGATCGAATGTTAGTGTGATGCAACTCAGTCTTGGTAGCGTATATAGGTAATCGCCTGCCTTTCGTTTGCTGTTCTATGTCTGGCGGCTCCTCCAAATTGGGCACTGGGCTTTCGCGGGACGCCGTGCGTTTTGGGGGGGGGGGGGGGGGGGGGAGTTGCACCTAAACACCGAACATTTTGGCTTTCAAATGTGGGGTGGAAGTGCTGGGAACAAGCGCGGCACGGCACCTGGCGCGAGTTCCCACTTTCCACGTGAGATCGAAACTTCTTGTCCCGCAACGACACGACGATAGTGCTTTACAATGTCGTCACTCTCAAAATGAACGTCACAGACCTTGCATTTCGCAGTAAGCTTTCTATCTTTGCGATGCAAAGCTTGAATGGCATAGGGTCTTTTGCGGGTCCGAAGAAGTGTCGTGAAGCGGAGTCGTCGTTGCGGTAGCCGCTCTTGCAGCCCGGCGCAAAGCAAGTCGGCATACCGCACTGTGAATCTGTTCGCCCTCGTTACGCTTCGTACATCATGCACGTGTCTTCGTACAAGACTCTAAGCCTGGTCAAGAACAGTCGCAAAAATGACGAGCTAACAAAGCGCAGACGACGCTGTAACCCACGTGTGCTCGTACATCGGCGGCGCCGATCACAAGCGCCAGCCGCGGGAGCTAGACGTGACTGCAGCGCCACTAGTTCTCACGACCGCCACTCGGACCGCCTCTCCGGCGGAGCTTTTAAACTGAGTTTGTTCTAGTAACGTTGCCTCGTATAATGTAGCAAGATGGAGGGAAAGCAAGTAAGGGTGAGGAGGAGGGGAGAGAGTAAGACATAGCATAGCCTTGTACAATGTATTATAGCGAGCGGGTGAAAAAGGGAAGTCATGATGAAGGGGAGGGAAAGGAGGAGGCGAGAGGGTGAAGCATATATAGCCATGCATAGTATAGTATAGTATAGTATAGTATAGTATAGTATAGTATAGTATAGTATAGTATAGTATAGTATAGTATAGTATAGTATAGTACAGTATAGGAAGGGGTGGGAGAAGGGAAGCGACGGTGAGGAGGAGGAAAAGGAGGAGGGGACCGCCACCATCTCCCCTGTTTCTCCATTCATCGCACCACTTTTTACCGAACCGCGTTCGCGCGCATTTCGCAGATTCAGGCGTCGCCGACAGCGAAGACGCCAGCTCAGATACCTTCCGAGGTTCTCGACGCCGTGGTGACGGTGGCCAACAACGTTTCCAAGGGAGACAACAACGGCAGCGTCACGGGTCTGCTGACCGAAAAGAGCGGACGGCCGCCCGAGCTGTCACCTCCGCCAAGTCCCGAGAAGCTGGCCGCGTCTCCCTCTTCGGCGAATGACCTCCCGTCGAAGAGACCCGTCAAGGAATCTACGCCTGTGTCACAGGTGAGCTAACGTTGACGAGGGAAGTGGTTATTGGTGTCACGAGCAACATGTGACTCTGTTATTTCTCTTTCAAGCACTTCCGGTCAGGCACTTACTTCCGGTTTTCCGAATGTTCCGTAAGAGTGTCTGAAAAGAATAAAACTGGTACGAAATCGATGCTTCTAGTTCAAGTTAGGAGTTATATTGGATACATACGATATAAGAGCATACGTTTTCTTAAGAAAAGGAACAATTAATTCTCAGCATAATTAACGAAATTTAGTTGAATGATTGCATTGAAAAATCAGACGGTGTTCTTGTGAGCAGCTGCGATGGTCGTGGCACCTGGCGGAGCAGCTCTCGTTTCGTTGTCATGGCCTCCGAGAATAACCTGCAGCGCGCCGCCGGCTAATCTCGGAGGCCATGTTCTTTGTACTTGGCCTTTGAGATCCGCTTTCGCAGTGCGAGTAAACGCAAAGTCAAATCAAGGAATGCACCAGGGCACACGAAGGCCGAGGTGCGAGTGCCTCTACCGGACACTTACGTCAAGGATTAGAGTCGCCTCCATTTTCTCTCGTTTTTTTTTTTTTTTAGTTTTTAAAACGCCAAACTATATTCCTCTTCGAGGCATGCGAACGAAAGTGGTGCGTTTCATTCACTCGGATTTACCACACTTCAGCGCGTAATGTTCTAATGCTTGCCAAGCCATATCTTCAACGTCTTCGACGAGTACTGAGGCTGCTTTCGGGGTATAATGCAACGTATACCATAAACAGAAAATGCAGCGCGAAAACATTTTCGTGAAATTCTGTCCTGCCTCATTGTCTACTTCGTCAAACTTGTCCATATTTATGTGGTTGGAACTGCAAGCGAGATGGACAATATTTTACGATGCCATTCAATACAGCTTAAGTGTGGTTTCGCAAACCACACAAAGGCATGCAGCTGGCTTCGGTCGGTCAGTTCAAACAGAGACTCGTGATGATGACCATGAATCTATCGGCCGATAGCGGCGGACTCGCTTTATATGATACTGAATTCATTCAATAAAACTGAAGGAAGTCAGTGGTGTAATTCGTACGTTCTAGCATTCCCGTATAACGTTATGTATACACATAGGTCGAAAAGATCGACGTGCACCGACTCAAGCTTAAGCAAAATACTGCGAGTGCAAACTCTTACGCGCGTGTAGAGCTCCTCCACAAGACGATCGAGTCAAAGGTGTAAAAACATCGTGAAAGAACGGGGCAAACGGACGATACGAACAAATTGATCGAAGCTGGTGCGCATCGACTTCAATAAGTATCAGCTGGTCCGCAATCAGCACACACTGACTCGTCCTTATCTACACTGAGTTAAAAAAGCGCGTGTGCGTCTGTCGAGGATCAAAATTGACATCAAAGAGCACTTTGGTACTGGAGTGCGTTTCTCTACTGCATAGGTCGGCAATAAAAAAGTTAAGCTCACTCAGATTCACTTAAGAAATACCTATATTTGGCGCTTAGGGCTCGCTTGGACCCACCAAAATTTACTTCAAACGGACTCACACGGACCCGCTCACTAAAATTTATCTCTACAGGACTCACTCAGACTCAGACTCACGGCCCGATCCAAGTCTGAGTGATTCTGAGTGAGTCAATTCGTAAGTGAGTTTGCCGAGCTATGCTTTACCGTAGGAGGTGCGAATGGAGAGAGAGAGAAAGAGAGGGTGAGAGGAAAGCCAGGAAGCTTAAGAAGACTTTTGCCGTTTGCAACCCTACTCATTGAGAGAGAAATGGGGCAGTAAGAGAGAAGACACGAGTCTAGCTCTTCACTGGCGCAGGAGCGTATCCCGGTGTACCTGGTGCTTCTGCTGGTGGGCGGCTACGTGTGCTTCGGCGCCACGCTGTTCTCGGTGTGGGAGGAGTGGAGCTTCCTGGACGGCGCCTACTTCAGCTTCATCACGCTCAGCACCATCGGGTTCGGCGACATCGTGCCCGGTTCGCACCTGCTCGAACAGGGCGCCACCTCGGGCAGCGGACAGGCGAAGCTCATCATCTGCTGCTTCTACCTCGTCTTCGGCCTGGCCATCATCGCCATGTCCTTCACGCTGGTTCAGGAGGAAGTGGTGCTCAAGTGCAAGGACCTCGTGCGCACGCTCAAGGCGCTCGTCTCTTCGGACGAGTCCGCCACGACGCCAGCCGCGACTTCCTAGCCCGCTGGGCGTGGGCACGAAGTACTTCAGGTACGCCAACAGGATTGATTGATTCCTAGATGCAATCATGTATAGATGCATTTCAGTCACACTGCCAGAAGCATTGACTTTTCTAACCCAGCAGAATGTGGCTCTGAATATTAGCACGCAGAAAACTGACGCGATGATGAGTTCAACAGTCTCAGAAGAGAACAGTGATCGATAAGACCACTATATTTCTATACTGGTCTTGCAAAACATACGAGCGGCGCCCAGATGCACAGAGATAAGAACACGACACAGCAGAAATCTAACGTGACCCGTGTTTTATTGCACCAACATACTGAAGTGTACAATGTACAAACGGCCAACGAACAACTGCCTCTCTCTAATGGCGATGTCGGATTTTAAGTTATTGTTTTTAAAGGACAATAACAATACAAGAAAGCCCCGAAGGACCGCGCTTGCGTGCGGTTATCCAAATAACTTGGGCATATAGTCGCGTGCGCACTCTTGTAGTTTCGACATTTTCATTGCTCATCAGTGAGGAAAATATAAAGAGATGGAAAACAAACAAACGAACAAACAAACAGTTCTGCAGCTTTTATCACAGGTTACCTTCCGCGCTCCACAAGGTGTGCACTATCCAGTGGTAGGGTATAAAAACGCGTAAACGGAGACCTTGCCACAGTAACGCTAAAGCACTCATGTAATCATGTACGACACACTTAAACAACTCAGCTCTGTAACAGCGAGGCGCGATAGACAACGCGTTCTAACAGCGGTGGTTACGCAAGACGAGCGCACGTACACAAAATGTGCAATGTGATATGCGAGTTTAAATTAATACGACAGCAACGCATACAGGTGTGCTCTCGACGTGCCACCTTATCTTTACATGGACCAGTGGCAAATAGCGACCGTCACCTATGACCTTGAGAAGCGTGCAAGTTTTCAATCTTGAAAGCAGCTTCAGCGCGAAAGCCCCGTATTGACCTTCTTAGCGCAAGAGGCCGGCCGGTTAATATGCGATGACTACAAACGTTCTTGTTTTACGTGCTTGTTTCCAAGCACAGCACCGGGGTGCGAAGCACTCGCTCAAACTTGCAGTCATGTGTGAAACAAGGGCAGTAGTTTCATGTCGAGGCCTGTTATCGAGAACGCGTGTTCTGGTTAGGAGAAAAATAACCTACCTGCCGCAAAGCGCAATCTACTACGTGAAAAAGAGGTCTTTATAGCTTTGGCGGCGCAAAACTGTTGAAGAGATGAGTGAAAGAGACGGGAATTCTCTGCCTTCATGAATGCATTATCGAATTTTCTTTTTGAAGATCTCCTATTCATGCACAACTTCGGATTCATCCATTGGCCCTTATATAATTTTTGTATGTCCATATCCGGCCTATCAAACGGTACCATTAGATCGTGACATTGCGCCTTTGTTTACAATCTCGTAAAGTCGCATGATGTAGGAGGAACATATGTCATGCGTTCTTCCTTTCTTTTCGATTGGTGGCAAGGCGGAATGTCGGGCAAAAAAAAAAAAATTGCTGTTACCGGCAACTTGCCGTAAAACCTTGCTTCTGTGGGTAAACACGTGTGCTCTGTCGGCGGGGTTTCACTGCAAACGCCTAAAGGAGTGATAGACGGCACACATAGCTGAACAGGAAACCAACAAAGCGGTGTTTTATTTGCCCCTGCCTAGGCAGGATAATTATGTAAAAGCAAGTGCATAACAGCAAATACAACAACAAACACTTTATACACAATTAGCAGAAATATTGCAATCGGGCGCGCGAAATGAAGCGTCCGAGCTTTCTGTCGAGCGATCCTTGTAGTTCACCGTGTACCAGTGCCGCCGCACTATTTCATTAGAGTTCACTAATACTGTCGAGGTGCATGACGAGATTTGCCACAACTCTGCTTGAGGGTCCTAACTAAAACTTAAAGCGTTAACGCATACATATAATTACTTATGAAGGGTGTGATTGCTAAGGGCGACGCTTACACAAGCATACGCAACTCCTTTTTCAAAGATATACGATGGCGACATGAATCACTAATGTAACCAGATTTCCAATACACCTCCATGCTGCGGGCCTCATATCTCATATCTTTCGGTCGTGTTATCGACGCTAGAAGCTTCAGCAAAACACTAATTGCTATTTCCATTCACCATCTCGAACTATTTTGAGCGAGGCATGACATGGCAATGCCGAAAAAAAGTTGAAAAAGGGTTGAGACTTCAAGCTCAAGGTGGCAGTACAAAATCAGCGATATCGTGATTGTGCTCACTGTTCGCTTCCAGACCGACAGGAGACCGTTCGCCGAAAATCTGACTGAACGTGAAGGAAAAGAAGTGTTGTGCGGTTGCACAAATTTAATGAGAGTTTTGTGCTGTTGACTCTGTGCCATTTCTGACTTAACACGCCTCCTGTTCCAGTGAATGTAGCAACAGTAGACAATTTAGCCGTTCAGTTTCCTTGCTGGAAGGCAAAAAAGGGACGGAGGGGTGAGTCTCAAGCCCAGTGGCATACTATTATCGTGGGGCTGGTGCGCTCGCCATCTTGAGTCGAACGTTTGTGTCAATTTAAGTTGTGGCAGCGCTGGCTTTTGTGCACGTTGGAGTCGTTTTGAATTCGGTTGGCTTCTGCGGTGACGAGCGGTCAGACTCCGCTGTCATGGAGCTAGCTTGTCGGGAAAGGGAGAGCGGGCGTGTGACGTCACGCCTCGTCCTCTCTCTCGCTGATGGTAGGCGGTACCACTCGTACAGTGTAGGTGAGCTTCTTGCTGCGGTAGGCGCTGAACGTGTTGTCGAACTTCAGCACATCTGCGAAAGGCAACACCAGGACGGAGGTTATCAAAAACACACGAATCGATTCACCTGCAGGCTTTTAGAAAAACGATTTAGACCGTAAAAGCATGGGGAGCTATGAAATTCAGGGTTCGAGGTAGAGGTTGGACGAATAAACAAGAACGCCGAAAAAAGCTCCCGTGTGGGATCCGAAACGTCCTTTTAGTTTTCTCGCTACATGCTTTTGTATTCTTGGTCGGGGTTCTTTTTGATTCGTCGTGAACAGCTCTAAAGAGGGAAATGTGCCACATTTATTCATTAACGTCTAATGTGGTATTAAATTAGGTTTGACAAGCGTAGCGGCTTCTTCATCGTTTTCTTCTTTACCACATGGAGTGAGCTTGTGGCTCAGGCAAGAGGCTTCACCTTGCACAACTCTCTGCATCCACGAAAAACAATGTCATATGACGTGCTTTCTCGAAACAACGTCAAGCTGCGTGAAGGCATGGTTGGTCTCTTCTGTAGGAAACTGAAGGGACAAGTACATGTTATGGTCTAGGTATAAGCAAAACCAACTTAACCTTTCCTCACTTTCAGGTATTAATTTAATTGTATACATGGAAATTGTCAACAGTGGGTTGTGATTCCGACACGTTAGAATTTGCAGCCAATCGCAGATGGAGTCACATTCCCGTGAGCCTATCGGGGCTGCTTCTATAAGAGAGAGAAATAAGAGGCGGATGGGATTTAAGAAGAAAAGGAGCATCGCGACCGAAACAGGACAGAGAAGAAAGAACACAAGACAAGAGCTGTCGTGAATCTCACCCTTCAATGCGCTGTTCCCTTTCTTGTAAAGTTAGGTTAGGTTGGGTTGGATTCGGGTTGGGTTAGGTAGGGTTATGCTAGGTTAGATGAGGTACTAACTTGTCCAGCTGTAACTCTCACTGCAATCAGGACCGACAAGATGGCGAATCCTACAATGTGATGCAACCTCGCCTTATCTGGCACAGTAAGGTTAAGCTCTGACTCGCCATTACGCATTCGATGTAACGCTCCAGAAGAACTGCAACATGTCCTGTGTGACTGCAGGCGATACGCATCAGAAAGACAGTCTCTGGAGGCGGCATTACACCTCCAACAGGACTCATGCGTTGCACTGCGTCATATGGGCTCATGACAAAGAACCACCTCTGCGTTACACGCCACGAAAGCGCTGTTGACGTTCTTGCGGGCCACGAGCCTTAACGAAACTTTGTAAGCAGTGTAATCTATGTGTGTGTGTGTGTGGATGTATGTGCTGTTATGTGTTTACCAGTGTGTATATGATGCTCATCACTCAGCACACGAAGTAGCATGCCAGGCAAATAGCCAGGCTAACATTTCCAGCATTCACTTAAGGCATCTCTCTTTCTCTGGATTGGTTTACAGTTCTTACATTGTTTCTCTACCCCCATTTTTTCCCTTTGGTTCTCAATACATACAGGTTCCGGGCTCTTCACAGAGGATGCTGCCCTCGCGCGGCTTGAGGTGTGAGTCCTCGCGCTGCCAGGACAGCACGGTCACGTCTTCGGCGGCCGGGTCGTCCTGGGCGCGCACCACGGTGAAGCCGATGTCGTGGTCCTCGGTCTCGTACTCCCAGCACAGGCGCGAGCCGGCCTGCGTCACCGACACCGGCACCTCGTGGCAGCTGCGCCGGTCCACGGACAACGTGGCCGCCGCCGAGCCACCCTGGTCGCCGTTCAGAAGCACGCTGCTGCGGCGCCGGTAGTCGGCCTCCGTGATCGGTCGTGCGATGGTGATCTGCATGAGCAATGACTCTGGTTAAAGAAGGAAAAGAAGAAAGCGGCCAAAGACGATTTTGTTCTTTCCTTTATTTCTATGTTTTCTCTAGTTGTAAATGTGGTGCCAAAGTGTGCCAATTACCTGCACTCCTCAAGCTAGAAAAGAGAGAGATAGAGAGAGACGAGGACAACGAAAGGCAGGGAGGTGAACCAGACGCGCGTCCGGTTTGCTACCCTGTGCTGAGGGAAAGGGAATAGGGGATAAAAAGAAGGAGAGAAACACAACAGTGGCGCTTCTTCCGAGAGTGCGTATCCAACGTCTACGAAGATACACGTGAACACTTTGCGGTGGACGCCGTACATCGAACAGTTCGTCAAGCGGTGCACCATTACTTGAAGGCATATGCTTCTCAAGACTGAACTGAAAACTATACGGCGTGTGTTTGTGCGTGTTTTATGGTAGGTTGGGTGTATTCCTCATAGGTGGCAGTTGTACGACAGTAAGTCGCGTCGGCGATTGCTGTCATACAGATCTCCTTGAGAAACACAGCCCTAAAGACGGGGCTGAGGCGCTCTACGCTAGTACTTTGCCCATGCCTTTGACCAGTGTTTCGTTGTATGTCTTTTGTCCAGGAGTTCTCAAAGTTGCGGTGCATCGAAAAATATCGGATGTTAACAGCGGTCATGGTGCTGCAGGTACTCCAGAGATTTGGCATGAACGATCGTCAGCCCTACCGAGTACAGGAAGTTCTGACCAAATGTTGGGCCTGACAACATCTAGCAGCTATGGTACACATGAACTCTATCGCCGGCCGTTAGTGGTGCAGCAAGTGCGTCATTTATCGGTTATGTGGTATGAAGTCAACCAAAGCGGTTTCAACAAGCCTCGATGTCGTTTGTTGGGTGTTTACTTCAAGAAAGTACATCATTGTTGTCCTAGTTTTGTAGGGGACACAGGATGAGCGCGCAATATTGATATTACCACCGTATCTGCAGCAAAATCTCGGCTGTGTTTACCGCTTAACTAGCGAGTGAAGAAATCCCGATACTGTTGATATGACAGCCAACATATCTTAAGTACTGGTATATTAGAAGCGACCGTCGCTGCGATACTCTTCCTGTGGCCTGCGCGTCCAATAATGCCACGTGCATTTGGCTTCATCTCTAAACTCACTATAATCGGGTACAGCTTTAGCAGTGAGCGGAATTTATTCCTGCTGAAAGACGGATGCACACTAGCGTGCACTAATGGTCGCGCCCTACAGACTAACGCCATGATCCGGACGGCCGGTGACGCCTTCGGAGAACATCGCCGAGTACATGGCGGGAGAGTTTCTTTAATCGCGAAGACGATCGGCTGCGGAGGAAGCCCGGTGTACTTCTGCGGAACAGGCTTTACCCGCTTTATTTTTAGTTGCTTTTATTCAGGGAGTGCATACTAAATCACTTCGGTCACCTGGGCGGGGCCTCCCCTGATTTATTAAGTTGTACCCGACTATAGATAAAAAAAACAAACTTGCAGGCAATCACCGTATGAATCCGTACCTCGCCGCCATCGTTTCACGTCTCAAGGTACAGCGCTTATAAATCGGAACGATTCGCTACAAGTGTATATGCATCGATCTGCATACCACACCAAGTCGTCGCTGTCTAACGCTATGTCACAAGTACTCAACGCAAGTTCTTAACGAGAAGGCAGTGCTACTGAAGGCAAACCTTAGTCGTGAATCTCGCACATGATGCACTGCTACTGCTTCTGTTAGGTCTACCAGGCCGTCCAGTCCTTGAGGCAAAGCGAGAGAATGTCCCTAAATAAATTTTGCATTGACTTGCCGCTTCTGTATGACCAGCCACGCTTAGGTGCTCAAATGTTTCTGCTGAAGCTACTGTCGGTATGTGGCGCAAGCCGTCACAGTGTACATTCAGGGGAAGGGATTGAAGGGTGTAGGTGCGAAATTTAGCGTTATCAGCGTACCTCCCTGCAGCTTCAGCGTGCGCGCACCAGTAACGACAATTGTCACAGACTTTTCACTCACTCACTCGGTTGTTTCGCGTCGCTCAGGTTTGCACCTAAACGGGGACAAGCGTTTGCAAGCTGATGGTAGGTGACGCACCCGTAAGAACAGTCTAAGGCAGTCTTTACGCTGACTTTAGACTTTCTACGTTTTTAGACGCACTTTCAGCTATACTGCGCTTACAGGCAACAGTAGCGACCTATGTGCATGCATTTCCAGTGTACTTCTGAAAAGGACGCGGAAGGAACGTGTACATTCTTTGGCAGGCGAGAAGTGCATGATAGGGAGTATGCAGTGACATTTCATATAGGGTACACACCAAAGCACCTGTGTACTTTTGACAGTGTGTCTCAATAAGTCTGAGGGGTACCTTCGTGGGTATTCATTGAGCAGGAAATCTTAACCGTAGAAGGCATCTGGCCTGGAACTATTCGCTTCGGATAAATTATTTCTGACCACTTCCTATTTGAGCCAGTACGACAGTAAGTGAAGATTGTTGTGGACCGCAGAGTAACCTGCATGCTCCAGGATTTACATTTAGTGAACGGTAGTGCGAACTAGCATAATTCACTATGATGTCTTCGTAACTTATGATCCATTCATTCAAGTGAATTGTTCAGTTTAGGAGGTTACTGTTATGCTTTACTACTAAATGGACAAGCATATTATTGCGAAGCACTTTTGAATCTCGCGCACTTAAACTGAAGCAATATCAGCTTTCCTTCGCTTCAATAAAGTAACCAGAGCGAATTCCTAACTATACAATACTTTCGCAGTTAGTGTCCGCAAGCTCTGCAAACGCGGAATATTTAGCCTAAGATACTAGACTCCGCGCTGTGATTCTCTGAGCTGGTGGTTTGTGCTTGTGCAAATGCATTCATGGATGACGAGGTTGTCTATTACTTCACCGATCAATTCTCATAGAACTTCGTCACTTGTCAGAACATGCCGCTCGAAATTTTTTCACCGGTATGAGGTGCTTTCGTGGAAAGAATAAAATAAAAAAAATGCCCTAAAATACCGAGCAAGCGCCCCTTCACGCCCCCCCCTCCCCTTACGGTGTAGGATAGATCGACAAGATTTGAAGGGGAGCCCTTGCTCGGTCATGTATCGAAATTCAAGATGGCGGCGGATGAGCCGCTAAGAATAAAAAAATGCACACAAGTGCTTCTAATGAAATGCTTTATTGAGTACGCATGCATTCGCTGTTTTCATTCACCCTCGTCGGGCGAATAAAAACAGCGAATGAAACAGTGAATATGGTTGGAGGGGAGCAGATGCCGCATATTTGAAATCTCCCGAAGAAGGGAGGGGGGCGCTTGCTCGGAATTTTACTGCAGATTTTTAAAGAGTATAAAGCCCGACACCGCTTTCCTTGCTCTATTTATCTGTATACGGTTGGTAATACGGTGGAAGAAGAACCCTAGGCTTGATATTGTGCTCACGTGAGCTTCGTTTCAAGCAAAGATCGCGCACATATCTGTGTCCGTTACCCACGAGGCTTTGTAGGTCGCTCTGTCCACATTAAAGTATTTCCCAGCTGTTCTATAAACTTCACCGTTACTAAACGCTGTCTTTCAGGTACCAACAAGTACCGTTGTTGCTGTTGTTGAAAGTGCTGTTACTCGCCAGGCCACCAGTTGCGGTGTCACACTGCTGTAGACTGAAGAGCAATGATGTCAAAGTTCGAAGTAGCAGTAGCTGCCTAGATAGAACTACGATTGCTAACTACAAAGCTCACGGCTGTGAAATATTATAGACGTCATTTTCTCTTCGCAACTAACGCGGAGTTTCGATTATCGTCATACCCTGGATCGTGTACATAGTCATATCAGAATCGCCGCGTATCCGTCCTGGCTTTAAGTATGGGTGATTATTTTCTGTAATGAGCAACGCTGCTTCTGATCCTCGTTGTAGTGAGAAACTTTGTTCGTGTGTTTAGTCAAAGTTTGCGATGCTTGATTAGACGGACGGGGGCACAGAGGTAAGGGGTGGGGACCATCATGGCGTTTGTACTTCATGAAGTCGTTAGATATGTTTATCACTCTCTACGCACGCATTCTACTATATAGAGAGAATATCGGAACATTTGTGGCGTAAATGTGAACGCCAACGTCGGTGGCGCTATCTCCTCCCGCAAAGTAAAGCCACGCGAGTGCAATAGTTCACTTGCAGTGAGAGGCCATGAGTGCTACTGAACACCTTTCTTAAATACCTGACAGCAAAACAATGATGCATTCTTTTCCACTTTTCTTCGCGAGAACTTATGACAACGACCAAAAATTACTGCGAGAAACACCGAACACGTTCCAATAAGCACTAGCCTTGTTTGCTTTGCTGCATTTCTCACGTGAAAGGAATGCGGCCTAATGCTCGCCCATCTCACCTCTCTCTCCCTCCTTCCACGCTCGTGACGTCATAGCCGGCGCCAATCAATCCCGCACCTATCTCCATCTTTTTACTCTGCACATGCGCTTCCTTCTCTCCTTCCTCACTCTTGTTCTAACAGAGCTTCCCTCTGCCCTCTTTGCTCTCCTTCTCACTCTAGCTACCTTTTAACGTGTACGGTAGATCGCCGTCCGCCAATAGCAAAATCCCGGGAAGTAATTCAAAAGAAAGAGCTATCGCTTTAATTTGTTTTGATCGGTTTTTAGCTGCACGAAGTGGCACTTGAGGCCGCTACGAGTGCTTTTGTTGGTGATGTCCATGTCGATAGTTTTCTTGTAAAGTGTGATCTCTCATACCTTCAAGGGCAAGCGAAATCTCTACTGTACGTTTGGAGACTGTTACCAGTGTGGCCGTAATGGTCGCATTGCCAAGTATGACCCGACAGAAAATGACGAACTACATGGTTGTGGTGGCCGTGAGCATGCTTACAGGAACACTAGCCAAGACAAATTGTGTAAAAGGTTGGGGTCGGACCTGAAACATGAACGACCGTGGAAGTCTCGGACGCAGTGCGGAAATGGTCGATCGCGCAGAAAAAGCAAAAAAAAAAAAAAGTCAAGTTCCGCAAAGGGCGTGAGCGTTTTAGAGTTGTTGATCAAAGTGGTTTCTTTCAGCTGTTGTATGGCGAAATAGGCGAGCTGTACGTGTTACAAGGCTGGCCCCAAATCGCGTGTAATCGATACCCCGTTTAACCACCAGCGACTATGCTGCATAGTTCTTAGCCATATTCACCGCCCGAATGCCTTCAGTGCAATGTCATCTTCGTGGAAAATTACTGCGACTGAATGTTGCATTCATGTCGCATAGTCTGCTCTCTTGTTGAAAAATAAAGAAGCAAAACGTAGCGCGTGTAAAAATCAGACCGAGTCAATAAAGCATTCTTGTTGGGTCCAACGACTCGCCAAACTTTCATTCGTTTTTGGTCTTTCATCTTTATTTTCACCTGCCACACAGTTCTCAGTCAAAACGAAAGCGCCTGGCTTGCCAACTCCTTTTTAATATTCCCGCCACAAGCTCTCGGCTGCGTTTTAATTGTTGAAGTCTTTCATTACGTGTTATACGTGCGTACATAAAAGCGCGATAGCTATCGCAGAAAAGTGTTTCTTATTTTAATCACGCTTAGCGGAAAGCTGGGCAGAGTTAATTAAACGATCCTATTCCAAATATTTACATTACAACTTAGCCTGGGATCCAAGCGGCGCGTCACCAGGATCGGCAAATTAACAATGGCTTACGCGCGAAAGAAATGGGACCAAGAGAACAGCAGCATGGCCGTTTCACCGATATAAAGCACACCATTCGAACACATTTCGGCAGACAGAAAATGGAAGAACTACCACATGATTGTACGCAACTGGCCGATAATCTCAAAAGCTTCAGGAGCTCGTTCTGGCGGGATCGAAGATGATTCCAGCGGCACGGGCGCATATGAAAAGTGAGGGTAGAGAAAAGAAATAAATCAGTGCGCAAGGGGCAGATAGCGTGAAATCATCAAAGCGAGAGTCGTAATTAGCGAAGGCGGCCATACAGTGCGTTGCAGACGAAATCAGCTCTTCAGGAAGCGAGAACCGCGAAGGTCTGTCAATGACGTGAACGTAGTGAAGGCGACCCAGGACGGTCATGTAGTCTTAGTTGCGTGTGCCTGATAAAAGCCAAAAGCTTTACATTAATGAAAACAAGCAGATAATGAAGCCAAGTAAGGTATAGGGGGCGTTAATTGTACTGTGTTAAGGGCATTGTAACAATAGTGATATAGATGTGAAGAAAGTAAAGTGGACGAAAAGACAACTTAGTAAAACTGGTTGTTGGGCTAGTTGGTACATGCTTACTGAAATACAAAGAAGACGCATACCATCGAGGAAGAATTTAATACCCGAGGCCCTCCCCGTGTGTGAAGATGCACGCAAGGCCGTATGTCGCCTGCTCGGCTGGCGTGGTGTACGAGATCCCGCTCAGTTGCGGTATAGAGTTTATATCGGCCAAACAGGCCGGTGCATAAACGACAGAATTACGGAGCATGAACTTTCCGTGAAAAATAAACTTTCAGCGCATTTTCCCGTGCATTGCGGTTCCTGCAAGTGTGAGCCTGGGTATTCCAGTGTATCCGTCCTTGGAAAGTAATTATACCCTAGCGCGTGAAATTATGGAAGCGTACTACGTTAAAAATAAGAGAGATACGTGTGTAAGTGACACATCTGTTGTTCTGCGTGGCGGTGAATTTAGTTTTTTTCGAATCTTTTTTTGATTAAGTCGTTTTCGTCATTCTTATCGCGTGTATTTTGACGAGCATGTGAGGTGATGTGCGCGCGCGCATGGTTGCTACGGCTATACTATATGTCGCTGATGTTCTGAGAATAATGTTAGTTGCGAGCGACGCCCTTTCCTGTTCTGTCTTAAATTCTTCCTCGATGGTATGCGTCTTTTTTGTATTTCGAAAAGACAGGTTGCCGCTGGCAGGGACCGCACCTGCCAGCGGCGAGTTGTCTTTTTGTCCACTTTACTTTCCTTCCGAAGGTCGCAGGTTCGGTCCCTGCCAGAACAATCGGAGGCCGAAACTGGAAACATGAGCGTAGAACCACGGCCGCTCGATCAGATCGAGCGGCCGTGGTAGAACTGTTACTCTTTTGGCAAGTTGGTTGTTCATGTCGAGAAATTTACAGCGCAGAAAAAAAAGAATCGTGGGCAAAAATGAACACACGACAGATGGAGTGCTTCGTCTGTCGTACCTTCGCTTTTGCCCGCGTTTTTTTCTGCGCTGTAAATTTCTCTACATGGAAACGTGAACGTCAGTCGTTCTTCTGTCGTATAGACAAACATGGTTGGCAAACCAGGCACCGGGGAGGTGTTACTTGCTTCGTCAATGTAAAACATGCACATGCACGACGCAGACGCCGTATTAGGAGTGAAAACTGCAGCCGAGCACGTGAACAGAATCCATAAGATCGCATTCACATTCCCACTTCAACGCTATATAAGAGCGCCTTGGAGTGCTCTAAGCAGCAGTGCCTCGCGCGGCACCCTTGAAGAATCAGGCTAATGTGTCGCGAGTGCTTTGTTTTTTTTTTTCGTATGGCCGAGCGTACTGCTGGCGGTAAACGTATCCGATCACCGATCATGTTCACAAAATTTCTGCTACGTAAGTATCTATTGTACACTGAAATTGACCGTGCCTGTTCTGGCCGCCTCATTACCACGCCGACTGCTACTTATGAGCGGAGTTTGTCGGAATGCCGGCTACCGAATTAACGCTCTCATGCGAGAGTTCTTCGAATGCAGGACCAAGTGGGGTGTATACGAAAAGTGGCGAAGATCTGTTGTAATGATTTATCAGTGTTTAATCTCGCTTTGTCGCCTCACCTCGGTGGTAAAGAGATCCACAAACATCTAAAATCGCATTTGCGTTGACAAAACTTAGCCGACTTGCCTACAGGTGACATTCCTCTACCGTCTCCATGAACAAGCAGTGGCGTAAAAAAAAAAATGCTGAGCGCCTCGACTTAATATTGGAGAACAGCGTAAAAAGAAATCAGAAGCTGAAGCTAAATAAGAAGTGCTTATAAGTGGAATAGCACCTCAAATGATGTTTGCAGTCACTGCATGCATGCAGTAGCGAAACAGAGTGACAGAAACATTTACCCATGATTAAATTCATCCTTATTACCACTACTGACACCTTCATTATGAGAATGAAACTTTCGTATAATGTCATAGACAGAGACTTGTTTCAAACAATGCCGTTTATCCCTTCCCCGAGATACCATGCTGTTGTCCTGACCAGCAGTACGGGAGGTCCGATTTTCTGCGCATTTATTACGTTATTATAAAGTGCCAAGCGTGCTTTTCATTATTCGCTTGAACGTTCTGCAGCAGCTCGAGCGCTTTAAGAAACGGATGACGTTCTCTATGAAGGGCGCCACTTAGCGCACTTCATCCAGTAGTGGTATTGCGTCAAATGACTTGCGTCACCAAGCGCGTGACTGCGTCATCGATGAGGAAAACTTGGCAGGTTTCTTTGCTCGGCAGCACGAAGCACGTTCGCAAATGCGTCGCCACAAAAAAAAAAGTTTAAATTAAAATCTCCTTACGGCGATTTACGAGTGAACGAGCAGTGCGTTTTACGCACGTTTTGCATGGCACACATTCAACTTATGTCCTGCATAACAAATAGGCGAGACTCTGACTACTAATAAATGTGCCCGCGCTCTTATATAGTACGCCACTTCGAAAAAGCCCTTCCGGGCTAATTTCTCATTCAAATGCGGAGAGATAAAACCCACGATGAAGAAGTTGCGGCCAGTGACCAAATCAAGCTGAAAAACACGCGAGAGCTGTTTTGTGACCCGTACGGGTTCCCTGATCACACTAAAGCAGGCAAGAGGCGTAAGTCGCTTCATTATTATTTTTTAAAAACAAAAATATGACGTAGTGAACGGGTGCAGTCAGAAGGCAGATTTAGATGAGTCCTGTTGACATTGCCGTTCGTCGATTGAATAAATAAGGATTCCAAAAGTAGTCTTGCCTTCGAATTTTTCTCCATAGCGATAATAGCTTTCATAATCATATTACCTGTCTAGACGATCATTGGTCGAACTCTCGACTACAGATTGATTGATTGTTTGATTGATTGATTGATTGAAAAACTTTATGCAATAAATAAGAGAGATAAGGGAGCAGCAAGGGTGGGTCCCTAGTACAGGACTCCAGTGGCCGTTGCTGTACGCTCAGCCTGATCCAAGAGACTCTTCTGGGTCTACAAGTCATCTCGAGCGAGGACGGCCTCCCAAGGCTCCCTGAGTAAGGTGTGTACCAGAGGAGAGTTTATGTTTACTGGCCTAGACATATACTCCCACATAATGTGGGGAAGAAACGGCCGGCCCGCCACCATGGGCATTGACCGGCGTATACCGTTGGCCACATTGCGTGCCATAGACCCAAGATAAAGCTAATGTTAAAAGGGCGTTTTGTCCGTAAGAGAGGCTTGTCAGCCAAGTTGGCACGCATAATTGGCGTGGTATTCCACAATCAGTGAACCACGCTGACTCATTCGCAAATGCCACACGGTCTGTTGTGCAGTTTGTTTTAACCGACGCTTTCACGTCCAGCGACACTCTGTCTTTACATCACTAATATCAATCAGCTCTGTTCCTTAAGACAAGAACACTTTGATGAGTAACTTGTGTTTGTGGGGAGAAGCGAAGCTTATGTCATATAATTTCGGGGAAGCATGCTTCAATATGGGCTTATGCAAGTTCACGTTTAGGACGTGAATCTGTTGTCTTGCTACCTTCGATGCGGATGCATCAACGGCAACGCATTTTTGTTACTCTCAGTATGATGATCACTGTCGTTCTGTAATGGTAGCGTGCACGACCTCCGCAATGTGGCGGGTAAATGCGAGCAAAGATGGCAGTGACACAACCTCCTTGCAAGCTTTGTGTCTATTTGCGTTGGCTCGAAGCACTGAAAACGGTGCCAGGATCGACTCTGAACTGAATGTAAGCATATTTTAGGAAATTTAATGCGGAGGCTTCCGAAGCGGGATGACCTTATTGTTCACCTGAAACACGGAAGATGAGGCCATCGCTCCCATGCACCACGCCTCAGTTAGCTACCCATGGTGTGCATAAGGCAAGGAGCTATTCGAATACCCCAATTATGCACAAAAAATTATTCACGAACAAGGATCTCCAGATACAAATATCAAGTGAACCTCGCGCTCGAAGCAATGGAAACATCCGGTGCGAGCTCCCCTGCAAATGTGACGTGCCGTTCCCCATTTTCGTTGAGCGGAGCTAATTGCAGTGTGGTAAATAATCCAAGAAGAAAAATGAGAGCTTTGATTGTCGTGTTCGCGTTTTTTACTTATTGTTGTCCGAGCCTTCGTCATTTTTTTTTAACTTTCCTATCTTCTTTCCCCTTTCTCTCCTCCCATCTTCCTTTTCTCTATTTCTTCTCTCCTCAAGAAAGAGTAGGCAGGTGTTGTGCCACTCTAAGTGGCAGTTGTCAGCCTTTCTCTGTCACTTTTTCCTGTGTGCTTGTGTGCACACATCAAGTAATAGTAATAACGGCGTTTGTATGCACACATCAAACAATAATAATAACAGCACTTCGACGCTACAGAATGCCAATTTTGCGGTGCTGGCAACTAAGCCTATGTAGCTTGCCAAGGCGCGAATACCGATGAGTGGGGCACAGCGAGCGCAATGGCAGCTGTGAGGCCGGCCGGCCGGCCGGCATAAAGGCCACCAGAATTGGTGGTCTAGTGGTTGTGGTACTCGACTGCTGACCCGAAAGTCGCGGGATCGAATCCCGGCCGCGGCGGCCACATTTTAGATGGAGGCAAAGACGCTCAAGACCCGTGTACTTAGATTTAGGAGCACGTTAAAGAAGCCCAGTTGGTCGAAATTTCCGGAGCCCTGCACTACGACGTCCTTCATAATCATATCGTGGTTTCGGGATGGTAAAACCCCAACAATTATTATAAACAAACAATTAGAAAGGCGAACAATGTATATACTCACATGTGTCGAGCAGAATGGGTCGCCGGTAACCTCGTCGACGCAGTTTCCGCCCCACTGCTTGGGTAGCTGGTCGGCATCCACGTACTTCAGGATCTCTTCCTTCCAGTTGTCGCCTGCGCGCCGCCACAAACACACGCTTAGTTGCCGAGACACCGTGAGTGCTCGTGCGTCCTTGTTTTAGTCTAGCGAGAAACGTTTGTCCGTTTTGTACGACGGAGGTGGCGCAGAAAGAACGAAAGCAGAACGCTGGCAAATCGCTGTCACAAGGGTTGTCGCGTCTACACGCGTTCTTAGGCACTAGGGAACGAACAACACCAGCATGCAATGCAGAGACAATGTCGCCAATGCAGGGGGAATGCAGAGTGTTGTTAGCCTGGCACCAACAGCCAGGCTCGTTTAACAAGAACAAAACCATCACCACCAGTTGTGAACGCGAGCGCGTCTTTCTAGATGCGACTCTGCCATGATGGTGACCTATTTCCTCCAAGGCAACCTGTCTCTTTTTGTCTCGGTTGGCGTACTCTGGTCTCATTTCAATATGAAAACATTCAGAGAGAGAGAGAGAGAGAGAGAGAAGCAGGGAAAGACAGGGAGGTTAACCAGACGCACGTCCGGTTTGCTACCCTGCACTGGGGGAGAGGGATGCAGGGACAAAAAGAGACAGAAAGAGAGAGAGAGGTTCAGAGAAAAACATTCAGCCTTTGCCGTACTCATTTGTTTCTTTTCTGCATGACCAATGTTTGTTAATGAACATAGTCTTCATTGACTTTAATAATGGCCTTGATTAAAATGAACGAAACAGTTTGACATTATGAAGTGGCGCTTGCCTTTTCCGAGGACGTGGACTTTCGTGAGCGTGTTTCCCGTCAGCAGGGGCTTGATCAGGTTGAACAGGACGGAGAACAGGGATGGAACTGGAAGCGGGAGAAAAAAAAATATATAAGAAATAAGTGGAGCGTACAGACATTGTCGACACGACGTAGACGTCGAACTGGAACGCAAGCCCAATCTTGTAATTTTCAATATAAACGTGAGTGCAATAAACGACATGAAATAAGGGCGCCTAGTGCTGAATTGTGTTCCCTGAGAGGGATATGCCAGCATGGCTAAATTTTGGCCAACGCTACGGCTTTCTTCGTTCGGCCACGGCTAAGCATTACGTCGTCGTCGTCTTTGATATTTCCGCATCCTAGATTGCACAGCTTCTATGCATGGCCCAATTATACGGTGGAGCACAGTAGCTATGCTACACCGCAGGTGTGCCTACATACTGCCTCGTCCCCTTCTGCTGTGTAATTGGTGCTGGCAGTGACTGATCTAATTAAGCTAGCGCCATCGGCACACGCACGTAGAAATGCTGGTTCTAATGTACTTTGCCGCACCTAGTCTACATGCTGACGTACTTAGTCTAACGTACTTAGCCTTCTGTCGATGTTTTGTATGCACCTGGCCGCCTCACACTAAACGCATCGTTTCGCCTGAAATTAACAAAAAAAAAAGGCAGCATTGGGATTGCCCACATTCAAGGGAGAAAGAGAGAGACCACTTAGATAGAGCCTAATGCTAATGAGAGCCTTTTGTTTCTTGCTATATGCATATAGTATATTCGTCTCGAGCTAGAAACGTTGCGGAATCACGGTAAGAGATACGCCTTGCATTAAACACCCTTAGTAAACAGCACGTGTGTTTCGCCTTCCACGCGTGGCACGATTTCCACACGAACTGGCCTGATCAACACGAATCTCGGCTGGCTCTCCTTTTGGCTTGTGTTTAGAGTCAGGATAAGAAAAATCACCGACGATTACGATACTGCCTAATGGGAATTCTGAGCGCAGCTTCCTTTTGGAGCAACACTAACTGTGCTTGAAGTTTTGGCTGAGCACTTTGCAGTGGGTGGGAAGCATTAAACCACACACTCGTTGCGCAATTAGCCTTGTGTGACGACTGTTTGTTATTTTACTCTTCTGCCACGCTATATTACATAGGTTAACACGATTCCTTGCCCGACATGAGGCCTGTATAGGGCCTTTTGCAAATGAGTTCCAAGCACCAGCGTGACTCTGTGGTAGAATACTCGACTGCCACGCAGAGGGCCCGTGTTCAATTCCCATTCGATCCTGGGTATTTTTTTTTTCCTCATTTTATCTTTTCATGTCTATCGGTTACGCCACCGATGGCGATGGCAACGGCGACACCGCTCAGCGCAGGAACGGGCGCCTAAGAGCTGCGCTCTAAAAAAAAAAAAACGAAAAAAAAATCCACACATGTCTGAAGAAGTATCAAGTGCCAACAAATATGTACTACACCAAGAACAATGACGTTATTGAGGAAGTTCCGACGCTGTTCGCAAGTCCTACAGGCGTCAATACTGTAATCTAGTGATCTATATACGCTTTGTCATATTTCCGATGTATTTGCACGCCATTTACGAAGCAGGACCTTAGTGCTTCTTTACTCTTCAGTGTATCCAGTTCCTGCTCCTGTAGTGCTGCGCCGACTATTCGCTGTCTACATGCCCTGACCATCAGTCGTTGCAGTCGAGGCATTGCAACGTTTGTTGTATTCGGCATATTTCTTCGTTACACAGGATGTCATATGCACCCATTAAGAAGCTAAGCAAGGTCTGCCCAATACACAGTACGCACGTTACTGTACACTAATGCCCGTGACAAGCGGGCAAGTTACGTGAACTTACGGGGAGTACGCTTCGGACCAGGCACGTAGACAAAGGGAGGCCCAGCAGCCCCCCCCCCCTCCGCGAAATTTGTCCAGTCGGCCATTAACGCAAGCGTAGAAGTAGGAAAGAGTTCCTTTCGAACAATTAGGCCTTGCGCCCCCCCCCCCTCCCCATCCCCACCCCTCCGAAAAAAATCCTGGCTACGTGCCTGCTTCGGATGATGAGTAACACTTTAGGGTACGCGGTGCTAAACGGGAAAACACAGCGCACTTGTAGTAAAGAAGAAATGGCAACAGAGTGCCAGCGTTTTTTTCGAAGCTGTTCCGGAGTATACTCTTCTGCGAGTGGCACTCCGCTCGAGTCATTTAGATTTGGTAAAGCGCACTTTAACTAAAGTGTTCTCCCGTAAGTACGCTTAATTTGCCAGCTTGACACGGGTGTTAGCCTGTCTGGTGCAATTCCGTCTCTTTAATGAGGTTTATTTAAACGTTTCGCTACGTCGGAGCGGAACACTTTTATACTGACTACCATATACCCATGCTTCTCTACCCTGTGCCGGTTTTACTGCACCGAGCCCGCTGTGTATTACGAGCCTGTGCCTCTTCGATAAACGCTACGCCATTAGACGTGCCCGCAGCCGAACGAGAACCGTCATGGTATTCCCCCGCATAACTTCGCGGTAAAGAAAATTCTAGCTACGGCTGGCATTAGCCGAACTACGCTTCGAGAAAGTGTATACCTCCCGGCCGCGTACGACGCGTACCTCGTTCAGACAGGTTCCAGCTAAGCTAACCAAGGAAGATTTTTATCGAGCCCAAACTGACACCCCGCGTTCCCCTCGTTCTATGGCTGGCGGGCGCGACTTGCAGACCGGCCGACCTTGACTCTGATGTTTTGACGGCGCCCCGACATGGCAGCCGCCTCAGACGACGTGGCTCCCGTCCGCGGGCGCGCGTAGATCACCCGTGCTCGATGACTATATTACGCGCCGATGGCGACGGCTTGAGATTCACTGCATGCATAAGCGATCCTTTGCGCAATCGAACCTTGCGGTCGTCAATGGCGCGCTATGGAGCCGGGATGCGCGCGTGCACAACACTAAATAAATGCTTTCGAGAGCTCCCGCTGCTGCATCCGTGAAGGAGAAACACCGCTTCAAGAAGGGACTGCCGCCTTCGTCGCCGATTATACGAAAAATGTCGACACCAGTCGAGCTTTCACGCACGTTAAACTGTCGGGCTAGTTCAGTGCAGTGTGCTTGTGACTGTTTCTTATTTCAATTTCGCTGCCGGCAATGACTTTAACCGCAGAGTGTGACTCGGTTCTCGACCAGAATATTATAAAACTTATTCCGTATATTGCTGTGGGCTTGGGATACATGCAGCTACCGAAACTTCCGCGCTTTATCGACATCAATTTGACTATGGAAGAGGTGTTGACTCGGTCCAGTGCGAAGCATGTCGAGGTGGCCCAGTGCCTTTTGCTGTCGAGCAGGGACGTAGCCAGAAATTATTTTTTTTTCGGGGGGGGGGGGGGTTCAACCATACTTTATGTATGTTCGTGCGTGCGTTTGTATGTGCGCATGTATATATACGCAAACAAAATTGAAAAATCTCGGGGAGGGGGGGGTTGAACCCCCCCCCCCCCCGGCTACGCCCCTGAATGACAGACGCACACTGACAAGGGTATACACGGAATACGAAATCTTGCACACTTAGCTTTGTGTGAGCATTAAGAATCCCATCGTAGTCAAGATTTGCTCGGGGCCTTCAAATGACGCAGAGCGTAGCCGCCCGTCCTTTGGAGAAGTCGACAGCCGGCCAATTATTGAGCGTTGGTTTTGATTTTGAAATGGACATCGTATAGTTACCGTAAGGCCCTTCGCTAATTAGCTAGTTCTTGATATCTTTCGCACTATTCATTCATTCATTCATTTATTCATGCACAAATCTGAATTTACAAGAGTCCTTGAAGCCCGGTCTTCTCAGGCCGAGGCGGGCCGCGTCCACGTCGGCACCGTCAGGCCGAGCCTTATGACTACTATGAAGTAGTCATAACGAGACATGCGGTGCGTTTATACTATCGAATTCAACTTCGGCCAACACTTAGGGCAAGGTGGGGCAAAATGCGACATTTTGACTTTTCCGCCCTCTACAGCTAATACAAAAAGTACCTTTTCTTTGTTTCCCTATTTCAGCGATAGGTGCCCGTAGATTTCGACGCTTTTTGTGTCAAAGTTGATGATTGCTCACAGCGTTCGCGCGGGAAAAATTGTGCGGCTGATGTCAGTGTGCTCGTGACCCGCCAAAAAAGGGCAAAATTCTGCTCGGCCAAATTTTCGGATCCGTGCATGAAGCTACTGCGGCATCAGTACAACAATGCTGCCAGGATTCGATCCCGCGACCTTCGGGTCTGCAGTCAAGCACTATAACCACTAGACCATCGCGGTGGGTGGCGCCACGATTATCACCACCACCACCACCAGCAACACCATATAGATCAGTAATGTGCGGTATTATCAGCCGATCAAAATGTCGGGGCTACATTTATATCAACGTTAACGTTTAGCCATGGATGCCTTGATAAACAACCGATATGGCGACCATAGGGTGTCATTAATCTGCTTTTAGAATGATGGGTTTGGTCAAACGCTTTAGCTGGCTTCAAGTGCATGTGAGCTATGAGCGTGATGTAATGTATGTACTGTAAGGGATTAACTATAGAAGTCACGCGGTCTCGAGGTGCGCTATTCCTTCAGTCCTACCCAGTACCAGTGATTAAGCCGATGAATGAGCTAATCAAAGTGGTATCTGAAATGGCGGTCGATAGAGAAGACTACTTATTTTATCTGCGTATCATCTGTGACGCGAGGACAGTTGCGGATAAAATTCGGTTCAACTGGCTTGGTTATACGCGTACACGAAGCGCATATTAGTTAAAACAAACTAGACGTGACAGCACCTTCAGTTTATTTTACCGAGATGCCTGGTGAAATTGCGTCAAATTTCGTAATCTTCTCGGTTAAGTGTTTGGCGCATAGGGGTGGCAGGACACACTAAGGGAGGATCTCCATAAATGAAGCAATATGACCTGGGATAAACTATTTACGTAGGCGCAATGACAACCACTCTTGCTTACCATTGATGACGAAGGCTTGATGTAACCGCTCTGGGTAGTTGGCCTCGTACATTCGAATAAATGCGGACACTGCGCTCACAGCTGGAAAGGAGGAAAAATTACGTGCAATGACTATAAGGTACCGTTCATAAAAATAATTATAGAACATGAATTAAAAAAAGAAGAATGTGAGGAAGCCACGTCCAAAAACATTATCAAGTCCCTAGGTGTTGCTTTAATCATTAATCTACTTATAGCACTTGAATTTGCCTGTACACCAGCCGTACGGTGCTTTTCGCCGTCTATCTAAACAGGTGATTTCGTTAACTTTGTTCATCTTTAAAAACTAATGCCTTGACATTGCTTTAGAGCATTGCTTTAGAGCCGCGTTGACCAGGTTTTTGACCAGAAAGACACGGCGTCATAGATAAGGAGGCAGGCAGTGTATTACGCGCCGCGCAGTTCTTCGTCAGTTGTCCGTGGCCATTGAAACAAGCTCAATGTATCTCGCAGTTATACGACGCTAAATCACCGCCCGCATAAACGCAAGTGCTTGTGAACGGGACTGAAAGGTACAAACCATTGTAACAGGCGTATATCTTCAGCTGTAAGGAAGCTGGTATAATTCAGCATGAAAATTATTCAGCGCGCACACAAGAATCAAATACTTAAAAGACGACGACTTAAAAGCGCTGACTCAGAACTCAGTTTCATCGGTGAAAAGGAAGTACACACATATTATACATACCCAGGCTAACTCAAAAGATAATCTGAAAGATAATGCGAAAAATGCGCGAAATATTCTTATTCATTTAAGCCTTTGTTTGTTGTGCGCGCTGGAAACCTTTCTTAAATAATTACCGCAAACTCGCCCACTTTTTGTTACTTCTACACGTACTCGTATTTATGGCCGTGGATCTCGGCTAACTCGGCAGTAGATTTTATATGAAAAATAAAACAAACAAAAAAAGAAAATCAGCCAGTTTCACGCCGTGAAAACCGTCGCACAGCAAAGCTGTAATGATGATGCTGATTATGACTCGGTACAAAAAGTCATCATCATCACGATCATTCCGTTTTGTTTATTTACTTATTTATTCACCCTTGATCACGTGGCCTGCGTGACTAACTACTACTACTACTACTACTACTACTACTACTACTACTACTACTTCTACTACTAGTACTATTACTACTACTACTACGACTACGACGACGACGGCACAGGGTAGAATAAGACAACTTCGCCGTAGAAACAAAACAAAACAATAAACTTCCTTGCCTTCGGCGGTGAGGGCTTGCAGCATGGAGAAGTTGTCGAAGTCGAAGATCACTACCTGCGTCTCCACGACCTTTCCCAACTGTGAGCGTGAAAGGAGAGAGAGAGAGAGAGAGAAAGAGAGAGAGGTAAGAAAAGAACAAGGAGATATTGTTACAGGCGCTAGTCTTTAACGTTATTCATCTAGGTTGTCGACGGTGATTACTGTACAACAAGGTTTTTTTTCACGAACACTTCGTCGAGATGAAAGCGACATCGCGCTCGAGCGATGGTGAGCAGAGTCGAGAGGTCAAGAGTCCCCTTTGCATTTGCACCGAAGGCATTCAAAGAAGCCGCAGAATGCATAAGAAAGCAGAGATGAATCACACGCTACATCGTGCGTGACGGCGCACGGCACGGTAGCTGGACTTTACGAAGTGCTTTCAGGAGCTAACAGAAGCACGTGAAAAACAACGCGCGCTCTGGTGACCCGTAGAGCATGAGAAACGGCAAAGGAAAATCCGTTGACAAAGGAAAGTCCTTGGGGAGGTCCCCCCCCCCCTCCCCTGGCTTCAATCTACAGAGGACTCCACATCTATGTCAGCAGAGGTGAAATGCCGAGGGGAATCTCTTAACAAATAAAATCTGTCGGATCTCCGAATTCCACAGTATACCATGCCAACAAGCACAACGTGCAACTTCGCACATAGTTATGCACTTAATAAGTGTATATCTCGTGAAATAAACTTCAAAGCAGTCGACTGTCTCGTTTCGGAATACTGGCGTTGATTAGACAATTTAGCTACTCGCGTTTAAGCCAATTTGGCACAAAGGAAGCCACCAACGACAACCCTGTTTAGCAGCTGGTGGAGTCGCTGGTGGGTGCTGCGGCGAACGCGTTATGGGACGCTGTGTTTATGATGGATTGATTTTTTGAGGTTAGCCTCTGGACGCTGCCCGCACAACTGTTCAATTCGCAGGCGAAATAGCTTATTCCCTTGGTACATATGTTCACCGATTCTGCTGCGTAAGTAAGACGTAGGGGCTACGTGATTATCCAATAGCTCTAAGAACTTTTATTAAAAAGCACGATTACGTTACTAGAGCAGCCCAGTTGGTATGTAGGCATTCAGCTATAATAGTTAAGAAAAAAAAACGATACGTTTATACGTTTATTTAAGTTATCGCGTGCATCGAAAAAGGTATAGTCACTTGACAGAAACTTTTACTACGTGATTACAATATCCCGGAGCATTCACTATGTCAGATTTTGCGAAGAACAGGAAAACTCTAGGAAAACCAGGCTCGTTTCCTTCCGAAAAGATCCCTACTTGTTAGAGAGAAATACCTCCCGTGAAACTAGAAAAGGGGTTGGATGAGGGGGCACAGTTATTGTTGATTTGATTACTCAAGCTCTTACAGTTCCAAAAGCCTTCAAAATATCTGATAGTTTGCCACAAAAGCCAAGAAATGCGGGATACTCGAACCCATCAGGGCACTTCGTACAAGCTCAATAACCAACCGAAGTCCAAATGTTATAACTATTAGCGGAAAGAAGCATATAGCGGCAGCTGTTGCATTTCTTTAACATCGGCACTGCACAACTTCATTGCCTATCACACATGCGGCGACATCACACTGCTGTAGAAAGCTGAATGCATTGTTGGCCAAGGCAGTTGTAGAATATGCGTCTAATTTCGTCTTCGCGAAAGCATTCTTTGATGTAGTACGGCGATGCGACAAGAGTAACTGCTTTCTGTTCACTAGTTGTGGAGGCCTAGAAACCTCGCACGATTTCACCTCAGACGCAGCTAGATATATGTTTCAACAGCGGAACTGTTAAAGCCGGGCTAAGGTGTGATTAATGGACTGGAAAAACGAGTTAGCGGCTATGCGCCACAGGAATCGGGCAAGCCCCACTACAGAGTACAAGCACTTATGGGAACCATGTGAATGCGTTGCTGGTGGGAAACGGAAGTGAGGTTGAGGAGGAGGGAAAGAGGACGAAGCATTGCATAGCCTTGTTTAGTATAGTGTAGCAAGGTGGTGGGAAAGGGAAGTGAAGGTGAGGACGAGAATAAGGAGGAGGGGAAAGAGGCAAGCATATGCCTGTATAGTATAGTACAGCACAGCAAGGGGGTGGGAAGTTAAGTGACGGTAAGGATGAGTGATGTGAGGGTGATGAGGAGAGAAATGATGAGGGGAGAGGGTGAAGCATTGCATAGCCTTGTACACTATAGTACAGCAAGGAGGTGAGAAGAGAAAGTGAGGGGGAGTAAAGGGGAGGGGAAAGGGTAAAGCATTGCATAGCCGTGTGTAGTATAGTATAGTAAAGTGGTGGGGAAGGGAGGTGAGGGTGACGAGGAGTGATATGAGGGTCAGGAGGAGGGAAGAAAAGGGGAACGCCACCAGCTACGCCGTTCCCTCAGTCTTCGCACCACTCGCGCGAAGACTCCCCATTTTTCGTGTAATCAGAAAGCTTTTTTTGTGATGTACACTTCCACCGCGATCGGCATGTAGTTCGTGACGGCGCTGCGCTCAACCGCTCAATAGCGCTTGCGTAAATTGAGCTTCCAAACGCGCACGCAGATGTGAACGCCCACATAATCAGGTCATTGCCACAGAGCACTTCAACACCACACTGCGTCACGTCAGCTATGGTTAAAAACATGTTGACTTTCTGAACTATTGCGTCAAATAATGTTTACACGACCAACACTGTCGCTGAAGCCGGCTACATCACATATCTAATTTGTTTTGCAATGCGGGAAGCCTCATTACCCAGTCTTCGTGACGAGGTACAATTTGCTCACCTTCTTGGACTGTTCTCGCATCTTCTTCATGCCCTGTTCGCAGCGCCATGCCATGTACATGAGGATCTCCTTGACTGTGCAGCCACGAAGGAATGCTGGAGGAAGAAGCGTTCGGGTAAGATTACAGACGGCCGTGTCGGCGACCGTGCGACATTGCTCCTCGAGGTCAGCGAGTACAACGTGGGAATATTATGTGGTTAAGTTAGACAACATGGTATGTGGGCGCTGCACATCTAAGCAGCTTTAAAATGACACCAAAAATAAATATGGCACTAGTCGACCAAGGTTTCAGCACTGCGTTTTTGAAGTTATTAATAGAGCAGTGGCACTGTCAAGTCGCAGTGTGCATTTTGTGTAAACGCCTTGAGGAAGGCTGCCTGGGGCATGTGAAAAAAAGATAATGTGTCGTTTGAGCTCCTGCTGCGGCCGCTAAGGCGTATCACAGAACTGAAAAGGAAGGCTGGTGGTGACACTACCTATATGGCGCCGAACAGGCTACATGTGGTTTCAAGACATTGTCATAATTTGGTCGATGTTATCCATTCATTTAATTATGGATTGCAGTTGAAAGTAAAGGAGTACACTAGCTTGCGAATTTCACCCTGTGCCAAAATGACTAATATGTGCCAAGCTATAGAATAATTAGTGCTGACGTCATAACGCGTGGACGTAGCTTCTCGGGTGTGAAAGTTTTTAGCCGCCACTTCACTAGCTGCTATATCGTTTATTTGCAGTTTCACACAAGCTTTACGAAATATAGTCCGCACCCCTATCACTATGTTCAACGGCGTCTTCGTTGTCCACACAGAAGATGTTTTTTTCACTCTCACTCGGGCGTTTTCTCGTCTGATGTGTCGGCGTGTAGAAACGAAACGAATGAAATATTAAATTTGGGAGGAAACTGCGGCAAGTACTCACGCTTGATCTGAAAGTTTCCAAACGGGTAGATCCAGACGGGACCGCCCTGTTTATCGACGCCGTACATGCCACCGATCAAGGTCCTGTGCACGAACTGTGCAAGGAAAGAAGCAAGGAAGATGAGATACAGGTTAAGGCAAATTGCAAATATTATCATTTTACTTGCTGTACGTGAAGCAAATACTAACAGAAATGGGAGAGTAACAACCGTAGCTCATTTAGTGCTAGTAGGCTCTTGTCGCCTCGGAAAAAAGCAATAAAGGGACCGATTTCACGGCAGTATTTTTTTTACTCTTAAGCGCTATTTAACAATTGGTAGCTTCCTTCGCTAATAATATACCCAGCGTCAGGATTAGCTGAAGTGTTTTTTCTTACGAATAGTTCAAGGTTTTCCTAGATAACAAATGTTTGTAGCTCGCACCAGAGGCGCAAGGCTGAGTAACACTGGAGCTGGTGGTCTCCTACCTAGTTTCGGCTTGGCTCAATCTCAATTAAGCTTAATTAGCTTAATCAGGCCACGTGAAACTCAAGTATCTCCGGTGGGCTTGGGTCGATCACACACAACTTAATGAGTCTTAATTAAGCTTAGGCATCATTAGCACCAATTACACATAATTGGACTTAATTAGTACAGACTCGGTCAGTAGTAATTAGTATCCTCCCGAGCTTGGCTTCACAAGCCTAGCTGGGAATTCGACTTGGATTGCTTGTATTAATTGTGCTTGATTAGGTCGGCTTATCTAGGTGTAATTATGCTCGGCTTAATTAGTGGATACCTTGCTCAGCTATGCTTAATTAGGCCTGGATATACTATGGCTCAGTTTAATCAGCTTAGGCTTAATTAGCATAATTAGGCAACATGAAACTGAAGCATCTCTGGTGGTCTTGGTTCAATCACACACAACTTTATTAGGCTTAATTAGTGGTCTCTCTACCGGAGGATCAAGCAGGCGGCGGTTCTCCAGAAGTACGGTAAAATGTGCTTTTACAATGGACGTCAAAGAAAGAGAGAGAAAGAGACAGCGAGAGGGAGAGAGAAAGGGAAGAAAGAGAAATAAAGAGAGAAAGAGCGAGAAAGACAAAGAAATAAATGGAGAGAGAAACAAAGAAATAGAAAGAAAGAAATAGATAGAAACAGGTAGAAAAAACAGATACAAAAAACAGAGAGAAAGAGAAAGAATGGGAAAAACGAAAGAAAAATAAAGAGAAACACGGAAACCCACACAGCTCCGCTCTCATTTCAGGGTTCACACCACTAGTACGAAGCCGCCATATTTTTTTTTTTTTCTCTATCCCTAACGTTACAATGCTTCATGGAGTGTCTTATTTTTCGCATTTTGGTAAACCTGTAGCCAACCTAGCACGTGCCTAGTTAACCTCCCTGCTTTTCCTCTTCGTTTACCTGTCTATAAAGGTTGAACTTACCTCAGGTGGCTTGTAGTCATCCTTCGAGAAATCATCGACGTTGTTGGCTTTCCTCCATGCAATACACTGCAAACGAAACCTCAGTGTTCTCAAGTTGGCTCGTTCACTAGCGACGTTTCGGCGGTCAGCAGAGCCTACAACATTGAATATCATGCCGAGATATGATTCGCAATGGAGTACTCGCCTTTTTCATCATTTCTTTAGCTTGCTGGATGTCGAAGTTTCGGGCTGTTGTCGAAGTTCCAGGTTGGTCATGCAAGAAAAAAAGGAAAGCGTGTGTGGTTACTAAATGTCGGGTCCAGCCCTCATTGTTTAATTGTGGAGAGCGCGCGCATGCAATGCAACACGCGCGTCTATTTTTATGGTGTTTTTGTGCAACGGCAAAGCTTTCAATACGAGTAACCAGAGATTCACGCTCAGCTTCACACCGTGTGCACATTATCGTTCATTGTAGACTTAAACGTGCCCTGCACTAGACATTTAAGCAAAGCTAGCATTAATATTTTTCCTGGATACAAAGCATGACATTTCGTAGCGGTGTCGAAACTCGAATGGCCTAAAACAGGACACCTTTTTGAACGCCATGATCCAAAAGCCTGATGTGCCCCGTAGAAGCGAGATATCAGACAGCTGTACAGGGCATTGCGTTGCGTCTGGTTTCTTTAAACAAAACACCTAGAATCGCTTGGAGGTACCGGGATCGGTACCCCGCACCAGAGGCGTAGGTTTCCAATTTGCCCTGTGAAAGAAGATGGGGTGGGAAAATGGACAGTCAAAGCCGGACGAATTGTGCACTGAGAGCGAGGCGCACGAAAGAAATCTGTCATTGTCGTGATTAAAATTCGGTAGTTTATTTGTGCTAGGTTTATTAGAGCATTATACTACATGTTTAAAACAAAATATAGCCGCTGGTTAGGGCTGCAAATTAGAGAGGCCGGCGTGTCAAATGGCGGAGCTACACCGGTCCGCCATTTGTCACGTTGACCTTTCTATCTCAATATCCTCCTCTTCCTTTTCTTTTTTACAACTAAGCTACATATGGCTAGGAGGCGGAAAAATGTGGCGGTGCGTGAGTGCGCAGAAACTAGAATGAAGAATCAATGCTAGCTTACGCATATGATCTCCGCTGTTGCATTAGTTTTTCTTCAGGTGTCAGCATATATAGCTTGATACCGCCGCAGCATGAATCGCTACTCATAAAATCATGTAGGTGTTTTTAATATCCTGTAAGCCAACGATACTAAATGCAGCGTTTGAAGCACGCATCTGATAGAGAAATCCAAAGCTACAACGGAAGACACCTCGATAGATCCCAGCTCGTGATAAACACCGGGGCCGCACGTTCCAGCTCCACTAGTTAACCATCTGTACGGCCTGTTTGAGCGGTGATCTTATCTTTCCTTTTCCTTGTTTCCGCACGAGCTTGCTCTTATCCTCCTGAATTTTCGAGGTTGGGGGAGAGTGGGCAAGGCGCACATAAACACGCTGCTAAGGAAGGCAGTTGCTGCTGAGACGAATACAAGTCCTCTCGTCGAGACGTTGGCTCCAGCGACGTTCCCTGTTTAATGATTTTTCATCACTATAACTTCGCGCTGCTCTTACGGAATGATGTTGTTTTTGTTTACAGACAACACGCAAGCCAGAGAGCCACACACACGCTCTAACTTCCTCCTACGCGCTGGAGTAGGAGGTGTGAGGCCAGCGATATAGCTGTAGCGTAGGATATTTATCGTTCGGGTAGGCGCTGATTGCGGAGCTGTGTTCGTGGATGGAATACACTAAACGGAGGATGGTTCACGTTGCGTGAGCTCTGCGAGTTACCGTGCCAAGTACGTGCGCACCTCTGACTATTTGCGCTCGCGCGTGACGTACCCCGTCCCATCCTTGCTTTCTGGCTGTGCTTGGCCCCGCCCCATCGCGGTGACGTCACTGTCGTATTTCACTAGAAAGCTACGGAGGTCACCTTCGTGTCCTTGCTCCAAGTTTCATAATTCGGTGCAGCGTACTGGATACCGAACGAGTGTACCAAGAAACTAAGCGATGGAAAAGAGGGGGTGTGGTCGACCTATAAGTTTCCAAAACACAATGACAGGTGCTTCCGCCACACGCTGCACGGCAAGGTTGTTGCATCTTAGAACGACTTCAGGTTGAGCAAATCAGTAGGCAGTCATTCTTTCTGATGTCAAACTTGCAAACAAGGTTTCAACAATGAAAAGAACACCTCAAAGGTTTTTGCGTAGACCTTCTACCCCTGTCCACGTTTGAAAGCCCTACGATTGCATCCTTGTTTAAAAGCCCGCCTTCGGCAAACCGAAGTGTTCCTGTACTACGTACACAGAGATGCTACTGCATGGAACAGTAGAAACACTGAGTGAATCGAGTTGCCTTCAAAACAAAAGCGACTCGGACACGCGCCACTCGGTGTGCGCACGCGATCCTTGTGACATCCGTGTTTCGTGTTGTCATTTGGACGCGCTTGGCCGCGGCTCGTCACAGGCAGCGACCGCGTTTCCCCGTTCCTTCGCCCGGCCGTGCACGGTGCCATGCCGAGTGCAACATCTTAGGGCTACAGGTGGTAAGAATACGATGAGGCATGCCGTCGTCATTCGAAATGATGGTACTTTTTACAAAGAGCGAGTTCTTTACTATAAGCACTAATACCGGAAAGCCAGGTCCTTACTTCAGGGAGCGAAACCAGAAAGCAGACCAGCCCCCTCCCTCCTCCTTCTGCCTCCTTTCCCCTTTTCGCGCTAAGCTGCCGAATGCTTGTGTTGATGTCAATGCTGAGTGGCGAGGCTTCTTTCTACATTTAATTTACTCTAACTCACTTTAGTTATCGATAAGCGCGGTGTGTTTCGCATAAAGGAAGAGAGAGGAGCGTACATTTTAATGCAACGGTAGGGAAGGATAGACGTTGATATCTATCGAGGATGGTCAGCAAAAAAAAAAAAAAAGAAGAATATATCAGCGGTCGAAAAAAAGAAAAAAAAAGAAATTAATACTAAATAAGCTTTTGGAGGCATCTGCGCATGAGCGAGATTGCAATGAACGTAGAAAATCGAATGCCCATTTATGAAAAAACTGTCAGGTTTGTCTTTCGCGGAAAATTATGCGTGATAACGTGCGCGCGAGGCCACGACTTCGGGAAGGGCGTTGCAACGTTTGACTGAATGGCGGAAAAGTGCAGCCGCCTATGTTTGCGATCAGATTACTATGATTTAGGCAGAAGAGCACCCTCCGAGGAGCTCTTATGTAGAAGCAATGGTGGCGATAGGAGGAATGCAGAGTACAGACGCGTGACTTTACACGCTGGGATGCAGGGAGTGGCATAGAGATGGAATTTAGGTGATTACCTATCTGGTTGAAGGTGAGTATGTGCTCATCTCCAATTAGATCACCTTTTGGATCGGCGCATTCAAAAAGTTGTGAAGCGTGCTATTGCGAAGACGGGCTACGCACGTGCACCGCGAAAGTCTTGTGATCACATGATTCTGTGCAGCTCTAGTAAGCAAACTGGACGCCTCACTGATGCTGGTTTCCCGCTGTATGTTCTGACCGCAGTTGTTGAGCGTCTGCTTAGAGACACCAAAATGAACCCAGAGACTATTGCTCGCACTCGTGGAAATGAAAAGGGACGTGACAAATGAAAGTTTGTCATTATTCCCTATATTCACGGCGTGGCCCACAACCTCCAAATTCAACCAGCTCCGCTTCCCGGACACCGACGAAACAGCAAAACTGGCGGCGTTCCCTTATTCAGGCTTGCGCATTTCTACGTTTTGCAAGTCTTTCAGGTTATGTTGTATCACTGCTCTTTATTAAACACTCTTTGTTAAGCTTTGAGGTGGTAGTATAGCCTACACCTCTTATAACCACACAGTATCACGTGACAGTGGTCTGATTATAGTAACGCGCACGCAATTTGTTGGGCTAACTGTTGCCTTCTTCCTCTTTAGTGGAAGTTGTATGCTGTGGAATTTACGCAATTTCTGTGGCACATAGGCGTTTGTGATGATAATAGTTTTCTGATAAATTGCACAGATTTCTGTGGCCCGTCCCCGTTTGTTGGGATGACTCTGTTGCCTTCATTTTTAGTGGACCAGTGATGAGTAGTGGGATTCATCCAATGTCCGTGGCGCATAGCCGTTTATGAGGCCTACAAGCGTTACCACGGATCACGGACATGAAAGACTCGACCAAGAACACCTTCGCTCTTAAACATGAGCCAGTAGATGCTAAGTAGGCGTGGTTCATTCTGCCCCAGACAGGCTGTCTAGGTTGTGTAAGGCCGTTAATCCTGATTCCCAGAAAGATCGAGCGCACCAGACCAAGCAACGGAACAAGTTTGTCCCTTGCATTGAAGGGGTGGTGTACTCCCTACACCTGTTCCACGGCAAGAGGTATGTACATCAGCCAAACGGGCCGGTGCTTAAACGAGCGGCTGAAGGAGCACGCTTACGGCATCTCTTCAGCGGTGTCAGGTCACCTTGGCATTCCCTGCCGAGACTGCGGCTGCGTTCCCTACTTCCAACGTTGTGCTGTGGCCCAACGTCATCGGGACCAGCTGATACACGAAAGTTATGAAGCTTCAGAAATGTCTAGGCTAGGCAGCGTGTGTGTCAACAGGATTTCGATTGCTTCTTCAAGGAAAAGAAATTGATTTTCTTCAGCATGTTCTACACGTGATGTTCATGGCGCGCTGTCATAATGATGATGTACGGCTGTGTCTTTTATCGTTTTTTTTATCCTGGCTTCTTTTTTGTTATATACTGCGCAAACATATATTGCACGATTGTGACAAATAAACCTTGTTGCAAGTCAGCGCTGCCATCTGTGTCCTTCTTTCACTGGTCCTCTGTCTTTTTGCGCTATTTTTATGTCAAGAATTTTAAGCGTGCTTTACATGTCAGAAACTGGTGCCATAAATGTATGGTTCATTATACGTGTATATGGCAGCACTTAGCGCCATATATGGCTGTAGTTGATGTAAACGATGGTGTGGGCCTGCCATATATGGCTGCATTTGAGGCCATATATGGGCAGCCGCACCATGCATGACCATATTTGCATCCATATATGGCAAACGGTAGCCATATATGCGGACGTGTATACTCATATATGGACGCATGTAACTTATATAAGTGCCATATATGGCATTAACATAAGGGCAGGCAGATTTTCAGGACAAAGGGAGGCTTGAAGTGGCGACAAGTCGTTGAACAAGGAATGTCTCTGGAACCAATTGTTCTACAAGGGGACTAGCTTTCGTCGCAGCAAATACAAGTCTCCTTGTCGAAACGTTCGTTAAAGCGACATTCTTCGTTTGACACCTCGCCACTGCCTTAATGAAGAGTGGCGAGCAATTGCAATCATATTAAATAAAATTTTGAAGTCACGCTTCAAAAGGCCTGCTCTTCCGTCCCTAATTGCCACAATGCCCTTCCGAACATGTACAGTAAAACCGGTTCTCTTCGTAAATTGGAGCTGTCAAATTTCATAGAAGCACTGTTGTTTTTTTTTCTTTTTTTGCATTTATGTCACCCTTTCAAACTAGCCATTTCTCGTTCATTGCAAAAATGTACTCCACTCCTGCAATAGCCCTGCGTAGAGCATCAGTATTTTAAAGTAAATAAATAAATCTGCTTTGTCTCTTTTTCCTGCAACAGCGTCACAGTCACTGCACCTTGAAATACACGCATGACAGGGCACTCATGACGTCATCTATTTGCGTCATTGTCATATATCATACATCACGTACACAGCACGTTCTTAACGAAGCTCGCGGATTACGCAAAAGTCAGCGGTCGTGATGGTGCTTACATAAGGAGGAGGTCGCTCTGTGTGTGCTCATTTAATTCATTCGGGGCACATGTTTATCACGGATAAGCCGCTCAGCACTTTTGTTTCATCAGGCCCGGCTGCACAGGAAGACCGCCAGCGCGACCCGGCACGCCTTTCCGTTGGTACATCCGGGGAAGCCGGCGGGCATCGTCGCGTTGTCCTTGTGTCGCCGTGGCAAGAATTGAAATTTCGATTACTAGCGTACGCCGAAGGCGGCCAAGCCGGTTGTCGCGAGCAACATAGGTAATGACCTCGGCTACACGTGCTACACGGATAAAGATATGCAAGAGGGGTGTGAAAAAAAAAAAAATGTGGCATTGGAAGCGTCTGCAACACCCCTGGCATCCGTTACGTGAAAGAAATCGCGCGTCTATTTTCGTAACGGAAGCACTTATTTCCTCATAATATTTACCAGCTACCTCTATCCTAAGGTATGAGTCAGGGCATGCATAAATGAGCACGATGTTCGCTGTTCTTCGTGTACTACATGCGAAAGAGCGTGCAGCGTTTTCTTTCCTGTATTTTTTAAATCGATACTCGTTTTCGTTCGCACTTTGCTGCGATGTTCATTAGCATACGTTAAGGACGTACTTCTTTCTCTGTGACAGCTGCCGCAGCAAGTCAGGCAGCCGGAAACCGCGGTGACACACACACACACACGCACACGCACACACACACACACACACACACACACACACACACACACACACACACACACACACACACACACACACACACACACACACACACACACACACGCATGCTCTTTCCCTCTCTCTTGGTAAGAAAACAATGCGTGACTATGCCGGCACCAACACTACGTACAGCTACAGGTAGCTAAGCCATGAATGAGCGGTATAGATTACCTCTCCAACGCAACTCCCCCTGTGTAGGGTAGCAAACCCGCTGCAACCTGGTTAACCCCCTGCCTTTCCTGTGCCTAAATTCCTTTCTCTTCAGCGCAACTGGGGCAGGAAACGCTATGAACGCCTTTCCAATCCGTTGACTGAGTAGCTGTTTTTAGTCAGTGAAGTACTCGGGATTATATTAAATCAAATTTCAAAGACCAGGAAGATATATAACGTTGCTTGCAACTTCGGCGTAGCTTGCCGCCAGCAAACTACTAAAGCAAATGCTGTGAAATCAGCGTCGTTTACAGCCCTAACCGAAGCTGTTGTCAGTTTGCCAAATAGGGCGCCGAGCCAGTCAAGGTAATGAAAACGTATTTTTCTCGGTTCGGATGAAGGTGCCGAACGGCCGTAACTGTTCGAGAATATGGGACGTAATCCACAAAGCTCTTTAGAGCGCAGCTTTAATGCGCCCGTCCCTGGGTTTAGCTTCGTTGTACATTGCCATAACCAAGAGAACGAGCACAGCGAAAGATCTGGCTCGCGCGTCTCCAGCGACGAGACGCTCTTCTTTTGCCCTGCCATACGCGCTTCCGTAACAGAAAATAACAAAACATAAATGTACAAAAAATGAGAAAAACAAAAAGAACGTAAAAGTAAATTAAAAAATAAATAAACAGTTGTCTGTAACTGTATGTACATACATGTCTCCCTCAAATTCTCGGCCTCTGTATACGCGTGTTTTCATTGGTATCGTCAAACGAAAACACGCGTACAGCAGCGCTCAGGTTTCGCATTAGGGAGTATCGTAATGTAACATTGGTTGGCTTCGCCATTGGTTGGCTGTCTTCGCTAATGATATAAGTAGCTTTATCATTGGCTCAAATTCTCCTTCGCGAACAATAATTCTATAGCGTTGATAGTTTTGTGAAGACGGGCCTTGATGCGTATTGACTCACCCCTAAGCCACCTGAGGCAGTAGTAGTCGTCATCATCGTTGTTCAGCAGGTCCTTGCACACCTCCCGGAACTGCAAATAGAAATAAAGGTTCTGAAGGAAGGCGTTCTGATGGGTACACCACTGATAAATGTCTCAAAATCGTTTCTAATATCTCTCACCAGAAAAAAAAACAACCTTTTGCATACACTTTGAATGACGCACTGGAAAACAGAGGTATGCAATAAACCACGTAGGCCCTTATTTTGATAGTAACCCAAGATCCTTGAGCGCGTTAATGATACAATAGGTGTTTCCCCATAGCTTTCCTGGTTTTGCATTCCGTGTAACACGTTTCTGTGACTTTCAATGTTTCGTTAGATTGCCTCTGTCTTTAGTTGCTAGTGTAAGCCTTGAATATTTTTCGGTAGTGTGGAACGACACCGACGTTATTCTTGAAGATAAAACTTACCACAATAGGCGCGAGTGGTGGCGCTGGCTCGCCCTGCCAGGGTTAAAACTAGCACACCTAAATACCGAAGAATGTGACCGGCAATTGACGATGCCGCAGTTGCTCATTTGGCAAAGACATCGCTTGCACGATTAGCGCGTAAACGTGGGTTTCGTTACCACCCAGTGACTTGCCAGTTCACGCTGCCACATTTCGTTGTTGCCTGGATATGAATGGACGACCGTCGTTGTTGCCTGTAGCAACGGAAGTGTTGCGCTAGCTGCTAAGCACGTGGGTGAAGGTCCGATTCCCGGCACGAAGGAAAGAAACAGTTAGGAGGGAGCATTGAGCAATGCGAAAAAAAAAAGAAAGAAAGAGAGAAAGAAAGAAAGAAAGAAAGAAAGAAAGAAAGAAAGAAAGAAAGAAAGAAAGAAAGAAGGAAAGAAAGAAAGAAAGAAAAATAATAGGTCAGGCAAGCACGCGCCAAGCTTTGCTTGCCCCCATTTTCCCGATAGGGCAAATACTCCTGAAGTTTTCCTCCCGGTTTCATCAATCCCAGCTCCGCAAGGCTGTTTCCTTCGTTTTCATTGTCCGTTGACTTTGGTTTGGTGCTGACTAATGTTTTGGTGTGACATGATGTCTTCGCTGGTTTTCATTGTTTGTTGACTGCTGTTCAGCAACTATGGACGTCGCATATATTGAAGATCGTATTAGTGCGAAGAAAGCTACTCTCTAATCAGTCGTACCACACTCTGCGGTGTGTACAAGAAGGAAGGGGGCAGTATTGGCCTCGAGGCCCACCACTGGAAACGCCGGCGCCACCGTCGGCGTGACGTGCTTGGCAGGATCACGTGGTCTCAGCGGCCGCGTCGGCTGCTTGTGGCGCACTGCCGCGTGCTTTGAAAACGAGTTTCAAGTCCCACATGCGCTGCGGTCTGTTCAAATTTGGAAGTTTTCTCTCATTTTCTACTCAATTGAAACGATTGTAATAGAGTGGCTGCCTCCGAAGGCGACGAACATGGGGCTCTACCGCTCGGTGCCGCACTGCCGCGCTTACGCAGAGGAGCCCAGTGTCAGCCTGCACTGGTAACCGCGGGACAAGAAACAGCGTGAAGCATGGTTTGTAAAGCTAAGAACTGGCAAGTAGCCATCCGCTATGAGTCTTGTGTGCAACAAGCACATCCGCGACGAAGACTTTCGTTACTGCGTCGGGCCTGCGATGTTCGGTGAGTAGCAGACAGCGCGCACTGAGACGATGGCTCGCGCGCGCTTCCCGCCGGCAAATGATGCTTATCTGCCACAGGATGGTAAAAGCGCTACCTTTTACCACGTGCGATGCCATCTCAGAACCCTCCAATGCGACCTCTTGATCGTCGGCCCCGTTCTCAGCGTCCACAAAATCGGCTGCAGATGCGCAAGTCATTGTTTAGATACGTTGAATTAAAAAACGCACAGGGTCCCTTATACATTCGTTAAAGGTGACTAGAAGGCGAAAGCCATCATCTTCTTGTCAGTCGATGTACCGATTCTCCCGCGCCTCCCTCCAAAAGCGTTATGCACCTAATGCACCTAGCGTTATGCCTCCGTGATCGGTCACGGAGGCAATGCAAAGTGACCATGACGTGTGAATACGTAATCATGTGAAGTCACATTTTGTGACGTCATAATGATGCTACATATTTTGGCGATCTGTGACGTCATGATGACGTCATATGGTGACACCATCACGTGACGATTATTTTTTGCATCACTCGTGTTGACGCCGCCGACGCGGGACGCCGACGAGCAACATTCCCATTTGATGAGGCATGCATTGCTTCATAAGATACATAAATTTTGCATTGCCTCCGTGATCGGCCCACCGATGATCGGCCCACCGGCCAACCCCATGTATTTTCTTGGAGTCTCTTATTTACGTGGGAAAGATGCCACCATGTTGGCGTTAGACACGACACCGCTGCCAAAATTGCTGGGATACACGCCAAATAATTACTATCCTGTTTTGCGGCTGCTGGTTGCTGCAATAACTTCTATTTTATTCACCGCTATTTCAAGTTCATGTGGGTCCTAGTTCACAGCTGAGCCCCGCCATGGTGGTCTAGTGGTTATGGCGCTCGACTGCTGACCCGAAAGTCGCGGGATCGAATCCCGGCCGCGGCGGCTGCATTTTCGATGGAGGCGAAAATGTTTGAGGCCCGTGTACTTAGCTTTAGGTGTACGTTAAAGAACCCCAGGAGGTCGAAATTTCCGGAGCCCTTCACTACGGCGTCTCTCATAATCATATCGTGGTTCTGGGACGTTAAACCCCAGATATTATTATAGTTCACAGCCGACGTTTGCAGAACAAGTCCGGCAAACGTTACTTTATTTTCTTTCTTTTCCTAGCTAGGCGTCGCATGCTACTACATGCTCGGTCTCGTAGACTGGTTCTCCTTCCACCAGCAATCTCGAAGTGGTGAAGCTTTGGTCTATGAATATGTTGATGACAGAGAGCGGCAAGTTCACTGGAACGCAAACGGAACGATAATTAAGGAGCATTAAAAAAAGGCGTCGCATTTGCTCACGTTTTGTGTGAGCACCAAACGAAACGAATGCGCTGAATAAAGAAACAGAAGCAGCGGCATTTGCCCGCTGAGAAGACCTATCAATACGCAGTTTGAGACAACTTGTCAAATGGCATTGAAACGTACCCGAATTTAGACTAAAAAGAAAAAAAAATACACTGAATCGTCGGGACGGCAGATCACAAAGTTGCCATGCGCACCGAAGCCGCAGTTGTAAGGAAATTGTTTTTGAACTGCTCTGATAGCGTCCGCGCAACAGTAGTTGTTTTTTTACTCTTAAATTCTCATATTTTGCGGCCTAAAGTTCACAGCGCGGTGCCAAACGCGCTCGTAGCAAAAGCGAAACCATCAGTACGAACATACATGCAGACGCTCATACATGCAGAGGCACCGTCAGTCGTCGCGAACGCGTGCGATCGCTGGCTTGAGGCTTCTTTCTGTTATGCTCCGTTTGGTTATACAGGCAGTCTACTCTAACGAGATATTTCACATAGTTTGCACTCAGCGAGTGACTACCTTTCACGCAAGAGGCCGGTTCAGGGGTCTCCAACGCGGTGACCGCGTGAAGCGGGAGCTCGGTTTTCTGCAAAGAGACAGCGACTGTAGACTATCTTGTGCTTTCAGTTCGTCGAAAATGATTATTTTGACAGTAAAGAACACAGTTCATTTCGAAAGTACTTACATAAATGCCCTGGAGGGCTTCCGCGAGGTGTTTTTGTAGAGCGCCGACAGCAAAACCTATGGGGAGCGCGCCGGCGGTATCCTGCCTAGCGCGCAATCGAGGCGCGTCCGATAGAGGGCGACTCCGTAACTCCTCGAGGCCAATATGACGGGCATCGAATCGAAGGAGGCCGTTCGCGAGCACGTGCACTTAGCGAAAGCGCGAGCGCGCTCGTTGTTTACGTTCGTCCTCGAGGGCATTAAGAGCGTCACGCCTCCTTTCCGATAAGGCCACGGGTCATAAATTTAGCTCATAACAACTCTGGGAGGGCGCCAACTCGATCGCTTCCTCGTACATTGGAAGGGAATGGTGAGTGATCGGTGTGCTGTGCCAATGAAAAGCAAAGCAAAACGAAACATAGTAACCAGGCTTCCCAAGCCTCGATATTTAACGAGGAAACACGTAATGAGAATGTTCTATCTTTTTTGCACTACCACGCGGAAACGCATCGGAGAAGCCCGAATACATTCGTGCTTTAATAATAAAGCGCGTCAGGGACGCAGACCGTGCAAAGAAGGAAACAGCGGGAAAGTGCGCTTATTTTTTTGACTGCTCGCACCTGTGACGCAGTTTACTAATAAAATTACACCATCTCCCGCTAAAGGGGACCATGACGCGATACGAAGCCGGAGCACTTGCACGATCGCGTTCCGTTGGCGTTCGTTGGGCATGCTACCGACCTCGCGTCGTGGAACGCGAAGAGGGACGCTACGCGCGTCGTACCTTCCATCTAGCCTGGCCGTTAATTCTCACAGGGCGAGCGGGGAACGCGGTCGACAGGCGGGCGAGAGGGGGGCAGCGTAGGAGAGGAGAGAGAAGGGGAGGAGACGCGCATGCACTCGAGCTCATCGCGGCGTTGCGCAGGAGAGAATTTCGGCATGTATAGCCCGCGTTTCAGAGGAAGAGTGGAAAGGGGGAGGGGAGAGGGGTATGGGAGAGGGGCAGGGGAGAGGGAAAGTGGAAAGAGGGAACGTGGAGAGGGGAAGGGGAGAGGGTGAGTGGAGAGGATGTGTGCGGAGAGGGTATGCGCATGCGCAGTAAGGGTGGTCACGCCGCACACCACCGGATTGAGCTCGGCCTTAAGATACTTCGCATCTAATAGAACCTCTATTATTCAAGGGGATATTATTAGTTGCAGGTTTCGGTGGCGGCGGTGTCGTACGCGAAACACTCGATGCCGGCGAGTGCATAGTTACTCTAATATTATTACGCACGCCTTATATTACCCGTGTACCTGCGCCTTAGTTTCCTTTGGTTAGCGTAAGCGTGCCTTAGACGTTTTTAGAATAGGTTTCGAGCTCCGTATAAACCCTAAGACGAGTGAATCGCTCTCTGACCTCCCCGAAGTCAACACAAAGGAGCTTTGAGGGCGGCTTCGATGGGCGCGCCGTTTTAGATAAAGAGAGGTCGGTACGCTAACCCGAAGAGTGGTTATAGGGTGTGACGCATGCGCAGTGGCGACAAAGCAGGACAGTCACGTAAAAAATCACAGCATATCCACGGAGTGAATGATGATGAGTGGGCGAAGCTGCGGAGGTTCATCGGTAAACCGTGAATCTTCCGTGAATTCTGCCCAGTACATCATCACCGACGTGAGATCGGGCGCGTTTATACTAAAGGTTCGATGAGTTATGACGACTTGCAGCTCACTTTAATTTTGCATGTACGCTGTGAATTTTCACTGTTTAGAAAACCATTGCTTTAGAAAACATCTGGCGTCTTTCGTTAAGCAGCTGGCGTCTTTTCATTTTGCTTTAGAAACATCTGGCGTTCTTTCGTTTTGCTTTTACAAAACATCTGGCGTCTTTCGTTGGTTTATTTCATCAATCAACGGCGTTTTGAACAAAATTTTTATTGTTTAATGACGCACAGGAGAAATCTCACCAGGCACTACCTTAGAGGTAAACAATGGCTGCTAATGGGAATGAGAGACAGAAGAAGTCGGCTTTTAGCTAGCACTTACACTTCTACTTCTACTAACGTTTCCTACTGGAACATGCCAATGGCTGCTAATGGGGAATGAGAGACAGAAGAATTCGGCTTTTAGTTAACGCGCACGCTGCGAATTTTTTATTGTTCAACAACGCACAGGAAAAATCTCCCACCGGCACCACCTTGGAGGTCAAAGCGTAAGAATGGTTACGCACTACGACTACTACTACGACTACGAGGGACGAACGGGTGCCGCCTTAAGGAGCTTCGCCCCTAAAAAAAAGGTCTAAGTACCCAGTCGTAAAGCTATCTAATAGTTATCCCACCTCCTCGTCCAGATCAGCTGTCCCTACTTTAGCCCCCATGCTTGTCCCAGCTGTCTCTGTAAGCGGGGTGATTATAAATATAGCACAATGACACGAGAAACAACGGAACATATTATCGTTCAGTGCTAGACTTTCTGCGCGAATGAAATATATTCGTGTATCTCTCACACCTTATATATGCTATGCCCAAGGGCAAACCACCAAAATAAGAGAGAGAAAAAGTTTCACCGACTAGCCCGATTTCAAGCATAGTTATTAGTGAGAACACTTTGGCGCTGGCAGATGACAATTTAGAACACATGACTTTTAGGCGCTAAAATTATAGACGCACGGAGCAGCGCACAGACACACCGAGCGCGTGTCTGCGCGTTGCTCTCTGCGTCCGTTGTTTTAGCGCCTGAAAGTCAAGTTTGCCAAATCGCACAAACTTGCTCAAGAATAAGTGTTATCAACACAAGGTAATTGTTGAACCCACTATGGAACGAGATATTATTCCGGGAAGTGACCTTCTTGCGGGAGTTTGTCTGCTGAAGGCACTGTAGAAGAAGTCAGCATGACGACACTGCGTCCAGTCTTCCCATACTGGAAGGGTGCATCTAAGGGTCTTCCGGGATGTTGTTGAGCACGTTAGGACGCCACCAACCGAGATAGAAAGGAAAGGGACTCTGCTCTCGCTTTTGGCACCGCCTCTACGAACAAACATAAATGGTTCTGAACCGTACAGATTTGTCGCTGAGTAGTTTATGACGGTAATCGCTTTTTGAACATGGCGACTTCCCCGGCCTCATGCACCGACGTTCTATAACGTGCTATGGCGATTTATGACCGGGCCGAGCCGGTCATGACGTCAGTGTATTCTACAACTGTATTCTCAGAAATTTTCGTGACTTCAAGTACCGTGTTTACCTGCACACTACCAGTACTCATACGCACTGGCTAATGTTGAATAATGATAACAAAAATGACTGCTATTACATTAACATTGTCTTCATTCAATCCCAGTTCAGTGACTCAGTTGTCTACGATTATGTTTACTGCAACGTCAGCCAAAAGTTAGGTTTGGCTGTGTTTGTAAGTCCTCTTTTCTACGCTGTCTTAGAATCTCCACTTTCTGATGCACCGCTTTATATGTTATATGAACAAGGAAAAAAAAAACACATTGGTTCCCCATTTATGATACTGAGGAACCAATTCGTGTTCCCCAGGAAATGCGCGCTTATAGGGAGCCAGCCTCGCCGACTACTGATGCAAAGCTTTTCATTTCCATTCGTATTACACAAACGAAAATGAAGTACGCCCAGGTCCATACAGCATTTCGAGCCCCGGATATGCCATGACAGAAAAGCCGCCAGCGGTACAAACAAGGAAAATGTGCTTCACCCTCAGGAGCCCTTCGGTGCACTAAGAGCTGGAAAAGAAAAGATAAGCAGCTAATTAAAAGCGGATACCGGTTCACACCGGCTGATAATCATCATAGAGGTCACATATGTGATCACCGTGGAAATCTTCCGCAGCCTTTCGGTACTCACCGAGAGGCAATGCCAAGCAGTGCTTATCACTGGGGGGTGTTAATGGTAAAAACAATAGCGGGTGGAACAGAAGAGAGCGGCCGAGGAAAGTATCCCATATTTCTTACGTGTGGCCTCGTACCTGCAACTTCTAATTAGCCCACCCATGTGCTCTTAATTACCAACAATCGGGGACAGTGCAAGGGCGAGCAAAAAAAAAATTGACAGCGAGTTCAATTCGTTGTATACATCTCGTTGTCCCAGGAACGTGCGCGTCGAGTCTTCCTCTCAATGAGCGCCAAGGTCATCGACGCTGGGTCATTCCACGCCAAACGTTCCAGACATTGCGCTCGACCCTCCCCAATTGTATTGTAAAAAATCGTGGACGTTCATATCAGTGCACTATTTGGCCTCGGAAAGTATTTTTTGGAAAAAAAAAATTTTCTTGTCTGTTACAGTGATTTGAATTTTGCCGTAGTGGGTGAAACATAGGTTGCGAAAAAATACTCTAAAAATACAATACTTTACGGAACGCCTTAAATATCTGCTGTTTACTTGAAAAGGAATGGCACTATCTTATTATCACCCAATGACGACCAGTTCTTTGTCTCAAAATGTGCTTTGTGGTGAAGCAATGCTGCAATTCTGCGCCAATTTTGATTATTTTTTTAAAATTCTACGAATATTACAGACAAAATAGGACTATATCACATGGCTGGATAGTTGGCAGTAAGCGTGGAAAAAAAGTATTGAAGTCGATGACTGAGTAGTTTCGAAGTGAAAGGGGCGCAAACATTGAAAAATGCGTGAAATGCTCCAGGTTCAGGCACATGTAAAGTGGTGATGCACTCCAAGTAAAAATGTACGCTTGGTCTCGTTGGGAAGAGTAAACAAATGAGATTTATTTCTCAAAGTTTCATCGGAGTGTTTTTTTGTTTTTGGCGAGAAACAAAAATTTATGTTGAGCGTTCGCGGCGTGCCTGGGCGCGGGCCCGTAAGTCCGCTTCACTGCTCCGCGACTGTTCCTTGGGGCAACGGAAGTATGCAGCGCCCACGCGGGTGGCACGATCGTGTGCTGCTGTGAGTTTTCACGTTTCGACATGCATTTTTCGGCTTTCCGCAGTGCCGCCGACGAAGTGTCAGGGAAAACTAGTGATGGTTCGTTTAAAATATTTTATTGTATAATAAAAGTGGCTAACAGGCACCGGGAATACACTTATAATTCTTTTTTATGGGCAGCTCGCTTGAACGTGACTCGCGCCATTCGTGTCTCGGAGCCGAATAGTGCTACGTATTCTTACGCTCGGATCTTCGGCAGAGGGGAATTTTGCTCCGGTGATCGCGTCGCCGAGCGAGAACGCGGCACTCGAAGGTTCGTCTTTCGGCCGCATCCCTTGGCAGCGCGTAAGATAAACATTGCGAATGGTGAGTATACTGCTATCGTGTCATATTTTAGACGGAGAGCCCGTACAACAGAAACCGAAAGCGATAAATATACAAAAGGACGAAGCCGCCTTTAAGGCGGCTTCGTCCTTTTAAATGTCTATCGCCTTCGCTTAGTAATCGCAAGGCGATTACAAAGATGAAAGCATCGCATGCAGCGTGGCAGAAAGTTGAGCTCTCAGCAAGGTTTGAGTCTACAATCTCCCTCAAAGGTACGCGCACATTTCAACTTTTCGTGCCATCATCACTGACCACTCTTAATGCCGGGCTCACCACCTACTCAGCAACACATTCATTTCAAGTGGCGAAGACCATACGTCAGCAACGGAAGTAAGAACTGCAACCTCCGCGGAGATCGAAAACACAACCCAAGCTCTGCGCCTGTCGTACGTGTGCATGCAGTGACGTGGCAATGAAATCGTGCTCTGCTCCGACTACTAACCGGCAGCCTTTAGTGCCCTTCCGAAACATTCTGCAAGTTTTCAGCAACGTGAAAACTCACAGCAGCACACGATCGTGCCACCCGCGTGGGCGCTGCATACTTCCGTTGCCCCAAGGAACAGTGGCGGCGCAGTGAAGCGGACTTACGGGCCCGCGCCCAGGCACGCCGCGAACGCTCAACATAAATTTCTGTTTCTCGCCAAAAACAAAAAACACTCCGATGAAACTTTCAGAAATAAATCTCCTTTGTTTACTCTTCCCAACGAGACCAAGCGTGCATTTTTACTTGGACTGCATCACCACTCTACATGTGCCTGAACCTGGAGCATTTCACACATTTTGCAATGTTTGCGCCCCTTCCACTTCGAAACTACTCAGTCATCGACTTCAATACTTTTTTGACACGCTTACTGCCAACTATCCAGCCATGTGATATAGTCCTATTTTGTCTGTAATATTCGTAGAAATTTTAAAAAATAATCAAAATGGGCGCAGAATTGCAGCATTGCTTCACCACAAAGCACATTGTGAGACAAAGTAGTGGTCGTCAATGGGTGATAATAAGATAGTGCCATTCCTTTTCAAGTAAACAGCAGATATTTAAGGCGTTCCGTAAAGTATTGTATTTTTTAGAGTATTTTTTCTTAACCTATGTTTCACCCACTACGGCAAAATTCAAATCACTGTAACAGACAAGAAATTTTTTTTTCCAAAATATACTTTCCGAGGGCAAATAGTGCACTGATATGAACTTCAACAATTTTTTACAATACAATTGGAGAGGGTCGAGCGCAATGTCAGGGACGTTTGGCGTGGAATGACCCCGCTGTACGGCAAACACGTTTTGCCAACTCCGGGGTCGTCTGTGAACTTAAAGACGAAGCGGGACAGACTGAACAGAGGTCGGCTGCTTCTTCAATAATATGTCCGTTGCTTCATCCGTTCGTCGAGTTTCAATCACACGTTCCGGAATATTTATTCGTGTTGTAACAACTTACGAATGTGCCCCGCCACGGTGGTCTAGTGGTTATGGCGCTCGGCTGCGGACCCGAAGGTCGCGGGATCGAATCCCGGACGCGGCGGCTGCATTTTCGCTGGAGGCGAAAATGTTTGAGACCCGTGTACTTGGATTTAGGTGCACGTTAAAGAACCCCAGGTGGTCGAAATTTCCGGAGCCCTCCACTACGGCGTCTCTCATAATCATATCGTGGTTTTGAGACGTTAAACCCCAGATATTATTATTATAACTTACGAATGTAGAAAAACTATGACGTTTTAATGCGCGCGCTTCTCGCGTTTACCTGCTTTAACCTCGCTACCATATCTTCGTTCCTTGCGCGTTTCCCTGGCGCATCACATTAAAAAAAAAAAAAAGAATTCCTTCTTGCCATAAGTTTTAAAGTATCAAAGCACTTTTTTGAAAACTACATCTTCAGATAATATTTAACGTAGGAGATATCATTCGATATGTCTCTCGCAGACATATGGGCCCGTTTTTACAAAAATGTCTTACTCTAGAACATTTCATGAAAAATAAAAATTCAGCCAATTCTGGAGCTTGGATTATCATTCAGAAACCCGGCTGGCCAATGAGAGCGAGCTATTACGAACACAAAGCCTTGTGAATGCAGCCTCCCGTTCCCATGGAAACGACGTCATCGCCCGATATGGTGGCACCGAGCATGTCCACTTCAGGCCCAAGTGGTAGCCGCGTTCCATATCTAAATGATTCAAGATAAAATCACGTGAAGGTCGCGATTGCAGACTCTCTTTATTCTTCGGTCTCAACTCGGCAACAATGTTCTGTCGTTATCTGAGAGGGCGTCTAAACACTGATTCTCCGTATCGGCGTAGGCATGCATTGTCTACACCCTGCAATGCAGTTTCCGAGATACGGAAATGCAGTTTCCGAGATGCAGTTTCCGAGCACCCTGCATTGCAGGGTGCCTATAGGCACCCTGCAATGCAGTTTCCGAGATACGATGGTAGCGCCAGAAAACACAGCCTAGCGAGTAGACGCAGCAAAATCGAGTGTCTATCCTCCGCATCCTCTATGTTCAGAAACGCTCCTTGACTTGAACGTGATTTGCCATCGCCTCAATGCAGTGAGTTTGAAACGCGTTTGTAGCGTTTCTGCTGCCTTGGCACAGCCTGAAAAGAGCGCGTTCTAAACGCGTTTGTGCTGCATTGAAGGCGGTGGCAGCATCCCTGAGGTAATTACGAACGCACGTAGGAAGCGTTCGTTGAAAGAGGCGCCCAGAAGGGAGACACTTGAGCGCGTCGATGTGTCCAGCGAGCGTTTCATTTTCTTGGTATCCCTGGCGGCTGGTGCCCTCAACGCTCAGGCGTTCGATAAGAGCTCCATCGCGCCCTCTGGTCAGTGACGGGTGCCTATGGCAACAGACGGGCGTCTCGCCAGTCTGTTACCGTCCGTCTTCCACATAATCTGTTGTCGCTGCAACGTACAAGTTCGGCAACCGTGCGCCGCTTGCATGTTGGCGAGAAGGTAGAAAAAAAAAACGCATCTCCACGAAATGAATCATGACGAGTGGTCGAGTAGGTGTGTAAGCACGGACGCCGACGTACGGATAGACGGGCATGCCTCGGACTTAAGGTGCTTCGTCCCTGAGATCTGTATTCGAGTTAAAGCGCTAAGTTAATCTTTTCTGGCAAGAAGCTGCGCGTGCCTCCCCACCCTCGCTTCGTACCCGTCGTCTTTTCGGAATAACGCAAAGCAGAACGCGTCGGAAGGAGATACCTACCGGACGCGTTCGCTGGCTGGGTCGACTGTGGTTGGCTTCAGTTCCGTCACGTGACGCCTCCTTTCGGTGTGTCTCATTCCTCCGCGCGATCGGCCCTACTTCCGATACGCGCGTGGCGAGTCGCATTGTTGAAAGAACCTGATCTCGGAGGCGGCGCCAATATGCGCGGTATAGATAAAAATGCAGCGGGACGAGGGGAAGGAGGATGCCCGAACGAGCGGCACGTGCCCGCGCGACAAAGAGGTCACGTGCGTTACGCCATCGGGGTCGCTGTCGCTGCCGCGGAAGAGCAGCAAGGTCGGAAGCGCTGTCCCCTTCCTCTTCCGATCCTCGAGGAGCCGGAAGCGGCGGCGGCCGACTAGTCTGATGGAAATGTGGCGCGAGTATACGACCGGCATCGAGGAGGCTGACCGCACGGACGATTCCCTCCCTCCGTCGCCTCTTCAGACAAAGGCACTGTCCCCGTCGCTCGATGCAGACTGCTCAAGCGTGGACGCCCAGAAACCACTGTTTGCCGTTGACGACGCCGTCAGCGACGTGATCATCATGATATTCCCCTTAAGTCTACTGTAGTACGAAGGCCTCTCTCAGCGATCGCCAACTACACCTGGCCGTCTTTAGCTGACACTATCTTGTGCCTGACAATTGACTGATTTCACTGTACATAGTTTGTTTTCGTCCTCGACCGTGTTTTTTTTTCCTTTGGCACGTATCCTATGCAGCTATCCTTTAAATGCAGAACCTACACTTTTTACTACGTGTTCTTTCGTAAATCTATAAAAGATATTGGAACAGTTTAATAAATTACTTAATAAATATGTGAAATAATGATTTATTTTTTTTTTTCTATCTTGAATAGCCGCGATGCAGGCTTAAACAGCGCCAGCCTCCGCGCGCGCTGGGAGTCTGCGTTGCTCAGCTCGGACCTGGAGCAACAACTCTGGGCCGTCCAGCGAGCCGAGGAAGCCGCCAAGGGCCAGCAACCCTAGGCCGAAGCCTAGGCGGGGCCCATCCCACCGATTCACAGGGTAATCAATAAGTTATTTGATCTGATTGATAAATCGCTCCTGAAATAACGAATGTATGGGCTAAGTGTTTTGAAAAATCTATTTGTTGAGATAATGTACAGTGCTTTCTGCGTATCAGTGTATATATATGTGCAAAGTGCTGGTTTTCTTTTTTTTCATTTTTTTTCAGGGTATGTTTCTGATCCCCCTGACCCCTACGTAATGGCTTTATAACGACGTAGGCATTTCGTATATAACTAATAGAATGGAAATGATCTGGCCTACGTATTGCCTATACTGCCCTACTTCGTGTCCTAATGCCGGCTAGAATACCAGCTACATCCGTTCGCCCTCTAATCGGCATCAGCGCGCACTAAATCGGCACATAATTTGTCACTCACCAATTGACGCGGTTCTATTTATTCGGCGGTCCAAAGGTGACTCGCCGTCAAGTTGCCTATAAACCAGGCGTAGGCGCGCTGCACATGTATACATGTGCGCGACGCCTACACAAAGATACACTTAAATCGTGGGTTTAATCATCCCGTACTGAACTATGGACGGTGGAAGACGTTTCGTTAGAGCACTGCGGTTCACATACGGTCACCTATAAGGAAGTTCAACGGCCACCAGTAGTTTTCTCGTGTCTTTCCTTATGAATACGGTGACCGTGGCAACTATTTGAACCTATGACCGAGATGTCACGGCCACAAAGCCACCGTGCTGGGCGTGGCCAGCCATTCGTAAGAGAGAAAGAGCGGGTTAACACGCACACCGAGCTTCGATTAACGGGACAGCAAACGGATTGGATGCAGACCGTGACGATGCGCGAACACTGACATGTTTATTAGCCATGGAAGAGGAGAATCATGGGGACCTATGACGACTATGAACCCAACTTCTGGGCGTTTTTTTTGGTTGTCGTTTGTAACACCCTCGCGCTATTCAAAAAACGCTACAAATTGTGGTCACTTAGCGCAATAATGGAAAGAAAAATGAGGGACAGAGGCAGGGGGAATGCCAAGTTACCATAGTTAATGGTCTGCTTGAACGGTATGAATCGATTAGCCAAGCAACAAGTGTTACTCATCATCATGCTCCTGTCCTTTGTAAAGAGATGTCTTCAAGGACTGAAAACCAAAAATATCGTGGCAGTGTCGGACGCGTAGCAGTTACCCGGCCTGCGCTTTGACTGCCTCTTGCCAACATAAATCATTGAAATCTGTATTACAGTAATCACTAAATAAAATCTTGATGTCCAGGAAGCTCAGAAGGCATGACGCAAAGGACGCGTGCTGCCCCGCATCCGCAGGCTTGGCACGATGCCGCGGATGACACGCACACTGTGGTGGTCTCTATTCACTACATACAAGCGGCAGTTGCGAAGGCCTGCCCTCACGCGCGCGTGGCCTGCGTAATGCTTCCACTCGTCGCCGATTCAACGATGCTTGAAGTAGAGGAGTAAGCCGGAATGAAAAGGATGTTGCAAGGAGTGCCTGCGCGCCTCGCATTACATATATAGTTGAGGAAACATTGAATTGGCCGATTGCCATGGTCGTTCTAAAGATTCCGCTGCTCAGCTTTCGCGTCCGCTCGAACTGCTGGATGACGCTGTAACAGTCTTTCTTTTGTACTTTCGTTTCCTCGCTGCTTTTGACTCTTGAGTGAAGGTCCTCAAATATTGAAAGACGGCTTCACAAGCCTACGGTGGTGCGCAAGGGTGCCCTCCAAATATTAAGTGTTCACGTCCTTTCGTTGCAAGGAAGCACGATCGACTGAAACGTCAGAACGGTACCCATAGCCGCATGGCAACCGTAGGAAGAAAAAATATAAAGGATGCTTCGTCTCACAATGTCATTTCAAAGAACGTTCATGTGCGTGTCATGAAATTACGGCTTTTCGTGCTGTACATTCGCGTTAGTGTGAGGCACTAAAGGTGAACTTTATTCAATAATAAAAAATTCGAGGTGTCCCTAATCCTTGACTTAGGTGCCTCGGCCTTCGTGTGCCCTGGTGTATTGCTTGGCTTAACTTTGTGTTTCGTCACGCTGTCGAGTCGGATCTCAGAGGCCACGTCGAAAGCAGCGCGTCTTTGAGATCTGTTCCGCACAGTACCGCATAGATCCCAGCTGCCCACAAGACAACCATCTGCATTTTAAATGAACTCATTCAATTATTTTAATTAATTGTTCTGACACTTAATAGGTCCTTGAGTAAACTAATGCTCCGATATCACATGCGTCCAATATAACTGTAAACTTGAACAAGGACCGTCGATTTCGTGCCACTTTGACTTTTTCTAATTATTTGTAAAACCGGAAGTAAGCGCTCAACCGGATGTTCTTGGAGGGGAAACAAGAGTGTCACTCTGTGCTCGCGCAACTAAAAACAAATAATTAAGACTGAAGTCAGGGGATAAACGCTTGAAATAAATACACTGGCAGGTATTTTTCCCTAACAGGAACAACGCCATTGTAGAGTACGTTGAAGTAAACGAGAATCTACCACCGATACGCCACGATTTGTGAACTGTTGCCTCAAGAATGCACAAAAACAAACAGAAATTATTGATGCGCCCCATGGAAATCCATCACAATAATGTCCGTTACTCAGTGGCTTGGCACAACTGACGTACTGGAAAGCGTATCCAAGTTGTCAAAATCTGGTGAGAACAAACGTTGATACCTAGCAGAGCATTTCTTATCAGTTAGTGAACGTACTCATCATATCCCGTGGCAGGTAATCAGGTTGACTGCACGTCGGAACGAGGGGCGCTGTTATAGCAAACTTCCTGTTATCTCTTGTGACACGCAGACCTGAAGTCATTAATTAAACAACGTAGCCGATGACAGCAGGGCGTTAGATGGAGGGACGAAATTAATAAAATAACAGGCGTAGAGAGGAGTCAGTTCGCGCAGGATAGGGTAAAGTGGAGACCACTGAGAGAGGTCTTCGTCCCGCATTGGACATATAATACATAGACTGGAAACGGTTATAATGAAGAGCGTCTATTACGTACCGTTCCCGATACAAATGTTCACCAACACTGGAATAGAGAAACCTATGATGCGATTTACACTGTGCCAGCATATTTCCGCAATGCAGCGGCCCTGAAATGCGCTGGAGGGTTTCAAGGAATTTGAGGAAATCTGTGAAGAGTTATAAGCGTAACCGAAGGTGCGGCCTTGGTTACAAAAGCACGTAGTTGGGAATAGCTTATATATTGTCCTTGAGGCCACCAAGCCCACTGCTTACAATGCGTGTGACACGGTGGCTCAGCACGAAGTTTCCAGGTCACAAAGAAGGCTATCAAAACCACCGTATTCCACTCGGCCTGTACGCTCTGCTTTATAGTCGTTGCTTTGGCCCCGATAAATGCGAACGCGGCTACCCCCGCAGATTTCCATATCGCTGCGATCACACTGTATACCACTGCTCGATGACGACCTCCAATCGCAATGGGAAGTGCACAGCTGTGCACGGTATGAGGAGGTCAAGACCGATGCTACATATCGCAGAGCGAGGCACGCCCGGGGCCCATGATTCTGCGAGATGACCTCCATATCCTTATCTCTTTATTATTTATTTCCAAGGATGCATAAACACTTCTTTGTTAATCTCTTAAACTCGAAGGTTACCTAAATACCACTCGCTCGGACCAGAAAATCGCGCGTTCGCGAACGGGCGACAAAACGATGGAATCAATACGCACTGCTGCGTGCGTGCACAGCAAGCTCAGGCAATGGAGTCGTGTCTTGACTCTCCCACAAAAGTCCCCTGACAGTGCGTTCGATTGCAATGCGTTAGCATGAGGAAGGACACTCCGGCGAAAAGTTTACCGGTTTGCGTGAAACTTAGCGTACTTATTGGCATAATGCTATAACTGTTGACTGTGTTAGTTAACTGTTGCATAACAGTGTAGACAACTGTTGGCTAGTTTTAATCGCCTAGATAACCTAAACGAATTAGAGGTAGCGCTAACGTACCTCTCTCGACCTAATAGCTTAATCACCACCGACGTTTCTCCTGTCGCGAGGTACCACACACAAGGTGAATATTACATGCATCGCAAGATCTTTACAGAGTACTTTCTTCTAGATAAACTGACCGAAGGGTAATCAGCGCTGCAGCTAAGCAGCAACTGAACTTGCCGTCTCATTGCTTTATGTAAAGATAGTACGAGCAAAGTACCAGCGGCTTTTTTTTTCTTTTTTTACCTCTTATATGTGCAGGGCTTTTTCCGTTGCACCGGAGCGTTCCGGGCCCTCGCATCTTCTCATGCTGCATTTGTGTATTTGCATACGATGCTACAATGGCTAGCCATTCCATCGTACATTTGCATACACAGTTTTCCTCAGGCAGTTTTATTTTTTCTTTCTCATTTCTTTTTCACTTGCTCAACACTGACACGACTCTTCACGTCCACTCATCTTTCCTTTTTCTCAACAATCTTCAGGCAAACAGAAACCAACTCGTAAAGGTGGCATCACGCGCAGGCGGAAAAGCCTTGCACGCGTTCACGCGCACTCGTGGCGAGCCTGCGATCTATAAGCTTGAGACGAGAGACCTTGACTTCGAGGAAATATTGGGCCGCGCGCTCGGAAATCATGTCAGCCACTAGGCCGCCCTGATGGCCTGAAGGCGCGGTCTTTCCCGTCCTCTACCCTCTCCTCTCCCCGAGAAGTGGAGAGGGTTTTTATGAACGACGAGGAAGGAGAAGACAAACGCAAGAAACACAGGTACGGCGTCGCGTTACCAAGCGCATGCTGCACCAAGATCGGCTGCATCTAAAGGCCTCCGTGGCACGGCATACAGACATCGCCTGAAAGGGGCTGTCCCTTCGCGATAGAGTCTTTTAGGAGTATACCGGTTTACCGTACGGTAAGTACGGAAATACCGTACCGTCGTCGTAGGCACGCAGCTTTTTTTAACAACTTTTTAGCCGCTTGAGTTGCTGATTACGCACGGTAACGTGATGAGATGATCGAAGTGGCTAATAGAGGTCTTGTAGGTTAATACCAGTGTTACAAGGGCAAGTTTAATCGCGATCAGGCCCGATCGGGATCACGAAGATCGCGATCCGCGCATCGTGATCTGGCTCTCAGATTGCGATTTGACTGTTCAGTTTGGAGCGTGTAGCAGTGCCGATTGTTGATCGCGATCAAGAAATCCGATCCGCATAGGCGCTGATCGCGATCAAAAGTGTCCGTGTGACACCGGCATAAGAAAGCTACGTGCCAACCACAACGGTGCGGTATTTCCGTACTTACAGTACGGTAAAACCGGCACTGCTAAAAGACCCTATTAGGGCCTTTTAGCACTGCCGCTTCGCTTACGGAATACAAAAAAAAAAAAGCTGACCAGGAAAAGAACGAATAATAACAAACACAAGTTAACTGGATTGCCAAGCATCAAGCGTGGCAAGTTGAATAAAGACCTGTGAGATTTCAATGTATACGTGCTGCAAATAAAATGCACATGAGCTGTGCGCGAATAATGAACTTTTGTTAAAGTAATTTCGAAATAATTTCATTACGCTTCAAAAGTAATAGCGATATAATGTCATTAATTTCTGCCAGGTGTAATTCGTAATGCAATTTAACTACATTTAAAATGTCTGAAAAGTTATTATTAATGTTATTTATAATTACTTTTTAGGAGTAACTCTGCCATCTCTGCTTTGCGGGTTTCAGGCCTTTTCCAATTGAAGGAAGACCGAAAGACGAGCTGGTTGGTACATACACACCTGATAAACTTGAAGCGCGAACTATAATAGGGTCAATTGTCACCGCGTTCGACACGAAAGGATGCGACGCACGTCTCCTTGCGGTTAGACCCCTCGAAGCGACCAACAACCGGTTTTGTAACGGGTTTGTAACGGTTTTGTAACGGGTTTGTAACGTATGCAACAGGCGCAGAGCTGTGATGCACTTGCGTTTCTCTATAATCTTACGACCCATTAAGTGACTGGCAATGCTGTCCGGTCGTAAAAGCGTAGGCGCGGATTTAATATGTTCAAGACGACGCTCGATTTTTTTTTTTTAAATTTAGAAGTGACGCAAGCGTGCGTGGCTCGACGCGCTAATGATTAAAAGGTCGCAGAGAGATTCGGTTTGGTATCGTGCCGGCATTTGGAAGCAAGTTATGCGTGAATAAGTACGGTTGTAATGAAACTGACGAGATTTTGCGGTATTCCTTTATAAACGCGGGGTGCAAATAAGCGTGACGTCTTCGCGCTGATTTCTTATATTCCGTTCCAGTGTGCGGTGGCGATGTATTCATTTGGCGCTAAACAACAACAACAAAAAAGGTTGGTGACTCTTTTCGTTCTTGCCGACATTTACGTTCGAAAACGAGCAGTAAATTTGCACTGGCCTGGTTTTCTCCCCGTATTTCTTTTTTGAAAGTTTGTAAAATCATTATAACTCAGAGCTTCGGGATCTCTTTCTGTCCACTTTATCGCCTCGTATATTTACACGAGAGAGTGGATAGAAAGCCGTTTGCTTCCTCTAATCTTGTTTGCATCCATCGCCAAAGATGCCCTCCGGACGAATGTTGTTATATGAATTAACGTATACGTTGACCGCAATTGAAGCTATTGATAGCTTGCACGTGACGTCATGGACGCGCAACATGGCTCCAATATGGCGGCTTAGATGACGTCAAGGCAGTATAATCAGGCTGCGATTAGCCTGCTTCAGAGTGATAACGACGTCGCTGGAATGTTATTGTGCCTCTGTGCATGAATATCGAAGGATCCAGCATGCGATGTACTGATGACACTAACGTGACACCACAGAGTTCGCGTCCCACCATGTTGGTGCTCGAAAGTGGCTGTTTCAGTGACGTCAGTGCAAGCCATCTATAGGCTGTGCTAGGCGAAGTAAACGATACAGAGAGCTGCCTGTGTGCCGCGAGCTGCTAGTCGGCACAATTAAAAATTGATACAAAATTGTCATGTAGTCAGATACAAAATTGTATCTGACTATACGTCACAATAAAATATATGCCCTGCCGCGGCGATTCTGCGCGGGCGAGATTGCAAAGCATGACCTCTCTTTCAGCGGACGAAGTGAAGCGTCGGCTTTGAATTTTCAACATGAACACAAGTGATTTCGCGTTACTTGCATGGTTGCGAAGGGACCATGTGGCCTTTTAAATGCGAAGCATTTCTTAGCGAACCTCTGGCACTTAGAGCGTTTCTATCTACGTATCTATCTATCTATCTATCTATCTAGCCGCCTACGTCTGGGTGCTCTCATGATCGCCTCCTTTACTTGGTGTAGACCAAAATTTGCATGGGAGGGTAAGAGGATTTGACGAATATGATTGCCGGGTCATGACATGAATAACGTTAAAATCTTGTCGCGTACGTCGTCAAACACTTTCCACTAGACACGTGTGGCACATACCCGTTTACCACGGGCCGCGGTGTACGGGTATGCGCCACAGGTGATTGGCAGTTTATATCTACCCAGGAACGGCGAGAACAGACATTGGTAACTTGAATGCTAGAGCGTTAAGGAAAACCAACATCGGCAATGTTGACTCAACGAATGGAAAGAATGAAAATTAGGATCCCAGCAGGAATCGAACCCAAGCATTCTGCGTGGCAATCAGGTATTCTACGACTGAGCCACGCCAGGTCTATAAACTGGCTTGGAAAAATAGCCTACGCAGGCGTAATTTCGGTGCAACGTCAATTGTGGTTGTGGTGCTGGCTATCTAATTTTACAAGAAAGCAATAAACACTACATGATGCTCCTACGATGTGTACTCCTACGATACAGGCGTCATATCAGATTAACGTCTGTAGTTCCAGTGTTGGCTCCGCTTTTATAGCAGTCTAATAAACATTACGTCAGTATTCCTATAATTCAGCAAGCTATATTGAAGCATTGCTCGACCCCGGAGGAATACATTAACTAGAGTTACATATGATATCCACATCACCGCACCGTAAAGTGCACTTTGTCCACCAGAACGACGCAGTGTCCTCTTCGTTTCTTACGAGGCTCGGCGATGGCCTCATGCTGACCGAGGATGATGCCAGACTGACTGAGAGCAGCTTTGTAGACTAGGCTACGGTGCCACATACGCCCAGGTAGTTTACGAATACGACAAACACCATGCACTGATGTTGGTCTACGTAGCACTATCCAGGCCTACCAGCCTCGACGGCCTATACCTCACCAACGCGAAGGGTTGCTTCAGGTTCCGACATGTCACCGGCTCTGTCAACACACAGTTTGTCGACAAAATGACCGAGACATTCACGAATTCCAACAGCTCTACTATACCACATACTTCACTACACATGGACCCCTCGTCACCACGATCACGACCGGATCCTATAACAAGTCATGACAAGCTGCTGGTGCTCACTTATCACGGGGATGGTGCCCTTGTTCAAGAACTGTCAAGAACTTGAACACGTGCAGACGGGTTCGTGAAACGTGCGTGCGTTCTCGGGACACGTATAAGCACTACATATCAGCTTACCTCTTTAGCGTCATTTTGTAACGTGTCGCTTAGTAAAAAAAGTTGCGCCACAGTACCTACCCGCCGCATGCTTCACATAACAGCGACTCCCACGGTACGTGGGATCTGCCGAATTTTTATTCGCAGCTATTGGGGTGATTCCAAAGCAATGTGTGTGTGTGTGGGTGGGGGGGGGGATGGAAGCTGCGCAATTACGCAGAGCAAGTCGTCCACGTTCCCCGCCCCTTAAAGACAGGAGACGGCAAAGCTGCTTGGCGTCATGTTCAATGTGGGCGAGAAATCCGCCGGAAAATATAGGTTCTGCCTGCCAGCGCCAGCCCTTTCCGTCGTCGTATTTATACGCACTTTCCTCGTGCACACACAAACGCACGCGACTGATCGGCGCTCGCGTGTCCGGCGCACGCCTTGGCAGTGGCCGCACATCGGGGTGGCGCGAGACGCTCGCGATCACAACGAGTCGGCGAGAAGTTGCTTATAGCGTCCAAACGAGATATCCACACTACGACCTCCGACGTCATCAGTGTTCCTCCTATACAGGGCCTTCGAGTGCGACATTTTCCCCGCCGATGGATCGTTAAGCGCTTATTTTCGTGCCCGCCTGTTGACCTTTGTATATGAACTTCGTTTCCTCGTTCGTAAAAGATTGGAGACACAAGAGGTAACTTGGAACAACACGCGATGCGACGGTTAAAGATATTAAGGGGAAAAAAAAGACTTCCACCAACGGTTATGCTCTACGCCAGGCAGCTAAGAGATTACCTTGGAGATATCGCTGCGGGCGTCAAAAAAAAAAAGGAACAAGGAAAAAACGAGAGAAGAAAAAGAATGAGACGGCTATCACGCTAACAGGTTTCGCCACAACTATCAACCGGTTTCTCGGCGCGCCGATAATGGTAATGTAACTCTCAGTTTCGATCGCAGCTTACGCCGCGTTTATTGTATTTAGTACGAACGTTTACGGAATGGCCTAAATAAGAACATCGATTGGAGCATATGGTGACGTAAACAGTTCGCCGAAGTATCTGCAATATTCCGTTGAATTTTTGTGTCGCTTCTCGTTACGTTGCTGGACGCCGGTGCCAGTGTAATGTACGATGTCATGACTCGACGGATTTACAGTGTTCCAAGACTATAGCGTCACGTGTTCACATCAAACGGCCCTGAATTGTTCTAAAGAGAACACTCAAACACCATCCAGAGGCGGTGTATTTGGAACCTCGCAAAACGCACGAATGTTGTGACGAGTGCACTACACTCTTAAGCGAAAAAAAAATAAAATAAAAGAGGGGATGTGCTACTCTTTTCGGCGAATCCTGACATGCTGACTCTCTTTTGCGTCCTACGACTCTTCTACGAGAGTATAATGATCTCCAAAGAGAGTTCACGTGTCTCTTTAAAGAGAGTCATGTACGTGACAAGTAAGGATGCACAAAAAAGAGTCAAACGACTCTCCTTTTTTTTTTCTTGGAGTGTAAATAACACAGCGGGAAATGACTTCCAGTGCTGCCACGCAAAGCAGAATTTTTAAAAGCGTGGTGATACTAATTCTCGAGTATTTTAATTTCATGGAGACTATGTGCTTACGTAAAAACTCGAGGTCAACGAGTTATGTTTACGGAACCAGCTTCACTCTTATTAGGACACACCTTGATTAGCACGAGATGGAGTTGGCAGAAGTTCTTCTGAATGAGTAAGAAACGTTTTCTTCGAGGTTCGTCATGGTCTTGTAGCTTATACTAGGCTTCCTGCAACATGACGCTGTAATGTATGCAGCCGCAAAATTATGCACTCCAGCTGACGCGGAATCGTCCAAGCGTGCGGTTCAAACCAAGGTCCCCGAAGATACGTCAGTACAAATTTTCCGCGTGGAAGGCGCTCGCGCATTCGTCAAGGCTGGGCCGTCGAAACGTGCTCATGCGCACTGCAGAGATGCCGTTACGAGGCCTTAGCGCCGTTTCACACTTGGAAGAGCCCGTGCGGTGCCGCTGTGAGTAACGATATTGAATTGCCGCGCTTAATTTGCCTGGCTCGAGCCACAAGGTGCGTGCGCGAATTTCCGGGGTGCGAAGCAATGCGTTCGTGCCAAGGATTCAGAACTGCCATCAGTGAGGACCGAACCCGCAACCTTCTAACCTTCGGTACATTGCCCACCGAGGGCAGGTTGTTTTGTCGTACACTTCATAATTCATTTCTAGTTGCGTCATAATTACTGCGCTACAGTTAAAAAATTCGCCGCGTATCTGCGTGCTTCGCTGCAAATGTCGTCGAAAGACGATAGAGGAGTTGCTGCGTGAGATATGGACGCCATCTGGCAATACGTCGGGAAACATGGGCTTGCCCAGAGGGCACGGAGGAAGGAAAGTTCTTTCCTTCCTCCGTGGCAGAGGGTTTTCGTCGGCGTGTATACACCTTTTCAAATTCTCACGCCAGGGAGGCGCCATATTGAAATGCGCGCCGTCTAACGTGTAAGATTGGCGAAATCGCCATCTTGGGCTGCGCGTACTCGAACCGGCGCGCTATCTGTTGGTGTGAGGTCCCTGCTAAAGCCTGTGTTTGCTGATTTTTCGTTTCTTTAAGCTGTTTTGTTTGGTATCGTCGCTGCCATTGACTTCTTCGTCGCTGTCTGAACCGTTCAGCGGCGCGCATTCGCCCGTGCGACGCAAGAATTAGCTCCGCGTCTGCGAACGGCAGTGCTTCGTCGTCGGTACCAGTAGCAGTCAGCGTAGTACCAGGTCGATCACGGCGTGAAGTGTTAATAATCGGTAACTAGAGCGTTCTTGCAGCTGTCTACCGCTTTCCTTTATTGGCGTACTAAATGTCTACGGATTATCCATCAGTTTCAAACCCCCGCGCATACTCGTTCGCGGCGCGTAAGTTTGTCAGCTGTAAACTGTAAACACCGCACAATCCTTCTTCACAGATACAGTTGACCTACATTCACCCCGACAACGTCGAAGACTAGGTCGAGGAGACCTGTGAGTGGCCAGAAATACCGCGAGCGAACATTGTTTATATCTCGTTGAGGCGAATGCGTGGGGTCTTCGCCAGGTGTGCAACTACGAGGCACTGGAGTCGCGCAGCTACGTGCAGTTTGACTGTGTGGGTCAATCGCTGGCGCACAATGTGAAGGAAAAAGTCGTGCTGGTGAAGGGGAATGTGACACCGTCGCAAGCCGTGAACAGTGGGCCCCATCGCGCGTGCTTTTCCGCAAGGCCCTTCGGTGAAGTACGGCGCGCGCAGGCTGCACATGAGTAACCGGGCAAGGCGGAGTTTGCAGCCGTGTCGGTCGCTGTGTTATGGACGATATGAAGTGTGAATCCGTAACATTCTCACGAGTTAGTAGGTGAGTCATCAGTGGCTTGCGTACCTTTCTTTCCCATCTAAGATGCTGCTTGGGAACGTTGTTCTCGTCGTTTTTCTTGCCGCCAACGAAATACCGGGAACAGAGGCGTGACCAGGGCGACACGCGCAAGTTCTTACTATTTAGTGAAGCCACCCACTGCTGCCGCAATTCAGGCGACGAAGGAAAACGATGCAGCGCGAACATGCCACGCTTGCCTCATCGCGTGGCGTAGTACATGCGCTGCGGACACACGATTGCACCTTAAATATTTCTCTTCCGCTGCTTGTTCGTTCACCCGTACACGACACAGTGATGACCAGATGACTTGCTATGCGAATGCAGTAAATTTTCTGCCATGGTAGTCACTTTGTATCTGACACAGGCGCATAACACAGTCACACAAACGCGTACCGAAGCAACAGACACACAGCACTGGCGCAGCCCAAAGCACGGAAGTTTTTCCGATTTACCGACGCCACCCATTTCTTCTGCAATTCCGGCGACGACGGAAAGTGATACAGCGAGAACATGTCACACTTGCAGTCCTCGCGCGGCGTGCTGTGCTGCGGGCACACAATCACGCCTAAAACGTTCCTTTTCCGCTGATTGTTCGTGCACCCGTGCACGACACAGTGATGGCCAGACGATCGGTTCTTTGAATACGCACCATTTCCGGCCATGACAATCGCTTTTTATCGCAAAGAAGGGCCTAATTCACACGCAACATCCAAGCGTACCAAGCGTACAGATACAACATGCGCAGCCCAAAGCGCGATGGCAACACTGAAAACATACCCTCGACCCCTGCAGCGCACTGGTGCGAGCATGGGTGCGAGGGTGCTCCTGTGAAAAGGTGTATAGCGTCGCATTTTCAGCGCAGCTTAAGAAACTAGGGTCTTTAGAATTACGTATCTATGCATTTTCTGGTAAAGGAACACACCGCCTCATACTTACCTAGTAATGTTGTGCCTCAGATATGCGTAATGTTTGCTTTTACAGCGAAAGCTGTTATGAGATCATTTCACCGGCCGTTTTTGGCGCCGTAGTTGTCCGCCGCCGCCGCCGCCGCCGCCGCCGCTGCCGCCGCCGCCGCCGCCGCCGCCGCCGCCGCCGCCGCCGGTGTCCGTAACCAGTATCGCTCGAAATAAGAAAAAAAACTAAATAAGAAAAAAATTCCAGGATGGAACGAGGTTCGAGCCTGGGTCCTCTGCGTGGGAGCCCAGTATTCAACCTCTGAGCCATGCCGGTGCTTGAAACTGCTTTGCTAAAAGGTCCTATACAGGCTTCATGTCGGGAAGGAACCACATTAGCGTATGCAATATAGCGTGGTAGATGAGTAAAATAAGCACCAAGCGTAGCACAACGCGAATTCTGTAACCAGGCGTCACACAATGCGAATTGCGCAACGAGTAGGTTGTTGAATGCTTCCAGCCCATTACAAAGGGCTCTGCAATATTTCTTCATCGTCATCAGGCACAACATCAACAAAGTGCGCATAATGTCTTACATGCGTTTAGCAGGTACCAACGCTCTCCGTAGAATGGCGAAAAATGGCACAGTGCCTGCTGCCCTACTTCTCAAAAATTACAATGATTTATAGCGTAGTGGGTTCCTCGCAAGCGCACTTGTATTGTTTGCCAAGGAAGCACATAAGCGCATGATCCACTTCCTCGGGGTCTCAGTAAAATTACAATGATTTATAGCGTTGTGGGTTCCTCGCAAGTGCACTTGTATTGGTTGCCAAGGAAGCCCATAAGCGCATGATTCATTTCCTCGAGGTCTCAGTAAAGTTCTTCGCCCCCCCCCGTCTCTCTCCCACGTCAACGTATGTTATACAGCATGACGGGAGAGGGAAATAGCAACCGGGCGTCACCCAATGCAAATTATATAACTGGTTGGCCGTTTAGAGATTCCAACCCAGGGCTGAGGCATAATTCTTCATCGTCATCAGTCGTCGCGTCAACAAAGTGCACATAATGCCTTACAGACGTGTAGTTGGTGCCTCGCTTCTCCGCAGAATGACGAATAATGGCTTATTAGGTGCTTCCCAATTTCACAAAAATTGTGATTTATGGCGTAGTGGGTACCTTTCTAGTGTACTTGTATTGTAGCCCCAAGAGAGCTTAAAACGGGCTCTAGAAACGCCGCTCTTCCAGCTTTCGCTGTGACTGTGCTGCGGTTTCAGCGCAGGCCTGGCGTTTTTTTTGATCGACATTGTACACAAGTATGAACCTAGCCATCAGTTCAAGATGGCTGGGTCTTCGGCAAGTGGTTAAACTTTGGCCGGGTGGCTGAATCGGGTGGCAGACAAACAGAAAGACGGACCAAAATTTCTGCGTTTAAGTTCCCCAAGGAAGACTATCGTCTTTAAAACTACAAATAACGTGCCCCATGCTTTCCTTCGCTTCATTGTCTGTTGGCCTCATAAGGTTGTGTCCAAGGAAGAAACACGAGCCCCTCGATCCATTCTCCTTCCTTCTTTGCTGTTTCATGAATATATACGATATTGCATCCCTGAACGTTACAATAAACACATTGCGACGCTCTTGTATGTGTCTATTTGCATTTTTCTTGCAGTTTTTACAACCTTACGATGACAACTATCATGTCAGAGAAGAGGCGTAGCCGGCGCTGCACATAGGCACCGAGAGCTCTCCTTAATTACATTTATTAATATACAATTATAACCTTTTTAATATTGCCACCTGGTATGCACTGTCGGTAATTTATGAAAGATGACGAAGACAAGGGATATCACACGCTAGCCCAAGGCTGACTGCTCACATCGTGTAGACTGCCATGACAAGGGCGATTCTGTCTCCCTTGTGACAAAGCTGGCGAAGATGTTGGGTACTGATAGAATAAATTTTATATTAACATTCTACACGAAGAAAACAACAATGCATTGCACATGCGCATTGCATTTCCCTATATGTGTAGGTCATGCCTGGTTTTGTTAGTTGCTTCGCATATTTTTTGGATGCGAAGTATCTCTTGCTCGGGGGTATGTAAGGCGGCGTGGTCATCCGCACGAGCGTTGTGGCCCGCACTCACACTACGCATGCGCGGCTCTCCTCCTTCCTTCTCTCCAACAGCTGCGCGTTACTCTCTCCACTTCTCTACCAGCACCTGCTTGCGCTTCTCCTGCGTTCTCGCTTCTGCTCTCACGGCGCATACGCTACTCTCCTCCTCTAGTCTCCTCTCCTTCAAATGGCACAGCGCTGCGCGCGTTCAGTCCAGCGCTTGCCTCGGTTGGCTCCTCTGAAACGCGGGCTCGGCATGCCGAAATTTTCTCCTGCGCAGCGCCGCGATGAGGGCCAGCGCATGCGCGTCCCCTCCCCCTCTCTCTCCTCTCCTACGCTGCCTCTCTCTCGCGCGCCTGTCGACGCTCCCCGCACGCCCTGTGAGAATTAACAGCCAGGCTAGAGGGAAGACACGACGCGCGTAGTGTTCCTCTTCGCGTTCCACGACGCGAGGTCGGTAGCATGCCCAGCGAGCGCCAACGGAACGCGATCGTGCAAGTGCTCCGGCTTCGCATCGCCTCATGGTCCCCTTTAGCGGGAGATGGTGTAATTTTTAGGGGCGAAGCTCCTTAAGGCGGCACCCGTTCGTCCCTCGTAGTCGTAGCAGTCGTAGTGCGTAACCAGTCGTAACGCTAGTACCAGATCTTGACCTCCAAGGTGGTGCCGGTGGGAGATTTTTCCTGTGCGTTGTTGAACAATAAAAAATTCGCAGCGTGCGCGTTAACTAAAAGCCGAATTCTTCTGTCTCTCATTCCCCATTAGCAGCCATTGGCATGTTCCAGTAGGAAACGTTAGTAGAATTAGAAGTGTAAGTGTTAGCTAAAAGCCGACTTCTTCTGTCTCTCATTCCCATTAGCAGCCATTGTTTACCTCCAAGGTAGTGCCTGGTGAGATTTCTCCTGTGCGTGATTAAACAATAAAAATTTTGTTCAAAACGCCGTTGATTGATGAAATAAACCAACGAAAGACGCCAGATGTTTTCTAAAAGCAAAACGAAAGAACGCCAGATGTTTCTAAAACAAAACGAAAAGACGCCAGCTGCTTAACGAAAGACGCCAGAAGTTTTCTAAAGCAATGGTTTTCTAAACAATGAAAATTCACAGCGTACATGTAAAATTAAAGTGAGCTGCAAGTCGTCATAACTCTCATCGAACCTTTAGTATAAACGCGCCCGATCTCACGTCGGTGATGATGTACTGGGCAGAATTCACGGAAGATTCACGGTTTACCGATGAACCTCCGCAGCTTCGCCCACTCATCATCATTCACTCCGTGGATATGCTGTGATTTTTTAAATGTGAATATGTGTAGAACTCTCATACAAGTTTCCAGACTCCTCTGCACACTATTCGTTTGCCTGCGTGACTGTGCCATTCTCTTCATTTGCCAGCCTTTGCTTGTGTGCAAAGATTTGTAAACGTTTCTCATATTTGAGCACGTTCTGTGTTTTCTAATTTTTTTGGTGATTTTAGTTTTCTTTGTCATGCAAAAGGAGTAGCGGAGGCAATAAGTGCACCAGCCCCTCCAATCAGCTGTATCAATAATAATAATAATAATAATAATAATAATAATAATAATAATAATAATAATAATAATAATAATAATAATAATAATAATAATAATAATAATAATAATAATAATAATAATAATAACTAAATAATGCGGGTGGTAGATAAAGTGACGTTGCAGTATTCACCTCCGGATCCTTAGAAAGGGAAGTTTTCTCTGGCTATTGTTTGAAAGAGGGTCATAAATTAGCGCACACAAAGAGACGCACAGGCAACACGAACGTCTCAACGAATTTGCGTTAATTTTCGCCCAGTTTTCTCATAGTTATCTTTCACCAACTAGGCCCCACAAGAATTACTATTTCGTCTGTTCCGCGTATCTCGCATGAGAAACTCCTTGACCAAATAAACTCACCCGATCAATGAACAGGGCAAATCAAAGCTGGCGTCTATAGCAACGGTAACGAAGCACAAGAGCTTGCAGAAGCTTCATTACTTATTAAGAAAAAAAATCGCACAAGCTTTTCTCAGAAGTAGCGGCCCGCTTCAAGGAAGCACTACGTAAAATTGTGCTTCTAATGAGATACGTACGTTGATATGAAGAAGAGAAATCCATTTACGAAAAAAAGAGAAAACACAAGAAAACAGGAACTCTTTGAATCTGGACGAGTAACATTCCACTATTCCTGGAGAAAAGATCAACGTGCTTTGAAGTTCCACAAAAATTCGCCCCGAGCCGACGTTGGTGCGCGTTGGAACTCTTATTTCCAAAGACTCGGATCGAAGAGGAGCTTCCAGGGCAAGTTACTTAACCTTGAGTTTGGCCCCATTAGCCTCGAATAGAAACACGACGAGATCGATTGGGTCAATTTTAATCAATCCGCTATATAATGCCCGTTCCACCCCGCTTATATTTCCTAAGGAACCGTGTGTACCGTCTATGCTTGCTCCTATTACGCAAGGCTTGAATGCCAGCTGCGGCTATTGTATGGCTCTTTATTAAAGAATTCGTGCCGTAACTTTGGTAAAGCCATTGTTCCACAGCAAAAGAAAAAATAAAGAATACCCGTAAACTTTGGAAACATAAGCGAACAACATTAACAAGGAAATGTTTTCTTTTTCATTACGGGCCTATCCATTTAACCCGAACAAACTTTTTTTTATTTTTTCTTGCTTTGAAATTTATGACTCTGAGGCAATGTTCATTCGCGTCGTTCCCGTGGCTAGCGGTAACCAGCCCATCGTTCGTATGGTAAAGAATTTAATTAGGGCTGCGCAGTGAATGAAGCACACTGAATCAATGACCGTACATGGAACTTCCATTTAGGTATGCTGTGGATCAAACGAACTCTTTATCAGAACGTTTTCGCCATAAGCAATGACAATTCTCAGCATCTTCGTGATCTTTTAACTCTCTCAGACGGCTTCAACATTTAAAGAATAGTGTATTACGTCGTTAACCGCGACATCATATAATAGTTATCCGTGACTGCTTGTCATTCGATTACGTGAATGATGACTTGACTCTATAAAGCTTATACCTCGCCTTTCACTGCACTATGCGGCGCTGCCTCAATAACGGCCATCAATTCATTGTCAAATGTCGAAATATACTGTGGACGGTACGTTTAGCTGCCTGCAAGTTTGCGAACGTGTTTTTTTTTCAGGCTTTTTTTTCCCGCGTGCTAATAACTAGGATGTGTGCCGCAGTCGGTAAAAGTCGTGCTAAAGCCTTCCAAGAGTACAGAACGTTTACAAAGCCATAAAAACTATAAAACAGTAAAACGAAATACAACGTACAACGATCTCGCGTCGTGCTTCAAAAACTTTCGAAACTTTTTGACAAAAGCCAGACCTCTGGGTACCTCCATTTTCTTCCTTTTTTTTTATTCTTTCGACTGCGGCGCGAACCGCAGGTCTTATCGCGGTTCGGTGGCGCGCCTATTATCAGAATTGGTTCTTGCAGCTAGAATTCCTAACCATGAACTGCCCTAAATTTCTACCGCGCGGTCAGTGTTGCGAGCACTTGCCATATTGAAAGACGGCAGCCGTACTTTTGACAAGGTCCAGATGCATATATTGCAACGTTACGTTTTTAATAAACTGTTGCACCGCTTGTTTCCAGGCCACAAGAAATATAAAGTATTTCTCCTAATCGTCCCGTGTTTCTCTCTGAACCTGTGCGGATTCTTATCTTGCAGACTGCTTTAATTCAGTATGGCCACCTGAGTACGGGCACACATAATAGTAGAACGGCAAAACACTAAGAGTAAAGCAACTCTTCGTGGTAGTTACGCCGTGAATATTAATGAATTTATTTTGCGCTACAGGCAGGCATAGTATAGTGCTTCTATATCACATTTATTGTGTGCTTCGTTCGATGCTGAGAGTCCAGGCAAACAGTGGGACATATTTTATTCGACGTGTTTAACGCTCTTCAAACGGGAAGCCGTCGCCCTGCAGGCGTCACAGCAAGGCCACGCGATATGGGCATCCTTTCTACGCCCAAGTACATAGAAACCGAGTCGGCCGTCACTGTCTGTTAGAGGTCAGTGGTCCACGTTAATCACCATATGAACAACGATAAATTCGTCCAGTCTGCGCAATGTATATGCTTGCGTGTATACGTCAGAACTGGAGTAAAATGCACGCTATAATTATCTATCTAGAAAGCAGCTCACGTTCCTTCGCCAGCTCTTTTTCGCTTTCCGAGTCATTGCTCGAGCTTTTTGAGACTTTCGCCCTTTCTCCTGTTGCCGATAGTTATCTCTTCTTGTCTCGTTGACGTCTGCGTCATGGGATACCCGGCTCCTAACGCTTCGACGCGTTGCTTCTTGGCCCGGAATAAGCCGAGGGACGCGTTGTCGCGAGCGATGCTTGTCCTAAACAAAATATGCGTCTGCACGAAAACCCTTCGTGTAGTGTAACAAGACCGAGAGTCATAGCTAGATGGAGACTTTAAGGGTTCTGCAGTGGCCCAGCGAGCGACGTCGAACACCTTAGAGTGAATGATTCGACACCGGGGCAACAGCTGTGGTGGACAACGGTTGTACAATTGGGGCCACAGCTGTTGACGCTTCGCTGTGGGGGCAATAACTTCTCAACAGGGAGGCTTGACTTCGTCCAGGCAAATTGTCTTTTGATTTTGTCACTCTCCTGAGTTGACCTTGTGTGTCCTGACGAAGTCAGTCAAAAATCATTGGAACACGAGGTGTCACTGGAGCCAGCGTTTCAAGAAGCGGTCTTGACTTCTTCAAGGCTACAACTATAGTGAACTGTCTTCTAGTTCACTATAGCTACAACTAAACTTGCTGCCTTGAAGAAGACAGGACCAATTGTCAAGACAAGACAAGACAAGGCAAGACAAGACAACACCAATTGTCGAAACGTTGACTATAGAGACACCTCCTGTTCAACCACTTTTGATTCCTTGAAGCCTGCATCTTCCCCTGAACTTTTACCGCGAAGAAGTCAAGTATCCTTGTCGAAGTGTGGGCCAAAGAGTGAGGCATTCATTGTTGCGGCCACTATTGAATACCTCATAATGAGATCGGGAAGGATGGCTCAGCTACACTAAGAAGACGTCACTGCGCCGTAAAAAGACGGTTATATGCAGTGTGCTGCCCGTGTGAAATTAACTGACATGTTAAGTCTATCTAGAGGCGAAAATTCCCATAGGTCCTACATTGTTGAAGACATCATGGCTTACTATACCATCGAGTAGTTGTTTCGACAAAAGCGAGGAAGGTGGGGGGGTCATCCACACATGGAGGCAATGTTTCGCTATCATTTTCACGAATACGGGAGTTCTATGAATATAAATGTATTCAAATAAGAGGAGCCGTTCACTTGTAGCCTTATGACAAGGTCCAACGACGCGAGCCGCGTCTCGCGATAGTTTTCTTAATACATTAATTTCAAACACGATCTATCGCTTAAGCTGTTCTTTGGCAAGCACGTGTGTTATGAATCTTTAATCATACACGTGGAAAAAGCGGAAAAGCAGCCTTTCCATTGAGCACTGGCTGAACACACAATATTTCAAAAGATTCATGTCCGAAGCAAGGGCACTCTCGAGGCAGCGCTCCGCGGGTTATTTATCATAGGGCTGTTACAGTTCATATGCAGCGTAAAAATACACTGAATCATTATTTAACCGTTAAGTGGAAAAGTTCATTTTTCCTCTCTACCCGATGTCGCTAAAACTGCCTGAAGCTTTCTCGCAGGAGAATCGAAACTATAGATGAATGAGAACTGCTTTGTTTTCTTCTTCCCATTACTTTAAGGTAGATTTTTTTTTTTTGCATGTTATAGTCTTCCTAGATATTGAGACAAGCAATCCGGTGGCTCTACTTAAAACCGATGCGCGTGTTTAGCGAATTAGGACAAGGTTAGGCAAGCTGGGTGCATAGCAGGTGTAGGCCTAGATCCAGTCGTGATGTTTGAGCAATATTTCTTCGTATCCCTAACTATACCTGACATAATTTTCTGTTTGACATACCACTTTGTTTCCTCTCAGGTAAACGTGCAATACCACGCTGTGATACGAAACGTTTTCTCGATACACAGTGAAGGGATGCGCTCATTCAGCTTCACGGACAGACGAGTAAATGGATCCGACGATGACGATTAGTTAAGTAACTGTCAATTCCTCTAAAGTAACTTCGTTATGAAATATCGCATTTGTTTTCTGTTGCTAAGCACGTAGGTAACGTGCAACAAGATGACTGCTCGCGATACACGTAACGGAAGTGTAGAGCAGCCGGATTCACAATACGCCGTGGTGTCTTAACAGACAGCTATATGTCGTTGCACTGCAAAGCACGCGTACGTGGGTTTGATTTCCAACGCATTTTGATATGGGCGAAATGCCAGAACTGCACTCAAATTCAGGCGCACGTTAACGATATTCACGGGGGCGAAATAAATCCGGTATGCTCCCCTTCTCGCCCCCCCTCCATACACCCCCCCCCCCCCCCCCCCACACACACACACAATGTCTCTCGCAACAATATCGTATATTTGCGCGTAAAAAACACCAGACGTTTTTTACTATAGGCGGTTTCATAACAGGGGCGGCGCCAGAATTTTCTACTGGGCTGCATCTACAGCATTCGAATCCCTTCGGGGGGTGAGGGGGGCGGGGGGCAGGCGAAAATCTTAGGCCCTTTGCCCCGCACTGGCGCCGCCCTTGTTTCATAAGCATTTGAACAAACGCAAGCTGTCTGACGTCCTATCGGGAGCATGCATACACAACGACGCACTTGACACGCGTCTGTTTCGCGTATGCCCACCTGCTGAAGCGCCTGCTGCTGCTTGGGGCTGAGATCCCCGACGTGGCCGCTCATGCTGGCTCCAAAAACTTCTTCACCGCAGGGCTCTTTGCGCAACAAACAAGAAAACACGCTCCAACAACACTCGGGGTGTACTTCGAAACCGCGCCGGCTTCCAGGTGGCCCCTTTCTCGTCCGGCGGCGGGTTGCGTAGCCCCACTCTCTTCTTCCCGTTCTACGACGCTATCGAGTCCACAGTGGCCGCTCAAAAGAAATCGAAAGGGCCGCGCGCGCTCGCTCGCGCCACACACCACACACACGCGCGCACACCGGGGCGCTCCGAGCAACTTCACCGAGCCGCGATTCAGCAGGTGAATCGACGATCACCGCAGGTTCGAGTAGAGGGGTTACACTGTACTCCCGGGGGATGCACTGTGTTGCGCTACGCGGTGGTGTAGTAGTAGTGATAAAGGGCAGCACGCGAATCGAACGGCATGCTCCGATATACTGGTCCCGAACTCGCGACGGAAGCGAAATTATGTCGTCTGCACTCGCTCGCGAGATCGTTCGCCCTCTCGTAGAGAAACGCGAGTCGAGTGAGGGGAGGGTGAGGCTTTGAGACTGGGCGAGACAAAGACCTCCTCTCAACGCGAGTTTGGAGGAGGAGGAGGAGGAGGAGGAGGAGAAGGAGGAGGAGGAGAGGGAGAGCCACGGACCCTCGAGCAGTGAAAGCTGTCTTCCGTTCCCTCTGTCTTTTTCGTATCGAGGAAGCAGCTAGAAAAGCAGGCGTGACGGCGGTCGCGAAGAGAGTGAGGGCTTTCGTTGGAACAAGGGGGAGGGCAGGGCGCGAGTAAGAAGAGAAACTGGGGGTAACGTGGCGAAGAGGAAAAGGCGGTGAGGGAGCGCAGGCAGATTAACACGGCGCTTTCTATCAGCCTTGGGAGAAGGTCCCTGTCACCGACACGTAGGCATAGAAGTGGTGATGTGAGTATCAATGAATGCGAAAGGCCTCTCTCTCTATCCCCCAAGTGGAAAGAAGGAAGGGAGACATAAAGGACAGATGACGTATTGCGGAGGGAGGCCAAAGACCCAAGTACTGTGCATGGCGCCTTCTCCTTGAAGTTGTTCCTGACAAAGGGTGGAAAAAAATGACTTCTGCATAAACAAGGGTTCTCAAATTTACCTCAGTTAGCGGGCCGCACTCACGAAATTTATTCTCCCGTAAGGGCCGGGATGGTGAAGAAAATTAGAGCGGGAGGGGGGGGGGGAGGAGGTGGAAGGTGTTTGACAAAAATATCAGTTAACGCTGCCATTTGAAAGGAGGCCTTTCCGATATCTCATATATGGGTCATTTCCGAGGAAATTTGACGTCAGGTATCAAGTAATATATCGATACTTATCTCCAGAAAGCACTACAGAGGTTTAGTTCCAGGGTTCTGCATGGGGTGCCTCACGAAAAAAAAAAAAAAGATGCTTAAACGTCTGTGTAGCTCATGAACGTACTTATTAAGAAAAAAAAAATGGGACGAAAACAGTCATGTACGGGCCGGCCCGCAAGCGAGAGGGACGCGGGCCGCTTGAGACCCCTGGCATAGGGCCTGCCACGAAAGTTGACTGAAACATGAGACGATGAATGAATGTTTGTGGGGTGTTATTTGCCCTCACCAAATAACACCCCACAAGCTTGGCACCGCTATTGCAAAGCTGCCTTAATTTTTTTTTTGTTAATGAGAAACGGAAAAGATATGTTAGGGTAACTAGTATTGATTATCGTTCAGTAAGGTAATCGGGTGTCCGTTTTTCTTTGTACAATTTTCTACGGAATATAGTGTGCACTCCAGCAGCACGCGGAAAACATTCTCGATTTGCATGGACACATCAGGATTATGCTTAGCTGATACTTTTGAGGACATTTTTGCACAAGAACTTGTAGATATTAAAACGGAAACTTGATCGAATGCGTGACACTACATTGCGCTAATTAATTTTAATACGGAGGCGGGAAGTTCGAAAATAAATTCGATATTCTCCTGGGTAGTCAGTCCTTTCTTTCTCATTTATCAAGCCAACAGAGTTCTGACGAAACGAGATCACATTGGCCAACTTTGTCAGAGAAGTCGTTGCTTACGTTGACACGGTGACCCAGCAGCCAGTGCAAGATGATGTCATGCTCTTCTGCCGTAGCAGGGTGTTAACTTTCTTTTTCGTCATGTCGAATACCATCTGTTCTTAGCTTCCTTCGCATAACAGTGAGCGGATACTATTTAAAGTGCCGCTTTAGAGTTCCAAAACATGACCCATTTGTGTGCTGTTCCGCTAACGACACCCTTACAAAAACAGGAAGGGTTAGAGGTTCTGCCAGTTTAGATGTCGTTATATGTGACAATGTGACTTTAATTTTTCACCCGATAAGCTAGAGAGCGTACATAAGAAAGGCAAGGCAGGAAGGAAAAGGAGAGAGGAATGGAGAGAGAGAGAGAGAGAGAAATGTTTTCATGAAAAGCTGGAGATGTTAGCCTGGATATTCGCCTGACATGCTACTCCAGGTGCTGGGTGATGATTACGATATGTACACTGATAAACACATAACACATACAGAAGCACACGAACACATAGACTACACTGAGTTTCGTTCAGGCTCGTGGCCCGCAAGGAAGTCAGCAGCGCTTTCGTGGCGCGTAACGCACAGGTGCTGCTTTGCCATGGGCCCAGATTATGCGCCGCAGTTCTAAACACGAGTCCCGTTGAAGGTGCAAGGTCGCCTTCAGAGATCTTCTCTCTGATGCATATCGCCTGCATTCACACTGAACGTCTTTCAGGTTTTCTGGAACGTTACATTGAACGCACGATGGTGAGTCCGACAGCTTGATTTTGCTCTTGAAGTAATTAATGTAGGCGACGTTTAGTCTGATGCGGTGCAAGCATGTTCCCTCTTGTCTGTTAAGGTCTCGCGGCATATCGTAGTCACACGATGGATCAATTTTGTAAAGAGGCCCATACCGGTGACTAGCGTCTGTCCAGAGGGATCGCTGGAAGCGCCAAGCACGTGCCGATGCGAGTGTCGCCGAGTCTTTTCACGAGAAAGATATTTAAACCATTTCTCTCGAGGCGTCGTGTCGAGCTTTGGCAGCAGGAAAGACAGGGAAGTTTATGAGTAATAACTGCTGTGCTACCCTATACAATGGCGAAAGAGACGCGTATTTCATTTTGTATTTCCATGAACATCCTCTTTAATTATAAACTGGTTCTGTGTTGTCCTCATTAATTTTTTTTTCTGTAACACGATATCGCGTTTACGTCGATTTGTTTCGGCTGTAGATAAGTATCTTTGTATAAATCATTAAACTGTATTTTGTTTCTACACACGTTCTTAATATTAATAATAATTGTTGGGGTTTAAATGGACACTAAAGGCAAATAACAATTTATGTCAGAGTGAAAGCTCAATGTATGACAACTTCTAAAACGGCAATATTATCAACAGCAGTGCCCTACTTACCGAGAAATTAAGCTAAATGTATCACATGATGAGCGCCACGAGTGGGACATTTTCGAAGTGATCCCGATGACGTATGAGAGTCTGCCTACAATAAATCACTAGTAATCAAACTAGCAGCAATAAAAAAAAGAACCTACCGTCCATCAAAAGACGTAATAAAATGCTGTTTGTTTGTTTCCGTTTGATTAATGGAAAAAAGAACCTCTGTGGCGTTGCCATGGGGAACGGCGTGCGTGGTTCAAAGGTTCCGTTTTCGCCGAACTGCGCTTCGCCCGGCGCCCTGCTTCGCTCACGCGGTCGCGTCTCAATGGTAGTTTCGGGATCGCGCACTGCCGCGTGTGTTTTGCGCGCTCGTGAAAGTCGCTTTGACAGAAAGTTCGACAAAATGCCGCATGCAACGACGCCGGCACTACGAGCCCTCAGCAGCAGACCGCGTTCATCGGGGCTCAAGTCGCTGAATTGGGGCCCAGCGTCGCGAGCCAATGTCTCGTTGTCAAGTTCTCCGTCCACATCCATTGCGGCGATTGCGGCAAGCTTCGATGGCTTCGATGGCCGTTGTTGCTGCTGTGGGTCCGCTACTTTCGCTCTGCTGCTACTAGTGTCGGCGGTCGCGCAGTAAGGGCGGGCAACGTTGGGCACGGCAGCAGTGACGTATGAAAGTCTGATTTCAGGCGGGTGATTTGAAGTGCGCTAACGCGATGCGGACCACTAAAACGTGATGTTATTTCAAAATAAGCACTTCCTTGGCATAAAAGTAGCACTATGAGGTTTCTGGACAGCTGTTTCAACAATCAACGTCGACTTAATATTTGCCTTTAGTGTCCCTTTAGCGTCCCAAAACCACCATATGATTACGAGGGACACCGTACTGGAGGGCTCCGGAAATTTCCACCCCCTGGGATTCTTCAACGTGCACCTAAATCTAAGTACACCGGCCTCAAGCATTCTCGCCTCCATCTAAAATGCGGCCGCCGCGGCCAGGATTGGATCCCACAACTTTCGGGTTAGCAGTCGAGCACGATAACCACAATACAACCGTGGGGGGGTCACACTTTCTTGTTACACTGTTTTAACTGTATACACATATCTGTTGATGCGTTGTACTCACGCGCGACTGGGTGCGTGTGTTTCCAATAAGGACAGACTTAGTGACTACTCAAGGCGATTTGTGGCTTTTTGTCTGTGCCCCTGTCATCTGTACATTGTATGGATACGAAATACGAGTTCAAGTTCAACTTTAAAAGTGTAATGTGATAAATACAGGGATGGACTAAAGAGACGAAGAAGGAAGAGGCAGTCAGGTCAACCAGAAGTAAAAATCCGGAACGCTACTCGACACTGGCTAAGAGACTCAGGGTAGAGACGAGCGTTGAGCGATACTAAGAGGACAGGGAGAAAGAAACGGAAAGGGCCGACTCGCCGATGAAGACACTGTTGCAGTTTCAAAGAAACAACATACCCGAGCAAACCACTTTAGCTTGAATTTGTGTTCCTCGTAGCACAAAAATAATTTTGCGCTGCGACAATTCGCTACAAACTGCATGTGTTTCGCAAAAACTCACAACTACAGGTGTTGGTGGACGAAGTCGAACCACCGCTATAAATTTGAGCATTGTAAATGTGATGGCATAACACGAGCTTCAATCACACAAATAGAACCGCAAGCATCCGCATCGGATTCAATATTTAGTTCAATGATACTGTGTGCTTTACCTTCTGTTTTGGTAAATAACCTAAAAGGTGGTGTTCATTTTGCGTGACCGACAGCAATGCCCTCACTCCAAAATTCAAGGCGACCGCCCTTTTCCATATGGCACTTAAAGGTGCGTGCTAAAGAAAAATGACCTTGTATCTAGAATTACTTCAGAGACACGTGTACAGAAAACACCGCTGCGAGGTCGTTTAGAATAACTGGATGCCATCATCAATTCAATTCGAAAACGAAATCGTTCACCAGGTTGGTTCAGCAGAAAGAGAAGGTTGTTGATCTGTGGCAGCGCATTCGGCGCTCATTTATTGAGATTCTTTTCACACGTATGACGGCTCTGTTGAGCTACACACTGCGGCGTTTTTTAACAATAGCCGAGATATTTGTCAGACAAACCAAAAGTTAAGCAGCTGAACATTCGTCCCTTTCCGTGATAACGCGATATGCGACCTGTCAGAAGTACTACCTTGACAGCTTCATAGCCATGAAAAGAAATAGGAAGGACGATCGAATTGCGTGGCACTCGAACGATTTCGATCGGTTAGCCTCCTAATACTTTGTCTCGAGTTAACCCTCCCTGCCTTTCGCTTAACCTTTCTCTCTCTCTCTCTTTGCCTCGAGTTCTCCATTCAGCGGGAGCCAACATCAACCGCTTGGCAGTCGGTGGTTGTGGATAACCAAATTCCGAGGTAGGATGCTTATCTTCGGCCGTTGTGCAACGCGGTCTCGACCAACTAAAATCCAGAGCCGTCCGTGATCGCTCGATAAGGGAAAGTCGGTGGCCTTATCGGCTCACTCACACGGCTTTTGGTTTTAGCGCCCACCCTTTATTTTCGAAAGCAGCCGGTATTGGAGGCTTGCCCTTCGCGGATTTGATCACTCGAGTCTTTTGCCTTAATGCGGGTCACTGCAAACTAAACAAAACTCAACGTCGAGGATCTTTTTTTTATCTCCGCTACCGGAAAGCGATAATTTGCAGCGGTTCTCACGCGGCGTCTATTACGCACCGTATACGGCCTTTTGTGTCTGCATAACATCCGCCAATACGGCACGAAACGTGCAACTGACGTTTGATACTATATTTAGTTTTTTTTTTCTCAGTGGCAGGAGCACCAATACCCTTGTTACTCTTCCAAGACTATCCGGTCGAGCACTTCCGGTTTTCCGAATGGTAAAAAAAAAAGCTTCTAAAAATAGAAATCAATGGTTCTGTTTCAAGTTAAGAGTTGTATTGGACACATATGATAGAGCATAATTCTGCTTAAGAACAGAGCCAATTAATTGTCAGAATAATGTGCGAAAATTGACCGATTGAGTTCACTAAAAGATCGTTGCGGCACAGCTCAACCACGCGCTTCTTTCAACGTGGCCTCCGAGATCCGCTTCGGCAGCACTGCTAAATACAGGGTGATTCCACGTAAGATCGAACAATCGATGGCTGGTAGACCTCTCAAATTTATTTCAAAATTTTATATATTATTGCCTGACGAGTCAAAAGAAGAGATCCGCAATTTGTTTTGCCGCCAAAAATTTGTTCGAAGCACAGGAAATCAATAATGACGAAGAGGTGGAGTGGAGCGCTCATCCGCTCTGCTGTTTTGGCCAACTTTCGTTATGAATCGCACAAAATATATTAAAGTTAGGTAGCTGAAATTTCTTTAACTAAATATATGCATGTTTTTGCTTCTGCTCAGGTATTTTTAGTTTTGATGTGTAGTGTAGCTGTTTTTATAAAAAACCTCAAAATTGGCCCAGAAAACGTTATTTTATTTACTTTGAAGGTCTTTATCTCAAAAAATCCTTCTAGAAGAGCGACAAAAATTGCGCATTACGTTCTTCGCATGCTTATCTACCACACCGCCGAATCTTATATTTATATAACTTTTCAGTAAAGAGGTATGATTGGGCTAATTTAAAGAAAACACCGGACAATGAAAACTTCTGACGACAATTAAAAAAAAAAACATTTTTTATATTTCTTAAACTTTGTCCACTTATTCTCCTCCACATCAGCTTTCATAATCATTGAAAACATGTTGCATAATGTCGTTGCACTAATAGTTACGACCCCTCCAATGAGACCCTTAGGCAAGGATTGGCAATTCCGACTTCTTGCCCAGCAAGTGTATAAAATGCAGGCAGGATTGAATTGCTTTTTATTAAAAGGCCAGCAGGTACCGAAAAAGGTGTCGCTGGCACTGAAGACGTTAATTTTGAAATTATTTCGTCAATGCAGCAGCCACGAGCGCGGGGCTCCCGAGCAGGCGCGCGTTGTAAGAGACGGCGCAGAGATACCGCTTTTACCACACCCCGTGAACTGTGGTCCGCTTCTGAAAACGATGCCCACGGTGCAATGAGCGTCTTCACACCAAGAATCCCTCTACTCCAACTTGACTCCACTTTTTTGAAGACGATAGTCTTTCTTGGGGAACTGAAACGCACAAATTTTGGTCTGTCTGTCTGTCTGTCTGTCTGTCTGTCTGTCTGTCTGTCTGTCTGTCTGTCTGTTTGTCTGTCTGTCTGTCTGTCTGTCTGTCACATGATTCATTTTCAGCCACCCGGCCGCAGTTTAAGCACTTGCTTAACGCCCAGCCATCTTGAACTGGTAGCTGCGTTCATACATGTGAAAATTGTCGATCAAAAAGCAAATATTACGCATATCTGAGGCGCGACATCAATACGTAAATATTACTAGGTGGTATTACTACAATACGTAATTACAATACGTAAGTATTACTAGATAGAAGACTATCGTCTTTCGACGACATTTGCAGCGAAGCACGCATACACGCGGCCAATTTATATATATATATATATATATATATATATATATATATTCGTTCCAATGGGACGGCTTTTGCAGAAACACATGGAGTGCCGCCATTATGGTGGACAATTAAAGCCATAATGGCAAGCGTCAATGCAAAATGACAATCTCGATAGTGTGACTCACATTAGATTGGTCGTTTGCAACATCCACTCGTCAAGGAGTACCTTTCGTAAAAGAGTATGAAAAAAAATTAGCCATTGCTGTTTCTTAGTTTAGTTCTGAATCCTGCGCTAAATGCAGCTCCACTACTGTGAAGCCTGAGGAAGTGCGTAGCACGGGCACCCAGCGATTCCCGTTCGTTGAGTTCACACTGCTCCGTTTACCAAGCCGTCGATGACGTCAATGTTTGAGGTAAGCACGTAAGGTTTCCCCGGCACGAGTAGAATATTGTTATGGAGATTCGCAAGCTTGGTGTGCTACTTTTTGCTGTGCTTTATCGACTTCCTGCTTGTTATGGCAGCTCAGATACGTGTCGTCTGCAGCGAGTTCCGTCAGTTTGTTCCCCACTTCAAATGTAGCGACGAAGGTGCCGGAGAAGCGTCGATGGGAGGAGCAATCGCGCGAGTGGCGAGGCGGTGGCGCCCTCTCTTGCCCGGCGGCAGTGTCATTCGCATGTTTGCTAAGCGTTTTTAGAGATTTTAAGTTAATTATTACGATTACTTCTTCGTTACTTCTGTTAATTATACTATTTTAGACTTTGTTTGTTTATTTTAACCCGTTTCTGAGCATTGCTAGCCTTGTTTTAGGCCTATATTGACTACTTAATTTTGAGCCTGATCACGCCACGTGAGATCTGCGGATGGACGACAAGCAGGGTCCTATGAAGTGCTACGCACTTAAAACACCTGAATGAAACATATCAGTTAAACTCCCCAATTACTTTCGTGTCGATTTTGAATTGCCCGGTGTCATTTTTCCGTGGCAAAACAGATTCGTTTCTAGGCTTTGGAGCTTAATATCAGCGCACGACAGTTGTTCAAGAAGATCAAACCCTTACCAAGGGTACACGCTATGGTGGACGGTGGCGGAAATGCCGCCCACCGGTTCGTTTCCCCGCCCACCACTCCGGTTGACGCCTTTGATGCGCACCCGAGGAACCAATACGTAGCAACCGTGTGCGCGCAACGATAGCAAACCGTGCCTACGCCTCCGGTTACGTAAAAGGGAGTCTGAACAGGTGGCCTTGTGGTTTCAAAGATCGCCAACTCCATTGCGGCACAAGAACCCGCTATGAGCGCCATAGATGCCATAAATGCGAGACAAGAAATGAAATGTGAATGTGTGCCGAAAACGGGAGGTTTGAAAACTTAATTCCTAAATTTAATATCTTCTCCTCCTCCCCCTTCTCAAAATGTCCGCCCCTAAAATATTTCTGGGGAAAAGCCTGCCCTGGCCCATATATTATTAGAACAAGGAGAGTATATCAAGCAGTTCACTAGGCCAG